>NC_140636.1:16874637-17474637 GCF_057382275.1 Copadichromis virginalis
CATCTCCAGTGCTCCATATTTCTAAAATAGACAAGCAGAGTGTCGCTCACTTCTTTCCCCTGCTGCGACAAAAAAAGAAACAAAAGATGATCATAAAGCATTTTACGTAAGAAAGAGATTGAGCAGGATTATGACGATGGCAAATGTACACAGCCTTGCACATAAACACATGGTTAGCAGTGGACGAGAACAATGGCACAAGATCACACACACGCAGATGTGATTTGGGTCAACCAGCAGTGGACCAAGGTTTTAATTCTGCTAATGACTAAAATCTGTCTGTCTCTTTAGCATGGCTCGCTTCTGCCAAAGGTCACCATCTGAGGACGCACTCATCAGTAGGCTGCTAGTTGCCTCTGCTTTGACTCTGATGAAAAGAAAGATGAAAGGGAGGAGGGAAGGAGAGACTGAGTGTCTTGTTTCCTCTCTGCCAGTGGAGGAAACTGATTGAGCAGGGGTGTGGGAACGCCAAAGCCAACAGCTAGGGGCTCAGCGGGGCGCCGAAGGCCTCCTTGGCAGGATGCAAGCAAAGGGGATTGTGGGAAATTACACGGGATTAGAGCGGGCGTCTAATGCTCTCATCCAGCGGGACATTTTCATCAAGAAACAGGGCTGTTGGACAGGCACGAAGAGAGAAAGAGAGAGAAACCTCAGCCGACCCTTTTCTCCAGCTCCCCAGGATTAGACTTTACAGAAAGATTCTTTCTTCTGCTTTGTGGTGCCTCCTTACAGAAATTGTCAGTGTGCATGGGAAGAAGGGAGCAGACAATAAGGAAGAGAAGGAAAGCATTAAGGATGCTGTTGGGTGGAAGTCCTGATGTTTTAGTTCGAGGTTTCACTACAACTTTACCTTCCTTTTGACTCCAGATGTTGTTACAGTGTTCTTTCCGCTTTCTGTCTAATGTTATAAAGAGAACAGAAAGAATCAGATCAACTGCTCGATCCAAAAACACTTTATTTGATAAACTGATCAAATGCAGAGGTTTGCTGGTGGCAGCTGAATTACCACACCGACAAGCAAACTTCCTTACTGGTGGACATAAGCAACAGTCGCCCGGTTAGGTTGTAACCCAGCCTGCTAAAATGACATTACACTCTAAAGTCGGCAAGGTCGGTGGCAAGAGGAGAAAATGCAGGTAACCTGAGAAGGAATAATCAGATTTAAAACAAACACAAAAGATAGTTTACTTTCCTTAAGGTTTAGAAAAACGTTTTCATGTGCCTTAAGTCACTTTGTTCAAACGTTATTAACAAAGACCATCACCTTTCTTTCAAACAGAATTACTCTGCTTTCCCTATTTAGTCCTCTCTTCCTTCTCTCACCCCAACTGGTCGCAGCAGATGGCTCCATGCCTGATAATCCTTCTGTGTGTAAGGAACAGCCAATCCAAAGCTGAAAATGGGAAAAAGGGAGAGGAAAGAGAGCCAAAATGACTTGTTTAAGACAGGATGAACTGAGGGGCAGTAAAAGATGAATAAGAGTTATTTCAAACTGTAAATAATGGAAAAGCTATCCCATCCATCCACCCATCCTCTGCTTCATATCATCATATCCCTACTCTCCAGCTGCCTCCTCCAGGGGGACACTGAGGTGTTCCTATGCGAGCCAAGAGATATAATCTCTCCAGCGTGCCCTGGCTTTGTTCTCTGAGTTTGACATGCCCAAAACACTTTGTCTTGAAGATGGAGAAGCCTAAACCACATCAGCTGGCTCCTTTCAATGTGAAGTAGTAGCAGCTTTACTCAAAGTCTCTCCGGAATTACAGAATTCCTCACCCTACCTGTCAAGGATAGCCCAGGCACGTACTCTTCATCTCTGATCTCATTCTTTTGGCCACAGGTGGGGGTGGTAAACTGACAGCTTCATTTTCACACCGGTACACCATCTGCATCACTACAAACACGGCACCATTCTCAGGATGTCACCATGTAATGTTCCAAAAAGGCCTGGCACTTGGGAAACATTAAGGGGAAATTTAAGTTGTAGGAATATAACCCAAATTTCAAAAGTGTTGGGATGCTGAAATGTAAAAATTATAGTAATAATAAAATGAAAACAGAATCCAGTGATTCACAAATCTCACAAACCCGTATTTTGTTCACAATAAAACATAAAAAACCCCCAAATCAAATGTTTGAGCAAAGGTATTTTACTGTTTCATGGAAATGATGAAGTCATTTTGAATTTAATGGCAGCAGTATGTCTCAAAAAACTTGGGGCAGAGTCAGCAAAAAGCTGGAAACACGAGTGCTTTAAAAAAAAGCAGGAGTAACATTTAGTTAATTATCAACAGATCGGTAACATGACTGGTTATAAAAAGGGTATCTAAGAGAGGCAAGGTTTCTCAGATGTAAAGATGAAAGCAAACACAGAATGATATTTGTTTCCTTAAGGATTAACTATTAACTATTCTGCTTTCCCTCATTCCCACCCCCAAAGTATCCACCAGTACTAAGGAATCACCAGGATCAAAGGACCTTCTTCCAAAAATGGAGTGGAAATCTATCTTCGACCACCTGTGACTATATCTATT
The DNA here is from genome assembly GCF_057382275.1 of Copadichromis virginalis. Taxonomy (NCBI): domain Eukaryota; kingdom Metazoa; phylum Chordata; class Actinopteri; order Cichliformes; family Cichlidae; genus Copadichromis; species Copadichromis virginalis. Next base: position 16,877,172 of record NC_140636.1, read on the forward strand.
ACTATGTTGGAAATGTCACAAACACTCTGTGGGGGAAACGGGAAACACCCTAGGGACAAAACTGTATGCCCACCAACACCACACAAAGCGGGGCCCAAAGACGAACACCACACTATTAAGACATTTTCAAAAGCATGGACTTCATAACCATAACAGCCAATGTTTTGGAGAGCAACATGAATACCTACGTGAATTCTATTTTTTTTAAATGATGTTTGTAAGTAAAATGCTTATTGTTTATGAAGAATTGCCTTAATATTATTTTTTTTTTTTTTTGTATTTTTTGTATTTTTTGTGTTTTTATCCTATTACTAAAAGGTTTTTAAATAAGTGTTATTTGTGATTTTTATGTAGGTTTGGTAAATGTTTTTTACTATATGGTTTACTAAATGGTTAGGGAATGAAGACTGACTCTTCCCCCCTCAGTCGAAGGCAGGAAGACGTGCACAGTCCATCCCTCAGGTGACCCGCTGGCGCGCCCTGAGCGACACTGGCTTTTCCAATAACGCACCAACATCCATCCATCCTCATTATCAAAATAACCCATCCGGGTTTGTGACTTTACACTTATTTGTTGTTGTTTTTTAATTTTTATTCTGTTGATTTTTGAAATATTTTTAATGCCGCCTATGTTATCTAGTAATGATAAATAAAACAATTTTAAATGAAATTAAATGTTTTTAATTGTTTTTATAATAAATTGAAATAAAATAAACCAACAGAAATAAAAGTTCAGTAAAATTAAATTAAATGTAATTAAGTTTAAATTTGTGCCGTCGTGACGTTTCGGCTGTGAAAAGAGGCTTCTTCAGGCTATGGCACAAAAACAATTAGAAAAATAATACTTTGTGTCTCTAAGGCTACGTTCACACTGCAGGTCTTAATGCTCAATTCCGATTTTTTGATCAAAAATGCGTTTCTCTGGCACTGATAATTGGCGTCTGTCTTGTGTCAGTGACGTAAAAGATGTATTTAATGCGACATGACCGTTCAAACAGCAGTCGCTTTCTAAAACATCAGGTATGTATTGGATTCAGTACCACATACGAAAGTGACCCAGGTCAGATTTGAAAATATCTGATTTGTGCTGTTCACACTGTCATACCATGATCGGATATGGGTCGCATAGGGTCAAAAAAGTCGGATTTGATGCGCTTGAGCCTGCAGTGTGAACGTAGCCTTTGTCTCTGTGTTGCTGCTTCGGTGTTTTAAGCGAAATGCCCTCGCTCTCTGTCATGCTCCTTTTATAATCACTGTTCAGTAAAGTTTCACCTTTGCTTTTTCCTTTCTCATTCACAAGTCACAGAAGCCCATTATTGTGTATGTGGCCCCTTTCATTCAATTTTAAATAATAGATTCCCCATGGATTACAATATATTTTTATTTGTAGTAAATTTTTATACCCCCTCATGTTTACACATCATATTGGCATTACAAATTTGTAATTAATTTTTTAATATGGAAAATTTTCTTCCCAAACTTTTACACGTGTTTTAATATGTATTTTGTACTTGCAAATTTTTATACCCCCAAATCATGTTTGCTCATCATATTTACATGAAAAAATTTTAATCATAAAATTTTATCTTTGTAAATATTGCAAATTTTTCATTCTAAATTTTGAATATTTAAAGACTTTAACAGACCAAATTTCTAATTCCCTCCAACAATTTTATCAACCCTACATATTCTCCAAATTTATAAATTTTTAATTTTCAATTTTTAACCCCTTCATCCTACTGGAGTTAGGGTTAGGGGGGATTAGGGTTTGGGAAATTTTCCCCCCAAATTTGGCCTAGTAGCCAGATATTGGTTTGGAGTGGATGGCTACTAGGTAATGCGCGGGCTTACACGTGTCGCTTATGGGTCACTTCCGACATTGCAGCAGATGCACAGAGTTTGATAGATTACCCGCTCTCTGTTGAAAGGCCGTTCGATTTTGGTAATTTCTTACCACTGTGGGGTATTTTGCCAGTGGGATCTACTTATCCCATTCCGATAGTTTGGCCCTTACCAGTAGATCCTGGAGATTAGGGTTTTTCTTGTATGCTGAAATTATTTTGCAGTTTTCCTGCATGACCGACCCTTGAAGTGTCCTATGAAAGTTCTGCTTCAAGACCTGATGTGCTTTCACTGTGTAGGAAGAATAATTTGAGACGATCAGGATTAATTTTTGTTTCTCCCTTATCCGGGATTCATTGACCGTTCTCTGTGTTAGACTTTTTCTTTATCTGCCTCAGTAGGGATTGGGGGTAGCCCCTGCTTCTTAGGGCTCGAAACAATGTGGCGGTTGATTGTTCTCACTCTTCATTCCATGTTCAGAATGAACTCTGAGTTGAGAGTAGACAATGCCCTTGAATGTATGTTTCGGATGGAAGCTTGTTTTGTGTAATAGTGCATTGGAGTCTGTGAGTTTGAAGTATATTTTGATGTCCAATTTACGTGTTCTGAATGTGGTGGTGTCCAAGAAGTTGATTTCTGTTGGGTCTAGGGTTGGTTTGAGTTTTATTGAAGGGTGGTGGTTGTTTAGGGTTTGGACAAATCCCTCAAAGTCCTTGGCAGAGTGGGTCCAGATACCCCAGATATCATCCAGATACAGTATCTGAGGTAGATTAGAGGGAGTCTGGAACATTTGAGAAAGGCAGATTCCTCTCATTCTGCCATAGGCGTATTTACATAGGCCAGCGAGAAACGTTTGCCCATGGCCGTTCCCTTGATATGTAGGTAGGTCTTTTGGTTGAATACAAAGTCATTACAGGTTAGATTCATGTGTAGCAGGTCCAATATGTGTTCATCTGGTCTTTTCTCATCTGGGTTGTTTTGCAGAGTTTGTCATGCCCGTGTGTGTCGATGTTTGTGTAGAGATCTCCTACATCCATGGAAAACAGAAAATACGATTCAGGTATTTGTGTTAGGAATTTCACTTTTTCAATGAAGTAATTTGTGTCCTTGATACAGCTCCTGTGTTTTACGGAAGTGGTCCAGGTATTCCGCTGATCCGTATGATTCGCTGCCACAATCTGAGATGATTGGGCGTCCTAGTGGGCATTTCCCTGGGATTGGCCAGTCTGTTGGGGGTTTGTGTATTTTTGGTAACAAATAAAAGAATCTGGGTCTTGGGGGGGGATGTGCCTTTTAATTATTATATTTTCAGTTAATGGGAAAAGAGAACTACTACTTCAGAAGCTATTTTGGACCAACTTATTTAAACCAGTAGTTGGCATATATAGTATGTCTTTGGAGAAAGTGGAAATCTGTTTGACTAGGAGGTCTAATCGAATAAATGGGGCTTTTATTTGCTGATGAAAGAGGCCACAATGATCAGGGACATCAAACTGGGGTTGCTCAAAATTGTTTTCTTTCTTCTGCTGGACCAGATAGCATTATCTGAGTTTCATATCTTTAAGAGGAAGTGCGAGTGATTTTGTTGCATTTCTTCTCATCTTTGAGGTAATATTTGGTGTTTATTCTAGTTTCACATCTTATTATTTACTCTCTTAGGAGAAAGAAAAGTGAAAATGAGTATATATCTAGGTGTTTGGACTGTGCATGTATTATTCATTTCATGCATGCTATTCTTTTTATGGCAGTTTTTATAGATATTTTACTTAGCGCTCAGTGCACGTTTGATTCGATGGCAGTGGCAGTCTCTAACCGTAATGGCTCCCTGTTCTTCTGGATATCTCTGATCCTGTAAGTATCCATTATAAAAGCACAATCGGTGGCAGCTTTGAAAATGCACCAACAAGCAGTGCTTTCCCCTTGGCTGAACCGTCGGGTGTACGAGGTAAAGAGAGTCCATAAAAGCGACAAAAGAGTCCAGTCCCTGCTGCTTTTAGAGACAGGCTGTAAACGCCGATGAGTTTATTTCCACTTTGCTCATCCTAATGATTCAGGACATTTTTACACACAGAGGGGAGAAAAACACAAAGCAATCATTAGTATACTTTTCCTATGGTTGGAAAAACAGGAAGCGTGCATCTTTATAGGGAAAAATAAAACATTAATAACCTTTTTAATATTTGGGATGCCAGGTGCCAACTTCTCTGGTGTGCATTTCCCCTTTTACTTTACTTGTCGCTGTTGAGTGCAGTAGGAGAAGTCACTGCGAAGCCAGGTTTAGATGCCCATTAAATTTGGCTTAATCAGCTCCAATACAGCCGTGACTGCTTTGTGTAACTAGTCGCGCAGGCATAATTGAAATGATATTGTGTACAATCTAATTAAAAGATTCAAACTCCTTCATTTCTGCTTTTAAGGTTATCCATAAGTCATATAATTTCATCAACTATAAAATGTGATTTACATCAGAAGATCAGATTACTTCTACTGCTATGAATGCCACATTTCATACAAACAGGGGAAATGTCTGCGGCCCACTGCAGAACGAATCAGTCCATCTAACTCCACATTCCCATTGATCATCTGACACTAACGGGGTTTTCCTTTTGACTGATGCATATGAATTTCTCTGTCTTCTTTTCCATTCTTTTTCCTTTCTACTTAAGTTATGTCATAAAATATTTATTTTTGCCCTTTTTACCCTACAGCGCTGCTAACGTCACAAGAATCCCAAATTCCATTTGCTAACTTTCTATTCAACTATTTTTCATTTGAGGATTTCGAACATCTGTCCTTCATCTATACTTCAAACCAGTGGTCGTACAATTAGCACTAATTCCCACTAATATTTTGTTCAATTTGGTGCCAAAGGGCAGTCTTGGTAGAGTCGAACATGCATGGGGAGTAAGTCCATTCACCAAGGAGTCTGTGGACCCCTGTTGTCTCCTTGGCTTCAGTAGAGCACTATTCAGGTTGATTTAATAGCACCACAGCTCTATACGCGAATGAAGCAACACTGTTCCTCATAAACTGGCACCTGAGTGTGTATCAAATATGAACACAGTGCTATTAATGTTTACTGTGATCCACAGCTTTTACAAGCACTTTGTTAAATACAGCACAGCCTATAAAGCTGTACTTTGAATACCACAGATAGCACGTTGCAACTGCCAACCAACACAAACTGGAGGTCACATGATTCTGGTCTACTAATCCTTCCAAGAATCAAAGACTGCAGGCAGCAGGACTTTCCAAAGCTGAGCGCCACTTACACAGAATAACCACAAAGGAGGAGAGGGTACAGACAGTCTTGGTGTTCAAACCCAAAGACTGTGGTTCTCGTCTGTCTCCTGAGGGGCTCAGAGGCCCTGGGGTCCCATTTTGCAACCCCACCCCGCTAATCTCTGCTCTCTCCAAGAAGCTGCAAATTCTCAGTGTAGAGCTGTGATAAATAGCTTGTATTTTATGATGCATAACAAGAGTGATTACTCACAGAGCTAATTATTCTTTTTGAGAAGTGTAAGGGGGAGACCGCGGCTTTGTCAGGAAGCATTTTTTTTTCATTTATTGTAACCTCAAGTAACCCAAAGCAGGCAGGAAAAATAAAGTGAAGTGGTTTCTGTGTGAAGAGATTACATACAAACAACATATGGTTCTTCTATTTTATTTGGGTGTTTCCCTGAGTCCTCTGTCATCTGGTTACCTCAGTGGCTTGGTTTCCCTACCTCACAGCTCGTTTGTTTAGCCACGAGTCAACACACACACACAGGGTGTCACGTATAAAGAAGCCATTAGATAAACAGCGTAACTTGAGAAGTGCTTTCCCCCGCCAGGTTCGCGATGTCAGCGGCTCGATATCAACAGTTTTAATCTTCAAATTACTTCACTTCTTCCACCTTTCATCTACATCCAACCTCCCACCCACCCTCAGGATACAGGGGATGTTTCACACATTCAGCTCAAAACTATGCCACTTCATGCCACTTTGCATTGCTGCTGAGCAAGTGACTCACATTTGTGCAACAGCTTCGAGACAGGAAGTGGCAGCGTACTCAGCGCTTACTTAAAGTGTAATAAAGTTTATTGGTGTTCACGCTTCACTGATATTTTTGCTGTGGAGATTTTTATTATGCACAGAAGCTTCTTTAAAATTATAATTTTTTGAAAAACGTAATTTAACTGGGCAATGAATGAGAGATAAGATCCAGGAGAGTTTGAAGAGCTTTGGCAGTAACCATAACAAACTTTGGCACAATAACTTCACACACAGCCACCGGTGAGTGCACTAAATATACAGCCTGTCCAGTGCAAAATCAACAGTGTCACAGCTGGCAGCCTGTTTGCGCTGCCCAGACAACCGTCAGGCTCTATAAACAATGCCTCTGTACTGCCCCTGCCCCAGCTCGTGCACCCCACCGCACCATTTGTTTGCATTGCCTGCTGCATGACATCACCGCCTGGGGTCAAAACCCCTCCAGCCGATTGGTCAGCTGCAGCAAAATTGCTGATCGGGTCCAAAGATCACAAAGTAGTGCCAAGAGGTGACATCAGCGTGTGGAGCTTAGCCAGTGACCGAGAGATGCCTGTTGGACTCTAAAACAACACACAACATACGATGTGGGGATGTGGACCTTCATTCCATCCAGCAGATGAAAAGGATGTGAAGCAGCTGAGATTAAATCAAAAAACGTGCTGTGGTTGTGCTTTGGATCGCTGTTTCTTATTGAATCACATACACCCCCCCCCCCCCCCCCCACACACACACACACACACACACACACACACACACACACACACAGACACACACCCTTAACTAACTTTTGTCCGTCCGGTGAGTAATAATGTATGAAATGTGTTGTAATTTGTCTCATCAGATGTACTTGTGAATCGCAACCGACTACTGTTATATTCACGTACTGTTTTCCAGGCCCACAGTAATGACAATGCACATCACCTGGCTCCTTTTAAAAGACGCTTTTATGCTTTTTTAGGGCCCGATGCTAAAAAATTAATTAAATCTTGAACACATGTCAAGCATGATTAAAATGTATATATATTATGGGTACTGCACACAGGGGTGTGAAAAACTCCATAATGCCTCTTACAAAATTGCACTAAAGGAGCCTGACCACTGTTTCACATACATGTATGAAATTTGGGACACATGTGCTACTCTCCAAGATGCTGGCGCTATGTCCTAGGATGTTTTACAGAGAATTTAGATGTGTCGCTACGAAACGAGTCAAACCACAACCTACTTGCCACAGGAAGTCAGCACTGTAAAACTAGAACCCCTTTGATGATATAAAGTCACAAATGGTGTTAAATTTTCTGAGCCTGAATTTTTTTTTTAAAAGTTGAAGTTGTCCATTTCAGACCCTTTGACCTTCACGCCTGCCTTACAGTGATCTTGGCCCTTTGGAAAGTTTTATAACACCCTAGGGGTGATTTTTGACACCTTCATATTTGATAAATAAACAAATGCTGTCGTCAAAGCCAGTTTGTGAAGGTTAATCGTGCGTTTCATTTGTCTTGGAAGTCAGATGCTGGAGCTGGGTATGACGTCATTCCCAAGTTGAGCGCATCCCAGTACCTGCTTGGCTCAACTCGGTTTTTTGGGGTTTCCAGGAACTTGTTTAGTACCTACTCAGACAGGTTTCCAAGCAATGTTGGTCAATCAAAAAATGTCACGTCAGCATACCACATGCGACCAATTGGCCTTTAAGAGGTGTCACTCAATGAGTCATGAGAGCGACTCCGTCCCGAGTCCGACAAAAAGCCACAGACCACACAGCAGGTCTATCACCGCCTCAACGTCTTTCATTGTTGTGCTTGTAGTGCATACAAATTACGTTATTGAACTTTTATCTATGTTGCTATAATATCCCACACCAAGTAGAGTTGGAACAAGCAGCCCCTTCACATTAGGACCTCATCAATACTCGACATTTTCAAAACCTGCCTGAAATCTCATTTTTATTATTTGGCATTTAAACCAGACTGAGTGTCGGCTTCTGCTTTTTATTTGTGTCTGTTTATTTATAGTGTGTTATTTTGACTGTTTTGCTTTTATTCCTTTTCTTTTAGTTGTGTAATACTTTGGTCAACTCTTGCAGTTTTTAAATGTGCTTATAAATTAACTAGCGGGATTTATATCATAAATATCAGCCGATACACGTGACAGCTCCAAATTACATTATCTGTTTTGTTTTGGGGGTTTTTATCCATAAAAACACCACATATGCAGATTTGTGTTTGTGTGTTTATGTCCAGTGTGCTCCAAACTGATTGAAAAAAGGCAAAATCTCCAAAAGAAGCTTTATAAGTGAGTCACCTCTTGATGGACTGCCCTTCACGAGCTTTGGTCCCTACAAGCCAGTTCCAGGAAGAAAGTCCTTTATCAGCACAAAGTAGGTCTGTTTTCCAGTCATTGCTGTTTGATTTTTCATTAGGAAACAAAAAACTTAAACTCCCCCCTCAACATGACACTGATGAATCAGTTAGCTTTGAAACTATGTTTAACAATCTTTGACTAACCAGACTCCTGGAGAGCTTCCCACAAAGACTCACAGGGAGCACAACAGGAGGCCGCATTTACTGCTTTAGCGAAGTGGATAAAAGCTGGTCCCAGCAGCAGCTGTGAGACTCCACATACTCTCCTGGGCTTAAACCTTCCCTAAACTTGACTGTGTTTGGAACAAAGACCCTGATGCTGCTCAGCTACACCGTTTTACTGACTGATGATGATGATGGGGAGCGTGGCTTAAGTCTATAATCTACTGTTCGCTATATAAAGCTCGTACTTGAATGCAAAGAGGGGATCATCATTTTCTGTGCCTGAGATTCTCATTTTTAAATTGTGACATCGGTGACCTGAGAGTGAGGAAATCCTTAAGTCCTTCTAACACCAGACCTTTCGGCTGTTGTGTTAAAAAAAAAGTGGAATTTGGGATTTGGGGATTTTCGTAAGCCACTGTGTGCTTTTTTGTCCTTGTCTGTCCCCTCTTTTCATACGACAAAGAAAGAGTAAACTGTCTGTAAATCTTTGTTAAATTAGGGACTCTTTACTCATAGACGTAGCGGGATTACCCAGTTCCTTTTCTCTGTGAGGCTGGGAAAGGTAGGGGATTTTTTAGCGCCTTTTACTGCACCTATTTGTAAATTCCTCAGTAAAGGTGGAAAAGAAAAGCACTTCTTCTTTTTGCTTTCAGTTTCCTTTTTTCCCCTGGTCTAGCAGTGCGTTACACAATGAGTGAGTGTAAAACAAACCTTTAAAGCGAAAGACACTTTGTTATTGAGGTGGTGACAGACGTTCTGCCCCACATTTCACAAGAGAAGTCATTGTTGACGGCTGAGGGAAACACCACGTGTGGTAAGTCGGTGACAGGGCATAAGAACAGGCTTGTGTTAGTCATTGTATATTACAGTTAATGCATCTGACAACCTGGCACTGAAACCGCTGTACGAGAATCAGCATGAAATCCCATCAGAGTGTACAATTATATCTCACACACATTCATAGATAAATACAGTCATGTGCCCTTCTTGTGCAGGCTGGTGTGCCTAGTGACAGATAAGTGCTGGGGGAGGTGCCTGTTTGCTGTCTTGTCTGCATGGCGGATGGGCTTTGACTCAGTTATCTGGCTGGTGGTGGCTCCTTTGAGAATGTTCCTCTGACAGCGAGAAGCCTGCATGTTTCTGTTATTACCAGTAAAACAGTGACATCTCTGCAATAAGTGGCAGCGGTTATGTGTTGCTTTACTTGAGGTCTGTGGTGCTTAGACTTTGCATAATCTTAATACTATGGATGCAGGGTTATACCTGGATAGATACAATGGTATCCAGTTGGACAGATGGAAAAACACAACGTGAGGAATTTTAAAGGTTCACACTATTTCCTGGTAAACAGAGACATTCTTTCATTTTATAGAGACCTGCAGAGACATGGGTGAACGTTATCAATCACTATAAATGAGGCAACTCAATTTGTTCTTCTCACCCTCCCCAATGTCACTCTGTAAGGCAGCATTGATTCCAGTTATATTCCTGTCAACAGCAGCTTCATTCTGCCAGAAATGAACAAGTTACTGCACATCACCTGTTTTATGTATCGCTACGCCTCGTCGCTGCCACCAAAACTGTAACAGGTCTAACTGAAAATGAAAAAGTACTTCTATTAAGTGTGATAATTAGCAGCTCAGTAAAGTCTTGCTGGAATATGATGGATGGCATCTGTTAGAATAGCACTGTGTCTCTGTCATCTGTTTTAATGGGTTTTTTAACAATATGCAGGCTCCTTGGTTCAAAACAAACCTGCAGTGCAGACAGTAGTCGGCAGATTTTGGTTGCAACTTTTTGTTTATGATACCTTCAGAGTGAGATAGTTTCCTTATTGATAATGATCTGAAATCAAGCCTAAAACTTTTCCGGTGCCTGTCATTTATCAAAACTTGTTTTACCAGAGTTAAATAAAGCACTGGAATAGCCTCCAGCCTCCACTGGCCATTAAATTACAAACTGGTTGGTGCACCTGATGCTTTTGGCTCCAAGTAAAATAAACTTTTTTTTTATCTGTTTGGTGATAAAAATCTCTGCCTTAATACAATTTTGCCCACCAAGATTAACTGCGTGGTGAAGCTTCACTGTATAAATTTATTAGAATACACCACAGTCATCGCTCACCTCAAATGCTCTTTAAGTCAAGAGAGTGATGGATCTTTCTTAGGTATGCTGTTTTTTTCCCTAGTTCTAGTGAAAGAGGGTCTGCGGTCTGCAGAGGCTCTGAATCTACCAGCATGTACATCAAGTCTGAGCAAATATCACACAAGCAGTCATTCATGGGTTTGAGTCTAGTGCAGGAGTCTTGCCAGTGTGATTTTTTTCTTCTTTCTCCATGACAGGATGGATATGTGGCCCTTGTTAGGTGGCCTCAGGCTACAACTGAAAATCTGCTCTGTCATTTCCTTTTGTCAAACTTCTTGAAATAGTGGAGTCTACAAATGTACCATAAGAAATCTGTGAGGCTGCACTTACAGCAGCCCCAGCATTTTTTTTTAGTTTTGATGAAGCACTGCAGTTTTCTACCTATGCCAAAAAATAAGTGAGGAGTACCAGTTAATTTAAGCTTTAAAAAATATTTGTTCTACACAGGTGACTACAGTTCAGGTAGGGTTAGGTTTGTATGGCCCCTCTTAATCCAAAGTCCAATTAGAATATAGCATATATATAAGGCAGTGAAACAACCAAGCAGTTTATCAGGACAGAGGCATCCTGACAGCTTGATCAAATCACACTTAATTTGGTGTCAGCACATGAAACAGTGGCACAGATATTACCTCATTTCCTGTTTAGCAACTGTGCCATTGATTTTCACTGGCGATAAACAAGAAACAGGTTTTGAAACTCTATAACCAGCTACTTTCTCACTCGTGAACAGTACCGAAAGATCAGAGAGGTGAGGTTCCATGTTGCCAAAGACAGTTTAAACAGACAGGGTTCGAACCACAAAGGCCTCTGGATTTGACCTCTGTCCAATCCACAAAACACCAAACCACTACAGCTCCTCCTACAGTCAGTGAGCCTCAAGGAATGTCTGATTTTGGCACCATAGGTTAAGGTGCTCTCAAAAACACCCCGAGCCCAGGCTTGGCTCCAGGGTGGGACCCCAGTGTTTTAGCTTTGTTGGAGCTTTCATCATAGGGGTCTAAGTCGATGCCCTCTCCTCCTTCTGGGATGCAACTGATCAAAACTGCAAATGTAAAATCAAGTAAAATCCAGTTCCATCTGTAATGTTTGGATTTCATGTAAACCGGTATCGATGCCCCTTTGAAATTCAAGCGAAATAGAAAAGAAAGGGAAATATAACTGACAAAACAGAACTGTGGCTCAACACTTCTGTGTTGAGACATCATGACAATTTCTGTGGTTTCTTTCATTTTTGAAATACGCAAAAAAAAAATGACCTTGGTACTTCCTCTTTCCGTTCTTCAGTTTCATTACAAAAAGTCCAGGTCACTAGTCGCGGCACAATTGAGGATTTCAATTATTCTGAAATATGATGAAAGAAGAGAAAAATCTGTGGGGTTTCCATGCACTTTCCTGGATTTGACCATCTCTTTGCTCACTCCATATGAAACTTTCACACACGCCCTGTGCAGAGCATGATACTGGAGAGTGACAGCGTTTTTTTGTGTGTGGTTATTCTGTGAATAATTTATTTTAACTTTAGTTTAGAGTCAAAACATGTTTCTGCGTGTTTCTGGAATTCAGTTTGAGCTCCAGTAACATGGGCCTATATTTTTCAGCAGGCTTTGATATTGAGAAGGCAGCACAGTGTTTTGACAGCTTTTAGAGTATGGTGGAGAGAAAGGGGAGGGGGATGGGAAAGGAGTAGAGGAGTGTGGGGAGGTGGGTGGGTGTGGCAGAGAAGGAATCCTGGGCTGTCCAATGTCACACGAAGGAGGGCTGCAGGGAAATAAAAGGAGGATGGGGGAAGGTTAGAAAGACAGGCTTATCAGGATGTTTGTGGAGATAGATGGGAGCAGGCTGGATGTCTGAACCACAACAGGATGGGGAAGTACTCCAAAGGGCAGGAGCTCATGGAGATAAACACATAATATGTACTGCACCTTCTTGCCAGGCTTCTCTCTTACACACATGCTTGCGTAATGTCAAGTAACACTGCAGAAAGGCTCGGGGTGTATGGATATTTAATGAAACACCCCCACTCTCATCCTCCAGTAAATATCCTCACTAGCACGAGAGTCCAATGGAGGAGGAAGAGGAAAGTAGGGCACGTCTGCAGATTTAATGAGCCCCCCCCAAAAAAGCGCTGTATGACAAGCTTATGTTTGCTCCTCCAGCAGAGCTATACTCTCTTCAAAAGACAAACTCCATTCTTCTGACATACAGAAGAAACGCGGCGTTATTGAGGCCAACCCGTCCGATTTCTTTCAATTGTAAAACATAGTGGATTTTGTGGATACTTAACAGCGGGATGAAGGCCAGAGAAATGAGTCCCATCTACTGCGTGTCACAGCAATCATGTTTGATTGTTTTCCGAATGTAATCCCATTGAGTGGGCTTACCCTGCATTAAATCTCAAAGCCTGCTTTTCATTTCCGAAGTGCATTAGTTCGAGTCACAATGCTATTTTTCGCTGACAATTATTCAGAGATCATTAACTCAAGAATTCTCCTCATATCTGGAAAACAAGAGGAAAAAAACTGGGATGCACTGGGGATGTGGGAAAAAGGCTAAAATTAGCATAAAGCACAAAAGTGACAAAGAAGAAGTTTTGGGTTTTTTTGATGGTCATTTGGCCTCAGGGTGAACCAGCCTGAGGATCTGTGGTGCTAGTACCTGCATGGCTTTCTCTGATGCAGCTCTGAATGAGACTCTGTTTTAGAAGAGATGTGCTCAGGCTGATTTCACCTGAGGAGATTCTAGATGCTAAAACAGATACGTATTGTCCCTTTGGTATGGCTAAGGAACACACCCAGATGCAAAAAGGCACAAATGTAAATACTTCACAGCAAATGCACATACTTACCAAGCAGGCAGCACTCGCCAGAACCAAGACAAAACAGGCAGCCATGTATCCAGAAACAGCTGAATATGTGTCTAATTACATCTTGAGGGAGGTCAGAGCTCATATTTGTCCTTCCCCCACACAAGACCTTATTTACCACTTGCAGCCTCATGCTTTATGCTAGCACTACACCAAGTCATTATGTTTGTAATTGAGGACATGGGTTGTTTTCAACAAGGACGCCGTGTTTTACTGACCCAGGGTGCGGCGTGTGGCGAGGTGACTCAAATGTTTGCTTATTGGATGTCAGTAAGCAGGTTTTTGCAGGAAGAATGTCAGTTTGTTTGTTCGCATTCTTGCTGCGAGGAATCACAGTGTGACAGTTTGGTTTGTGATCATGGTGACATTGATTCAAATAAAAAAGAATTATAAAAAAAACAAGTTGACATTTTTTAGAAGACCACAAATTAAGAGCAGATTTTAATTATTGCTAGCACAATAAGCTCACCATGTGTTTCTTTTGTGCTTTTGATGGGATTGTTTTGCTTCTGTGTCTCAAATTCCTCCTTGAAAATGTAACGACAAACCAGCACTGCTGCATAAAGTTTCGTTCGTGACACAATTCCTTTGTTCAGTCTTGTCAATACCTGTTTCTCTTTCCAGTCTGAAATGAAAAAAAATGCAGCTCATCACGTTGTCTCTGAAAGTGTCTGTCATTTTCACCTTGTGTGAGACGGAAGGAGGAAGGGGGCACAGGTAGCAAAGCAGAGGGAGAGAAAAGAAGGATGGATGCTCTGCAGAGTATGTTTGATTGCTGTCTGATTACAGCTGCTGCTGGAGGGAAGGGCTGAGACGTTCTCCCACAAAAACCTACGCACACATCAGCAAGTTCATCTGAAGGCTGCTGAAATCAGATAGCTGGCTGGTTGGGACTGGGTCGCGAGAAATAGGCTATAACCGCCACAGAGACAAATCAACTAGAGACGTGTATGTCTGTGCTCGTCAAGTGGCAACATTTTAAAGTTAATAACATGTGAAATGTCTTAAATAGCCAATGTGACATCACCAGCTCAGTTTGTGGACTCTTTTTTTCCTAAACAGGGGTCATAATTTACAAAATAAGCATGATGTATTTATTTAGGTTTAACCCTAATGATTGAGACCATACACTCATTAGGAACGTGTTGGCAGAGGACATAAATCGAGTTAGCAGTATAGTCTTTTTCTAATGCATTTCTATACAACAGGGGTAGGCAACTGCAGGCCTCGAGTGCCGGTGTCCTGCAGGTTTTAGATCGCACCCTGGGTTAACACACCTGAATCAAATGATTAGTTCATTACCAGGCCTCTGGAGAACTTCAAGAAATGCTGAGGAGTCATTTAGCCCTTTAAATCAGCTGTGATGGATCATGGACACATCTAAAACCTCCAGGACACCGGCACTTGAGGCCTGGAGTTGCCTACCCCTGCTATACAATGTGGCTTCTTCTTGCAACCTGGGAAGCTGTCCCCTGCTGGCCGTTAAAAAACGTTTTAAGGTGTCACTTTTCGACACTTCTATCTACGACTTACTTATGTTAAAACCGTATTCTTTTTTTTTTTCTTTTTGAAGGAGGTTTTACGTGTGTGTGTGTGTGTGTGTGTGTGTGTGTGTGTGTGTGTGTGTAACAACATACTGAGGCTAATGCCATGCAGGCCTCTAGGTGTTTAGATGGAGTGGGGGTGAGAGGGTGTCCGGGTCTGGGGCCCCTTCCATGCCATTTTATCCCCAGCGGCCCCTCTAAAGTTACCCACTGTCTGTGACTGTAGCCAGCAGGTCTCACATCACTATATTCACAAAAGGCTCTCTGTAACTAGATAGCTTTAACTGGTCCTGCATTGCTGTCATATTTTGGTCAGCATGCATACTGTGTCAGTCACACATATACACTCTTCCTCTTTGTGTATCCTTGCACCTCTTCTCCTTGAGCTGCTTTTACCACCTCTAATCCTCTTTCCCATGCCAGAGCACAGACTAGGTTATTACAGTTCCACTGTGGTTAATGAGAGATGTGAGGTGGCTACAAGGTAAATCACTCATCACTTGGCTGAGTTGAAACTGTGACGAAGCTGCTAACAAAGAGCAAAAAGTGAAGTGTAGGGTGGTGGGGAAAAGGGGAGTTTAATTATTTTTTTGCTTTCTGTGGGCACACTTACATACAAAAACAAAAAATATCTATATGCCATCTTTTTAAACTAGACTGAAATATGTACAGACTGATCATGTCTGTGATTAATTAGGGCCACACAGCGAGGAAATGAGTACACTGGGTAATGCTGTGGCTGTATTGATTTTCTGTCTGCCTTCGTCTCTTTCTGCTCTTCTCTACCACCACCTCCCAATCAAGGAAGCCTCAGCTGAGCCTGTATAAGCCCATGTACGTGAGGCGTTTCTGGTGGCCAGAGCTGCACAGCTTCTCCACCCCACACCAGGGGAAGGGAGGCTACTGGTGGAGTCCTCAGAGGTACCAGGAAGTGGAAGCTGCCTGCAGGAACACCGTCGACACAGTGTGGTCTTTCCTGGAAACACTGGCTTTTCGGACGTGCCCTCGAGTCTAAACGCAGGCTACTGCCACCTCCACACTGGTGTGAGTAGACTGTTGATGATGGGGAGTGTGTGTATATTTATGTGTCTGCTGCCATTGTTTTACAATGCGCTTGAAAGGTCTGATTTTGAAGAGCTTCTTCTTAAGTTGAAGCTGGCCGTCAGCACTCCAGCAGAAGTAGATGACAGATCACTAAGGACTCAATCAGCACTCTGCCAGCTTATCAGAGGCCTGGTGTGGAGCCACGGTCAGGAGCTCTCAAGGCCACATCTTCTCTTAGAAAGCCTGTGTGCACAGGATCACCTTATCTGTGACCGCACTGACCACCTTCTGTCATTATTGTGGTTATCACTAACTGATAAGATTGCATGAATCACTCTGTGTCACCAGTAACCCACAAAAACAAAAAAGGACTGCCCTAACATAGAGTTTTAAAAATATTCCAGTTTGCTAGTAACTACATGCCTCTCTACTGCTACAGTAACTTTTAAAATGTAACTCTCCAGAGTTGAGACCTTGAAGTAGAGTTGCAGTCTAAAGCCTGGATTGCAGACATGGATAAGGATAGCTGGAGACACCACAGCCGAGTAGTCAATCCTGTTACACTTCTTTGAAGTCATGCATAGTTTCTGCATTCTAATGTAAATTCTCCACAAATGAGTCATGGTCCACCAGGGTCCCAGTGGCATAAGATTCATTCGGAAAGTATAAAACCCGTTTTATACAGCTCTCTCTTCCTCCCAAAACCATAGTGACTGCATCTACTACCAGACCATCAAAAGCAACATAACAACCTCAGCTACACCGAGGAGTAAACGAGCTAAATGTGGACTATTAAACATTCGGTCTCTCTCTCTTCTAACTCCCTGTAATAATAACTGATCAAAATACTGATTTACTCTGCATTACAAAATCCTCATTAAAGCAGGATGAACGTTAATTTTAATGAATGTCCCTGAATCACACTGTCAGAATCCCTGAAGTACAGACCAAGGAGGAGAGGCAGCAATCTTTCACTCCAGCTTATTAATCAACCAAAGACCCAGACAGAGGTTTTAATTTATTTGAAAGCCTAACTCTTAGCCTTGTACAGCCTAACTGGAAATCTCAAGGGCCGGTTATGTTTGTCGTTATCGATCGTCCACCTGGCCCTTACTCAAAGTTTCTATCTAATATATCTGACTTTTCAAATCAGATTAGTTCAGATAAAATAATCATAGTGAGTGATTTGAGCATTCATGTAGATGTTGAAAATAATAACCTCAACACTGTATTTAATTTATTATTAGACTCAACTGACTTTTATCAAACAGTAAATGAGATATATGCACACTTCAAAGCATTCCAATCTGTTGCAAAGAAATTGGGATTTCACAAATTTAGAAGATCTTTGGCCTTAAAGCAGAGTTTTTCACTCTATGAAAAATCCATTTCTAAAGCTAGGACATCTTATGATTTGTCACTGACAGGGACAACCCCAGTTTTCTTTTCAGCACTTTGTACTCATGGGAAGCTTTCTTCCCACATGAAAGTTATTCACAGAGTACCGGTTCCTTAGGCAAAATGATGGAAAAACACAGCATACATTTTCATTGCTATGCAGATGATACCCTGCTATATTTTTCCATGAAGCCAGATAATACAATTAGCTAAGCTACTGGCATGTGTTAACCTCCTAGGACCTGGCGTCCACATATGTGGACATAACATTTTAGGTTATTTAGACTAAAATACTTTATAGACACCAAAACCGTTTTTTACCCCTAAAACTGGGTATGTATTTTTTCTGTGGATACTTGCTTTCAAAATTGAAGTTTTCAGCACTTCAACATTGGCTTCATTTTTCAGAGGTTGTGTCTCTGTAGGTTTGCAAAAATCTGACCAAAAACCAGAGTACTGAACAAATTAAAAAATTGTCCTGATCTTCACTGCAGTTATTTAGGAACAAGAGCAAAAACTAGTAGAGGTAAATCCCCTGTGGACCATGAAATATAAAAAAGTAATAAGGTAGTCCGTCGTATTTGCTGAGATATTTGAGAGTGGCACAGCGTGGTGGACCAAGTGAGGGCGTATTAACCCAAAGGTGCAGATACATGCAGCTAAAATTATTATTTTAATCTTGTAGGCGGTAAAGGAAATGTTTACAGACACATAGCCTTGTTGTATAACCACACATGAAGTACCACAGTGACCCCATACCCATTTTTTTTCATCACTAAATTGTCCATTCCCAATCCCCCCATCGCCAACCCAATATTCTGTTTATATAAATATCCTCTACCCCTCCAGCTACCACATCCCTCCACGACCTAGAGGACATGACCTAAATGGGTGGACTTAGTAATGGTCTCTATGCCCCACAGCATCTTGTTGTCATGACAGCAGAATGGTTGTGACTATCGGGGTGCGTCTGCCTGCTGAACTGATTGAGGCAATTGATATAAAAGCAGAAGAAGGGAGGGGTGAAAAGAGGTGCGATGGCACCAGTGGGTTTCAAGAGAGAAAATGAAACAAGTGAGGTGAAGACTAAATCATTGAGAAGCATTTCCCTGCAGCATAGCAAGACAGAAAGAAAGAGGAACAGACACAGGGAGTGAAAATGAAAACGTGAGAAAAGGGGAGAAAGTTGGAACCTTGAGCAGATGAACAAAGTGGCCTGGCACCACTGTGAACTAAGAGACTTTAGAAAGCAAAGGGGAAAGATAAAGAGAGATATTTAAAATAGAAATAGATGATTTTGAATGAAATGGAGAACGGTAGATGGTTACAGGGGAGAAAATAGCATGAAAAAAAGAAAGAAGTGAAAAGAGAGAAAAAGCCAGGGGGCTAATGGGCTTGTGGCTAATCAATCCTGAGTGATGGCCACTTTAGAGAGAGCCAAGCTGACAGATGGAGACCATCCCTCTGCTTTAACTCTCCCCTGACTCCTAACTCACCACACCAGGGCACATCAGAACCCCCCAACCCTAACAAGCCTCACCCACCCAGAAGGCATGTAACATCACGCAAATTCAACACACATACGGCGGCGCACTCGGCCCAGCCAGCGTCTGTCAGATCAGCCGATCCATTTAATGTGTGAGAAATGGCCATAAAAGAATCCTTACTGTTATTCCTGATGTGGATGAGTTTGAATCAGTGCAGCATCAGTTGTCAATTGATTCTCCATAACAACTGATTGGGCTAAATGAGCACTGGGAATCGATCGCTGGCGACAGGAGGAGGGTATGGTAAATGAGTTATTACTCATGTGGCCAGGCACGTGGTACTTTTATACACTTGTTCTCAGTGAGCAGAAAAAGAGACAAGAGTGTTCCCATTTATTCAAGACTACTGTGTAAATCAGTCACGTGCTACCACAGCAAGAAAGACGCATATTTTCCACATCGCTGTGCAAACCCACAGCATGTGGACAGACATGGATAGCGGTATAATGAGTGGAAAAAAAGGGAAAATGGATGTTATTTAAAGATCCCCGGGATGCTGCGGTTCTTTGTAAATGCACAAGGTTTGTGGAAGGTCAACCAATAATACTTAAGAGTATTTTATACTATGATATTCAAACTGGTGCTGAAAAATGAAGCCAACGTGGAAGGGCCAAAAACTGCTTTTCATCTATTGGCTTCAAAAGTGAGTCAATCTTCAGACTGTTGTGTTTAAATGAGAAATAAACATGTATCACAGCCTGATACAACACAAAAAACAAAAAGTTTTGCTCTCTAGCCAACACTCTCATTCATAACTGTTTAAATTGTACTAAGAGTCATGCAATATAGGCTTGTGGCCACTTTGGTTTCAACACAGGCAGCTGTCTGTAAGACCTCATTTCCGCTAAATTGACTGAAACTGACATCTTGACTGTCTTTGCGGTCTCTTATAAGACCCTAGGATACATACAAAACCCGAGGACTATGACAGTGACTTCACAGTGGCTACAGCCATCTTTTATATACAGATGTACCATATGATGGAGAAGACAACTTTGCACACTTTTACTGTCCCTTATAAAAACACAGCAGTTCAGAGCACAACTGCCAATGAAATATTTCAATTTAATCCACAGCATCAAAAGTATTGCTTCATCATTAGAAGTTGTTCACAATCCCGTCCTTAAACCAAGCCAGAGCCCAAAGCAGTGCCAAACAAGAAAGCAGCGTCATAAATTGCACTCTGCTGGCCCCGATAAAAAAAAGATTAAAGGGAAAAGAAGAGCAATCCAGCGACAGGCTGCTTGGACAAGGGTTGGATGAAGGGCTGCTATCAACTCCTGAAAGACAGCAGGAGGGAGGGAGGATTAGGGGGACAGTGCTGAGGCCTCCACTGATAGATATTCAGCAGACAGTCGCTTTCTGTCCTCACTATCAGCAGGGATGTTGCCACTGGGTCATGCTCCCAGGCACACAAGCTTCTTATGCATCGGTGTCAACAGCTGCAAGACTCCAGTTGCTACTGTCTGCTCGTTTGCAACTGCATATACATTCATTTCTGAACATATGCATGTGCCACTCACATTTTTGCTCCCTGTACCAAATCATACAATCCAGCGCACTGTCTGGTCTGTCCTTAGCCAGTCCTTTCGCCGGGGAACAGCTCTGTTTTCCTCACCCAGCTGTCACGTCAAAAGACAGCCAGTCAGTCAGCCGGCGAAGCAGCAACAGTATTCTTCCTCTAGACGAAGCTATGGCTCGGATCCTTTACTTCCTGAGCCATGGAAAAGGGTCAAAGCACAAGCCACAGATGGCAGAACTTGGGCCGTGCTTTGGAGAAATCCAACTCTGTTCAGAGCTGGAGAGCTAGAAGGTCAAAAAGGCAGAGAGAGGGGAAAAAGAAATGGATCTGGCTAGAAATGTGTGAGGAAACGGAGCAGAGACAGGCCGTTTGTTTCCACAACCCAGCGCTCACACACTGGAACACATCCATTAGGATTAGGCGAGAATCTTTATTGCTTTGCAGATCATGAGATATTCTTTCAAAGCATATTCATTTTCATGCGTATTCATAATTTTCAGGCTCAAGTTTTGACAGTGTTGACTTTGCAGTGATGTGTGGTACTAAGATCAAAACGTTCCTAGACTAGACATCTTTCTTAGCAATGAAAAGCACCTTTGAGGGGGGAAAAGCATCTAATCCACTGACATTTTTAAACTAAAGTCTGGCCTCTTTGCACTGTGAGAAAATCACCTGCTGAGCTCGGTAATTGAACGTCTCTGTTCTTCTATTATTATCCTGGTTCACCTTCGAGACGCTGACATGCTTAATAATGAAGTCTTTGTTAATTAAGTCAGCTGATTAGGGACCTGATATATAATTAAATTCTCAGAGAATAGTCGAGAGGAATATCTCAGTTTCATTGTTATCCCTTTTGGTCTTAATCTATGGCCCCTCGGTATCTGCTTGTTAAGTTTGAAGTAAGAGCCATTTCAAAGACTCCTTCAGATCCCAAAAGTAAACAAACACCGAGGCACCACTAAGGATTAAAAAGTGCCTTAATTCTTTCATCTCCAACAGAGTGATTAGCGTTTTGCCAGGTGTTAGAATCAAGCACATCCAAGAAAGGCAGGGTGCTGAGCCGTGTTAGCAGTAAGTTACCCTACTAGTCAAAAGTCTGGCCTGTCTCAAGCCTGTGTGAGTGAATTAAGCAATAAATTGGGGAAGTCATAAAAAAAAGTTTATACATTACTTTTCAGTGCCATCAGCTCCAAAACCTCACCTCTCCATGTTACAGTAAGTTCACATAAAAGTCTTTGGAATGAGGTGCATTTGGAAAACTTCACTGTTGGCATGAAGGGCAGCAGGAGGCGAATGATTCAACTGTGCTTTTAAAAAAGCTATAGGTTCACAAGGGCACTGGTATTGTTTGAATGAAGGATTTTCCACCTTTGTTTTAAAAAGCATTTCCCTCCAAATGAAAACAAAAACTATGTGAGGCTCTACCAAGAGGACGTCAAAATAACCCTAACTGCAATCTTGGCCAATAAGAAGCCTTCACACAATAACACGGCACACAATCTGATAAAAATGGCATCCCACACACAGAGATGCCGTTTCTGACACTCTTTACCCTGGAAGGAGTTTTTTAAAAGCTAAAAAAAAGTTTGCATGCGGACAAAAGTCATAAAAAAACTTTAACAAAATATCCGTGCACATCTGGGCGGGGACATAGTGAAAGGAAAAACGGAGAGAGCTCGGAGAAGCGTGATTTCATGGTACATTTTGAAAATATGTTACTGTAACTTGACTCCATCCATTGGCTGGACTCCTCCAAAGTTAAATTTTCACTTCTGAAAGCACCATTACAATTTATGTTGAGCGTGTACATGCAGCTTTTTGGCAGCACAGTGGTTCAGTGATTAGCACTGTTGCCTCACAGCAAGAGGGTATAGGGTTCAAACCCAGGCAGGGTTCTTCTGATGGTGCTTGTGTGGGTTGTCTCCAGGAGTTCCAATTAATCCTGCACCAAGCGTCTCACAAAGTCTCTTTCTCACTCTAATTGCTCGGTCACCCTGGAGTGAAACAGGACAGGACCTTCCTTGCGCGCAAGAAAAAACTGTCATTTAATTGTAACTAACTGCCAGTCATGTCACCAAGTGTATCTATTTAATAACAAATATCATAGCATTAAATTTATTAGGCTGTTATTATTAAACTATGTAACATAAATGGATGAAAATTTATATGTACATGCCAAATGTCATTTCTGAATGTCTGAATTAGTTACTGATTAGTCAGATACAATCTCTTTGTTTGCCCAAGATTGGTGGCACCTGCAGGTAAAGAGGGTCATTAATTACAGAACTGCCAGTTGTAGTGCCATCTCCCCATGAGACCGATTATACCAAAGTTTATCTTTAAAGTCAGAGTCCATGCAGGAGTAGAAAAGATATCAGCTTACACTAATAAATGACGCTGACTGTGACAAATGAGGTAATCATTAAAGACTAAGAAAGAAAAAATCTGATTAGTCAAGTGCTAATGCTTGACAAACACCCTTTTCGTCACACTCTCTAATGTTGCTCACTGAAAAATGATGCCGGGTGGTAGAAGGCGGTGTGGAGAACAGGTGACAACACTGCCTGGCCCCTCCCTTAGATGGCCAGTCAGGCTCAGTTTACTGAAGAAAGTCACACAGCAGATGGTGTCTAAGGAAGTGAATTAGCACCGAGATGCCTCGTCCACATGCACCAGATGGGGGTAGAAGGAGAGACAAAGAAACTGGGGGAGAAAAACAATGGCATAAAGGCAGCGAGGGGTAGGGGGATGGGGCAGTGAGGATTTCTTCTGGGCTCATTTGTTTGTTTGCTTGTGGGTGTTTTAGCCTTTGTTGGGCCAATGCAGAGCTTGGCCAAGTTCACGAGCCTGTCAACTGTGATTACACCCATTCGGGGACTCATTTAGAGTCCAGATCTCATGTGTAACACCTCTCATTTTCATGGTAATGTTACATGTGTTGTGCAAAGCAAAGCTGGTCAAACATGCTAAACTGTGTTTTGTTTTCTGGTTGAAAAGGTGGAGATACCGCTGGCACTCAGGGAGAGGGTGCCTCATGTGAGTAAGAAATAACAACCGCACTGGTGTTCGCCCAAAACTTGTTTCTAATATCACGTTTTTCCCCTCTGATCCCACTTTGCAAACTTTCTTGTCCTGTGGGGGTTCTTGAAGGCTCAGAGTGACCCTAGCGCCCAGATACTTGATACATAAACATTATACGAGTAGCAGATTGCTATTTAGAAAAACAGAAATAAGTGCAGTCCTTTGCGTTGGAGCTGGGGAGAAACAGCCATGTTTTGGTCAAGGTAATCCCACAGTGTGAGTGCTTCAGGAATGGGCTCAGGAATGTTAATAAGAGAGAAAAAGGGCAACATGATTTAAATGCCACACAGATGTGGCCTATCGGTGATGCAATCTTGCAAGGAAATGAGTTGTAGTGCTCTCAACCGCAGGGCTGTGTTGGAAGCTGTTCACTCTGTGTCCTGACTGTACACAAGGCTGTGAATGGAAATGTCAGAATAAAGTTGTTCTGTAACCCAACTCTGAAAATGTCCCAGGCTATCTTGTTTTTCAATCTCGCTCTCTGTCCACACCCCTCCACAGCCCATCTGGCTGTGATTATTGGCCGTGGCCTAATCCTGCACCGTGTCCCTTTTTCACACAATGGGGAGGGCCAGTTCTCTATTGTGTCACTCATCCCTCTTCTTCTACCTCTTTTCTTTGCTCGCTCCCCTCCCACCCATCCACCTCGCCCTTTCTCCATCTTTCTTTTTCGATCTCTGTCTGTTTTAACTCTTGTTCCTTTTCTCCTCTTTGCCTGACTGCTGCTGCATCTGTCACTAGCCGAGCGGCAAGCGTCTGTGTGGCCCTCTGCCAATGCTGACAGCTGGGAGAGAGAAAGAGGGGAAAATAAATGGCGGCGGGGAGAAAGGGAGGGAGGGCGAGCAGAGTGGGGGTCAATACATATCAATACAAGTCAAAAATTCCAATATCACATTTCTGACTGCGCACAACATTGCAGAAGTTGCAAAAGAAATCAATAATAGTGACAGATAAATAACATTAAGGAGTGGAGCAGCAACACGCAGCAACTGCATGAGCAAGTGTGTGCCAGGCAACCTTTTGTCCTTTCGCTTTTGAGAGATTACTTTTACTTCTTTTCTGTTTTTCACAGTATTCAGTTCCTTTGCCTTTGGCCACACTGGAAGTGGTTTAAAGAAGTCATATGACCCTCCGTCCCTTTCCCTGCCTTCTTTTGGCAGGCGGCCCTGTTTCATGACACTCGAAGAGCTGGTCAAGTGTCTCTGACTCCACTGTTCTATTTTATTGACCTTTGTTTGTTTACAGGAAGAATAAAATAATCACCGGATGGATTTTGTGTCCAAAACTACAGCATAAGCCTTGCATTTAAGTCATTATCCCCCAAAACAAGTCCCTCCAATTAAACGACATGTACTGCTGGCATTTTTCCAGAAGCGTTTGCATATTTAGTATTAAATGGTAATAATTTAGATTCAGGTGTAGAAATCATGTGAACCAGCTGTTTGCATCTTCTTGGCTCATTTTCAGGGCATGGTGCTACAGTTTACTGCTTCACATGAAGAACCAAAAACATGAAAATAGACAACCACTCACTGCTAGTAGTGGTTGATGCTGCAATTTAGGGCCAGAATTGCAGATACCAATTCAGTACTTTCAAATAATAAAAAGCATTATTCTTATTCTCAGAGAATATCTTCAGAGAGGTCAATCTTTGGATCTCTGTAACATTGACCTCTACCTCTGTGCTTGGGCTCTGGGTGTGTCTAAGGGATTTACTTCCTCATCAGTTCGTTTCTTTTTGCTGCTGAGTCATGTGACTGCAGGACAACTAAACACATCAGAGCGTGAAAGAGGGGGCGGAGCAAAGTGTGCATGCAAATGTATGGTTGTCATGGATGTATAAACATGTGCATTTTATTTGAAATTAATAGCTGTGTTTCCATGTGTGTGTTGAATAACTCAGTACTGGTTGCAGACTTATAGACGTGCACCCATTTTTGGGGAAGGCTGTGTTTTCCTGAGAGGACAGTCTTCATTACATGGAGTGGTTTGCAAGAGAAGTCCCAAGATGCATTGCTTCACTCAACATTCTGCTGAAAGACAGACTGCAGCAGGTTCGGGTGGGCTTTCGGGTGGTCTGACCCAAAGTATCAAGTAGCAAGACTTTGATGCTGAGCTACAATATATGTTTACATAGCTAATACGGCAAAACGAGAGTTGGTATTAAATTTAAACAGTTGTGAGAAAAACTGCAGCTAATACAAATTTACAGTGTTGTAAAGTAGAGCCCCAGCGTGCTAAGCCTTCAAAGGCAGCAGATTAGTACATCGCCCACTCTCCTGATGCGGCATCGCTCGTGTGTTTGTATTTAATCCCGCGTACGACGTCAAGGGGAACACACTGGGTGACCCATCTTGTAAATATTTTGCAGTGTGTTTATTTGGCAGCACAAAAGTACTCTCTCCCTCCTCTGCCTGCAGTTTAAAAACAACACTGGCATGTTTATAATATATACATACCAATATACGAGAGCACTAGTGGAAAAATATTTCTGTATTTGCCATGCAGGAATCTCAGGAATCACATGGTTCCTTCCTTCCTGAGATAACAGAGGAGAGCACTGCAGAGGGGATATGGGAGTTTGGAGGATGGGATGAAACCAGAATGCACTATTCCAGCAATGAAGAAGGATCGTTGTTGCACTTTTTAATACTGTGTGGTGAAAATAAATATGCTGCGGGGGGAGAATGGAAGAGATTTATCGGAAAGATAAGCAGCAGATTGTGAAGGAAGAAAGAAATTAGGAAAAAAAGAAGAGTCTGGGATTTGTTTCCACTGAGGTTCTCCAACATACAAGACAAGCAATAACACTCAAGAGAGATGAAGCTTTCCCTGCGCAGAATACTAAACGGTTCACTCACACTCAGGAATGAGCAGACTGTAGTAAGTCTGATTAAATGGTGGGGGAGGCAGGCAAGCAGAGAGCGAAAAAGAGAGAGAGAAAAGGAGTAAATCTCCATTTTTTTTCCATCTGGAGAATGTATGTCAGTAGGTTGCACTATCTGCCTGGCCCACATCTCTCGCTTCCACTTTCTAAGCCTTTGGGAGAAAGACTGATTCAGTGCAGTGAAGTACAGTAGTCTGTTGCCAATGCAGTCAATTCATATTCAGAGTGCGTACTCCACACTGTTGCACAGCTCACACTGCACGCTCACATCGACTGGCTAATGGATGGATTTGAAGAGGTCTATCTGGGCACCACTTGGGCTCCATGGTACCAAATGGGCCTACCTGAGCATTTTTCTGGCCATGTCCATCCCATTATGACCATAGTGTACCTGTCACCTGACAACACAAATCTGGAGAAACTGTGTGATGCTCTCATGTCCATACAGAGAAAATCTCTGAGAAATGGTTCCAGCATCTTGTTCCTTCTGTGCCATGAGGAATTAAGGCAGTTCTAAAGGCAAAAGCATCAACCTTACTGGATAACCCAGTCTACATCCTGAGCCACATCCACCCACAGCCAAGTACCAGGTTCCCACAGTTTGGCCCATTCTTAGTGCCTGCCCCGTCAAATTAAAAGCTCAGTTTTTCTGTCTGCTAGTTACTGAAAACTGAAGGAATTCTGAAATCCAAGTTCTGGTTTCTTTAACATACTGGCCCCAACTTAAGGGCATTCTTTTACTTTTTATGTCTTTTGCTCGAGCACACAGTTGAGGGACTGCAACACATTAACAGGTCATTGAATCAGGACTCAGTAATGCTCTGTCTCTTTTCCTGACCAGCAGCAGTTACTGGGTTACTCTAACAACAAGGAGCTAGTAAGTAATATATAGAAAGCCATGCAAGCATTATTTATGCTAAGACAACAAAATTTCCTTCACTTTTAATTTTTATTCCCAGACTGTTCCAAACCCTTGAGCAGATTTCAAAGCGGATATTGAAAAACAAGGAGCATCCTGTTGTACACTGACACTGGAGCCAGAGGGGACATTCATCCCCACTTCATAGATTCAGAGATGGGACGCCACTCCTCGTTACCACCAATTATCCGGCCGTCTGTGCGATCAATGAGACCTTGGAATGTATTTCCTCAATAGGTAATGAAATTTAAAACTTTTTAGATTATCAACAGCACTTGGGGGAATATCCCCCCAGCACAAACACAATTACCGGCATATGCGCACGCTCCCCGCCCCCAGACCTCCACGTTATCTCAAATTGAATTAGAACTTTAATGAAGAAGTTATTTACCTCTAGTCTGTCTAACCCTGAGAAAGCCAGGCAAAGACAAAGCAGACGTAAAGATGCACCACAGCCTCTCGACTTATCTTAGTTCCTGTGTGTGAATGTTTAACAGACTCTGGTGATGAGGAGCTATGCTTATGCGTCTGAGAAATGTGCTCACATTCTGTTTCCTGTGTTGTGGTTCCAATGCCAACAGCTGTAGGGGAAGTCAGAGGGTGTTTGTGGCTTCGGCACTTGTCTGTGTATATATACACAACCTGCATGTGTGTGAGCGTACGTGGCCTGTTCCTCCACCTCCCTGCTGGGGCTGTTCTGTTTCCTGGTTGCAGGTGCTGCTGTGAGATCACTTCCTGCCGACTCCCTGTTGTGTGCGTATTCATGGGCTCCAGCCATTTCCTGTCCGCAGGGAAGAGGAAACTATAGGAAACAGGATGAGCATCCAGGGCGGGAAGGGTCACAAAGAGCTGGGTGAGGTGGAAGAAGGGGGTGATGACCCAGGAAATAGTGGAGAGGACCTCAGATAAGTGGCGAGACCCAATCAGGGCTTGTTTGCATAAGAGTGAATATGTTATTTTCAAATAGTTTAACACAAAGGCTTAAATGAAGGTGACCTAACCACGTACTGTGCCACGTAGTGTGCGACACAGTTTTTATTTGGTCCCAATGTCTATGTCCAGGTAGATAAAAAACATTAAATGTGTCTTTAACTGCATGCTTACGTGATGATTTCATTTCTACGAAGAGCTGTTAGCTGGAGATTTGAAATATCTCAGTATAGTGTGCAGTGTATCCTTTTAAAAATTGAGGAGACTGGACAAATGAAGCTGCAGGCCTAAGCAAAAACTACTGATAACAGATGAAGAGCATAGTTCATCTGAAAGTCATGTTCTTATGAAATGTTGGAAAAGAAAAAGTGAGCAAAGATCTAACACAGAATCTGACAGATGGATATGGCCCTTCATCTACTTACAAGAAATTACAAGAAAGCTGCCTAAGAGAGTTCAACACAACTGAAGAATAAAGGTGGTCGTTCCAAATACTGACTTTTAACCAAGCTCATTAGAATTGTGCAAACTCAGTTTTTGCCTTCTATACTTTATTTCCTTTTTTTCATTTTTTATAATATGTTTCACTAAATCACTGAATTTATTTCATATTATCCAAGCAAAATATAATGTGAGGTTGGGCGGCTTGAGACTTTTGCACCGTACTGTGTACCTTTCTTACTGAATAAGGCCACTGGGTCCATGTTACATCAGCCAATAATAGCAAAACATTCAAATGTTCACTTTTCTTTCACCATTGCAGACACCAAGAGATAATGACAATAAGTGCAATGATGAATCAGCACAGGACTTCTTGAATAACCAGAAATGACTGGAATCCTTTATGAACAGCCACAGTCTATAACCCCATCAGGATGAGTAAAGGTCATGAGGCAGGACGATGATGAAGTGAACCTTCCTGTTTGTTTCCCGTCATTAACTCTGTCATAAGATTTCCAACTGACACCAAACGTCTCTTCTTACCTGGAAGCTGTCAGTTGGAAACTGGTGACGGGGGACAGATGTGACTCATGTATGATCACATACTGTATCTACTGCCACATACACTAACCCGTTCATTACCCACAGGCAATGTGAGGCACGAGCCCGGGCAGGCCTCTCATTTGATGTTTCTGCTACACTTCTCGCTGTCTGTCTTACGCTTCTTCCCTTCAGGGGCAAAACTCTGTGAAACACATTGTGTGAGCTTTTAATGATGTTCTGTGTGTGGGTGTTGATGTACAAGGCAGCCGGTTCAGGACTTCTTCAAAGATATTTCTTCACTAACATTGGAGGTTATTGTGTCCTTTATGGACTCTCTAAACAGCCGGTCAGATTCTGGTCAAAATATAATTGCAGAAGAGTTCCCGAATGTGCTATAACTTTGAAAGGGCCCTTGCGATAAGAATCTTTTTATTATTACAATCAACTGCCCTGCATGTGCAGTAAAATGTATTTTATCTTCAGGGTCACCTTAAGCATTTACTCTCTCTCTCTCTTTCTCTGTGTATGAGTGAACAGAAGAAGAGGAAAAACTGAGATACCCACAATGTGATCCGCATCTTTCCAGGAAAGATGCGGATCACATATCTCAGCTCCATCTGAAGATGAAGAGGATTCATCCGAAGTCAAACAATGATCCAGTACATATTTTTGTCGAGCTTTAAAAACAGCCGCACAGATCCTGACTTACACTTAGCGCTATGTTGACCTCTGACCTTCACATATCCTTCCAGAAGTTGTTCTATCTCTGAAACACTGCACTTCATCTGCCCAGCTCTCTGGTTATGCTCTGCTCTTGTGTGTTTGCAAGATTTATGAATGAATTGGTGGGCCAAAGCCTGGCAGAGTTTCCTGTCTCACTGGTGTGTGTGTGTGTGTGTGTGTGTGTGTGTGTGTGTGTGTGTGTGTGTGTGTGTGTGTGTGTGTGTGTGTGTGTGTGTGTGTGTGTGTGTGTGGATGGATGGAACTTCCTGTGAAAAGATGTGTGATTTCCCATGCTCACACAGCTAGGCTGTGAGGCAATCTGGGAAAACACCCTCTGCTATAGGGAATACTAACAGGAAGCTAAAAATCACTCACTTGATATGATGAAGTTTGACGTTCCTGTTCTGAAGAAATTCTTCATGAGGAGGAAATAAAGATACCTCATTTAATTCTCTTTTCAAGACCCTGCTTGTTTTCCATGTGTTGTTGGAACTCCTGGAGATACGTGACAAAGACAGACAGAGCGTTCTCAAAAGCACATGGCATTCATTGGTGTACTGAAGCATTCCAGGAATGTAAAGATACACAGGATGAAGGATGGAGATGGCTTAAATGCTTCAGTTCTCAAAACAGCTCAGTATGAAGCAACGAAGCTTCACGCCACTCAATTTCCAGAAATTTAAATGGATATGTCCAATATCAATATATAAAAAATATCAGCTGCACTGTTGTTTTGTTTGAGGCTTCTGTTAAACTAAACACCCCCCTGATCTCTCACCTTTCCCCCAGAGTTGCGTCTTCAGGAAAAAATGCAGCTCCCACTCGAAGAACATGATGTGTATATGTGTTGAGATAGCTGGAGTGATAGTCATCTCATTTTCACTGTGAAAGAATGAATAGCTGCCTTTTAGAGATCAAGCTGATGAAGGGCCAAGTTATGCATGCATTTGTTGCAGTACTTGCAACAGACCTTGTGATTCAGAGTGTTATTAGCACAGAGTGCAGTGACGTATGACCAGATATTTGAACATTTAGATCTCTACACCAGCGTGTACGTGCATGCACAGGCTTTTTTGCATTAGGAACAGTTATATTGTATCATAAATAATGTCTTGTTATTATATAACATATTATAAAATAAAAAATGCAACTGATCAGAAAAAAGAGAAAAGCATAATCAATGCAGTTATATGTAAGAATAAAAAGCGCATCCACATAGTTAGAGATTAGCAGCAATTTGGTCGAATTTGGCAACTTGTGGTTAAAATAACTGCTAGAGACATGAAGTGGGTGAGTCCCAAGTTCTCAACTTTCAGGAGAGAGACTGAAGTGACTTCCAACAGGGCTCAAGAATACTTCTGGTTGACTTGATTATGATGACGGGGTTGTAGCTGAAAGAGTCAGATCACGTCACTTTTATTTATTAAGCACATTTAAAACAACAGTATCTGACTGAGTGATTTATAGTTAACACAAACATGTTAACATTCCAGGTGTCTAAAAGCAAAAACACAAAACGCCAAAACCCAAATAATCTAAAGTCTAACAACTATAGTGAAAAGCAAAGTAAAAATTACACTAATTTTAAAAATGTGAAAAATAAATAAATTAGTGCAAAACAAAAACTGGGTAAAATTATATCATCTGAGTGTTGGGGTTTTCTTGCTTGTGCAGTTTTTGCTTTATGATTTTCAAGCGTTACATTAAGTCTCCGTGTTCGATACTATCAGTTCATTGGAAACGAGTGATAAAACTTCGATTATTTGAATCTAGCCTCGTGCTAGATTTGGGAGACATGGTAGTTAGCACTGTTGCCTCACAGCAAGAAGGTTCAGTTTTCAAATCCAGTGGTTGGCTGGGTGAAGATAGAATGTTTTGGCTGTGTCTGCATGGGCTCTCTCCAAGTCTTCCTCAGTCTAAATACATGCATGTAAGGCTAACTTGCAATTCTAAGTTGCTTCTGGTTGGAAACCAGTTCGGGGTATACCCTGCATTTTGCCCTATGACAGCTGGGATTGGCTCCTGCTACCCTGAAATGGATAAGTGAAAGAAATTCATGGCCCGTATTTGATACGACACAGAGAGAATATATAATGTTCTTCCTCTACGCCCCCCCGCCCCATTTTTGCACATGTCGAGGAGCGTGTCAGGCTACATTTCACTGTGTGTTATACTTGTATAACTATGCATGTGACAAATAAAGAACCTTGAACCTTGAGAGAAGGATTGTGTAGATTCAACCACTTCAGCACAACAAGCAAGAGCAGGATCAGTGAAAGTAAACAGCTACAACATGCAGAGTTGGGTCATTGGTGGCAACTATAGACTACGAATGCAGTAACATGCTAGGACCTTAACACGCTGTGTTAAAGACTAACAATCCCCCATCCTCTGTCCTCTTCATATTTACGAGGTCCTAATTGGCTGAAGGCTGCCTTTAGGAGGCAGCCGGGATGGGGTCGAATTCATGACGCAGACTCCTCTGATCTCTCCTGGGGGTGGGTTAATGGGGTAGGAGCAGACAAACACACTGACTGGATATCCCCCCAGGAGGAGTGTGTCACAGGGCCATTAACACTTTCACAAAAATATCTAGATTTATATGAGGTGTTAAAGGGAAAGGGACAAAAGTCAATATCCTGTAAAAAAGTACAGACAAGAGAGCATCCATACTAAGACAGTCTGTATGTTCTATGTGCTTTATGTAACTCTGCGAACTCAGGAATGATGATGAAAGATGATTAATCTGCCGTTCAGGTATGAGACTGTGCTGTTAGTATTAAGTGGAAGCTTGTTGGTCATGAAAGGATTTCCTCTAAGGAGCCGCAGCGTCTGCAATCTTAGCCACATACCCTCATCTTTCATATCTCCAACTTCACTGACCCTACTTATCTGTGTGGTTAATGTGTTTTGTCGCTGAGAATAAATGGCCTGTGTTTGCTCTTCAGAGTCTCATCAGTTTGTGACTCAGCGTCAGCACATCCACTATTACCCAATATTCTCTGGTCTTCTCAGATTCTGCCGACGTTGTGAATTCTTTGGGAGTTTATCAGCGTGACGTTCCAACTCTTCAAATCTCTCCCTATCTCGCTCTGACAATCTTTTACACATGTGTCATCCAGTCACGTCTCTGGGGAAAACGTGTAAAGGCACTTCCTGTGAGATGACTGACCCAGCATCCTGTGTGTGCTCCGCCGCCCAGCGGGTTACTGTCACTTCCTGCATGACCTGAGGGCACAGAGGGCTGAAGTGAACCAAAAGTGTCTGAGAGGGTAAAAACAATCTAAATGTGATTCAAGGTTTGAGCAGCGTTCCAGGTGTTGTGCGCGCCTAAATATAAATCTTCATTATGACATGATGAAGGGATCATTTTAAAATCCCCAAAGAGGCTGAGAGGGAAAATAATGAATATGCAGTGGCTCATTAGTTGTTCATTTTCATTCAGGAACAGATCCAAAGCTTTTGTCCCACTTTGTAGCTGCGGTGAAGCTATTTTAAAATGGAAAGAACTTGCTTCCTGTTGAAGCAAAAATACTAATTTTAGCAAGTAATAATTGACTAAGTACCCTCTTAATGTGCTATAACCAGTTAAAATGAAAAAATAATAAAGTAATTCCACATTCAGGGGTTGAAATAACATTGCAATGTGCTTTGCAGATCCAGTATGTCTATGTATATATAGTGGGGGCATGACTCACAGACAGATGATAAAGCCTCGACTGGACCTTTTATACGTTTCTTATTATCTGTCTTATGCACACTGTTGCATTGGTGTATCCTTAAATGAATCATGACCGATGTTTTAAATAATGAGGCCAGCATACATACATGTAATAACTATGAGCAAAACACTCAGTCACCCTGAATGCTTGGGTTCAAACAGCTGTTTCCAAATCTGAGTGCTTTGTGATGTCAGAGAGGGCGGATATTTCTAAGGCCTCAGTCACCCTGGCCTACAGTTGAGTTGGCAACCTCCTGGTCACTGGAAAAAATGTGTTTCCTCTGACAGGTTGTAAGCAATTTCACCTGGTTGCATTTCTGTGGATGCTGACCCAAAACCCTTCTTGTGAAAGCAGCTCACCCATAGTTTGCATGGAAGATGCTGACTCCAAACATTTGCCAACTACTTTGTGAGATTCTGTTAAACTTTAAGAAACTGTCATGCTTGATGTAACCAACATCTTGCTCTTTTGCAACTTTTACTTTGTGATGCAAACCAGACCATTTACCTTCAGCTTTTCAAGTTTCACTACAAAGCAACACTGCTAACGACCAGACATCGCAAGGAGGTTTTGTGTAGCTTACTGCCAAACTCTTTGCTGCCACTGGCTGGGAGATACACAGTTTTCCTTGGTGAGCAAGTAAGCAAGCAGTTTTCGACAAGCAATGGCGAGAAAGTTAGCTGAAAAAAGAGGGGATATAATGGCTAAAGTGCTACACCAAGGCTCCAAAGCTACTCTGACAAGAACAAATATCTCGACTTGGAAATTAACATAACAGGCCCCATTAAAGGATTTGGAGATAGTTTACTGAAGGGTTTTAACTGTGTTTACATCATCGGAGACAAACAGCACAATAAGTTCAATAGCAGCAAATATGGTGGAAGGATTTTTATGAGCTTGGTGTCTAAACAATGAAAAATGATCCAGGAAGTTGGAGTAATCATGTCGTGTTGTTTCAAAGGCTGGAATTTTAGTTTCTGCTTAGAGAACTTTGTTTGTGTACTGCTGATAGTTATTCAGCAAGATGAACATTTACACCAGGAATGAAATGCATGTTTAGGGAAAATCAATGACTGAAACATCCTCCTGAGGCCTTTCCCCCTGCTTAGTCAGAACCAGCCTCAAACGGCACTTGCATGTCTCCAGCTGCAGCCATTATGTTTGGCAATGATTGAGGGGAAAAACTGCCTCGGTTCCCTAGTGACTGTTTCAGCTCCTCGTTCTCTTAAATTAAATAAATCAAAAATGAGCACAGGGGGTGTTCCTGAAAACCTAATAAAAATCGGGGCGACTTCTTTAACAGAACAATAAACAATGTTATAGTGCTCTCTCATCTAATCTCTGGTTGTAAATGATTTAGAGCTTTATTATTTTTCTCATAACTTGATAGCTGATTGTCAAACTAAAATCTGGGTGAAGCAGGAGGCAAATATCAGAAGATAAACAGAGAGTTGTAAACGGGAAACAAAGGATCAGCTGAAGTTCAGCAATGACAAAAAGAACAGAAATGTAACTGGCTGAGTGACGATTAGGTAAAACTGTTTAACAGAAGATTATAATCACAGTGGAAAACAGGCTGCTCTAATATAGTGCGTCATATTAGAGCAGCACTGGGTGGGATTGTTATCCATTACCAGAGGAAGCACTGGGAAATGGAGTAATAAGGGGACAATATTTTACATATAGACATATTTTAAAATAAAAATGCATCAGTGCCTTTTGTCTAAATTAATAAACAGCAACTGCTCACTCAAGTTTATTAACTCTAGACCTTTATTTAGTTTCATTTAGAGAAGACTAATTATTTTTTAGCAGGAACTTATATTTGACTTCCTCCTGACTGTTCAAAAAGGGCCGACCCAGCAAGACAGCATCAGTGACAACAGACAAAACACTGATTTAGTCAAACTCACGAGAAGGAGGAACTGGGTTGCAAAGCAGCAACAACTCTAACTCTAAGATAAAGAAGCTTATATACTTTGCTCTTTGTGTAATCACTAACTGGCACCGTGGGCTGCGCTTGTCTCTGTAACCTTTTCTATTTTTCTATTTGATCTGTATGTGTAGACATGGCACCAAATGTACAAAAGATCCTTGCACTAATTCCTGGATCCATATCCTGGCTTGACTCAAAGGGAGTTTTCATACCTGCAATGATTGGTGTGTTGAACTGAATTTGGTGCAGTTTAGTGTGCGGCAATTGCACTGGACCAAAATAACCTCCTCCTCTGAAGGGTCTCGGTGCAGTTTGTGTATGGTGTGACTCCTCGATCCAACCCAACTACCAGGTGTACATTGCAGGTTTAAGCTATATACACCGTCCCATAGCAAAGGTCATTAGGGTCTAGTAACTAGCGGTGAAATAAAACCTACATTTTCCATGTTCTCCAAAAGTCCCGAGTACAGCAACTTCTTGTATTTCCTGTATTTCCTTTACTTGGTCCCCACAGAGACACATCTGACCAGTAAGCACACTGAACATGCTCATGTGGCTTATAATGACACATTACAGTTTGCCCCTCCTTTTCCTTTGTTTAACCTGCCAAAGGAAAAGGAACCCTACCACCTGTAGACGAAACTAGAAGCTTGCAAACTCACCGACTGATTCGAGGTCTGTCCCTCATTTTCTTCTTCTTTGGTAAAGGTCGCTAACTAATAAATGATGAAGGTGATTTTTTGCACATTAATGGGATTAAGAGTAGGATGTAGGATTTCAGGGTTGTCAAGGGAGTTTCCAATTTCCACTGTTTACAAACTGTGAGTGTTTCATTCGGGCGTCATCTACAACAACTCCAAAGAAAGAAAGAATGCACTTACAGATGGACAGTATAATTACTACATGGTTACTCCTCTTTGCTGTAAAAGAAAATCCTCACTGAGTAAGTGAAGTTTACAGATTTCCAATCTTAGCGAGGAAGTGCCACAAATGACCCTCATTCTGACTCAAACCCGAGGAAGAATGCAGTCAGGCACGCACAAGCCCTCTATGAAAAGTGGCACCCAGAAAAAGTGTCGGATTGTTTGCACTACAATGTTATCAGTGGTGTGGTGAGTTTATGCGCGTTTTGCATGCATGTTTAAACAGCACCTCGCTCATACCTCTCATAACTCAGATTCCTCGGATTTTGCATGTTTACAAACAGCTGATACAGATTCTGCTTGTCCTCCTCCATCTTGAGATGAAGCTGGAGGAATGCTGGGATTTGGATAGTGAAGACATTTAACAGAAAAAAAGAGTTTTCTTCATCCCCTTCTCAAAGACATTCTCTAATCATCATCTCTCCATCATTAACCTTTTTTAAGTTTTGCTTCTTTATGATTCTCTGTGCACAGGAGGGAGTAGAACTGTTTTAGTTGAAGATCACAGGACTCCACAGAAACCCATATACATGTTTGTGTCCAATCCAAGTTGGAAAAGAGAAGCTTTAAATGGGCGTAATTGTTCCCTCTCACCATTCGATAAGCTGCTTGAAATCCCAAAAGCCCAAAAAAAATCATATTTAGAGCAGTACCTTCCAAAATATTCATGAGTATGACAGAAACTCTGAGCTTCAGTGTATCATATCATATTCTAGCTCTGCTCGTATCTTTTCCCAGTAATGCATTCAAATTGTTACCAATTTCTTTCACACTGAACTCCATTTTACGAAAAAAAAAAACAAAAGATTCTGTAGCATACGGGACAATAGCGGACTGTGACTATCAGTGGCACCTTTTGGGAAGACTAAACCTCTGATCTGGAACTTAACATGTAAAAGATGCTGAGCTTCTAAAACAGTGGTCTGGCCCTCATTTTATAGAAATGCCAAATGTCATTAAGGACGGTGCATGTAATGTCACGCTACAGCCTGACCACTTGAATATGATGAAAAATGAAACCACCAGCTCAGTAATGGAAGGAAGAATAAACATTTCCATCAGTGTCACGTCTACATTAAAAGTTCCTTTTAAAGAACATCTGGTGATTTGCCTATTTACATAATGCATCTGTATCCGAATCTAAATTTAGCTTCTTGCTTAGAACAAATTTGACATTGTTGCACGCTGCAGCAGTGAGGATGATGCATGCAGTCATTGGACTATGCAGTGAACTGTCTGCCAACCTTAGTTATTTTCCCCTTTTTATACTGCCCGTGCAGAGATTTTAGAAAAAGAGGAAATTAGCTATTTTCTCATAAACCTTTGCTTTTCCTAGTCAGGATATTTTCCACATGATGCACCCCAAGCTAACAGTAAACTCACTGAACTATTATCTGCAACATTCATATATTTGAGCTATCCAACGTGATCTGATTTCATCAAACATCTTCATTGTCACCTGCATCTCTGTCCAAGATAACAGTGAAAGTGGTTTTATTAAGATTATGTGGAGTGGTCAGTCTCATCTCCTCCTTACGTGGGAGAAATGCTCTTGGTGTGCCAACACTGGCTTTGGTTCAGAACAATGAGTAACAACTCCAACAAGTGAAGCCTTTGCAGTTTAATAAACTGTAGTTCCTTTAGTGGCCACTTGTGGCTGGTCAACTTTACAAGATTAAAAGGCATTTTTAAAACCTGCTTAAAAAAACAAAACAAAAACTGTGGATATCTTCAGCTTTATAAGAAATCTACAAGATGGGATTTACCTATCAGGATAATGGATACTGGCACTTGACATTTGTCTGAACACAGGCTGCTAGAGCCTCACCTTTGATGCTTTCGAGCATTTTAAATGTTATTATCTGACAGATAATATGGTGGTTAATTGTGCTAATAGCACCTCCATGAAGTTTGTGCCCCGGTTTTGGTGGGTGAATTTCTTTATTAGTCTGTTAAACATTTTGTGTCTGAAAGTGTGGAATATTAAACCAATTGGTGACATCAAGGTGGCTGTGTTGATTTTTTATACACAGTCTGTAAAATTCTGTACATGACTTTTTTTCCACTCGGAGAATAAAATTTATTGTATCTGGTGATCCTCTAACCTTTTCTCTATTAGCATTTCAAGGTTAGACACTGTGACATCTCTGTAGCTAAACAATGGATTGGCACAAAGTTTTAGCCAGAATTTAGTGTTTTATCAGATGAGACTGGTGACTTTGAATGATCTCCGGTGCCACCATGAGATAGTCATTTTGTGGTTCTGAGTGAAATGTTTCAACAGCTACTGGAATAAATATCATGAAATTTGCAAACGAGCAAGTAAAGTTTATTCTGAACACTCTGTAAATACAGCACTTCCTATACTAGACTGAATATTACACAAACACATTAAAAGCATATCTATTTTAGGCTGGAATAGTTTCATGTTTCTATCTATTAATAAGGTTTTTTGTTTTCAACCATGCAGTATACTAAACTGCTGATCTTGCAGCTATCAGTCGTATTTTGCAGCTTCTAACTCTTACATTTTATCTTTGTTTCCAATGTTGACTTCAGCTCCCCTGTTGAGCCCCCATGTAGTGCGAAGGACCAGCACTGAGCGAAGGACGTCATCAGACCATATTAAGGGGATCGTGTTTCCTTCTGATGACCCAGGGGACAGGGGAAGGGGGGGTGGACCACTTCCTGTGGCCATCCAGAAAGCACCAAAAACGCCAAACCCTGTAAAGGCCAGATCAAACAGATGGACTCGACACAGTTCAGGAAAATGAATTTCCACTGTAACTGAAGCTCTTCTGCTGTTCTTCTTTGCAGACTCACATTTCCTTTGATCAAAGTTTCACTTCACCATTTCTGTTCAGCTTGATATGCTTGTTTCACGAGGTTCATTTACTTTTTGCCTCACTTGTATCCAGTTTCCTTCTGTCTTTTCCTTCTCGTCCACTGCAGCTATATTTCTCCTTAAAGCTCACACCTCATTTCCTTTGAACCCACTCCACATTCATCTCATGTGTCTGCTCACACTGTTGACATACAGCATTCCCTCACAGCGCTGCCACGATGTAGCCCTGCATCTCTTTGCTCTCCAAGATGAGACAGTTGTGCGACAGAGGCGTCAGATCTCTGACTATGAACATCTGGAGAATGTTCATGTAATCAACACAAATCAGATTCCTCTGACAGCCATTGGCAGGAGCTCCGGGCTCTGAAGGCAGAGATGGACTGGGAAGAAATGGAGGTAGCAAAAAAGGAAAGGGAGAGAGTGAGTGAGTGAATCAAAGAGGAAAAGGTTGCTAGTTTGTGTCCTAGAAATCTAAGCTGACATGCTTTAGAGTATATAGCACATTCCTTTTCTTCTCTCGCTGATGGCTGTGGGGTTTTGCTGATACAGAGCAAAGAGAGAGCAGAGTGGAAACACTTACATGGTGAGAAAATGGGGCCCTCTTCGCAGCACAAATGAAATTCCACCCATGAGATGTTTGATCTTGTAGCATGGAAGCAGAGAGGGTTTCGGGGTCACATATGTCTGTGTGTAATAGAGAATGTGATTAGTTTGCCTGTTGAACGTGAGAGTGAGCCATTTGTAATGGTAACCTCTGACCTGGGCTGTCTTAACTACGTTTCCTCTCCCTTGGGTTAGTGTTTGTGTGTGTGCGTCGCGGGGGAATCGGATGTACTTCCTGGTGCACAGTCTCCATGTATCGTGACTGACCGGGAAAATAATGATAATGCAGGAACAATGAGGTCATCCAGTTAAAGGGGCTCTCTCTCTCCCAGCCGAGTGACCCAGATTGCTGTAAGCAGATTCTGGCCCAACCCCTAAAACCACTCCACCCGCATCAAGGGATTGTGGCCCCCAGGCCCACATGTGAGCCACACACTCGCCTCTTTTTACTTGTTCTTATAGTGAGTTTATCACTGTGAAACCCTCACTGTGCACTACTCCACTGTCTACAACTAACCGTAATCACTAATGTCATCCACACATGGCTGCTACACCATTCTACACCATGCTACAACATGCTACAACATGCTACAGCTGCTACACGACACATAAATGTCAACCTGTGCAGTCTGCTTCTGAGGATGCACACACACAAAAACATGCCATGTAATATATATAGCATGTTTATTATCCTTTGTGCAACCCCCTGCATAAAAAGAGACCTGAAAGGAAGGAAGGCAGACAAAAAAGAAGAATCGAGTTTAGAGAAGGATGTGAAGAACAGGATGAGGGAAAAGGAAAGAAAGATACTTGGAGGAAGCCTGGAGAAGGTATTTATACCCTCCTATTGAGTCAAGAGACAGACAGCGAGGCAGACTAACAAGCATTCAGCCATTAACGAGGCAGAGGTATTAGGCCAGGTGGCTGAACCAGACGGTATGCAATCAAAAGTGGAGATGGAAACATCAAGGGTGAAATTTTTAGGCGCCTGAAGAAGCTTTTGTGATCTTAAAGCAAAGACGGGCATCGTGTAACAGCTGGCAGCAAAGGGCAAGTAAAGGCTGTCTGATACAGAGTGGAGGGAGGTGGTGAGAGTTAACAGAAGGAGCTGTTCTTCTGAGTAGATGGCAATAATGAGTAACAACCAGCATCCAATTCCTGTGAGATGAAGCCCTGCTTTCAGATTTTCAGCAGGGATGTTTTAAGGATTTTCTAAATGGGGTGGCACAGTGGGGGATCAAGAACTGTTTGGCGAGGGGAGTGCAAAGGAAACAGGAAACAGTGTGAGAACATTTCATTTTAAATCAGATGGACCTCAAGCATGCATGAACTTGCATGTCTGCGTTGTAAAAGTACAGCAGCCACATAGATGCGCAAATTCTAACTGCAAGGTGAAAGAGGTGACAACATGTATTTTGGTTAGAGAGGTAAATATGCATTATTTTATTAGGTGGTAGAGTTTGGGGGGGGGGGGGTAGAATCCTTTGCAGAGTGAAGCAACTAGGATAGAAAGAGGGGGAGTCTATTTATCAGAGTTTTGTATCGATTATGACAATGATAAGCAGTTAATGAAATGGATAGGTTGTGGTTAAGGCGTGCTGGAAAAGAGACCTAAATGCTGAACACACAGGCAGGAAGAACTAAATGAATAGGGACATTTTTATAAATGAATGCAAAGGGGGGGGGAAGTAAAACAAAATAAAAATCCAAACACAGAGCGAGAGAAGCATAAGAAATGAGAGACAGACACACGCGGATGGAAAAGGTAATCTGACACAGCTGGAAACAATCAAAGACAGCTGAAACCAATGAGGACGCTCCAGACAATCACAGAAGAGTGAAAGCAACAAAAACAGCGCAGCTCACAACAAACTACTCCTGTATCACTCCAGGCTCCCTCTACACATGCTGAATGGAAACTGCAATTAGTTCTAGTTGAACTGAAACATACGTTTTTTTGCATTTTTTGTGATGAAACATAAACTGCACCTAAAAAAGCCTCCAGGTGAGTGATAGCTAGAGGTAGACGTGAACAATAATTCAGGTTGAATGTATCTGTATATATGTGAGGGGAACCAGGCTATCTTATAAACTTAGCCACTATGTTTACCTGAGAAGAAAGCTCCTGGTATACTGGGTCTGACCAACAAACGGCTCATTGGTTAGGCTGACATCATGTGATTGGACATTAAAAGTTGTTTAACCTGCCAGCTCCACGTGACACTAGTGCTGATCATTTTTTTAGTGACTGCTCCTCGCAACAGAGGAGCAG
Source organism: Copadichromis virginalis (assembly GCF_057382275.1). NCBI lineage: Eukaryota > Metazoa > Chordata > Actinopteri > Cichliformes > Cichlidae > Copadichromis > Copadichromis virginalis. Next base: position 16,919,463 of record NC_140636.1, read on the forward strand.
TCACCATGTCTCCTGCCTCATTCATGCTCTATCCAGGCAGCACGCTCATCTAAATGCAGTCCTTTCAGTAGTGAAATCACATCTTAAGCACGCTAACTCTGTTTGTGTATAAGGTAAGCAGATGCCCCTGATTTTTGTTGGCTGAAAATCTGCTCAGCCATGGTTCCAGAGGACATGTGCCTATGCATGCATACTTATTGATACCAAAAGACGACTAACACAAAAACAGCATCTCAAATAACCAATAAAAGGTATAAATGAATATCCGGTGATGATAAAAACAAGCTGTAAATGGCCTGTATTTATATAGCGCTTTTACTAGTCCCTAAGGATCCCCAAGCGCTTTACATATCCAGTCATCCACCCATTCACACACACATTGGTGATGGCAAGCTACATTGTAGCCACAGCCACCCTGGGGCGCACTGACAGAGGCGAGGCTGCCGGACACTGGCGCCACCGGGCCCTCTGACCACCACCAGTAGGCAACGGGTGAAGTGTCTTGCCCAAGGACACAACAACCGAGACTGTCCGAGCCGGGGCTCGAACCGGCAACCTTCCGATTACAAAGTGACCTCCTAACTCTTGAGCCATGATCGCCCCGCCCCTCGATTCATTCTAATAAGAAGTTGAAAAACTTGAATTCAAATGAAGCACAGCATATTTCTTCTTCAGTGTGTGTCTATGTCAAAGTTTCAAACTGTCTCTGTCATAAGCTAAGGCTATGGGTGCTTTTACAAAAGGTTACTAGGTGCACATCTATAATTATATAACATACAAGCATAAACTGACTAAAACGAACTTATCCTGCACATATTAGAAATAAAATAAAAGGCAGAATTAACTCAAATGTTCAAAAGACTATATTAATAAGGAGGAGTAGACTCGGTGCATGGATTGCTTCGGCTCAATCCTGCTTGCTCTACTATTGCTTGTCCTGGAAATATGCCGCTGCTCCCAGGATGCTGTCTGCCCATTGCAATAGCATTATTTTTATGATGTTTTTGCTACTATTAGCCCTTATTCCTGTAGATGTTACCTTTCGTGTTATTTTAACACTGCTCACAAGTTTCTGCATTCCAATCACACCTCCCCAGCTGATTTACTGCTGGTGTTTGACTACTGCGACAGCAAATAACAACAAAGTCCCATTCGCTGGAGAATATAGGGAGCTCTACATTTAGTATAGCTATAAGCATTTGACAGAATAAGTCAAAAATAATATCAAATATGTAATGTTGTGTCATTTTTGTGGCTTTGAGGGATTGATTTTGTTTCATCTTCATGTGGGGCTCTTAGAGAAAAATCTGACAGCATATTAGCACACATTAAGATAAGCCTGGTTGGATTTAATAAGCGAGGGCTCGAGAGGACACAAAGTTTGCAAGGCAGCTTGATTGCTATGCAGACAGATACAGCAATGTCTGTGATGGTTTCAGAATGTAAGTAAGTATTTTCAAGAAGTTAAGGTTTCCTTGTGTAGAGTGGGGTTTTTTTTTAATGCATTCCCTGTGGTGAATCTTTCTGAGAGGCTTTGTATTTGGTGGTGGTGGAGGTCTGTTTTGTATGGATGGAGGCCAAAATGCAGAGAAAAAGATGTTGTTTCCAATTTATCTCCATTATTGTTGACATGGCTTCAGCAGAGCTCAGAGGGGGGAGAGGGTCAAACTATCACCTTTTTCTGCCCCCGAGCTCTCCCACAGCTGCCACCTCCATCCTAAATAATTACTGTCAGAAGCCCGTGTAACTTACTGCACACCCTTTCTTGCTCACACTCATCAAGCACAAACCCAGACCAAGAACAAACCAGTAGAGGATGGAAAGATGTTGGCATTTCTAGAAAAAGCAACCCTCAGTCAGTTTTACCACTTGGCAGCCACTTTTGTAACGCCCCTGGCCAAACACAAAACCAAGGCCTTATTTAAAAGAATGGTGAGACAGCCATAACGGCAATTTCAAGGGTTCCCGGGACATAAAACATGCATTTATAGAGTCACCAGTCAATTTATAAATAAAATAAATGTTTAGTAACTTTGCCCCAAAGTAAGGTTCACTGTTACACTAAGTAGTAACATGCTTGGCTAGATCCTTCCCTGTTGGGTTTTTGAGGGGGTAGAAATGACTTTTGTGTTATGCATCAACCAGTTTGGCATTACATAATTTTCCCATAGTTTTCCATTCAGGATTCTTCCAGCGGTTTCTAGAAGAAGCCACACATTTTATAAACTGCTGACTTTTTAAACCCTCTTTCACTGTAGCCCAGGAAACCTTCTGTAAACTCCATCGATTTACCGAGGCGCACTTGTGTGGTGCTTGTGGCAGCTCTGATAATTACAGGCATGCTGTGGGGCGCTTGAACCTACTTTCATGAACGCATTAAAGCGGAGTCCCGAAAAGCCAGAGGCCAGGAAAAACCAGGTTTGATTTTTGGTCCTGCTTGATGAGATGCAGGACTTCCATGCCTACTTTAGTATACTGTCAGTACTGTTTTCAGAGGTGTGGTAAGACTTGACTGATGCGCAGAAGCCAGTCATAATGAGCCATAAACTTAGCGCGGGGCGCGTTAATCAGCTTAGAAGTTTGTGACAGCGCCTGAGAGTCAAATGGCGGGCTGCGCGGTAAAACCACAATGCATTATGAAATAAAGAGCTAAAGGCAGCCACTAACACAGTAATGTTATTGAGTTATCCCATAACAGGCTCAGCCAAATCCGCCTGCTGCACTTTGCTTAATGTACAACAGCTGGTGGCAGCTGGAGCCTGTGGCGGCCATAATGGATATGATATCATATCACAGTTCCCGCCCACTCTAACCTCCCATGATTCCTCATCTGTTGTCAGCTGCAGGAGAGTAGGGAGGGTGGCAGAATGAGTGGTGAGTGTCTGCAGCATAGATATCATCCACAGCTTTTTGCCTCTTCTTTTATTTATTTGTTTTTTTATTTATTTGTTTGTTTAACAAGAACAAAACATCGTAGCTGTCCCATTCAGTGTCTCTTTGCAGCATTCATCATATCCTTCATTTTTAAGCCTGACACCGTCATCATAGAAAATCCTAAATCACAATTTATATTCAAAGTAAAGAGTTCTGCTGATCATAATGTAAAGAAATATTTGACTCACGTGTTCATGTTACTGTGATCACAGCCAAGCAGCTTTGTTACTTTGCTTTAAGGTGGGGTGCACTAATTGTAAACATCAAATACTTTAGAGTACTACTGCATAAAGATGCAAGTGGAATTTCCTATATTAATGGAAAATTTAAATAAAACAAAAAAAACATGAAGTGTAAATGGCATGCTGGTGCATGGTTGTGTGATCGGTTGGTTAGCACTATTACCTCACAGCAAGAAGGTCCTGGGTTCAAATCCAGCTGTGGAGTTTGGATGGTTTGTCCAGGTGCTCCAGCTTCCTCCCACAGTCCAAAGACATGCATGGTTAGGGTAAGGTTAATAAGTGTACCCTGCCATGCATCCCATGACTTATAGGCTCCACCCAAACCATGACTCTGAACTAGGTAACTGGGAAAAAGTGTATGATGCAGGGAAGTGATGCAATGTTATGTATTGGATTAGACCCAGTTGCCTAATGCACGTAAATGTTTTGAGCAGCAGGTAATGAGTCCAATTTCTCTGTACAGAACAGCTTCAGCTCTAAGATGTTTGCTGGTTTCCTCACATAAACTGTTTGTTTAGGATCCTTCCTGACCTTTTGTGTTATATTGTGGTCAACACTTTGATTTGAATATTCTAAAACATCTTTATCCCACTCTGCTCTCTTTCCTAGGTCATCATTTTACTGCCATGTTTTCTTATTTATCCAGAAAGTGTCATCTGGTCTCTGTACTGACCATGAACAATATAAAAGATTTGACTCTGCATTTTGAAGCTGCAACATAGCTAGTAGTTAGATAGTTTGGTTACCCCAAGGCGGATCTGCATCTCTGGCTGGTATCAAACCAGCAACCTTTTACATAGCAAGCAAACCATTGCAATATGGAACCACTCCCTATATTAATATTAAAAAAGCATCTCTGAGTTAATATAAAGACTGGAGTGAAAAATGAAAATGTGAAAATCTACAAAACCTGAAGGTGTTGGTGTTGAATCTCCAAAATGCTGGTGGCATTCCTGTCCTTTAACATGACAGATATTTCTCCAAAGCCATTACTGCTGTAGCTGCTGTGTCATGACACCAACACCAAAGGACACTTTGTGCATAAGAAGGGGGCATCTAACAAAACAGAGTTAAACTACACCCGAGGAAGAGACCTCATTATTTTTCTCGTGTGCTGAGTGCAGCTGTCTCTCTTTGTGAACCACTGTTTATTTCACAGACAAGTATTTTGATACTTTCCTTTTGAATTTGCAGGTCTATTCAAAATTTGTAGCTCTTTACTTATGTTGAGCCATCTTGGCCCATATGTAGTACAACAGGCCTAAACCATGATACTACCACCGCTATCTGCACAGATGGGAGGCAAAGTTTCTTATGCAGGAAAAATGGATCATTAGCACTCAGCTTACAATATTGCTAACAGATGCGGCAAGACTCCAACACAAAAAACAATCTTCTGCCAAAAAGACACTTTTTTTGCTAGAAAAAAAAAAGTTGTGTGAAACCTCCTGTGATTCCAGATGAAGATGCAGCCTTCCTGCAGTGAAAAGCCACAGAAAGTTTGAAAGTTAAAATGCTGACTCTGTGACTCAGTAGGCGACCGTGAGTCAACCTCAGCTTGGAAGTTTCATGATGGAGATCTGTGTGTGTTTGTTTGAAAGACTGCTGGTCTACTTTGCCCATCTATTCAAAGCCAGCAGACATGAAGTTCATCAGGTTGAAACTTCTCCATTCATGTGATCCCCATGCCGAATGAATTCCATCACTGTCGTCATGGTGTTGTCCTGGCAACCACTTAAATGCCTGTCATTGACGCTGCTGCTCAGTCAACAGGGAAAGTGAGCACAAGACAGAGAGTTGAGGTTGGGGGAAATGCAAAAGGATGGCAGGAGGAGGTCGAAAGGGGGAAAATGTGGAGTCGGAAATAACTCTGGGAGATTTACAGTAAATGACAAGATGAGAGTAAATATTTGATGCGAGCTGACCATTAAAACATTTTCAATAATGTAGGGAGCCTGCGAGCACTGGCTGACATGCTAGTGACTTATGCAGATCCTGTTCTGTTCACATGAATGTTGTCCCCACCTCTTTCCCCTGCAGGAATACTGGAAAAAAGCTGGGATGCACAGCAGGTACATGGTTTATTAATGATTATGACTCTATTTTTGGACTCTATGTGAAGAAGGATTGCCTTAGAGGGCAGAAAATGTCCGGATTATGGACTTCAGCTTATATCATGCAGGTTACATGGGTTTCATTCTTCTCCTTCTCATCGTTCATAATGCAGAAACATGAACAGAATCAAATTTTGCTTGCTCTTATAGCCAAATTGTCTTTCCTGTTACTTCTTTGCATTCCCCCCAGCTCCCAGTTCTTACTCATACAATCTCATAATGAAACAAATCTCTTTTATATTAATTTTTTGGCTTTGTTTTAGTTTTTCAACAGCTCACAAATGTAGCTACACATTCATATGCATATTTCACTTGTGTCGTGACATAAGAACGCCACTCTTCCCTCCCCTCAGACCGGGAGCTACAAGAATAATCCATTTGCACAGCAGCGGAGGGGAGAGAGGAGCGACCAGAGGGACCAACATCTAGAGAAAGGGGAAAGGAAAAGGGCTGTGAGAGAGTAAGGTGCACCCGCAGACGGTCAGAAATAAAGTCGTAGCTCATAAATGTTCTACACACAAACAATTATTAACTCAGTATTTGCAAAATAAGTAAGATGTTTGTGTGTGCAAAGGCCTGCATGGCCTCTGCTCTTTGATGAATCAGTGGATGATATATGACATGTAATGATGCAAGCTGATGAAAAAGTGAAACGCGAATGTGCTTCATGCCTGCAGGGAGCGCGTCAAGGGTGATGAGAGCTGTCTTTTCTATATGAGGCTACTGGAGAGAAAAAGTTACACTGGCTGATTCGATTTTGAGGAGTTTAATTGGGTTGTCACCTCAGTGGGGTCAGCGCCAGATAGAAAAAGAATCAGCTATAACAGAGAGGCATTTAAACCAAATTAATTCTAGCTGATTATAAACGTAATAACAGCTATGTGACTTGCATATGGCATAGATACAAGAGCATAGTTAAGTACACATTTGTTCTTGCATTTCCACGCCAGTAAACCGGAAGTTATAAATAAGATGCACAATAATTTGCAATGAAGTTAGCAAAGCAGGAGACATTTCTATATAATTAATCTAAGCTTGTACACTTTCACAAGTTACACAACAAATTAAAGCATAAACAACAACCCCTTAAGCCCAATTAACAGCCTGTAATGCATAACCATTTAAAAGCACCACGCTCATCATTTAATGTCGCAATAGTTACAAAACAGCAAAGAGTAAAAAACCTGTCAAGGTGCACAAATGGATATATGAACTCATGACACGCTGGGACTGATAAACTAATGAATGACTTCTTTCTAATTCCAAAGAGACCTGGGGGTATGAAGCAAATATCAGACACTTATCCCACACACTGTCTTCCTCCAGTGTCAGGATGAAGTGTGGAAGTAAACGAGCAATTAATAACCAAAACATTAGCTTGAAATTAGTTGTTAGTGCCATGACCTATTGCCTGTGTTGGTGATGTTCCAACAATGTCCATATCAATGGACTTTAATTGTGAGTTTTGCGACGTTTTAAAGCTGCACAGAAAATGCCCTCATTAGCATTGCCTACGTAATGTCTCTATCTGCCCCGTAATATAACTGACTGGTTGGTCACATCACGTAGGTGGTAGCTTTTAATTGTGTTGGCTAGAAAAACGCTTTAAAAGGCTCTGGCTTCATTTTGCATCACAGGCTTCTCTCTTTTACTATGAAACTAACCTATAAGCCGAACACTGATGCTGCACTTCAGACAGTGTCTGGGTTTTGTCACGTGTCAAACTCGAGGCCTGTGGGCAAAATACACCCTTTAAAAATTTCCTTCCAGCCAGCCCTTCAATTTAGGTTCTAGCTGTCAGCACACAGTCACATAGGTCCCATGCACCAAAATGACAGGCACACTTCAAACATACCTGCAAGTTAACATGCCTGTTAACCTAGAATGCCACCAAAAAGCTGGTGCTGAAGGGAGACAATCTCAAGAGCGATTTGAGACTCAGTATTTGATAACAGAGTGTAAAGTGGGACCCACAAGATATCTGTTTTCCAAGAAGGGAATTTATGCCAAGATATACAGCCATAAACACTGAACAGACTTAAAAAGTCACTGAGCTAAAGAGGCATGCAGCTACAGCAAGCTAAATCTCACAGTGATGGGGCTGAAAAGGATTTTTATGTGCAGTAAATTTTATGGCAAAAGGCCAGGATGTATGAGACAGGCAAATTTCTCCTTTTTATGTTTTTAGGTAACACTTTATAATATGGCCCATGACTATTACTATTACTATATTACTATTTTACTGGAAATTTACCAGAAAAACAAACAATATTTCCCAATCTTGCGCTGTTTAATATTCGTTATGTTAATTTGTAAGATTTTTCTACAAGATCAAAGTTCAAAATTTATATCTTTGTTGATGAAAAGGCGTAATGCTAGTAACTGTCATATTCAGACAGTCAAAACCAAAGTTATGATGGATTTGCAGCTTTGTTGATTGGTTGAGAGCTTTCTGTGGACTTCATTATATATGCAAAGTGTGAAATGGATTTTCTTGTCATTAAACTGCAGCGTACTATGTCTGGCCCTTGATGTGATTCTCATTTCCCAGTGTGGCCCTTAGTCAAACCAAGTTCAACACTCTGGGTTTAAGGCAATATGTAAAACCGCTGCGTCTGTTTCCAAACCTCAACACCATTACAAACACCACTGATCAAACATGTAGTCTGTTTAAAATCCCACAACTCCCACACTGGCTTTCATCAGCACTGCCACATGACTGTCTGCGTAACTGCACGAGAGGCTCGGGCCAAAGCAAAGACAGGTATCTTTCCATTACGGCACTCTGCTCTCATTCATTATCCTCATCTGAAAGGTGCATCTTGCTATTGATTTCTCCCACCTGCCAAAAGCTTGGTGAACAGCTGCTCAATTGGACAGCCACATTACTCATCCTGGACACTTAGCAGATATCAATAATCAGCTGTTTCCCTCTTCTCTATTTGGAATAACAAGGCCATACATCAGGCCTAGCAGTCACTAGCTTGCTGCCAAACTGCTCGAGACTCCAAACTCTCTCAGCCCTTATAAGGTGATTCAGTCTCTGGTCGGACAGGGAAGAAGATGAGTCTATAGGTTGGGACGTTAGAAAGACACCCATCATTGAGAGCTCTTGTTTGTGTCCAGCTCTAAATGCTGAGATATTCAGCTCGTTAAGTTTTATTTCTCCCCATAGGCGAGCCATTACGGCCCTGAAACACCCTCTTGTTACACTCTGACACAGCAAATTCAGAAACACCCGTGCAAATGACACGCTCGTCAATCAAGCTGAAGAAAGTGTCCTTGGCCAACCTTGAGTGTGTCTGTGTTAGTGCAGTGATGTGTGAGGGGGGTACACACAGGTGCATAGTGAGTCTTTGTATTGAGCTGGATCCGAGCAGGACCCTCTGAAGATTTGAGGCGTTTAATGATAGCACTGGGACCGAGATAAAGCCAGTCAAAGCGCTTTGCTGCCAGTCATTAATTACTCCGGATCACGCTGACCTTGACGAGACCAGGGTCACACAGCCCATTACGAGGAGCGACTCGCCTCCACCCAGGCAACTTTCCCATGACACCCCCATAAATCTCCCTAAAAGAATCCCAGAGAGCATAAACCCAGGCTCCGCTGCACTGTCAGTCAGCTTGATTTCCTTTCTCTGCCCACTCTCACACAACTGCATCATAAAAGTATTATGGTTTTGGTTACTTTTAAATTCAGGGAGATAATCTGACACCATGGAATGTTTCAGGAATGAGTCCCTTCGGGGCAAATTCTTAAGCGCATGAAAGAGGAGCCGCTCCACCATTAGCCAGAGTGACATCCATCATCAAATAGCCTTAGCAGTTCAACTGACCCTGAGGGTGCTATAAGCAAAAAATCAGCGCACAATGCACGGCGATCAAATCCACCCCTGCTGTTTGATCATCTCCTTGTGACATGTGCTTATCGCTGCAGGCATCTAGAGGCCAAAATCCAACCGTGACATCAATAAAGAGCTGACAATCTCATCAAATTATGAGCTTTTTTCTATCTTTTTTCTATCTTTATCTCACTCTCCGTAGGTATACGTATATAAAGGTGTCAATCATTTTTATTATGTTCAAGCAGATTATATTTCTGACAGTCCCGAGTGATGCCCGATTTGCTTATATGTTGGGTTACGCAGCGCCTGATCAAATGGTGCAGTTGGTGCCCTTGGCCCAAATACCACACCTGCTGTCACCCCTGTCTCTCCTGATGCTAAGAGCTTTATTGTGGACAGACGCTCAGGGTCTTCTAAATGCTTAACCATTGATCTCCACTCCCAGCTCATCACTGACCAATAATAACCTAGTTAGCAAGCCCCAGAGGGACATCACACAAAGACAGGATCTCCCTTTGGGGGAGTCAAATGCTCTTTTCTTCCCTCTGCTGTTGTTGAAGCAGGTGTCTTTCATATTGTGCTTGTCATAAGGAGATATACTTACACCATTTTGTTTTTTATGGATGGTATCTCAGCCTCTGACAGTGACCGAATGTATGAGAGAATAATATGGGCAGTAACAGTAAATCTTACTCAGCCTTTCACTCATTTTCCAATGATACCCAAACTTAAATAATGACCCACTGCACCTACTCTCTTACCTCACTACACTTTCCTCCCTGTCCCCTCTTTCAACCAATCAATCCCCGATCAATCACGCGCAATCGCTGTCACAGGACGAGCAAAGAGTTACAGGCTAACCATTCTGTCAGACAGTTAATGCAGACTCAACTGGGCAGTTTGGTCAAGCTAGCACAGATCAATGCTACCTGCCTCAGCAGGCCAGTGCAGATGAGATCAGCACGCACAGCCAGGCGGCTCTAGATTAATTCACGAGTCGAGGGGGAAGATGTCTGCTGGTATAGCAGGAGCTAATGCAACTGGGTTTCCAGTCTGATGATAGAGCTGTGAAGGCTGGCTTGAGGTCAAAGCAAAAAGGCAGGGTGAGATTTTGACAAGTGGCAGCCGTTGTCTTTGTAGCCTCGGAGTCGTTAATCTAATTAGGAGAGGGAGCCGTACACTGTTACATCCTTCAAGCTCGAGACTTCTAACCTCATTTACACAACTCACATCTGAGGTCTTAAGAGCAATCGCTCAAACCTACAGATAGACCAGACATTTAAACTGGTTTTAATGTAATCCTCTTCAGCTCCATATTTCTATTCTTGGACTCCATTAGACATTGTTCTCTGGCTTACACTGAGCCTTGGTGCACCTTTTCAGTTCATTCAGTCTGTTTTAGAAGCTGGCACACTGAAGCAGCCATTAGAACAACATCAAACTGTAGGAGGTGTATGTTCAGATCTTAGCTGGCAGAAGCTTCCTATGTTTGATTTCAGAAGCACATAACATAAAAGGCATCATCACTCTAGTTTCTGTTTGAGTGGAATAATTCAAACGCACGTGTAAGTACCAGGAAAAAGTCATATGCTCAGAATAAACTAAGACCGAAATGTGAATAACCCAGACTCAACAATTCACTTCTTCTCCTGAATTATTTAATAACTCACAAGGACTTTCGCGGTTCACAGGGATGTGCTTTTATGTAACCGTGTTTTGATAAACTGGACGGGGACAAGAGAGAGAATTGGGGGCAAGAGATAAAGGGGGCGGGTTATAAATAGGTCACTCACAAATACGCCGCAATGATGCTCCATGACAACCCAGCTGCAATGGCAGATGGATAAAATGGAAAAGTGGAGCAAAATGACAACCAAATAATGAACCGTGCCAAAGTGGAACAAGCAAGCAAAAGAGGAGGAAAGCATGCCACCAAGTCACCGTAACTGTACCCACACTTAGATGTCTGCGATGGGTGGGCACACGGGATAGGCACATTTTTACATAATTAATCCTGTTTTTACAAATGTTGGCTTATGAAAGTTAACAGTGGTAATAATCCTCAATTGGCAAACCTCCTCTTATGGGTTAAGAGCGTAGTTGATTGTGATTAAACGGCGAATGAGGAGTCAACAACAGAAGTGAGCTCCTTTTATTTTAAGAGGTGCAAAGTCAATGAATCCGACCACACGCGGCTCATTAAAGCACAATGGCCCAGGGTCGACTCTAGACATTTATTTATTTTTGCTGCAGGCCTTTTTCTGCACTCTGCCATCTCTACCATTCCTGCTGTGTGTGTGTGTGTGTGTGTGTGTGTGTGTGTGTGTGTGTGTGTGTGTGTGTGTGTGTGTGTGTGTGTGTGTGTGTGTGTGTGTGTGGTAAGAAGGGTGGGGTATATTGTTAGAAGTGGGCAGCACGATTTGACTTTTTGCCCCTGTGAGTGTGGCCATAGTTGAACCTGCAGTAACAACAGCTACACATACACACACACACACACACACACAGACACACACACACTTGGCAAACCTGCAGAAAAACATAGCAGACTCGGTATTACAGTTTTTGTGGGGACATTGATGAGCTTGATGTTTTACGGCTTCCACACGGATTAATAAAGAGCCATTTGCAAATAACGATCACTATTAATTTTCCAGTTAGTTTGACATGGTATTAGTCTATGACAGAGAGAACAACAACATGACCTCAGTGACATTAAGCTCATTATGTCTAGACAGAACTAAACGCCGCTGAACATCCTATTCTTCTCTGGATGAGATTAGTGTTGCATGGAGATGCGAGGAGGGGCGTGTCTGCCATCTTTTATTTCAAAATGATGATATCTAATGTCTGAGTCATGCGTAGAGGCTGAGGGGGAAACCCTCAAAGTTCTTTCTTCATCTCTTTTCTCTCTCTTCTCTTGGGCTCCCCTCCCCCCAGCCCACGCCGGGCAGCCCGCTGAGGCACAGCGGGCTGCCAGGTCATACTTAACACTAACCACAGCTTCTCCACAAACCTCCTCTCTCACCATCCCCCACCCGATTCTTAAATCTGCATTACAATGAAGATGGTAGAGAGGAAAGGAGGAGGTGGGGGTGGTTTGAGCAGCCGACGAAGAGAAAAAAAACTGATGGTGGGCTCAGAGAGAGTGATGATCTCACAGATTGGTCGAAAAAAAGCCCCACATAGCGGTTAACCCAAAACTGAGCTAATGAGTGTATCTGTGTGTGTGTGTTGGGTGTCTAGCAGTTGGGGGTAGATTCATTTGCATGTGGCTGCACGCAAGTGGTTGTTGTCATATATATTTCTTTGTGTGCAGCAAACAAATTGCACTTGTGCTGTCAGCTATTCCTGAGCAGCAGGGAAGATGTCCGTTTGATTTTGTATCAAAAGCAGCCCTTTTTTATGATATGCACGAAAGCTGTCACATAATATAGCTTATCATGTTTTATTTATCCACTTTCAGCAGTGTGTCAGCATGTCTATGCTTGTGCTCATGGGATTTCTGAGTGTCATAGGTCAGCTGACATTTTGCAGTTTTGACAGGAGGAGGTGTGGATTTGACTTTTCAAAAGCTTCATCGAGCTGCCTTCTGCCTGTTTTACACTGACAGCTTTTCTGAGACACACAAGGGCCATTACAGGAATAAAAAAACACAATAGCCCAATTTTTTAACATCTAACGCACAAGCCTAGACATCACAGGCTTGTGCCATGTAATGCCTATACTGCAAAAGATGACATGTAATGCTGTCAAAGCTTTAATACATAATAATTTTGCATGCCTGTCACTAGAACTTCATTCATTCTAAATTGTTTAGTGTTTAAAGTGATAAATTGTTGTTAGTAGGTGAGACCTTCTAATAAGATCCGCACTGTGACATTTATAGAGCAGGGTGTTTATTCACACTTGAGGCTGACACATTAAATGGTTGTCAGCTCAGCTGAAATGGTTTTCATGTCTGAACTTTATTTCCTATTTTCATGCTGATTACTGCTTGAAAAGGGGTTTCAACTTTCCAAGAAAGCCCACTTTTAAGTATGTAAGTCGCTGATACAGGGTAAATATAAATGTTGCTGAAGTCGTAACAAAAGCTCAGATTGCATTAAAATAATTGCAAGAAAGCCAAAGGAGACATGAGTATGGTACTGGGTCCGACTTGGGCACTAAAACAATGATTAGATTATGTGACAAACAAGCCATAATCAGTCACAGAAGTGCTGATTATGCACATATCCACAGCATCAAATAGGGCCGCTGGCATGGATAATTTATCCAAAAGGAGTTGTTTGGAGTGTGTGACGTGATGCACTGGATTATGGCATAAATTAAAGTGATCAGCCACTCCGAGTGCAACCCACATCACAAAAGATCACGGGGGAAAAAGCCAAAAGAAAAACATCAACTAAGACCCAAAGGCTGTCTCAAAAAGTCTGGAAAGGTTCTCATGACCATCCGTCCAAGCTCCTTATGGGGACTTCATGTAGCTGACACACGGTTAGCTGATGTATTATCTGCTACACAGTGATAAGCTACAGGTCTATGGTTAGGCTAATATAAACATATTAACACAGGGACAGTAATGCAGGATGAGGGTTAAACTGCTCTCAGCTAACATCCATGGTAAAGACAAACACCATCATATGGAAAGAATAAAACAATGAAGATGGAAGAAACTATTATGTCCCTGCATTGTTTGGGTTACTTCAGATCCCAAACGTAAAGAAATCTTTTGAAAGTTTTAAACAGCATATACATGTATCTTTACAAGAATGATCACTGAGTAGTTTTTGGAGAGGTGCTTTTGTCTAATCAGTTCAGAATCAGGAGTTATACAAACACAGCATTTACCAATATACTCTAAAATATAACGCTAGCGTGCTCATATGTTCAAGTTTGCAGTGATAGCCCTGCTAAGATTTATTTCTTATCACAACACAGTAGCATACAAACTGACAAATTTTAGCCCTCCAAGAGATTGCAGACCTGTCCAGAGTGAACCCTGCTGCTCGCCCTATGACAGCTGGGATAGGTCCCAGCCCACCTGGATGGATGGATCCGGTTAAGTTGACTGCAAGGATTTAACGGTAAATCATCCAGGTGTTGGTGTCAATGTCAATTGTTTTTCTTTTGGCTTTTTTGTCAATGTCAATGACATTCGGCATCGTAATGAATAAACAGTTAACTCTGCGCCTCCTGAGCAGTTTAAGCAACTACCAATAAGAGCTCATACTGATTGACACATGACAGGGAGGCAAAAACACCAGAGGGTAAACTAGGCAACCCGAGCCTGGATTATTCGCAATGCACATGCTTCCTTTGTGGACATCTCTTTGAAGTTAGCCAGCTTCAGCATAAATGTGAATATCTGCAATCTTATAAACCAAACCGTATTCTTTATGGTGTATCAATTGTACGTCCTGCTTTTGTAAATTACTTACTAATAAAAAATTAATTACAGACTCTGAAATGATCAACCTGGTCTGTTTAGGCTGATTTTCCTTTTGTCTCTGAAGCTTGGACGAGGAGAACAATCGAACCATAATGTGGGAGGGATGAAGAGGCAGAGCGGAGGAGGACGAGCAGGTTGTGATAATGATGAATGAGATGATGGCACACTGACCTAGTAATGCAGCAGCTTCATTGCCAGTGGGGGTAAGCTGCCCTACTACTACTGTACGCCCCTGTCTGATACACACAGCCATTTTTCCCTCTGCCTCACTCATCAAGCCTTTCTGCTCTCCTTAACCTCTCACCCTTTCCTCTTACTTGTCCTACCATCTGTTTTATCTCTCGCTCCCGTCGTACCTGCCCTGCATGTTATGACAACAGACAGAAATAAGGCACCGTTGGTGGAATTTGCCAAGAACTGTTCAAGCCTCGAGATCAGAGACAAACACAGGGAGACAATGAACAGGAGTCAACAAAGACAGAAAGAATTTATGATGAGGAAAACCAAAATAAAGCCTGGTGGGGAGGGTAGATGTTAAAAGGGAACCACGCTTAATTTCCCTGTAGTCACAGAGAGGCTGAGAGTCTTGCCTGCTTAAATTGTGGGAGTCATCTCAGATAAGCAAACCTCGGCAAAATGATAAGGCAAACAAACAAACAGAACGCCAAGGCCTTCCCTTCTCCTGCCTTTCCACTGAACTGTGTACCTTTGTAACATCGGCCAGAAATGTTGATAGAAGCAGCAGTTGCCATGGTAACCGACTCTGGCCCCCTGTCTGCACGCATACAGAAATGTAGGGTGGATTGGGAAGGGGGGGGAGTTTGTCGCGTCATGTCTGCCACCTTAGGCAGGGAGGTGTGTGTGTGTGTGTGTGTGTGTGTGTGTGTGTGTGTGTGTGTGTGTGTGTGTGTGTCTGAAGGGAAATCTACAGTAAACACATCCACTGTTTCTTTCCCTCCATTTTTAGAGCTTGTGTTGTTTTCCAGGCTCCCCCTGCGATGTGAACGACTGTTTTATCAATGAGGCGAGTCAAACATGCAAGCCTGGCTCAGCACTGGACATCCCTCCTGCATCCCTTCCTCCTCCTCCGTCTCCTCTGAGAGCCACTGCCAGACCCTGCACAAGCCCCTGGCCAAGATGGCTGCCATGTGCAGCTTTGTGGTTGCCTGCTGGTGAGGGCCTTTTTGCAGTCAATAAGCTAGTTGATCGAAATAATTAGCATTACAATGGGCTTTCTTTTAAGTCGACACGCTCGTATTCATGGCAGTGAAGAGGGCTGTGCACCTGATTGTCCTTGTAATTAGGTGCTTGGCAATGCAAATGCTGTGTTTAGGAGAGACATAAAATCGCATTTACAACTCGGCGTATAAACAAAGCCGCTTGGACGCCACTTTTGAGCAAAATTCAGTGTTGCATTAGCATTTTCGATGCTTTAAATAATATTATTTTCTACTCTGAAAGGTGCTGTACGATTGCATCAGTTATTTAGGTACTCGAGCTCTCAGCTGTGAGACAAACGTGAAGTAAAACCAAAGGAAAGCACACAGGAAACAGCCTGCACTCTTGTTTTTGTGATTTTGTATGCATGGATTGCTGACAAGCTGAGGAACCTTGGGAAATTACATATTCATCATGCTGATCTGCTCAAGTAATCTGTTCAAGGTGACTGTCATAAAGATAACTTTTTCTCCTCCCAGAAGCAAAAGGAACTCCAGAGACGTGTTTCTGATGCTGCTCCCTCGCTCCAGTCCTCCTCTCTCTCTTTTATTTTTTTTATCCCTCTCTCTTTCTAATTGTAATGCACAGTTGGCTTGCAGGGAGCGAGAGAGACAATGGGGGCTTTTTGGTGAGAACTCATCCCATGTCAGGGGATGAAAAATGGCCAGCAGCACAAACAGGGGCATTGACCGGCTCATTGGGGGGGGGCACCACATTAAACGTGACAGAAATAAGCAGACAGGTCAAGACCAGGGGTATTTCTTCAGCCACATTCTCGTTTTTCTCAAGGAAATCAGGACTTGTTATCATCACAGTGTGCATCCTACAAGTGTGCATGTGTGCTCTGCATAGTTAATAAATAGTAAGGCTTCCATGTCAGTGCCTTGGCTTTTTTTGTGCTTATTGCACTCTTAACGGCACCATTTTTCATTTTTAAATGGGTGGTTGGGGAAGGCCATTGCACCTCATTACCTGTGGGAGTTGTGTCTCTTTTCCGTTTGCTGAGAATGAGATGAGACGATTGATTCCACATTCAAACCTGCGAACCAATATAGAGTGACGAGCACTTTAAAAAGTGGGGAAACAGCCAGCGTAGCTCTCTTCACCCTGAAAACACTCCAATGTCACTTTTAAATTTGCCTAATAATTTATGTCCTGTTTTACCTCTGCACAAGTGGTTTCATAAGGACCCACATCCTTAAACTCTCATCATGCAACCGCAGCTATTGTTTCTTTTTTTTGTGAGCAGGGACCTTTACCTTTGGACAAAGGTATAGATGTAGGCTAAGCAAAGCCTTAAGTGCTAAGGGGGCAATGAGGCCAAGTAGGTGTAAAAGAAAGCATGCAGAGGATTTTAGAGGGAGAAAACTATTTCTTTTAAAGCTGAACCCTGGTGTTATAAGACCCGCTAACACTGAGTCTTTTCAAAGCAATAATGCTCATGTTTGGTTCCTGACTAGGAACCAAAATATTACACCTACTCTCAAGAACCTTTAGTGATTTCAGCCGTTTTGTGTGGGTTCTTCTTTCTCATTGCCAAGGCTTTCTCTGGCAATCAATTACACTCCTAGTACAGCTCTAAGATGTCACTTTGCAGTCTTTGAAAAGCCTCCCAGTCAGTACAGAGCGCCTTATAATCTTATGTCACTTTTAAAACTGCCGATCAACAGTCTGCTTCCTGTTTTTCACCTGCACATGCATGTCCAGTGTACATCTACATACAAGTAGAAAGATCCCTGTATTAACGTAATATTAAACTTTTGTATACACTTTCTTCTAATACCCAGGTCATAGTGGTTTGTCATGTGATACCAAAAAGAGGAGGGCCAGAGTGACATGCAAAGTCTGCTGGGAAACGCTTCAAGGGATCAGAAAACCACCTCAGCATTGGATTGAAACACAAGTTGGTTTGTGATTATATTTGTGTTTAACAAACAACACTGAAAGCATTCAACCTCTATTAAATACGGCTTTGTTTTATTTTCCTGTAACAGTTTGCAATTACACAATCTTATTAGCTACAGAAATGCAGAAAAAACATTCAGATATTGGATATTGATAAATAGTGAACAGGATTACATTGTGTACTACATACTAAGTAAGAGTAACGTCTCATACTTGGAAATAAAATACTCATTAAGGGGCATGCACCCTCTATAAGAGAAAAGAAGGTTAAATATATGTTAATTAAAATAATCATTACAATAATGGGAGTAGCTGTAACAATAGTTGTTGCTTCCACTGCTGATAAGACACTGTTATCAATCTGATGTAGGCAAGACTGCGAGGGGGTGTGAGAGCAGGAGGCCCAAAGGGGCAATTAACCTGCCTTTATACCCCCGCCCCACCATCTTTGAAAGTTTACAGATCAAAGTATCCCCAAAGTTTAAAGCATTCCTGTGTACTCAGAAAACCCACTTGCAAAAATCAGGCCAGAAGAATCTGGAAATTTGAGGTTTGTTTGAGTTTTTTCAAATTAAAGTTGACCTTTAAGTTTGTCACCCAGTAAAACACTTTTTTTCTCCAGCCAGTGACTTTTTGACCTTCACTGCTTTTGAAATAAATCTGGGCTGACCTCGCCCCGCTAAGCTGCCTGACAGGGACTTGTTTGGATATCGTTCCTGTGCCGAGGACTCAGGGCCTCTTCCCAGTGTCTTTCTCATTTTTAATATTCTTACCTAAGAAATTTCTTATTGTTAATATAATTTTTACTCCCTTTGGTTCCAAATGCTTGATGCCAGACTGAACATAATTCCCACAGCACCACCTCACGGGTACACCTATCCTAGTGTTCCATATCAGAGCACTGAAAGGAACCACACAACCATAATTGAGCCATGAATCCACTGAAAGGTGAGACCGGGGGGGTTAAAAACATCATGTGTTTCTCTTTCTTGACTCAGTTTGGGAGAATGTATGGAGGTCGGTCAGGAGGGGTGGGGAGGTGTAGATGTTGAACCCCTCGGAGTGTGTTCCACTCTGGGAAGCTTGGCCCGCAAATGGCTGGGGATCATTCTCTGGGTGGTGTATGCATGCCTTGCATACCACAGCTGTGACATGTGTGTGTGTTTGTGTGGAGGGGGGTTGTTCTAGTGGGTGAACAGGGGGAACGAGACGGACCCACGTAGGGATGCTCTAAAAGAAGGAGGAAATCATAAATTGCACTTAATGAAGCAGGAGAAGGGGGCTCGGCGCCGTGTTTTTGTTAACGTGGGGTCACATGAGGGATAAATGATGGGAAAGGAAATTTGACAATTAGGTTTAAAAGGAAGAAGCTGGTATACAAAAGCATGTATGCAGGATATAGAAGCTTTCCACTGGCTTTCATAACTCTTAAAACACATGACCCCTGACCTCTCGGAGAAAAAAAAACGCAGTGTCACTGCAGCGACCGTGGGATGCACGGTTCTAGCCAACGAGACCTCATTAATAGCCGACAGTCTGATTCACTGTCTCGGTGTCTGTGTTGGTGACAAAGCAGCCCCAGTGCCATCTCAAAGTCTCTTCTGAGTGCGCTGCGTGTTATGTAACAGGTTTTCTCTTGGAAAGCCGGGCCCTGTCACTCAAATTCCAGAGGAGGCCATTAAAATTCCTCGCTTCTCATTGATGTGCTGTTGTTCTGTGATCATCGAGTTCTGCGGAGGGCCTCTTTGAGATAAAGGATGTTGCCGGGAGGCTGAACAGCAGATTAACGTGGGACACCTCAGAGAGCTGGAAGTCCTAGGTTTGGAATAATCGAACTTTTTTAGAGGGATTCAAAATGTTTATCCATAACTAATGGCTTACTACTTCAACCATTCGGCTACTACTCTATTTATCAGATATTCAGTATGCTAGTGAACACAACTGCTTCAACTCCATATTTCTATCCTTAACTGACAACATCCACTGTTAGTCCACGTCTGCATTTTAGCTACAACTGTAACGACTCATCACCGCTACAGATGAAAAGGAACAGTTTTACTTGCTTGTGATGGAATAAAATGACTGAAATGCAGTGTGTTTACATGTTCGTGCTTATATGTTTACTCGTTTCTTCTTTCATCTAACTGTTAAAGCTGAATCTGTTTTTCATGTGTTTTGTCTTAAGACATATTTTATGTTCATTTTTCATCTTCAGGCACACAAACACTGATAAAAAATACTTTTAGTGTTGACCTTTATGCTACCTCTATTTTTTCTCACAGTTTATTGAATGGTTATGATTTACTGATCACGTCTTAGACATTATTTATTTGAGGAGAATATAATTTTCTATCCAATGGGTGTCATATATTAGAGTTTTTAATCAAAACAAGAGACACGTGCACATTTCGTTCCCTCGCTCACCTGGAGACCGCTGGAAGCACTGTGAGAATCATGTTCTTTGATTTCTCCAGTGCCTTCAACACTATTCTTCCCTCGGTTCTGAAGGACAAGCTGGAGAACTCTGGAGTGGACCATCACCTCACTACCTGGATTTTGGACTACCTCACCGACCGACCACAGTATGTGAGGACTCAGGGCTGTGTGTCGGACAGGGTCGTCTGCAGTACGGGGGCCCCACAGGGAACGGTTCTGGCTCCGTTCCTCTTCACCATCTACACTGCAGACTTCTCCCACAATTCCACCCAGTGCTTCCTGCAGAAGTTCTCTGATGACTCTGCAATAGTCGGCCTCATCACTGATGGGGACGACAAGGAGTACAGAGGACTGACTCAAGACTTTGTGGACTGGTGCCAGCTGAACTACCTCCAGATCAACGCCAGTAAAACCAAGGAGCTGGTGGTAGACTTCCGCAGGCACAAGCATTCTCCACTGCAACCACTGAACATCCAGGGTATGGACATTGAGGCTGTGGACAGCTACAGGTACCTTGGTGTTCATCTGAACAACAGACTGGACTGGACTCATAACTCAGACGCCCTCTACAGGAAAGGGCAGAGCAGGCTGTACCTGCTGCGGAGACTCAGGTCGTTTGGGGTGGAGGGCCCACTCCTGAAGAAATTCTATGACTCTGTTGTGGCTTCTGCTATCTTTTATGGCGTGGTCTGCTGGGGCGGCAGCATCTCTGCTGGGGACAGGAAGAGACTGAACAGGGTGATCCGAAGGGCCAGCTCTGTTCTAGGATGCCCTCTGGACCCAGTGGAGGTGGTGAGTGACAGGAGAATGGCGGCTAAGCTGTCATCCCTGTTGGACAACGTCTCCCACCCCATGCAGCAGACTGTGACAGCACTGAGCAGCTCCTTCAGTGGGAGACTGCGGCACCCACGGTGTGGGACGGAGAGATTTCGCAGGTCTTTCCTCCCCACTGCTGTCAGACTCCACAACAAAGACTTTAACTGAACAAACACACACATCCACACATGTGCAATAACACTAAGTGCAATAATCTTTTCTGGCATCGTTGTATTTTTACTCAGTTGTATATAGCATTCGTATTCTATTTTTATCTTATTGTATATTTTTATTCTATTTTATTCTACTGTATATAGTATATTATTTTATTCTATTCTGTACAGCTGTGTACTGTATTTATTCTTATTGTATTCTAATTTTTGCGTCATAACTTTTGCACTGTCCACTTCCTGCTGTGACAAAACAAATTTCCCACGTGTGGGACTAATAAAGGTTATCTTATCTTATCTTATCTTATCTTATCTTATCTTATTTAGGTTTTCATTTCAAATAAAAGATAAAACGTCTTCTTTAAAATGCTTTGATGCACTTCTTTAAACTCCTTTATGTATAGCAGTGATGCTGTGCATGTACTCAGGACTTTTATTATTTCCACTGCTTGTTCTTACCTTCACTTAACTTTTCTGCTCACCTGTTCGGGTCAGACTTCTAAAACTTGTCTTGTTTTCCTGAACAGATGAATGAATTTTTCAATTTGTGCCAAATTATAAACAATTCACAAGAGAACAAAGTTTAAAATGTGTCCACAATCTTCCAGACATCTGAAGCAGCTGGAAAATAAAGTCTTGCTCATTCTCCAGCTGAGTGGCAGACTGTGGCAGTGACAGCCCGGAGAAGGAGGCCCATCCCCCCGCTGCAGATTGGACAAAGCCCGGCCGCCACGCCCAGGGGAGGGGTCTCCGGTCGATTTTGAGGCGCGGTTGAAATACTCACAGCCGTCTCCCTGACATCCTTTAATTTGAGCTCAGCCTCCGTGGGGTTCACACACGCTTAAGGGGGGGTCTTCTCGTTGACAAACCTTTGTAAGGGAGAAGGAGATCCTGTCGGATTTTCACCTCTGTTTTTTAGGCGGAAAGCTCTCACCTATCCCAGAACTGGATTTTTAAATCTCAAAAACTCGAGGGTTTTCTTTTTCGATTTTATTTTTTGTTCATAAAAACTAAAGGAAAGACAGAAATGGGAGCCCAGTTGTCCAAGGGTGGAGTAGCTGTTGAGGGCAAAGCCGCCGCCGACCCTGCTGCTGCTAAAGCCAACGGCCAGGTGAGTAAAGCGGGGCCCGGTGCGCCCGAGCATCAGCGGGGAGCCACATGGCACCCGACGCCCACTGGCGGCATGGGTGCCGCGGTGGGGGACTGGCGGTCGCTCCTTCGTGTCAGGGTTCGTTCATAGCTGTGGGGGGAAAACACTTAAAACTGAATTTAGCCTAAAATGAGGGCATCGGGAGACCTCCGGCTGGGCAGCCGTCGAGCAGCGCGCAGTTGCCCGCCTGCCTTTGTTAATTCCGCCTGCTGTCCCACTGGGGAGATTTACGCGCACATTTCACCCGAGAGCGTCGGATTTGGGTCCCCGTGTGAGTTTTGAGCGTGTTTTCTGTCATGAGTTGAGCGGATAGTCGCTCTGAGCGTCGAACAAAAGATGTGAGGCGAGCGGTGCAAAGGATGCAAATGCGCTCTGCTGGAGGCGCATTTTGCGGAGTTGCAAACAAAGCGCGTGCAGGCGCCAGTTCTGACCCCATTTCCCCCCCGGCTGTTACCCACACACAGTCTCTCTCTCTCTCACACACACACACACACACTGTGGAGTGGGTTTCCGCGTAAACTTTGAACAATTTAAATATGTTAGAAGTGAATTGTGCGTTTCGATTAGTGGTGTGTGACTGATCCGGTCAGGATACGCGTTATTACAGAGATGCCCAGATGAACTCATGTGACCCACTTCGAGACATGTAAAAACGTCCCTGTTGCTGCTGTTGGCGAGTGCGTGGACTGATTGTGGCTTTGTCTGAGCTGAAGCTGATGTGAGCTGTCTGCGCTCTTGCGTGGAGCTGGTAGATGTAGGATGAGAGCGCAGAGCAGGTTTCACGGGGATTCCTTTGTTCCCCAACTTGCTGGTAGTATTGATGTTTTTGATGTAGCACTACTGCCCCCGTGTGCCAGCTCAGAGTAATACAGACAGCTGTTAAATCCCCCCCCCCCCTCCCACCACAGTCAGAGCTGCTCTCCTGAAGAATAACATGGATTAACTGTAGGCATAAATGGGCTAATGTTAATGTGTTTACAGTGCGCTCATCTCATTATGCATAAATAATTCTTCGTTTCCGCAGGCAGTGTGTTTGCGTTGACCCACCTCCAGTGTTTTAATCTATGACTCTTTCTCTCTGCAGGAGAACGGCCATGTCAAAACCAACGGCGATGTTTCAGCCAAACCCGACGGGGAAGCAGCGGCCGCGGATGGAAATGGAACCGCGGAGCCAGCCAAGGAGGGCGAGACCAGCGCCGGAGACGCTATCGAGCCTGCTCCTGCGGCCGAGGGCGAGGCAGCCAAAGCGGAGGGCGAGGCTGCCAAGGAGGTCAAGAAGAAGAAGAAGTTCTCCCTGAAGAACTCCTTCAAGTTCAAGGGCATCTCGCTGAAGAAGAACAAGAAGGGCAGCGAGGAGGGCAAGGAGGAGGCCACCTCCCCTACGACCGAGGACAAGCCCGAGGAGAACGGCCATGCAGCCAAGGAAACCAAAGAGGAGACGCCGGCCACCGAGGCTAAAGAGGGCGAGGCCGCAGAGGCCGCTCCTGCACCCGAGGAAGAGGCCAAGGCCGCCGAGGAGGCCCCACCAACAGAGGCCGCACCCGCCGAGGAGGCCCCTGCCGAGGACACGACACCCGCAGCCTCCGAGGGCGAGGCCAAGGCAGAGTGACTGCACTCCAGCACGGCACCTGAACTGATTTTCCAAGATTAAAGTATATAAAAATATATATGAGAGACTCGTGCCACGCTCATAAAGTTATAAACAAAACTACAAAAGAAGACAAAGGATATATCACGTTTGCTGATTCAACCACCAGTTCACTGCCTTTTATTAGTTCTTTGACAGACGGAAACTCACCGGGCCCTCTCATGATGAAAGCGTTGGCTGGCGTTGCCCCCTCATGGTACACACAGGGACTGGCGTGCGGCGAAGGTAATGGATTGGATGTGGAGCGAATCAGGAATACTGACTTATTTTCCCAATTCATGGAGAAGCATCCTTTTAAACAGCGTGGCAGCCCTATAACATCTTATTTTTCTTTCTCATCTTTTTTTGGGATCTAAAAATTGTCACCGTCGGCGGAGCGGGGCAGACCATCTCCTTCACTCGAAATGACTGATATATGGACACATAAACCTTTCAGATCATCTTATTAATTTTTAGAATTCTACATTCCTATGTTTTACCCCCAAATTTCAAGTATTTTGTCATGTATAGGGAGGAGAACATCAAGGAGGGGAGGTGGAAAAAGATGTCTTTGTTCGTGCATTTTGGTTCTTTTTCTGGCTAAAACCACATTCGAGCTTCTTGAGTGTTGCAGTGTTCACATTTCAGAATTTATGGCGCAGGGGTTGGGATTGTGTACAAAAAAATGTGAGCTTTTTATCTGCAAACTGTCTCTGTAAATATGTTTTGGCCAATATTTTTGGTTCTCTTTATTTTGCTATCGTTTGAAGATGTTAATGGTTTTACTGTAACTTTTAATAAGGGTAAATAAATGTTTGATCCCCTCTGTCTGTCTTCTGCCTTGTGATTCGCCAAGACCGGAAAATCTGGCTGCTTAAACCTGCAATCTGGACTGATTGCAGTACCACATATAGATGGGATACTATAAACTGGATTCAAACACATGATGGCATATTGACACCACATGAATAAATATCAGGTGTGCATGTACAGGTCATGACAGCAGTAGACACCCTGAGAAATTAAATTATTAACAAAAGGAAAGATTTAAAGCATCATTGTCATGCAAACATAACCTTAATGCAAGAGCTACACGACCTCATCTGGTCCAGTATGTGGTCATAAAGCATGCTGAGTCACGTGTAGCAAAGCAAAGCATAAATATACATATATCCTTACATAACTAATTAACGTTAGGACGCAACATATGGGATACGCAGGCACTAGAGGCCATTTATTTGGCGACCCTCTAGTTGTAATTGGTGGTCTTTATCTCCCTCTGCTGGAGCGACTGCTGTACTGCAAGTGCCTGTGCCGCCTGTTGCCTTCCGGTTAATCATGAACGTTTCGTTTACACGTTGTTGGTGTTTGATGATAAATCGCAGTTGCAGCCTCCTTTTCCTCACAGCTTTGGTAAGCCTTTAACCACACGCACACACAGATTTAAACCGATCAGCTCGTCGAACATCGACGAGTCTACACAGTGGCTGCCACCCACTCATATGTCAATCAAGATTATCCTTCGCTCCTATTGGTAGTTGCTAAGTTGAGTTAAATTTAACTCAGCCCACTTTGTTACGTTTACTTTTTTGTTTTTTTGCAGACTTTTTACAGTGAAAGCCGTATTTACTGTTAGAGTGGCGCAGAAACAAAAGCGAACATGGCGTCAAACGCTGCCCACCGTTTATCTATGTATCATGTTTGCATACTGGTCCCGCTGATGTCCAGACTCAGTAATATTCGTGCGGGTTCACAGACGAGGTGGCCGAGTGGTTAAGGCGATGGACTGCTAATCCATTGTGCTCTGCACGCGTGGGTTCGAATCCCATCCTCGTCGCAGTGAATGTTTTGTAGGTAAAACCTGAAATGGGTATTATTCCGTGTGACAGTTCGACTCGGATCCTTTTTTAACAACACGTTCCGTCTTGAAGTAAAGAGACATTTAAATTTTTTAAAAGATCTGTCGCCCTTTTTGGCTTTTTTGTTAAACTGCTTTGAAAAATTGGATGAAAACCGCATTACTCTTGTCTTTTAAATTCCTTGTGCAACAGGGGTGTCAAACATCAGGGTTGAGGGCCAGAACTGGCCCACCAAAGGGTCTAATTTGGCCATCTGGATGTCTTAGCAATGTGCTAAAACTATAGTGAAGTCATGTCTTTTTCTTTTTCTTTTAAATGCATTGCTTTCCTTTTATTGGGTCTGGCAACATTAAAGATGAGTAAAAACATAATAAATGTAATTAATTTATAAATCCTGACAGGTTTTTAGTTACAAAACATGTAATGTGTCTATTTTCATGTGGATGCAATGATATTAAATACTGAAAGTAAACAGTTTAAAAGATGTTAAAATTTATTTTTTCATGCTGGAGTTTTTAACTTCATGAGCTGTCTGTGTTTCATGAAATAGAATTAAAAGTCTCACAATCATCATGAAATACCGCTGGTCACTTATTCGGGCAATTATACTGAAGCATTGCCTGACATACAAATAAAACTGTATGTAGTTCAAACAAATTTGAAGCATTATTGATATTAACTTTAACTTAAATGTTCATAAAGTGTGCAAATATGCAAATAAATGTCACATTTGTTCAATTTTGAGAATGCTGCTATCTAGTGGTAACATGTTTAAACTGTTATTGTTCCACATTTTGACTTTTTTTGCTCAGGTTTCAGTCAGATAAATATGACAAATGGTGTATTTGTGAAGTACTCTGTGTTTTTAATGAAAAATGAAACCTTTATTTGCTGTTTAAGCAACAACGCAGCAGCATTGTAGGATAATACTGCACATATACAGCTTCATTCCTGCAAAGAAAAGACAGTCTACACAAACAGTTTATAATCAGTTTCTTTTTTATTACAAGCAGATAAATATATCACTGTAATGTCAACAACAGCCTGTTATTTATATAAAAAATAATCTTGGACCACAGCATGTCATTCCAGCTGACTCATAGTCAGAGCAGAAGTGAGTGCGAAGATTAAACTAGAGATTAAAGTAGACATGTCTCGTAAAAATCACACAAAGACAGTAGCTAAGGTTCACACTCTCCACTTTAAATAGTAAAAATCTAATAACCGTAATTAAAGGTAAATTTTAAAACCTGGTGACTAAAGCTCATCTTAACAGGCCACACAGCAAAAATGTGTCTAAAACATGTCTCCCAGGTGTCCAGCAGATCACTTGTGTTTGCTTTCTAACCATTCCCAAACTTCAGCTCTGAAAACGGTTAGTGAGAGTCGGATATTTTCTTCTTTACTGTAAAACTTTGCTACCACCACCTGACAGCTACTCCGACTGACTTCTTTCCAAAAGTGGGATAAAAAAATGACTTAAGGATCATATTTCAAATTCTGTGGCCTTAACTTAACTCTTGGACCCAACTGCAGTAGTGGCCACAATTTGGATATCGCAGTCCGGCATTTTTGCCTGAAGGTCAAAGGGCCCAAGGCACAGTTTTTACACCCATCTGTTGCCATTTAGGTACCACCAGATTTGATAATCAAGAGCAAGCACAGGAGAAAAATCCATCCATCCATCTGCTGCTCCAAGCTAACCAGAGGAGCCCATCCTGTCCCTGCCCTTGTTCTAATCTCACCAGTGTGCCCCAAGGTTTTATCTCATGCTCCTCACTTAGAAGGCACCTACTTGGCACTTTAGTCTAATGGAGAGACCAGGCGCCTTTTCCACAATCTAATTTTTGGGACATAGATGAGACCATAGATGATGGTGGGAGTGTAGATCGATCAGTAAATCAACAGCTTTGTTTACATTTGGCATATTTTTCTGTTTAAGTATCAGAAAAGTCAGAAATAAAAACCACACCTGATGTTTTTAACTGGGGACAGACCTCCTGCCTCCATTGCTGCCCCGTGACATTACGGTGGCCTTATTAAAGCACAAGATTCAACCACCAGATGATGGCGCTAACAAAACGATAAAAATAGATGTGTCTATAATTAACACACATTTCACTGAATATTATTTTAATCTTTAGAATTGTATACAAAATTGTTAGATCTTTGTCAGGGTTGCAGTTTTACTGCAAAAACTGTGCATTAAATGCACCGTAGACCTCAGATCAGAACAAGCCGGGTGTATCTTAGTGTAAAGCAGGAATCTCAAACTCATTTCACATCCTGTGACACATCTTAAGTGTCCGAACCAGCCAAACACCCCTTTCTGTCAGTGTAAAGATGTTAAACTGCACAGTGCAGTTTCAACAGTGCAGTTTTAGATAGCAAGTGTTGTAATCTGCAATATTTACAATGGTGTGAGACAATTAATTAAATAGTCGTTTGCTGCAGATTCTTAAATCAATAACCTAAAATTTAATTCCATTTAATTTATCTTGTTGATACGGAATAACCTGAATGTTTGTCCTCGCATCTTTGTGACATAAACAGTGAAAAAATGCGATGTCGGACCGCTGACAGTCCTCTTCTTCAGCAGTGTTTTCTGGTCAGCAGCTCTAGGTGCCATTTCTTTAACGCAGCTGACATCATGAACGTTTCATATGCAGCTGGATGAGAGGATCATAATCCACAGGAACTAGGGATGGGTACCGGTATCCGGTGTTCTGTCATAAACGGTAGTAACCAGACCGAAAAGCAGCGCACATTTCGGTGCTTTTTTTTCCCTGAGATGTCATACACTTTGGATTCCAGCCAATCATTTTACCTTTGCGAGCGTAGTAGGTGGGCCCAGGTACGTACGTTCTTTTAGAGCAGAGCTACAGATTAGAAATGCCCAAGGCGAAGCGGTCAAAAGTCTGGCTGTACTTCACAGCAAAAGATGCAAACTCAGCAGCCTGCAACAAGTGCTTGAAGCTGATATTGTGCAAAGGAGGTAACACCTCGAATCTGATGAAACACCTGGCGACGTATAGCATTTTGTTAAAAGCTGAGAAATGCGCCGTATTTGATAGCTTGCTGCAAGAGCTCACACCGAGCACATCTACTGCGGGTGGGTTGCCTGTTATTGGACCCGGAGTTAGCAACATCCCCCAAAAACCCGAAGAGTAGAGTCCTGGCCCCTAGCCCTGCCAGTGTAGCAGAAATGATGACGGATGATGATGCAGCAGCAGCCGTTCTTCTCTGCGTGAGTAGCTTAATGTTGTTCGTGTGTAATTTACGTTGAGTAGGCTAACCACGTTATTACATTAATGCATGTAGGGTGAACTAGCAAACACCGTCGTAGTTACATGCGGCTGTCTTCTTGTTTGATGGCAGATGCTCCCTTCACCCTGGCCAAAAAGGCTAAAATGACCAAAGAAAAAGTGGAAAACAGTTAAACATGAGAGGTTTTTGTACAAAGATTGTTTTTTCCATTGTTTAAGCACTGCTTCCAGCCAAGAGTGATACTATAAATCCCCTATAGCTGCAGAAAACTCTAACATTGTTATCTTTTTACAAAAAAACAGCTGAACATGAGAGGTTTCTGGACCAATTTTGTGTTCTCCATTCTTTAAGCACCGGTTCGAGCACCGTTTAAGCACCGGCACTGTTTCAAAAGTACCAGTTTGGTACTGGTATCGGATAAAACCTAAACAATACCCATCGCTTACAACCCTTTTTGATCAGTTTCAGTAGTCTTATTGGGTACTTTCTGTTCCTGTTGGCGAGCCATGATTGCAGCTTGCAGAATGCTAGAGTACTGTAGTTTTAGCATCCTTCCTCTTGCTTAACTCCAGCTCGCTGTCGGTCACTGTCGGATCTCTCCTGCTTCTGCACTGAGAGCGGGCTGGAGCAATGGTAGTGAGCTCGTGCTGGTCAGCGAAGACGAGCCTCTCGTTCTCATGTCGGATCTTTAATATTTTCATGATGCGCTTGCCGATGAGGTAAATCATTTCGAGGATACACATGAGGATGCAAACCGCACTGGAGATGACCATGAACAGCATGAAGATCTTTTTTTCCGTCGGACGGCTGATAAAGCAGTCAACGGTGTTGGGGCACGGCGACAGCTGACACTTGGACAACCTGACAGAAAAGAGTACAGCAGGTTTTAACGAGTTCAGAACAACACTGGTTCATTTTAATAACAGTAAGTTACCAGCATTACCTGGGCAGGTCATATCCATGATATAACTGAAACAGGATATAGAGAAAAGCTGAGTCAAATCCAGCTTTGAAGATCAAACTCAGCAGATACGTCCACCATAGGCCTCCTCTCTTCTTGCCAGGGTTGGCGTAGAGGTGCGAGCCCTGGTGCAGCTCGACATATTTCCTGTCCTTTCCTTCACGGAGTTTCACGTGAGCCATCACCATCAGAGACGGGCAGGTGACAAAGATGAGCTGCAGCGCCCACAGGCGGATGTGGGAGATGGGGAAGATGTGGTCGTAGCAGACATTGGTACAGCCGGGCTGCAAAACAAAGTCGGGGTCGTAACTCGCTTAAGTAGCTCGTCTCACGTCTCAGATGGAGAAAATCAGCAAGAGCAAAGGATTTTTGCATTAAAGAGAAACTTGGAGAAAAGAAAGTGGCTGTATTTTTATTTTAGAGTACAGCTAATGCAGATGTCATATGATGATAAATACAAACAGAGGGACTGTTGTGGTGTCAGAATGAGAAGCTGATGCAGAAGGTTTTAATGCCTCTGTATGACGCTAAAAACTGACGATGCTTTGAAACCAGTTTCTGCTTTTAGGGCATAAATATAAAACAAAAATAAAGTTTAAGACAAAAGATACAAAAAGAACCAGGTTAGTGAGACATGAAGTATTTTGCTTTTCTTTACCTTTTGCTTGCTTTCATTTATTTGAGAAGATATCCTATAATTATAATATGCTGTACACAATATGCTTTTAATACAAGGCTTTTAATGTAACACCAACACTAATTCAGTCTTACAATCTAATTTGGTAAATACGTGACAAATGAAAGGAAAAGCTCAAATAAACGAGTGACTGCAGAGGCTTTCACCGAAGTGCACAACTGAATTAACATTCAGTCGAGGTTTAAGGCAGGCATTGGAAATGCTGGGTAGGTTCTGTATTGATCGTGAGAGGAGAAGATCCCACTGATTAAATGGAAGACAAATAAATCGCAGCGCACAAAAGCTGCAAAACTGGCTCCTGTTTTAATAGGAACAGTGAGCAAAGGAAGGTTTGCCTTTATGATGTGTGGAAAAGTAATCAATAATTGTTTTGTGGTCACGTTCAGTGGCTGTGATGCTCGTGCATTAGTGTGAACAGTAAGGATAAACAGACCACAAGGTGAAAGTTCATAAACCCGTCCTATTGGTGGCATTTTTCGGCGCACCTGTACTCTGACAGGGAAGGATCAAATCACTACATTAGTGGCGTCCGGTGATTCTTGGAACACAAGAGATGGATTAACAGTATGAAAACGATGTGAGTCATATTTATGAAGTTACATTTGTTTTGTTCACGACCGCCGTTCATGTCGACTGAATTTTTTTACGATCACTTCGTTAGTGTCTTTCTGATTTTCGGTTCAACCGTGTTGTCTCGATGTGATATCTGTCTGTTGTTTTGACTTTCATCGCAGTGTTCGACTGTGTCGTGCTGCACATCACACACAGAGCAACACAGTCAAATGACATAAAGACTACATGCAAAACAGAGCGCTCACAACACGAGACCAAAGAGGTAAAGCTGCACTGACAGACCGAAGTCACTGCTGGGCAATTTTTCATCTTTTAGTTCATATGACAAAGTTTCAGCGTTCTTCATTATATAACAGTTTCAAATTTAGAATAAAAAGTTCTGTATAGAGAAGACTGAAACATTATATCAGAAAGCTGCACTGAATTTATGTAGATCCCAGCCTGCCAACATATTGTGTCTAAGAGGGAATTTCGTCTTTTGCAGTTACCTTTGTTAGAAAAAGTTAGATGCATTCACTGAGTCATAGTACTTTAACAACGTTCTGAAAGAATTAAAAGTTCAACTTATGGGATAATATAATTAAATAAAATTTTGTATCCTTTAAAAAATATGCAGGATTACAGATTTCCTGCTACCGCGAAGGTCAAATACAAGGTCAGTGTAGAGGTGAAATAGAGGCTTCATTAGATTTATGATGATACTTAATATATTTTACATTTCATTAAACTTGGATGAAGAGCAGAGAGGAAGGTTTCTTCAGTCCATTCAGGTAACGGGGTAATTAACCCTGGATCCCTCCCAATATGCAAGGACATGTCAGCGTATGTTTGTGAGTCGTCAGGAGATGAAAGGACAGAAAAAAACAAGTTCGTCCCGAAGACGAAACAGCTAAGAGCGAGCTGAGCGATGCAGTCACAGCTCGATTTGTGTGACCTTAACGTCTCATATGATGGCAAGGTGTGGCCATGGCTCACAGACATGTTCTGCCACTTTGAGATGTGTTGGCTACATCGGTTTCAGAAGCGCTTTGGCTGAACATCAGGATGCTTTGACAGGTAATTAACCATCAGGCACGATGTTTATGTGGGTGGAAAACAACCTTGTATGTGGAAGACTTGGTGAATCAAACCTGAGGAGGAGTGAAGCTGTTCTGGGCTAACATCTTTGTTTTCAGTTAAATTTCTTCACAGAAGCTTTATTATAATCCAAAATGACCCAATTAGACCATCCAAAGGCACTGTATGTGTGAGTAAGCCATTTGGTACCTGAATCTTTTTCTTTAATCAACTGCTGGTTGGTGATAGTTTTCTGCATCAGTAACCAACACAAATTCAACTTTTGAGGACAGCTGACATTAATTGTCAGCCCATTTTCTTTTCATTTATCTATGCTTTGGACTGTAAAGCACATTCTTTCAAACCAAGACCACAACCACCATCACCACCTCTGAAGTGACTCGGGCAGGTTAACTTTCCAGTTTTAAAAACGTCTCTATATTGAGTGTAAATGTAGAAAATCAGTGGACCAGATTTCCCTGAAGGGCTTATGAACCAGTGCTGTAACATTCTCAACAACTCTTATTTCTCCCTGTCACTGAAAAACATTGGAAGGTGGGGTTAGTGACAGCCTTACCTGTCGGGTGTTACACACAAAGTCTTTGTTTTCGTCACCCCACACCCTCTGAGCTGCCACCACGAACACCAACACTCGGAACACGAACACCATGGACAGCCAAATCCGCCCAAACGCCGTGGAGTACTGATTGACTCCGCTCAGCAGATTCTCCAATCCTGACCAGTTCATCCCTGTCGCTGCTGGACTGGCCTTGGAGATAAATGCTCTGTGAAGAAAAACAAAAATACTAATTACCTTCCCTTAGATTTAGCTTTGCATTCTATTCTTATTCTCAAATTTGGTCTTGCTATCGTTAAGGATCAGCTGCAATGTGGGTCACATAAATACATGTCTGGGCTTGCATGAATTCATTCGTATCAGCCAAACAGGAGAGAGTACACATTTAGAAACACTGTAGGTTTGCACAACAGTACAACTGCTGATTCCCTTTAATGCCCAATAAATCATTATTTAGGCTTATTCATCTTATCTGGATCCTCACTAATGAAACTGCATGCTTCAGTAACTGTAACAAAATGTAAACAGTTAAAATAAAATAAAATAAGGGCCATAAAATGATGAATAAAACAAATCTACCGTTTGTTTGCATTTGCCTACATGTAGAAAAATATGACCACCACAATTTTATGTTAGTTTAAATTAGCTGTGACAGCTGACATCCTCTGAGATTGAAGCATTAAATCTAGGCAAACGTGCCAAAAACCAGCCCCAGAAACAAGTCAGGCCCTGTGGACTTAGTTTAAAAACCCAAATTTAGAGCAGAAACAAGCACACTTAAGGCCAGCTCATTTTATTCTTTTCATAACAAATCTACAGGAGATTAACTTTTGTTTAACGCACCCATTTACAGTGTATACAAGGCTTAAAGTTATGTATTATTGTGGGCGTGGTTCCCTTGGTTGACAGATGGGTGCCTGCACAAGTGGCTAACGCTCTTTATCTCATTTGTCGTTTGTCATATTGGTGCCTTTTGAAGCTGACAAGTCTGTGTTCCAGTTTTATTGGTTCTAGTATTAGAACAAGTATCTGATTCTGAATGCATGCAGTTGACAGAAGCAGCTTGTTTATGAAGCAAGTGTTAAAGCAATATGGTCACATGTCCTTCAGCAATGTTTTTGGGCTGGTTAGAGCATCTAACCACTTGTTTACCTTACAAAATGTAAATGGAGCACTCAAAGTGATTTATATAACATGCCTCATTCACAAAAGCATTGTTTTTTGCTTTCTAGCTAACATTCACTCACATTCATGTTCCGATCGATGCATCGGAGAATGACTTGGGGTTTGTATCTTGCCCAAGGACATTTTGCATGCAGACTGGAGGAGCAGGGATCAAACCACTAACCATCCAGTAAATCTTTGACCTGCTCTAACTCCTGAAATGCAACCAACACATTTCTTTCTTGCAAAATGGATTATTGCATCTTTCTTAAGGACAAAACAAAGCATCACACACAAATGTGCAGGGAAGCTTGTGAAAATCTTGAATTGTATTAGAGTTATTGTGCTAATGCTTTTTTATTATAGACATTTGAGCTTCTCATATTAGAAAAAGACTCACGCTCTTCTCAGTTTGACTGTGTATGATGTCAGTGGCAGTGGATATACCCAATACGATCGTCACAGACACACTGCTCTGGCATTAAAACCTTAAAGGCAGATGAAATGGCTTGTTTCAGATAGAGGATAAGCCGAATAAGACTTATTTTGAGCAATGAATCCTCCAAAGTTACTCTACTACGGTCCAAGAATAGAAATATGAAGCTGTAAATAACTGAAGGTGTTTCTTAAATATGTACACATATAATCTGAGCACAACATGACTGTATGTCTGTGTGGTTTTAACACCTAGAGAGTCTTTTATTAACACTGTGCTCTTGGATTCTATGTGCTCACAGGTTATCTGTCAGTATCAACTGTCTGCATGTTTGCTGCTGCTGAATGACATTTATCAGTGAACACCCTAATGACATGCACCCCAGCTTATCTACGAGGCTATGGTTTCTGAACACTGTTCAGTGTGTGCAATCAAAGTGAAGTTTTCTGAACTCTCAGAGTTTCCAAAGCTTGCAAAGACAAAAACATGCTTTTGATGCTTTTTGCTACATTTCTGCTTAGATTTTTATGTGCTTCAGGCAAATGTTAAATGCAGAAATATAGGAGAAGAAGCTTAAATGGAAGGCGTGGGTGTATTCTTTCAAAGAGAAAAGGATGAACTTTCAAAGTACTGCAGTCGTTTAGAAGAAGGAAATAAAATCCATATGGTTTCTGTAACACGCACAGGCCTCTGTGGTTTCTGGCACAGTAGAAGGTCAGTCAGTGTTTAGAAAAGAGTTAAATATTTGGAATTTACGAAAGAGCATTGGCTCAGTTTGGAGGAGTTTTCTCTGTTAACACTTTAAACTCCAGATTAACTCCTGCAGCAGAGGCTGTTTATGTTGGGGTCAGTATTTTTGAATTGAAGGCAGTATTCCAGGATGAATTTCCTTTTTTTTAAGACAAATTAAATATTGTTTTAAAAATAAAGAAACTGTTAAATCTTTGTAGAAACGGGGCAAAAAGTATTTTAAGATTCAAACTAAGCAACAAAAAAGTCGATAATACAATGCATGTGTAAATCGTATTGTCATTGGGAGTGTACGGTCGACCACTGACAAGCACAGACCAGCAAAACGGTGACCCAACTGAGACCATGAACTCAGGTATGGCCATTATTTTGGATGCTCAACACTGCTTACAATCAAACGTTTGACAGGTAAAATGCCACTAAGACACCTTCACCAAAACTTCCAGTTCAACCACTTTAACACCAATGGTTTACTCCTGGTGGATGGGAGTGGCATGCGTGGGAATGCAGGGAATGCAGATGTTCAGAGCAGCAAAGTGGACAGAAACAGGAAATAACAGGAAAAAAACAGCACGAAAAGCACAGACAGTTCTTCAGTGGACATTTTTCACTTGAGCTACTTGTATGTTATCATTTCTGTCGTCTGCACAGTTAGCTGAACGATCAACCACAGCATAAGAGAGCAGCTGACATGCAGCTGGTTGTGACGCTGCCCCCTGGTGGCATTAATCAGTTATAACATGTAGGTGACAATCTGCAAAGCTGTCCATAGGCTCTACGTAAGACCAACACACAGCCATTATTAGCTAAACCATTGCTCTGACTTTTTGAGGGTCCACTAGGTTTATGACATGTAGAGTAGCCAAATTTCATTCCCAGAGTGAAAACGTTTTTAACTTTTTATGAAATTCTGTTGCTTCTTTTTTCTCCAAAAGGATCATTTCACATTTAATTGTAGCTAAAATGACACAATTTATTTAACAATTGTAAAAAGAAAAAATTGTATTTAAAAATTGCATAACCATTTTTGTTATACAAAATCACTGATATCAGTATTTTAGCTGTGCGGAAGTGAAGAAAGGTTTGAAAGCTTTTTGGGACCTGTTGTGCTGTTGGACAACAGAAGCAGAAAAACATAAATGAGAACAGCTTTGATGGGATTTCAGCTGTATTTAAGTTTATATGAGCACAGAGAAGAGGACAGAAGCAAACAGCTTGTAATGTTAGTCTGTGCTAAGACTAAACTTAAAGGGATTTCCCAATTTTTGTGGGACAATTATTGTTTAATAAAAGGAATCAGTAGTGGTTTCTACTAATGCCACTGTGGACGTGCTTTGTTCGTAGCTTGTACAGTCTAGTTTAACAGTAGTGGACTGAGAAGCAGCTGATCGTTGGTGGCGGGCATTCTGACAGTTTGTCAGTGATGCAGGAAAGAACCAAAAGAAATACAAACGAGCCATCCCAGGATCCTCAGCAGCAGTGTTTTGTACCATAGACATATATTTGGTTACAGTCATGTAAGAGACTAAAGCAAAGAGAAAACCTAAAAGACATAAAGGAGGCACTTTAATAGAAACTTTATGTATCATCGGTGGCTACATGGAAAGTTTTTACTGTAATGTGAACCCCGCTCCACCACGCCTCGGTCTTTTTGATGAACCTAGAGTTGACCACCATTTTTTTCCCCTCATATTCTAACACTTAGTCATAACAAAAGGAAATGTTTGTTCCATAGCTGGTTATTATTTTAAATGAGTTTCCCTATTTTTCTAGCATATAAACAACTCGTGTTCACCTTTTGCATTACTTTTAAAAAGAACAAAAACATACTTTAGCTTGGCCAGGGGAAAAATGACAGACTCCTGAATACAGTTTCCATGTTTACCGCTCACTCCTGACTTTAGGATACAGTAAAATTATTGAAAACCAAACAGAGAAAGGAACTTACTTGGAAGTGAAACGCCACTTAAACACCCCGTGTGCCGACACCAGCAGGCGAAGACTAAGCACTGAAGGGAAAAGCTACTTTCAGCTTTTCAGCTCCTTTCTTTCCCCTGCTGCCTCTGTCTACTCATTCTTTCCTCAGAACGCCTGCCAAACCAGATTCAGCAGCGACGTCATGACAGACGCACACATGAACATCGGCTGCGTAGACTCCACTCCCTAGAAAACATGTAACCTAACACGTTATAAATAAGTAAAGCAACAGACACAAATTCTTCATTGAGAAGGAAGACAGAACATCCAGCTATGTCAAACAGAAAGCCTGGTGTGTGTGTGTGTGTGTGTGTGTGTGTGTGTGTGTGTGTGTGTGTGTGTGTGTGTGTTTGGGGGTTGAAGAGAGTAACTAAGAGAGAAAACGCCACACCCTGAATGCGGACAGCTTGTGGAAACTAATGCAAATATCCTCAGATGGCAAACAGCTTAGCAGAATCATAGTATATCAAACAGGGTTGGGAGCAGATTGCAGCAGTTTATCTCAACCTGTTTAATGATTGTGACACACAGTAGATTAACAGAAATCAGCCTGGATCTTTGATCTGGATAAACCTTTCAAGTTTGTGTAACCATGTGCGATAGGTGGCTAATCAAAACAGTTTACAGTATAGGAAAAGCCTGCTTTTTGCCCGTCTCATCCTCCAGTGTGATTTTCCATAATAAGTGTTAACTTTCTGTTCGGTCTGTCTGTGAAGGTTCTCAGTCATCGAGGTCATTATAATCTTAGCTTGGGAAGATAAGCGTCTGGACTTCTTTAAGTTTCTTGAATTGGTGGAAAGACACTCCCATAGGGCTTAAATATGAGACTCTCCACCAAGCTTCTCGGATGAGAGGTGAAATGTCTTCAAGAAACTTAAAGAAGTCCAGATGCTTTTCTTTCCAAGCTCCTTAAATTTCTGGTGTGACACTGGCATTTGTAATTTCATTCCTATAGCACATTGCATTACATGCAAACTCAGTGTGCTTAATAATAAAAACATAAAAACAGTTTGCATTTTCTGCCTGCCTCTGTTATCAGAGTACAAGCAACAGGGAACCCATATTCACTGCAGGTTTTCTCCATGTTGAACAAACCAAACAAAGATTTGGACTAAGGGTAAAATAAATTTTCTCAGAACAGAACAAAAATCTGTTTTTCAGCCCTGAAATTTCCATGTGGATATCCTCTTTATTTAAGACATTGTGAGGGCTGGAAAAGGTACGCTTCTTGAAAAAGGTCCCAAATTTTAGTGCAACCCTGTGTAGGTACTGTATTTTGGAAAAATAGTATATTGTATTACTTATGCTGAGATTACCAGAGTGAAATCGATTCTGAGGGGATTGAGTCGAAACCTTTTTCCAATTTGACAGATTTTATATGAAATAACCTGCATACAAAACAAATAGCAGGACATTTAGGTTTGGGGAAAAAATGTTGTTGTTTTTTTTAACAGAGGAAGTTAAAATACATGTTTTTCTCTAATAAGTTATTTTAAAGGTAAAAAAAAACCTGTGTGCATGATCACATGTTTATTTATGGTTTTGTCTGAATACTGGTTTTCTGCAGGCCAGTTGATAGGTGGAAGGCTTCATGATAGCATAGGTGGCATAAAATCATATAAATTTGATGTTGTTGTTGTGAAATTAAAATAATGTGATGTTTCGATGCAAAGGGGGGGTGAGGTGGCACCAATGCTTCACAGCAAGGAGGTCCCAGGTTTGAATCCAGTCTGGGGGTTTTCAACTTGCAGTCCAGCTTCCTCCCATAGTCCAAAGGCCTGCTTTGGGTTAAGTTATTGGGCTATTCTGAACTGGTCATAGATGTGAATGCTTGTTTGTTTCTATGTGTTAGCCCAGTGTCAGATTGGTGATCTGTCCACGGTGTACCCTGCCTTTTGCCCCATGTCAGCTGAATGGATGGACGCTTTTGTAAGGTGTTACAGGTGCAGACATGCTAAGGCTGGGTAATTTTAGCCTATTGTCAGTGATCGTTATGCAACAATGATTTCATAATACAGATAAGAACCCCCAGAGACCTGAGACCTGCAAAATTTACCTGTTTGGCAAGTTTGGCTGCTCAACTCTGGATCATGTAGGAAGAATTCACAGTAAGATCATGGTAACACTCA
The DNA here is from genome assembly GCF_057382275.1 of Copadichromis virginalis. Classification (NCBI taxonomy): domain Eukaryota; kingdom Metazoa; phylum Chordata; class Actinopteri; order Cichliformes; family Cichlidae; genus Copadichromis; species Copadichromis virginalis. Next base: position 16,958,815 of record NC_140636.1, read on the forward strand.
TGTATTATAATGAACTGTATTCCAGTTAAATCCAGACGTGAATTTAAGTCCATACATACACAGTCTTAAACACTCAAGCCCTATCATTTGTCAAAGACCACATAGTACAAAATTATCTTAATAGAGCATTTTGGTCTGAGACTACTGGCTTATATCTAAAAGGCAGAGCCTTCAGACTTTCTAAGCTTATAATTAGGGCTGATCAGGTGAGTCTGAACCAACCCTGGGGGTTGGGGACTGGGGCTGCAGGATCGGCTTCCAATGATGCACTGAGCCTTTCTCTTCCTCTCTTTTCCTGATGTACTTATATGCTACTACTGCATGCCATCACTCTGTCGGTTGAGTTTTGTCCTCGTTGTGTTCATAGCCTACCTGCCATTAACTCTTTCCTTCTTTCTTTCTCCTGACCACCCAGTCAGTTGACGCAGATGGCTGCACCTCCCTGAGCATGGTTCTACTGAAGGTCATTTCTTCTTAGAAAGGTCTTCCTTCCCAGCATCGCCAAATGGGGACGTTTGATTGCTCTGTGATCTGGTTTTTAGCCTTACAATATAAAGTACCAATTTACCTGAACTAAGTTAAAATTTGTTATGTATTGTTTTGTATAAGACACAATGTTGAGGTAGAAAGGTGTCAGTTGTGAGGAAACAGTGGAACGTGAACGGAAAAGTATGGATGGATGGAGGGAGAAGCATGCATGCATACAGTATCACTAACAGAAGAAAAGCAGGATTTGCTTCTGAACAAAAATCCACTTTTTACCTTCAGTTTTCTTGGCAAATGTGAGTCTGTTATCCAACAATAGTCCTAAGGACAAAAATCATCTGTTTCAGTTTTATAATCCCACTGTTAAGTCATCTGACTGTTAGGGCTAGATGCCCCGCAGATATGGAGAATGGTGATTTATGACAACTTTTCAGCATCTATTGGAGACCATAGACATACCCTAAGGAGTCAAAATCTATAGAAAGGGACATATGATGATGATGATGACGATGGTGAAGTACTTGCTCAGAGTGGTCATCTGATTGTTGAAATTCTCTCTGTATTATTGTAGCATCTTCCCCCACATTCCCACGCACACCCACTAAAAACAGACCTGCAATAGACACGTATTTATTATCAGTGAATAATAAGTCTGACCATATTGAGCCCACACACACTGATAACAACACAGCAGTAGAAATGATGACGCTGGCACAGTTTAACGTGGAGCTGGAGTCTGTTTACACACCGCGAAGAGCAAAGAGGCGGAGCTGTTACTGAGACAGTGAGCTCAGGTAGAGTGAAAAAAACAGCAGCTGTTCCTGTGATCACCATTAAAACCTTTACTGGGAAAAGGCTAGTGGAGTCCTTTGTCAAAGCACCTGATCAACAAACTGACACGACCAAAAGCAAACGCTGTAGCTGCTCCATCCACCGCTGCTCCGTTTGTTTTACACAGTCAAAATCTGCAGTAAGAGTCCAGAAGTTGTATTAAAATATGCAGATGAAATGTTATTCATACAGCGTGCTGAATGCTGACAATAGCCGTCCTGTTTTATATGCAGCAAACAGGGGTGAGTATAAAGGGGGGCATTGGGTGTCCTAGACCTTATTAATTTCAAGGCTTTTGTAAGATTTTTAACACTGTAAGTGAAATAATATCAAATATTGTGTTAATTAAAATCCATTAATATTTAAAAATATAGAAATAAGATTTTTTCCACAAGCCAATAAAAATATAAATGGGCTATTAAACTCTGGTCCACTGACCTGATGGTTGTTAGGTTGGACACTGAATTATTATTAATATCTACACTAACATAGCATCTGTTTTCAGCAGCACTTGCTTCCTATTAAAGTCAGAAAGCCTTCCAAGAATACAGAGTAAAGGTGCATTTCTATGCCTTAGTTTAGTTTGCATATATATCTTATTTTATTTGTGACTTTTGACTGTGCTTGAGATTATTTATACATTTTACAATTTAAGAAAATGTTTTCGTTTAAAAAAAATCTAATTTATTATGACATGTACATACAATCAAAGGGGTTTAGTTGTTTTTTGTGTTTTTTTGACAGATGTTATATGTAGTTAAACGTGAAAACATTGCAATTTCTAAAATGGAAAACAACGAGCAGTTCATTTTGAAAGACCTGTGTTTTTTCTCCTTTGAATGTTTATGATTGCTCATTAATAAGACAAAAATATTTCTTGTTGGATTACTCAGTGAATTGATGGAATAATCTATCGATTCATCGTTCACTAAAATAATTGCTAGCTACATCCCTAGTCTTTCCCCTACAATATAAAGCGACTCGAGGTGACTGTTGATGGCCTATGTGACAAAATACACCAAAAAAACAAAACACCAAAACAAAAAACATTCACTTATCCTTTGGCTTTTAAAAGTTGACATACCTCAGCTGTTCAGGCTCAGGTTACTTTTTTGTATCAGTGGGTAGATTTAGTCTGTAATACATGATCATCCCTTTGTAGATGATAAGCATAGGAAAACATACTGAAGAAATAAATATTAAACAATCTACATTTGGTTATGTGGGATATTAAAGCTACAATTTGTTCATCTAAGCCATGAGCTAACTCCTATATATTTGTACTGTGTTGCTCTGCACAGGAGGAAACTTAAATTAAATATGCAAAAAGAGCAAGTCGTCAAATAAAATCAAACCAGTTAGCCATTATAATGGTCTGTAATTAATGGTCTGTAATGTAATTGAGTTTGTGTTTCTTATGGATAAATATCCAAAGGTAAAGGAGGACGAGAAAATGGAAACTTGTTTCTAACAATTAAATGAATTAATAAAAAAATTGCAGAGAGAGGGAAGTTGAAATTTTGAGTTCTTTCAAATTGTTGACTTACTGACTATTTCTAAATTTCAAGATACATCAGATACAACACATTTTTTCCTAATTCACAAGGTGGTCAAATTGGAAATGAGAACATTTCTTCAAACACAACAGGTGCTGTTCAGTTTTGAGTAAGTGATTATCATTAAATTAAGCAAAACTCATATAAAACAACATAGTGTCATTGAGTTTGCGAATAATGGTCTTTCTTTTCATTTTTTTAAACCGGAACATGGGTCTTCAGCAGTTTTATTTTGGAAAGACGGTGACCGGTAGTCATCATGTCCTACGTTGCTAACTTGACGTTTTTTTGCAACATGTCTCCCTCGCAGGCTCTCGTCCATTATTAGAAGCTTCTGGATATTTTGTGAAACTGCTTCGTTTTGTAAGTGCTTTTGTTCACGCTGGGCGTTTCAAATCTACGCTATAGCCGTCGCTATTGTCCGGCTAATGTTTCGTTTGCTAGCAAGGTCACTGTACTCGCTGTTATTGAAAGCCGGTGAGCGTTTTAGCCTGCTTTTTATTCTGCTTGTTGACCTGGTTTCTAACTGACCTGTCTTGCGGAGCATTTAATGACAGAAGGTGCTGTTGTTTAGTCCAGTAAGACAGTTTGTAAATAATATGCTGACATTTTCTCTTAATCTGCGTGTGTCATAATCGCTCTATGTGTGCCTTAAAAAAACAAAAAAGCCAGCTGGCTTCTCGGTAATTTAACTGTAACTGCCGTGTAGATTAATTTTAAACATGGATGCTCTCGTACAGGTATTTAAGTGATTAGCCTAGTTAAGTGTCATGCTTCCCGGTTTATTTTTCGTTTTTTTTTAAAAGTCATATTGCGTTTGGTTATTGGAATATCAACATATAAGCTAAAACGCAGCAGCTGAAGTCATCGATAAATATCGACGTGTTTTCTTCTTATTCGCTGCAGGTTAGCACTAAGCTAACGGGCCGTTAGTCAGCCAGGACCCAGAAAAACAGCAGCAGCATCATCATCAATGGTGTGTCTACATCCCGGAGCCGTCACATTTTCCTGTGTCCGCTCAATGAACCATCTCCTCAGCTCTCATCACGGTGAGTATATCACCACGCCGCAGTTCGTGTTGGACTCGGGTAACCATATTTCCAGATAAATTACATCTGGGATAAGTTTAGGGCCGGCTAGAAACATTATGTGGGCAGCTTGGAGAAGGTAAGGACGGGAGATTAGCGCATCCAGCTGGTAACCTGTTTGCCTCTGTTCGTGTGCTGGTATCTCTGACATGAACGTCAGAATGATCTCTGACAGAGGTAAACAGAATAAACAACTTGGTTAGGCTAATATTAGATACACATCTGTGTTTTAGGTTTGCGGTTTTACAGGCTGAATCATTTGTTCTCTGTAAGAGTAACACAGATGTACCATGAGATTTTGGGTCAGGTAGGAAGGTCAGACCAAGACAGCTACACCACTGAGTATTTCATATATCATTATTTGTCATCCCAAACTATTATCCAGATATCAGCTATCATGCACAGGTAGCTTTATTAGCTTTATTAGGTAGTCAATAAGCTTTATTTATGTCATTAAGATTGTTATGACTATGTTAAGACTACAGCTCTGTCTATAATCCTTCAGTATTCACAGTGGCAGTTCACCTATCAGTCTGCTTGATCATATGAAGGATAAATATCCTGTATTTTCTTTCCCAGCCTTCTAAATAGAAAAGGAAGCTACATTTTTTTTCTGTACTTTTATGAGGTTGAAGGAAAACTCCCAAAAGTGCCTTAGTTCTAGACTTTTCTCTACAGGAGCACAACTAAATTCTCTAAGGTTTTCACACAAATGAATTGATATATTTTACTATATTTGGTAGTTAAATTCTCAGATATACTGGAATAGAGTTTGCAAAAAGTTCAAAACATAACCAAGCTGAATAGGAGATGCTACGTGAACTCGGTGGGCTCGGGGTTTATCCATCTGCTTGTAAAACTTGTAAAACACAGCAAGAATATCTTGATGCACTAAGGAAATGCCAAACTGTAAAAACACTCAAGACCGAGATCGCAGATTTCACTCTAGTGTTTGCATGGTTGTGTGTTCTCTCTTTGTTTTTTTTCAGTTGCTCCTCTGTCTCGTATCTTTGCTGGGTTTTAGTAGGGATGAGTCTATGTATCACTTTATTCTTTTATGAGCCACGTGTTTTTTGTGTTCACTTTTATAAACCATTAAATGGTTACAGGAGGACAAAGGGTGAAAATGTTGTGCACTCTGGTCTCATGACTTCATCTCTTCTTCATGTCTCGCTCTCAGGCTGCACATGTATGGCGTTGGCGAGGCTTGGAGGGGAGTTTTGCCAAGCCCAGCACCTGCTGCTTATTGTGGACAAGTGAAAAGGAGACGTCAGCTAGGCACACTCACTGCCATTCACGCACACAGGTGAGTGATAAAGGCAGGCGGTGCCTTCATTTGAAACTTTGAGGATAAAGTCTAGTCCTTGATGTGTTATCTCTACAGCATCAAAAGCTTTACTTCTACTGCCTGGCACCCATGGCTCCATTTTTGTACTTTTGTTAATCGTACCATATTAAAGCTTAAAGTCTTCACTTCAGTCTTAGAGTCCACTGTGGTGAAGATCGTCATGCAAATTCTTTATAAAAATGACTACTAACCATGATTTAAGGAATGCTTATTTTTTAAAACCAGTAAGTTTCTCCTGAAGGTGAAAGGGAATCAGCTGCATGCACAGCATGAATTCATACGCAATCCCTTCCTGAACTCGATGTCCCAATTTTTTAAAAAAAAGCTGTTATGCAGCCAGAGCATGAAAAATAACTTGGTTCAATGTCAATAAAATACATAATTATCACACAGTAAAACAGTTCAGAAAGGTAAAAAAATGTCACTCAAAAAGGGGCTCAGTTAAACAGGATACAATGAATAACCTGTTTATGTTACAATAAGGAGCTTAACTATAAATGATGAGGTGGTAAAGATTTTCTGTATCCGTCTGTGTGGCAGTGGAGCTGAAACGACTTTGAGTGTTCAGCTGCATGTCCAGTAAAATGTGAACAGGACAGTCAAGCTAACTATCCACATCCGTTTACCACAGCCACAGTCCCATCAGCTGATGTAGGAATCCAATCAGTGCGTTGATTCAGATAACAGTCGCAAATTCCTTCAATGAGCGATACGGACGCGTTCCATCAGCTGGCAGTTCAGTATTTGCAGTAACATGGCTGGGATTGCACTGCAGAGATTACCATCTCTGTTTGTTTCCAAATGGGGCGATCGTGGCTCAAGAGTTGGGAATTTGCCTTGTAATCGGAAGGTTGCCGGTTCGAGCCCCGGCTTGGACAGTCTCGGTCGTTGTGTCCTTGGGCAAGACACTTCACCCGTTGCCTACTGGTGGTGGTCAGAGGGCCCGGTGGCGCCAGTGTCCGGCAGTCTGTCACTGCGCCCCAGGGTGGCTGTGGCTACAATGTAGCTTGCCATCACCAGTGTGTGAATGTGTGAGTGAATGGGTGGATGATAGGGGTGGGGGAAAAAATCGATACTGTGTAGTATCGTGATATTTTGTTTGCTAATAATGTATCGATACAGGGACAGCAGAAATCGATATTTTGTTACAAAAAAAGTTTTTGTAGACTGGAACTCTGACTTCAGAGCATGTTGATCCTTTTTCTGAGCAAGAATCCTGACATTGCTTGACTGTCCAAATGTGTTTAACTTGTTTTTTGGCAGCAATAAACATGACAGTTTACTTCTTTTAATTTAAGACATGTTTTATTTTAATTAAGTTTAAAACTTTTTATTTAATGTAAAATTATATTTTGTTTTAATTTACTTTCAAATTCTTCAGTTGCTGAATGGGCTGCATAGTTATCATAAATTGCATAGTTCAGAATAGCTATAATTGTACCAGATGGTTGCATTCAGTTAAGTTGGACTAGACTGTAATACAAACCGTTCAGTTTGTCAACAATAAAACTGAAATGAGAGAAAGACTGAGTGTGAGACTTTGATATTAGATAAAATGAATATTGATAAAGTTTGCCTTTATGTACAGAATCTGAATATCGCAAAATATTTTAAGAAATTGCAATAATATCGTATCGTGGGATGTATGGTGATTCCCACCTCTAGTGGATGACTGGGGTCCTTAGGGACTAGCAAAGCGCTATACAAATACAGGCCATTTACCATCTCTGTTTGTCTCAAAAGTCCTGATATCACAGAAAATTCACTAGTAGACACATAAAAACTTGAATTTATAGAGACTTTAAAAACCATTTCATCACAGTAAAGCAGAATATATATATATATATATATATATATATATATATATATATATATATATATATATATATATATATATATATATAAAAACATCTTATTTAGATGAGAATTACATTTAAAGTTTACCAGTAAATAAAAAGTCACAGCAAAGCTTTTTTGTTTTAAAGTGACCTAAAATGGCCGACCCTTCCTGTCCTCATAGGTCCCTACTGCCATCCCGTTCAACCCTTATGAAGAAGACCCACCCTGCAGTCTGTGAGCTGTCTCGGAGAGAGGGGCAAGCATTGGTTTCAGCCTGGGAGTTTCCTCTCTGCTCTTCTTCTTTCCAGCTTTTCCTCTCCTCCTCTTCTTCTTCTGCTGTGATTTGTACAAGTCTTCTCTGAATGGGCTAATAGAGTTGAAAGAAAAAGAGTTTAACTCTTGCCAAGCCAATTTTACTTTTACTTTATTGCCAAGGCAATTTACTTTTCTATTTCTCGACCAAAATTTTGTATTTTCGTGAGATTGATTTAGTAACATTCACTAAAAAACACAATTGTTTTTCTTTAAGTGGGAAGATTTTGTTTGTTTGTTTGTTTGCATTTTGTTTTTAACACTCAGAAGGGTTTTTCCTCAGACTCTGTTACTCCACTCTTTGAAGCACAGTACTTTCCAGACTTTTATTCTTTATTAATAAGCTTCTCTGGGTATAAAAATGAACCGGCCGGCTCCAGTGGAGATCTCCTATGACTGTCTGAGATTCCTCATCACGCACAATCCCACCAATGCACAACTCGGACGGTTTATAGAGGTAACACGTGTTTAAGATCTCTGCACATTTTCTCCTTTGGAAGACACAGAAGCAGGGTGTTGTGTTAAAATGTGTGATTTGATGTGTAGGATCTGAAAGCATTCGGAGTAAATACCTTAGTGCGAGTGTGCGCTGCCACGTATGACAAGACACCGGTGGAACAAGAAGGCATCCAGGTTCTGGTAGGTGATGCGTAGCAAACAGTACTTAGGCGGCTGTAAATAATCACAAGAGCAGTTTGTGAAGAGAGAGTCACACGTTGAGTTTAATGCAGCTACTGTCATTAATGGATTACGCCAGCTTCCAGTACCAAAGTCTAAAAACACACAGAACCTAAATCAAACAATAGAGTGAACGTCAACCACAAAGGGAGGAGTAAGAACATGATCTGCAGGGTAGTTAAAGGATTAATGAGCTGAAAGAAGAAAATTAACCTTCAGGTGAATGAGTTATGCATTTCACTGTCCTGCTGTGATATTTTCCGTGAATCCATGAATCTGTTCTCCCTCTTATCTGGTTCAGGTCATAGTTGAGTTGGAGTCTATCCCAGCAGATTACGAGTTTTTCAGTCTATTTTTCTACAGCTTTTAATGGTTTTTTACATGTACTGGTGTGAAGAGAGTTATGGAAAGGTGTGGGTTTATATATATATTTTTTAATATTATAGACTTTGATTTTATTATAATGTCCCACTTCTCATCACTGCATCCTGATGTTTTCTGGTGAAATGTGGCTAGACCAGTACTGAAAGATATCCTAAAGAACCTGTTCTTTGACACCTAAGCAGCCAGAGCAGACGTACAAACTGCAGATTGTGCAAAGATGGATGTAGCCGTGCTCAACAGCTTTAAAAAATATTACAGTTTCCTAAGTTGGTATAATGTTCTGTTCAGTATGATGTAAAATGTGTGACCGAGGGCATAAACTCATCAGGAAGGTTTTTATTGAGGTGTCAGTGAGTTCAGTCTCTTTTTTTTTTTTTTTTTTTTTTTTTTTTAATTCTCCAGCATCTACTGGCCCCTTCTGGCCATACAACAAAGAATGAAAGTGTTAGGCTCTTCTACCTTGGCTTCACTTTTCAGACCCTGTTTATGTTAGTTTACTTTAGTCTTACATCACAGCGTTTACAGCTTTAGCTGGTTTGCAAAGCTCATTCTTAGTTGGGTCTTTAAAGCACAAGAAAATCAATGTGTTATATCTCGCTTACAAGACCCAAGACATACCTGATGATTTCAGGTATATTTGTACAATGTTTGCAGTTCAGTTACCCAAATACTTAAAGTCTTGTGCTGAACACAGTTTCAGAATGTTTTTAAAAAACATAACTAATAGCATAACATTTTGGAATATCTGTAATAAATAATGATAAACAATTTAAATAGAATATTTAAACACAAATTATTTTTTAAAGAGAAAAATCATTTGTGTGTAAATGAATCCAATACAAAAAAACCCACTTGGTCATTTTAGTAGCTAAAGCAGCTTGGTTTTCAGACACAGCACATTATCCTCACATACACTATAGAACTATAATTATAGAAACGTCTCGTGCATTAAGGATGGTCACTAAAATAATTTAGAGGTATTTTAAAAACCTATGAACGCTGACTGGTCTGCAGTAAAACTGAGCTCAAGTTAATGCTTTACTCTTTTTCAGGATTGGCCATTTGATGATGGATCCGCCCCCCCAGACCAGGTGGTCGATGATTGGCTGAGCCTTCTGCAGACAAAGTTTCGAGACGAGCCTGGCTCCTGTGTGGCTGTGCACTGTGTAGCTGGATTGGGACGGTCAGTATGAAGCTGACACGTGATTTATTCTGATGTTTAGTACACAATAATTTTATATACAGCACAATGTGTTGTGCGTGTTTTCAGCTGCGTTTACTCTTCAGGTTTTGTTTTGTTAGTGTGTGTCTGCTTGATCTTTCCTACTTCTAAGCCTTAAACAGACAGCAGCCACTGTGCTCACACTTCAAGATAGTAGTTCCTATTTTGGTAATGAGCATAATATAAACAGTCAGTTTAACACACTTTAAGGATGACTGCAATAAAGTGACAGCTGACAAAAGCATTCATTTTGCTCTCGCTGTGGTAGTTTCAGTTATTTCCCACAAAAAACCTGCCAAGTAAGTCATACAGGTGTCAAATAAATCAGAGCTCTGGAAACCTTTACAACTGGCTGGCTTGTACTTGTGTGTAAGTTGGAGCCTAAATATATGGCAGTGTTTTTTAGCTGCAGGCTGCCCTTAGTGACTCAAAGCTCCAAATTGTCCGTCAGTAGTTGTCTTAGCTGCGAAGGCTACAAGTGTAGGCTCTTAAAAGTTACTGAGTTGAATTCTCTTGGAGGCAAATGATTAAACTAGGAAAATATCACCCCCAACAAATGCAACTGAGTCACCTGTTATAGTCTACCACCAGTCACATACAGGGGTTAAAGTTTAACTAAGGCTTCCTCTTGTTTGTCCTCAGAGCGCCCGTGTTGGTGGCTCTGGCTCTAATTGAATGTGGGATGGAATACGAGGATGCGGTGCACCTAATAAGACAGTAAGCTTTGATTCTGCTGCTCCTCCTTTTCTTGCATTGTATTTCGGAAACTGAGCCTAATGTCTCCTCCATTTTGCCAGGAAGCGCCGTGGAGCTTTAAATGCCAAGCAGCTGCATTACCTGGAGAACTACAAGCCTAAACTGTGTCTGCGCTCCAAAGATGCCAACGGGCAAAGCTGCTGTGTACAGTAGGACTCTTTGCAAAAAGAAAGTGGAGGTTTTAAAGTTTTTATTTCCGTTTCTTTGGTTTCAAACCTCCCCTGAACATGTAGCAAAAACCCACAAATACTTAAACAGAGATTTAAAAGCTTGTTTGTCTGTAATGTAAAAATAAAAAACCCCAATAAGATGTGATGAATAATGCAGCTGGCAGTGTGTTTGACAGTGTTCTATAGTCTGCAGCTTGATATTTGCTCTAAGCTAAATGCTGAATAAATAGAGGCTTGTTGGTTTATTGCACATCAATCCACACAGTGACTGAGAGTGATTTATTTATGAGTCTGTGCTCACTGATCAAATCAATGTCCTGCAACCAGAATGCCAGAAGAATTCAGTTTGAAAACACACAATATTTAAGATGAAAACATATGATGACATGTGTTCTCAGTGTGATGCAAATGTTAGATTATCTACTTTCCTTTTATGTCCCAAATCAGTCATAAGCTTCTGTAGAATAAACTTGTGTTGGCTATAAATATTTGGCGCTGACCTCCATGGAAGTGGACTAACATGTGGAAGAACAGTTGTTAACAAAGGAACATGTAAAGGCTTTGGTAGATTATCCTAGTAACTGACAAGCATTAAGAACATAATTAAAATCGTCCAAATATTCACATTTCTTCCACTGCATCATACACGTTTGTGGGCCAGTAAACAGTATGGGGTATTAATCTACCCGCTAACACTAAAGCGTGGATAATCTGCTCGATGAAAATCTGAGATCCACTCTCGGGTCCATTCAGACGCATTAATGTTCACTATTAGACGTTAGGGGATAAGTTAGCAACACAATCAGATGATTTTAGAGCCAAAGTTCTTCTCATCTCTCTGATCAACAGGATAATCTCCCAAATACTTTATGTGTTCCTGTTGCAACAACCATGTAACGGCACTGTGGAGCCACAGTGGCTGCCACTGCAACATTACTGGCCATAGTTCTCATCCATCTCTGGCTCCACTTAGCTCTTCGGTCAGTGTTTGTAAGATGTATCTGGTCTTTGTGCCATTATTTTCTTATAGATTTTATTTTATTTGTTCCTTCCTGTACCCTGTATCTGTTTGTATCTGTTATTTATTGTTTCTTTGTGAGATGTTTGTCTGATGGATGGGGGAAAAAAAATCTTAGTCTTGGAAAATTAAAGTGTTTAGTAATCTTAACTGTTGGTTTTTGTATGTTTTGATGCAAAATGAGGCAATTTTGGCAGTCCCAGTGTTATTGTGACTTAAGAAAATACATTTTTTAAATTGTCTTTGGTATCAATTGATAAATTTGACAAATATTTAGAGTGATAGCCACATAAAGGAAACTGTAATCAGACCAAATTATCCGGGGGGATGCTGTGGTCCTGATCATTTCAGCCACACGTATTTTTTTTGTTTGTTTTTGGCACAAATATATTTAAGTTTAATTAAATAAACCCTTGATCAAAATGATATGCAGAAAATCCCTGCATTGTACGGGTTTAAAAATTTCAGACGTATTAATAATTTATCCTCACAAAGCTCTGGCCATCTTCCGCATCAGCTCAGCGGTTGGACTGTTACCCATGCCTGATTTCTGTGAACTCGCCATTGCACAAAGCGAGCCGGCCTTCGGCTGTGGTGGTGCTTGTCTGAGTGGAATCGCAGCATCACGTGGACCCTGTGGATGGCTGAAGGTTGATTGGTTTTATTGACTGACCTACAAAAAGAAAAACATGCACAGGAACTGACCTTGAACTGACGAGCTGCAGCTGATTGATAATAATCCACCAACCGTGAGGGCCGATTTATTAGGTACAGTTTACTAGTGACTACTGGGACTTTGACCTTCAGGACTGCCTCAATTCTTCATGCTCCAAATATGCTCTGTGGGACTGAGATTTGGTGACAGTGGGAGCCATTAGAGTACAGTCTTAAGAACTGTACTCTAATGGCTCTGTACTCAGTTGGTATGAACACTCTCAAGTGTGCTCATAAAGTGGGACGTGGGAGGGATCCATGCTTTCATGTTGTTTGTCTTAAACAACATGAAAGCATGGATCCTACAATTTGAACACTGGAGCTGTGGTGGTTCTCGCGTGCCTGGAGCGCTGGGACCCTCTGCTCGCACCGGGGTGGGCGGCCTTTACCAGGGTTGACTGCCTGTCTCCTCTGGGACTACCACTCCTTGGTGTGGGCGCCCCATCTGGGACCTCCCTCCTCCTGATGGGATGAGCGCGCAGAGACGTGTGGCCTTGCGTCTTTAGTACTCTTGGGGGCTGCGGATGGCCCAGTTCTCCCGGACCCATCTCTTCCTGCCTCTGGCTCCTGGGGGACGCTATTACAGCTTCCCACCTTCATTCCCAAGTATGTTTCATAACAAATACACACTCACACTCTGTCTCTTTCTGTCTCTCACACACACGCACACACTCTGCCTGTCCTAGCTTAGACATTGTCATACTGTGTACCACATATAATGTGGTACAAGAGGAGCCTATAGAGAATTTATAGAGCTAATCTTGGAAAAGCAAAATATGTTTGGCTCAGATCATAATTCTGATTGCAAAAGCTGCCAGACAGGATTTAAAAAACATAAATAAATAAAAATAATTAAGTAATTTTCACTGAGATTTAAAAGAAAAACCACAAGCTGCACTTTGTAAACCTTCAAATGCATTTAAAGCTTTGAACATGAAGGTAATTTCTGTTTACAAGTGATTGACCACATCACAGTAATAACAGGTTTTAGTTGATAAAGGCCTACAGCGTGTCAGAGGAAGCATTTCAATGAACTTAGGGCAGTAATTTAGTCATTTATGACTTTAAAATGAGCATCATGGCTCATTGAGGACATAAATACATACACGGGCAGACAAATCGTCCTTGGCAGCAGAGGACAGCTCTGTGATAATCTGCTGAATTTATGGCAGCTGAGCATCTCTAAGCTCAGTGTAAGCTATATAAACTCTGTGTGCGAGTCCACGGCGTCCTATGTCGTCGTTTTTCCTTCTTCCCGTTTAATTTTGAAAGGGGATGGGAAATTTAAGACGGATCTTGGATTGAAAAAAAATATCTTGCCCAACAATTCTGCTGTTATAAAAAATTACAATTTTGCAAAACTGTAAAGTTTATTCAATATTTTAATTGATGCTGTAAAACTGTTTACCTAAATATTTTTATTTTTTTTGGTTAGGTCTGCAGAATGAGCTTAAAGAATCTCAGCTTTCAGACTTAGCAATTGAGACTCTTTATTCTGTATCCATGTACTCTCTTTCAAAGGACCAGGAAAACTGACTCCCGAGGTGTATAATGGACATGTTATTTCTTACATTAATTAATTAAACAGTCTGGCTTCTCTTCCAAGCGGGGCATCTGGTATTTTGATGTTGAACCGACACCAAAGTGTGATCAAAGGAGAAATGTGAAACCAGCCATCGTTGGGCTGCAGCAACAAGAGCCACCAAGTCAGCGGTTTGACTAAAAGTGGCTACATGTGCACAGAAGATGGCTCTAGTGGATGATCGCAGGATCCTTTCCATGACTGAAAAATCAATAAATAACCCTTTTCAGAGCAACCAAGCTAGAACACTCTTCAGGTGGCAGGCATATCTTGATGCACACCTACTGTGAAGATGAAAGAAAACACAAGCGATTCATCAGCCGCAAGAGCAGAAAAAGAAATGGAGCCAGAAGTTCTTTTAATGGTTGAAAATCAGATTAAGATGAAATCAGAGAGAAGAAATTAAATAAAAGGCCAAAAGATCTGAAGCCTACATCACTTTCTGTCAGACAGGCATGGTTTCTGGGTCTACATGTCAACTGAATCCTGATTGGTTCATTTTAAATCCAGGTTTCTGCCATATTTCTGCTCTCAGCTAGAAAACTTTACGCTATATGCCATAGTACATATATCTGCAAATTTACTCGTATAGTTCCATCTCAGACTCAACTTTGAAGTGTTGAGCCCATCACACATTTTATAGCGTAAACATGAAGAAGTAAATAATTTTGTTTTGACTAATAAAGCAGAGACATTGTAAGAAAGAGATAAACCTTTTAAAGGCTTATTTTATGGCAGAAACCTAGAATACCTAAGCTTAAAACAAAAAATTTAATTTGACTGGTGGTTCTTTACATGCAGTTTTAATGTTCTGGTGATCACTAAAATTAAAGTTAGAAAATACTTTACAATACCTTCCCAAACAAGCGTTTCTTATAATGATGACACTGGCTTTGAGAAGTATTTTTACTTCAGTTCAAGTTAAAGCTCAGCTAAACCAGCTATAACAGTATTTTACGGTTTAATGTGAGTACTTTTAAGTACCACAGTGCTTCATTCAGCACTGTACGTTCAGTGGAAATACAGGCACTGAAAAGTCCGAGTCACCGTGAATATACCTCCACATATTCTGCGTAGTTAGGCGAGTTTGCAGGAACAAGGCAGAAGGCACTCTGTAGTGTGAAACTTTTTTTGTTGCTCATGAGGCCGACAGAGGGCGCTCGCACTCAGAAATCAGATGAATTAACGCAAAATGATATGAAGCTTTACTTTAACGATTGTTCAGCCACCGATTTTTACTACAGGACTACTAGAAGAGGAGGAAGAGGAGGAGGAGAGCAGGGGTCAGATGGGAGGGATGATCAGGACGGCGACCCAGTTCACCCCGCAAACCAAACCGGACGACCGCCCACAGCTGATCAAAGGATGCAATTAGTGAGATTTTAAGGGTGATTCAAGTTTATAAAAACATCCAGCTGCATTTCCCCCTGGAGAGAGAGAGAGAGAGAGAGGGGGAGGAAGGAAGGAAGGAAGAGGGAGGGACTGAGGAGTAGAGAGGAGCTGGAGTTTTAGGTTTCCCAAGCATCTGGATGTCTGGCAGGGAGAGACGAAAAAAGGAAAAGGGCTCGGATTTATGGAAAACTGTCCCGAAGCAAAGGTAAAAGGCAGAAAAAGCACGCGCAGAGGGGAGAGAAGAGGAAAATAAGGAGGAGAAAGTTGTTTTTCCAGCGGGACGGGTGCAGCATCGCAGCGAGCAGCAGGAATGTTACCGGTGAGTTTTCATTCATGAAAGGTTCCAGGAGTTTATGGATATGCAACTTCTGAACTGAAGAGTCGAGCTGAGGCAGCAGCCTGGAGCCTACAGCTTCAAACACACGTCAGACCCTTAGAAATAAGCTCATTTCACTCCTGCAATCTATGTCTGGATGAGGGTATAGTTTGTTTCAGTTCATTTATTAATTAAACATTTTTTAAACGTACTGTGTGCATTAATTTAAATGTGCCAAACCTCAATATAAATGCATGCTGAGCTTTCACTTGCTTGTGCAAGTGCAACTACTGATAGGCAGGATAAGGATAAGATAAGATAGGCTGGGATTGAATTTATTTATTCTAAAAGTTTGGAATTTCCTGTAACACAGCTGCCAAAATATTAAATACCGGTACTACTTCTAACAAAATAGTTGAAATAAGGCAGTAATAGGTCATTAAGGTATTGATACCTAATAGAAAAAAAGAAATCAGATTCAGTGGGTTAAAGGCTAAAAAAATAAAAAATAAAAAATAATAAAAATAAATAAATAAATATATATAATATATAATAAATATATAAAGCTATGTAAAAAGTTTTATTTCAATGCAACAAAGTGGCTCAATAGTTGGACTCAATAAAACTGTAGTTTTCTAATACATGAGAAGCTCAGCATGTAAAGTGCTGTGACAGTCCAATTTTTACCCTTGTTTTCCACTTAACTGTTTAATTTTCAAGAGCGGCACGAACTTGGAAACCAACGCACAGTTTAGGAAACGCTTTGAGCACTTCCCATGTCATCTCCAGGAATGTTAGCGGTGAATTTTCATTCAGAGACAAGGAAACAAAGAAATAACTAAACTGCTCAGCACTTCTCACATTCCTTCAACTTTAGTGAGTGCACGTCACACAACAGCCAATCATCAGCCAGAACCAACAAGACAGCTGATTATGTGACTGTATCCTGATATTTTTCACCATGTTTTTTTCCTAATATTTAAACATTCGTTTGGAATTGTGGGAAACATTTTTACACCAGACTTCATTTAGTCTGTTTGAGCCAGATGACTGCAAAGTGACTCAGTGCAATACTTCATGTAATTTTAGATTTTCTTCCCATCTCTGAGGGGGTCTAAGGGCACATCTTTCACCATCTTACAATGCTGTGATTGCAGCCATTTCCCAACTCTGTGAATGGAACTCACGGCCATTTATTAATGGTCACGACAGGATTAACAAATATGAAACTGAGATCGTGGTGCAACTGTACTGTTGCAACATCAGATGATGTTGAGGAAGTCATTGAAGACGTTTTTGACACTAAAAACTTTCCAACCAGATGAACAGAATCAAGTTTCTGTGACTTGGAGGAAAAATGGACATGACGACAAAATAAACTGTGGTTCACTGGTTTTGTGCTGAGATTTTCCACAGTTGTCCCAAATTACCTCCTATCAGTGTCTTCCTATTGGTGTCTAAGCAAAAGTCTTTTAACCATTTATAAAGCATTAACTACATCTCATTAACCCTTTATGAACAGCCTTATCATAATGTGGGTTATGCAGCAGACGCTGGAGGTTCTCTGTATGTACACACAGGAAATATCTGCAGTCGAGCGCAGAGTGCCTGAAGTGTTTTTGTACTGCCAGGTCCATTTGTGCTGGTTTTTGGTTAGGTGCCTGAAGCGGGGTCTGTGTTTAGCACCAGCTTGACACATTTTCACATTTTGTTCTAGAACATATAATCCCTGAAAAGATAAAAAAGTGCATTTTGGAACGGGTAGGTGCTTTACAGAGGGCGTGTGCTAACGAGGGGCATAATATTAGAGTCTTCTCATCATCCTGCTCTTTTCTGGTCCACTGATAGCGTTGCACTTCTTGCATTTGCATTTATATTTGCACTTCAAACATCACGACAGTGGCACAAGCCGTTAGCCAATGAGATCCACCCTTTGCTTTTGGTATCAGCTTTCAAAACACCAAGATAGTGATGGCGAAAACAGCCATCTTGAGGCTTGAAAATGAGACTTCACAAACTTAATGGGTGATGTGACAGTAGCCACCTCCATTCACTGTCTATAAAAAGCATCATCTGCTTCATCTACTTTGCTGAAGGTCCCGACCAATGTTATGTTTCCATTCACACAGTAGAGTTAATGTATATATATGTTTGCGTTCGTGCTTGTGTTGATCTGCATCTTTTAGAGAAAAAGTCTCAAATTACCAACCCTGAAATCGGTGGACATTAGTATTCCTGTTTCCCTTCCGTCCTTCCTCCCTCTATTCCCGTTTCTCTTTATCTCTCTCTCTCCCACATGACACATGGCAGAAAACACTACACCTCTTTGTGGCTGCTGTCAGCTCCAGACAATACTCTGAAGATATACAGAAGTGTTTACTCTATAGAGCGAGGCAGAGAAAGAGAGGCATAGAAGCCTGCTACTTTGACTTTTGACCTCACCCTGAATTTCCAGTCCTCCACCTCGGTTCAGGCGCTTTCTCTAACCTTTGATCCAAAGTACACCATCTCCTAGCTTGTTCTGGAAACCAGCCACTGTTCACTGTATTGTTTTGACAATTAAAGCTCTTTTGCCCTCGTGTCTCCAAACAGGGGCAGCTCACAAGACTGACACAACAAATTCAAAACAGAGCATGATATCATCTGGCAACTTCTTCTGAAATGTTGAGCAGCCGGCACATATTTTCCTGGGTACAGAGCCGGCAGCACTGCCGTCAGTATCTTCTTTTTTCACGAATAGCGAAGCTACAGAAATATTACAAACGCCGTACAATCTCTCATTTACTTTATTTTATGTTGAACTTCATGAAAAATTTTGCATCTTCCTCAGAATTTTTATTCAAAGCTTTAGCACAGAAAACCTATACTCTTACCTTAAAAGACTCATTTACAGCGCCATATTTTTGCTCAAATGCTGCTACTAGAGTAGCTTTGCATGATTCAGACTCATATATTGACATAGTAACCATTGGCGCTTTTGTTTACCTTATAATATGAAATTGAAAGGACAGAGTATAAGAAAAAGCTCAATAGCTTCCCCTTAAAAACATGTCTTTACTTAAAATGTAATGGTAAATACAGAGGGGGCGTGCCATGTTGTAGGCGTGCCATGTTGGTGACAGAAGTTACATGTAAACGTCACGGAGCAGAGTCATTTCTATTGGTTTAGGACGTTTATGTTAGAATTTAACTCTAAGTGCTGCTGGATCTAAGTTAAGTGTCAGAGACACACCTGAAATGCTCTAGGCTCTAAATATTATTTTATCTTTATTCGTGTATTTTTACCAGTAGCAAATTTAGCATTGTCCGTCGCTAATGTCTGTAATACATCACGTCTGGATTGGAAAAAACAACATTTTAAGCTTGGTGAAAATATTTGTAAATGGATCAAGTGGCTTTTTGCTTTGGAGTATTTCTTTATTTTAGTCAAATAACTGTGGTATTTTGTGAAAAGTTGTTATGCATAGACTTTGTAGAAAAAGAAAGACTAAAGAAAGTCCATGAAAATAAATGATTTATTAATACAGCAGCAGTGTATTGCCCCCCAAGTGTGAGAATTGTTTTGCTTCTCATTGAGCTGGTAGCTCATGTTTTACTCAATGCACACAGTCCCTATAGAGACGGTACTGACTGTTCTGTGGGTGTGTGGGTGAGGGGGTGTGGATAGTGAGAGTAGGGTGGCTGAAACACAAATCACCTTCAGCTGTCACTGTGGCCTACTCCCCCCCCCCCCCCCCCCCCCACACACACACACACACACACACATACACAGAGGCCAAGATCTGGCAGTAGGGAGGCTGGTGTGACTCTGGGATTGTTTTTTGTTTTTTAATTTTTTGTTTTGTTATTTGTTGTTTATGCTCCTTGCTTTTTTTTTTATTCAGAAGCTTTATTCATTTAAGCGCAACACACCTTTAATAACCAGAGGAAACATTTTTGGATGCAATGAAACCAAGCAGCAACCTCCAGAGCTAAAGAACAGTCTGAGTTAAAATGCCAAAACATGCAGTTCCTGTAGTGGCCACTTGAGGCTGGCTCCAGAGTGAGTCCCCCACCCGAATTTACATATTTAACCCATATCAAGCACATTTACAGGTGGTACCACAAATGGTTTTGGCCTTTACAGACAGGTTAATCCTATCCATAAAGGCACCTTCTTAATATCACTCCTTCACCTAAATAATTGCCTTAGAGGCGTGGCCACATTCATTGACAGGCAGCTGGAGCCGATTAGCAATTTCTTGTTTTCATCTTCACTACTTTGAATCCTAAAACTGGACTTTCTCACTATATTTATGGTGTTAGTGTCTTTAAAATCATTTTTGAATTGAATTATCTGTGTGCTTCAGTTTTAGTGAGTGAAATCCTAGCATTGTATTAATCCTCTACCTAAGTTACCCAGACAGTTTATGAATGCTTGCGTTAGTCGATAAATTAACACTCCAGCCATTCGTCCATATCAGGTAACTTCTGGCTAAAAAGAACAAAGGAAACCCACCACGATGCTCCATGGAGCTTCTTTTATCTGGTCTGTGGTTAAAATCTCCAACTTTACAACAAAAGTGTTTTATCTGCAGAGGTTATAGCCTCTGCAGATAGTTTCCTACCTGTCTAAAAAGTCTACAGGTGGCTGAAGGACACCATAAACTGTATGATAGACAGACATCACACCATCACTTCACTGTGTATTGATGTTGTGGTTCTAAGAGTTGAGAGATTTGAGTGTGCAGTGTTCTCAGCTTTTCAAATTGTGACTTTGTTATCAAAGTCACTATGTATCCAAACAGAAATCACTTTTTTAAGCAGAAGAGTCGCCCCCTGTTGGCCTTTAAAGAGAATACAGACGTGGAAGCTACTTCCATCTTTACATCATCTGTTTACATGGTTTCATTCACCTGGATATTGGATTTAAGGGCGTGGTGTCCTGACACAGGCAGCTGTAGCTAATTGCTGTCTGTTAGATTTCACGTTGCTAATGGAAGCCACTGAACTAGATCTCTACGTCTGTTTTGTGCTCTGGGTACCTTTTGGAGCATTTTTAACGGTTTGCTTAATTGTATTTTTGAGTTAGCTTAAAATATGTCATCAGTCTGCCCTCAGTGAGCACTGCTCCATATCTCCTAGTTAAAGCTTTAAATCCCTCCAGTTTAACAGCAGGTGTTCCTTGAAGCTGCCTCTCTGGAGGGGCCGAGCTATTTTCTATTCAGTGTGCAACACTTTCCAAATTTTCTCCCCACCCACGTTGGCTGATTTATCCTTTCATGATTCATGATTAACAAGTAAACGCACTGTCGTTTGAAATATCACAGAAATTTAATTTAAGTTGTGTGGGCTGCTGCAACCAGCTGCTCTCAGATCTTCTTCCTGATTTAATTTAAGCTCCTAGACCAGAAAGATCTAAGGTGGAGGCAACAGTGTAAGAGCAGAAGCAGTCGCAGGACATGCAGAAAAAAAGTGGAAAATGGTGCAAAACTTTGAAGAAAGGAACCACCTGCAAACCATTTCACTCCCCGGAGAACTTCTCTCCATGAACGACTGGTAGAGCAGATATAGGAACACTACAGTCCCACATCCCCAACACAGTCTATCATCATTCAAAACAGCAATGCAACAGCAGCCCAAACATCATCCAGTCACATTGGTTACATAATTCACAGGAAAATGACACACTTCCTGACACGGCCATTATGCTTGGTTATACAACTAATGCGGTGAAAGACAGACTCACAGTCTGTAAATACAAGGCCGTCTTTGTAGAAACTTTATATGTCGTAGGCATTCTGAACCATCGAGGCCTAGATTCAAATGAAATATGAACTTTCAGCTTCTTTGAAAAAGATGATGAGGAGGATTACATGGACTGTGGACCAGGCTATTTCTTGGTTGTTGGCATGCAAAGAAGTCATGCTCCCTCACCACCAGTCGCTTGGTCATAGACTGATGGCCCCAAAGCTAAATCAGCTGCAGTGTGAGGTCTGTTTTATTGTCTCAAGTGGTGGATTCCAAGTTTGATTAAATATCCCCAAAGTGAGTTTGATCCTTTAGAGATTTTATAGGGAAGAGAGGCTGGATTTCAAGTAACTCGGAATCCTATTCACGATTAATGGGGAGGGGAGCATGAGGTGGAGCGATGGATTAGTGTGGAAATGCAGGCATTTAACTGGCCTGCTGTGGTGAAGAGAGAGCTGAGCTGGAAGGTGACGATTTCTTCTTAGCAGTCCACTCTTAGCAGTTTCCTCTGAGATCAGCCTTAGACACTGGGTCAAGAACATCTGGTGGGATTAGAGCCACTGCTCCATATTGAAAGGAGCTGAGGTAGCATGTACATGCCTCCTGGGTGCGTACTATCTGTGCATACACGTCTGGGAGGACACCCCTGGGTAGACCCAGAACCTGCTGAAAAGATTATATATCTCATCTGTCCTGAGAAAGCCTTGGGATTCCCCGAGGAGGAACTGAAAAGCATTGCTGCAACCCCAACCTGACTTTGGTTAACTGAAAGGTAACGGAGGATGGAATTCCCTTTTTTGGGTTATTATTATCCTAGTATGATGAATTTTACTTTTTCCTCATTATTTTAAACAAAGAAATAATGAAGTTTGTAACTTTCTTGTTTGTTTTAAAGAAACACATTGGTACATTAGATCATCTAGAGGCTGAAATAAAGGTGAACCTGTGGCTGGATGTACGTACGTTCATAAAATTATTTAAACAAACATACTAAAATATTCTGATATTTACACACTCAGTCATGCAGTACTTGCAAACAGACACAAGTTAGTTTACACAGTATTAGCTCACTGAATGATTGTAGCTGTTTAAGAACTTATTGTAAGCACTTGTCCTTCTAGTGGACAGCTGGTGACAGCTGATAAACATGCCTCAGTGGTTTCTCATATGCCTTAGTGTGACGTGCAAACATGCACACTGCAGTCAGCGTACTTCCTGTAGAGCTGTAATGGACGAATGGTTGGAAAAGTGGGTGTGAGAGAGCCTGGTTGTCTCTGTTCTGTGCCTGTATTGTATGTTGTAGGTGGTTGTACATCACTGTCCTCTTTAGGAACTTGGACAAACATTTTGTGTATTAAATCCAAACTCATAGTAGATGTTCGTTGGTCTGAAGGCCCTGATAATACACGTGGCAGTTGCAGACTGCTATCATTTATAAGAAAAACACTGCCTGCTATGTGATTAAAAGTTAATCTTTCCACTTATCTATTAATGACACGTGTGACTGATGAAACGTCTTAATGATGCTCTTCACTTGAATTCGAGTATCTCTGAATATAACTCTTTAATCAAGAAAAGTCCTTCTCACTCATCACTGTCTGGCTCAAGTGTCTTCAGGCAGCAGCTGCAAAGGATTGTGGGGCATAAATATCAGTCAGAGTCACATGATAAATAATCTGTGTTGAAGATTTCTGATTACGCGTGTGCAAGAACAGGAGGAACAGTAGATTTAGTCACAGTGCATGTTAATGTAACGTCTCTTTTCTACTGAACTGTGTACTGATTTTCTGCCAATAGCTGCCGCAGAGACAGAGGGTATCTGTGTGTGTTTGAGCACATGCACCCAACATGTGACCTTGTGTGACAGGAACAGAGAGCGAGGGGTGAAGCTCTTCTGCCAGTGTACCTTCTGTGTCCTATCTGTGTGTGTGTGTGTGTGTGTGTGTCAGTGCAGTCATGCTGCAGCATATCAGTGCAGCCTCTCTAATCTCTGCCCTCCAGCTTTACCACTGCTGCTGCTGGACAGCTTCAATCCACACCACAGCTCAAATAATACAGATACGCTCATATTTCTGCAGATTTGTAGTTTATTAGGTGGTGGTGTGGTTTCATTGTTATATTTAGGTGTTTCTCTTAAGTTGAGGTTTTTTAAAAATTTCACTTTGCAGTAATTGTTCAACAAACATTAAACTGACTGCCCGCTTTATTAGTTACACCTTGCTATAACCAACGTTTACCTCCTTTTTGCCTTAGAGCCGCCTTAATTCTTCATGGCATGGATTCAACAAGGTGATAGGATCACACAGCTGCTGCAGATGAATTAGCCACACATCCATGATCTATGATTTACACGTGTTCAAGATAATTTGAGCTTTGTGAAATGGCGTGTTTTCCTAGATAACCTAGCACCAGGATAACTGTGGCCATAAAGGGATTACGGTAACATGGCCAGCAACAGTACTCTGGTAAGCAGTGGAGTCTAAATGACGCTCAGTTGGTACCAAGGGGACCAAAGTCTGTCAAAAATATCATGCCATTACCACACCACCAATCTGAACAGCTGATACAAAGCAGTATAGAGCCATGCTTTCAAGTCATTTATGACAAATTTTGAAAATTATCCAATTGTTGGAGCAGAAATCAAGACTGAAACAACCAGGCAGTCTTTATGGTAAAATTTGTAGCCCCAGTTTCCAGTTCTTGGCTGAGAGGAACTGCACTTTGTGTGCTCTTCTGCTTCTGCATTCAGATATACTCTCATGCATACCTTGGCTATACTAAGTTATTTCAGTTACTGTTCTCTTCTTCTCAGCCTGAAGTATTCTGGTCTTTTTCTCCCGACTCTGGCATTAACAAGGCATTTTCAACCAGAGAACTGCCGCTCACTGATAGTTTCTCTTTTTCAGACCATTCTCACCCTAGAGAGGGTTGTGCAGGAAAATCCAGGCAGATCAGCAGTTTCTGAAATCCTCAGATCAGCCTGTCTGTCACCCCTAAACGTGACACACTTAAAGTCACTTAAATCACCTTTCTTCCCCATTCTGATGCTCTGTTTGACCATCAGCAGGTCATCTTGACCATGTCTACATCCCTAAATGCACTGGGCTGTTGCCACGTGATAGTTTTTTTTGACACGTGAATCACAATTGACAAAACTTGGAAGAGCTATTAGCTATTTGCTTGGAAGGGCTAATAGCAGAGTGTTACGAGAGAGGGTTAACTCACAGAGTTGAGCTTTTTGTTCTTTTATAACCAGTTAGCTGAAAAGTACAGTGAGTGATAGACTTTATGCTTCCCTAATACGCAATAATTTACTCATTAGACATAAGAATTACTGCAATTACAGCAATTAAGTCAAATTAAAAGCTCATAAATGAGAAATTTATAACGTGGAACAAAGTCACATAGTGACCTCATCCTTTCCTCATCTTCTGATTTGCTCTGCTTCTGTGTGCATGATTTAAAAAACAAAAGGTTTGATCACATTGTCCTAAATAGAAAACATGTCATTCATAGTGCAACACCTGAGTTATAAAATTCAGCTGTAGTTTTAATTCATCTAAAACAAAACTATCTGTGATGCAGCTGTACCAAATACCATCGTCTCGATGTCTCGAGTCCTCCCCGCTCGTACTTTGCTCCCCTCCTCCACCTGCATCCACGATGAGAGGGACAAGAATCAGGGATGGTCTTTGTTGTCTGTGTTCCTTCTTGGCTCCATCATCTATGTTCCTGTGCTTCCTGTCCTCTGCATCTAGCTACTTGATTTGTTTTTTTGTTACTTTTGTTTTAACATCATCTTTATATGACTGTGGTTAACAGATGTTCTTTAAAATAAAGCTCTGTTTTGTTTCCGTCAGGTCGAGTTGTATTTAAACCAACTGCAGCCTTTCACAGCAGCTGGAAGTTGGTTTACTTTTATCATGAAGAACTAAACTTTTACCTAAAACTGAATGGTGACAAGCGTCCGAGTTTTACAGTCAAACCTTTGACTCAGTCACCGACAAAAAAATAGAACCGCCCCCGTCATGCCAGATGTATGATGAACATATAACAATATCAGCTCACGGTCTACTCCCAACAACAGACACGAACAGAGTCTGGCCTTTCCTTTCTTATGGCTCATCTTCCTCACCCCCTCTCCTTATATTTACTGAAAGCCGACTCCCTTCCCTCCTCCCTCACTGACACCCTCTCTCACATTTGTATTCCCTGCTCCACGTACATTTGAAAGACTCTCACCTACAGACACACTACCTTCTCTGTCTGACACCATCAATTATATATCTCACTCTCGCTCTCAAACACACACATGCACGCACACACACACACACACACACACGTGTACACACGCTGGTGTGTGTGCTTCTGCTCAGTGATTTTCCAATGAGGCGTTTTTGGGGGCTGGTTTTGGAGCGGCTGGTGTTTCTGTCTGAAAACTTCAAACTGAGTAATTGCAGGAAACAGAAGAAGAAGAAGCAGCAGCTCCAAACCAGGAAAAGCAAACAGTGGGTGAGTGAGAGAAGAGCTCTACTTTGCTTTTTCATATATGTTCTTCTCAGTCTAACATGATGAAGTTAGTTGTGTGAGTTTTATTTAGTTTTTGCTAGGAAAGGTCTGGACGGAGTTTTCTGTACTTGAGTTTTGGGCCCTGATAGAGGCTAACGTGTTGTTTTAAAATGACTAATAAAACGAGCATTGATTGTTTCCTGCAGACACTAACACGGGCTGTTTGTCACCCTGGCTCACTCTTCCTCTATCTGACTTTCTGTTTTTTCCTTCTCTAATGCTGAAAATAGCCCGAGTCACTCCATTCAGCCCCACAGGCATTTCAGGAACTACAGCTCAATCTGCCTCTGTGTGTCTCAGTCACTGATAGCCAGGAAGGAACTGTCATTACTGTGAGGTCATTATGTTCACATGATCAGTGAGCACTAGTACAAGTGATTTTACTGATCCTAACATGCTGTCACGGTGCTTTTGAGTTTCAGATTCTTGATGAACATTTTTTTAGTTTGGGTTTATGTTATTATTCTAACGGTGAGTTCTGTTACTAAAGCTTTTATTCCTGATCTTTACATTGTGGTTTTCCTAGTAAGTTCTGGTCCCCGTGAACTTTATTATTATTCAAAGGTTGACTGTCAGTTCTTTTGGTTTCAGGCTGACTCTGCTTTAAATGCTTGCTGACATTAGGAAAGTCACTAAAGGTCTGTTAACTTTAGAGGTCTGCATGTGCACAAAGTATAGAGTTAAAGTTAGGACATAAATGTGCTGCAGCAAAATAGAAAATTGGAATTTCTGGTTTGTGATCTTTTGCTTTGTGTCACTGATACACATTTACCTGTAACTTCATTGGATACACCTTGCTTGTACTGAGTTGGACCGGCTCCTTTTTTTTCTTCCAAGCTTTCCTAATTCTCTGTGGCATAGATTCAACAAGGTGCCAGAAAAATTCCACAAAGATTAATCTCCATGTTAACAAGATTGACAGACAGACAGATAGATGGTGCATCATCCTGCTGAAGCTCTGTGGTCATACAGGGATGGACATGGTCAGCAACAGGTGCCCAAATTGTGCTTGTAGCCATGCTACCAAATGGTGAATCTACAATCCAATACAGCGCTATTATTATAACATGGCTGTAGGTATGATATATGGTACCTGGGACTTTCCGCCATTTTTTAGAAATGAAGAAGCCTCTTACATGGGAGGTGAAACGATATCATGAAACTTAGATATTTCTTAACAAAGTGGCTCACAAAATCTTTTTTTCTTTTCATGCTTCAGTTTGACACCATAATAAGGTTTTCAGTTCCAGGTAAACTGTAAAAGAAGACTGTAGTTTGGACGGGGATGCAGGAGTTATGTGAGGACAGTATGTTAGACAGAGCTGGGACAGAATTTGGAGGTAAAAAGCTTTCTATTGTACGCGTCAGCTCGTGTTTTTATGCAGTGTTCATAATAACCCAGAAGAAGCTTTTGGAAAGTTTAATGCAGGACGACATCAGCGAAGTGCAAAACAGTGTTTGTTTTCTTCTCAGACATCGTGTCCAAGCCTTTAGGTTTAACGCAGCTGGTTAACATGGCAGCCTGTGAGGGATCCGAGAGCTCAGCTTTACCTTCATGCGATTGAACTGCTTCAGCAAATAAACTGATTTATTTATTTAAAGGATGAATTTGAGATCTCCTTTAATTGTTATGGTTTGAAATAATTTTGATACAAAATACAAATCATACAACTTACTTGCTTAGACCAGCCTGATCTGATTGTTTAACAGAAAATACAGTTTCATTTAAACCTTTAAATTATGCTTGAGTGAATCGTGTATTGCAGGATGCTAGCACCATAGATGAGCTGGAGGAAGCTCACCTACAGTATTTTACTGTTTTTACATTATGGCTTTGATTTTTATTCTTTGCTGTAGACTTGGTTCCCTCAGTGTTTTCCTCTCAGTTCCTCACTCTGTCTTTGGTCTTTGTATTTTGGCTTCTTTGCATCCCTTCTCAGGAAAGTCTGAGTTCAGATGAGCAACAGTGAGGTTTTAGTTCCAGAAAGGCTCATCAATCAATTCATCTTCTCTTTGTCTTTTATCAAAGCATCTGTTATGTTCCTGTCTGTGTTTGCTGCTTTGTTCCTGTTTGATTTTTCTGCATATTCAGTGTTCTTTTGATTCTGGTTCTGGTTGGACTTTTGTATTTGAGACTTTTGATCAGCCACAATAAAGGCCTGCCTCATTTTTTATAATGTTTGTGTTGTATCACTCGGCACGGTCCCTCATTTGACTTTCCTTTGTACATCAAGACTGTAGATTTGTAATAATTGAAACAATTTCTCGAGACACGCTTAAAATATTTAGATTACTAAAAGATCTGAAAGATATAACTGTTAATATGAGACGCCTGATTAATTACCAATAAATGACATTAAAACCAAAGGCCATGCTGGGAAATAAATGATCCCTCACAGGCCAAAGTTTTAGGAGAAACAGATTGTCTCACACCACGAACTTTCCAGTTTCACAATTAAAAACATTACAGGGCCACATGTAAATAAATAAGTGATCACACTCAGTCACTCGAAGGTCAAAATACAAGAAAATGTGCTGCAGACAGTGTTTCAAATACAGCATTTATTATTAGTGAAATTCACCGACAGCGTGTTTGCACTGCATTCGTCTTTGTCTGCTTTGTGTAGTCTTTTTTTATTAAATCACTTAAAGGAGAAAAGCACACTGGATGATTTGATGTTCTTTTATTGCAGCCGGCACCCCGTGAGTGTAACAAATGATGTTTCTGACCATGTGAAAAACATAACAGCGCTTCTGAGGCCACGATTAGCCTACTTTGAACGATTTGTGGACGAGTAAAACCCCTGGTGTGTTTGCAGGGTTTAGGAGTTTACTCGTGGGTGTATGTGTGTGTGTCTAATCCAAGCTTTAGAGCCCGTGTCTCTGCTCTGTCCATCTGCATGCAGCCAGAGATTACTTGACATGATCTGGGACAGGTATATAGAATACTGAGGATTAGTGTACAGAGTATACTTTGAGTGTGTGCATACTGTAGTATCTGCACAGGAAGACTGTGTGTGTTTGTGTGTGTGCGTGAGAGAAAAAGAAAAAGCAACACTGAGATTAAAAAGTGTATATGTATCTGTGAGCGCTGTGGTGTGTCGATGCACTCCTATCCCAGATTACCCTAAATTTATCTTTCGACTGCCGGCTGACTATCTGGCGTGACATCACCAGTGACATCACTGACGATAACACAGGATGTCCTTTTCTGATTGACATTTTAATCTTTTGGCTGCAGAATATACAGGATTTGATAACAAAATTATTGAGAGGGGATCAGTACTCCGCAGATCACCTTTAAAATCATAAAGTGCTTTTTCTATTTATGTTAACAGAAATAAACGGACACTAAAATGAGAGTGAGCCCACGGTTCTCAGCTGGAACAAAGTGGAGTGCCCACCCTGGTTGGAGTTCAAGTGATCTGGAGTCTTGTTGATTGGTGACCTGGGGAGGAAGTGGCAGATTGGTGCAGCAGTAGTAAAGATGATCTTGCCCTCACCTATCCACAAGTTTTAGGTCGTGACCAGAAGAATGAGATCATGGATACAAGCAGCAGAAATGAGCTTTTTCCAGGGAAAGTCTGGGTTCTCCCTTAGAGATAGGGTGAGGTGCTCAATCATTCTGGAGGGGCTCAGAGTAGAGCTGCTATTCCACATTAAAAAGAGCCCGTTGAGGTCATTCATCTGACCCGATGTCTCCTAAGCGAGGTGTTTCAGGCAGGTCCCAATTGGTGGAGACCCACAGGCAAAGATGGAGGAGATACCTCTTCTTTGACTGCTGCCCCAGCGACGCAGACCCAGATAAGCAGGATTGATGGATGGATGGATGGATGGATTAGGCTGGGTTTGCCATTGTCATAGAGAGAATTGGCCGTGTGTGTTACTCTGTGTACAACCAGTTATGTGTCACAACTAATAGAGTAGGACAAGATTCGAAAACAAATTAAAGATTCAGTCTTTACTGGGCCAAAAAGTAAAGAGGACGTCCATAAAAATCAGACAAGCAAACCCAACAAAGAGTATTCAGAGGCAAACACCAGAAAACAGAATTATAACACTAAAAAAAACTTCACATGGAGTACAAAGAGAATCTGCCACTGAAAGACGGGAAGACACGCATTAAACTCACATTAAAAATGAAAGAAAAGAAACGCCAAAATAAAACAAGAAAAAGACAACAAAGAAAAACAGTAACTCAGGATTCAAAGTGAGACCTCACAATATTGATTTTGTGAGGTTATTAAGCTGAGATCAGTGTTGTGATGACATGGATGAAGGACTATATCATGCTTTTGTTGGACAAAATCTGCCCCTGCTCCTTGGTCACCTTCATATCGCCCAACATTAACATGTGTTGTTTTTTTAATACATTACTTTTGTATTAAATTTATTTTTCACTTGAATATCACAGCTGACTCACCTGTTGTCTGCACATAATGAAATCCAGCTGCAGAGGTGGTCTTGACTTCATACTGGGATTTTTAGCTTTGAATGTAATCATCGCTACCAGCCACAATAACTCCTTCAAAATAAGAGTTTAAATATGGCTGATAAATTAGTTATTTAATCAGCATTTGGAGATTGGTGATCTGATTCCAGCCAGTGAGTCATAGGAAACAATCTTACTGAGTTTGAGTCCATATAAAATAATATCTAAGTGATATTAACCTGATTTTTCTTTGATTGCAGGTGATCCTGACAGTTTACCTCAATGACACCCAGCAGATGCTAACTGAGGTCCCTGTCACTCCAGCGACCAGAGTTATCGATGTGGTGGAGTACTGCAAAGAGGCCGGTGAGGGGGAGTGTCACCTAGCTGAAGTATGGAACGGGCATGGTGAGTCCATTCATTGGTTGATAATGCTTATTGATTAGTATCACTTAAGGAAAGCAGCACATGCTGCAAATGCAAGACATTAACTTCATGAAAGCTTTAAAGTGGAGACGCCGAATGCATTATTCAGCAGCTGCAGATTCACACACGGAGCTGAAAAGTGGCATCATTTGATCAGTGTCAGTGGCCCTTTTAGGTGCTTAAATTCTGTCACATCTCTGGTCCGGTGGTGGATGCTCATATTAAAACCAAACTTTCAAATAAGGAGGTCAGTGTAAGTACAAATAACCCCAGTAAGCTGTAAGCTCAGTTCTGCTCTGTTTAAGTCAGGTTTTCTGCTCTCGCCTCAGTGATGTCAAAGAGAGGGGATATCCCTAATGTATCCCTAAAACAACCCGCTATTCATATCTTCTGTTAACTTATAATCATAATCCATCCGTCCATCTTCCGCTTATCCGGGGCCGGGTCACAGGGGCAGCAGCCTAAGCAGAGAAGCCCAGACCTCCCTCTCCCCGGCCACCTTCAGCTTGTCCGAGTGAACATCAAGGCATTCCCAGGCCACCCAAGAAATATAATCTCTCCAGCATGTCCTGGGTCTGCCCCGGGCCTCCTCCCAGTGGGACATGCCCTTGAACACCTCACCCTGGAGGCGCCCAGGCTTATAATCATAATCAGTAAGAAATCTTGACCAAAGTTAGAAATCAGCCAAGACAAGACAGGATATTACATCTAGAAAATTAGCTGAACGGGACTGGACTATTCTCACAGTGCATCTCTTTATCCATACACTCGTCATAAAGAGTCCAGCTCATATAATTACTACTGGCAGTCTGTCTTTGGAGCATCGGAGCACTTGCATGATTATAATCTTGCATTAAGAGACAGGATAATCGACACGGCGTAACTCAGATCTGAGTCACTTGCTGTGAAGCTAATTATAAACCGAGTCAGACCTACAGTATGCTGCGGCTTCAGCTTGTGAAATCAAGAGTGCTGTGTGCTCCAAGTTTACTATATGAATAGACCAGCCCATCTCATTCACACACTGAGGGCGTCCATTAAAGCGTGGCCCACATTCATTCAGTCATAGCTGTCGACGCGGTGAAGCCTGCGCAGTAACGGCGGTGCGTTTGTGCGGCTTTGTGATGTGACTGAGCGGCCAGACAGGATATAAACGGCTCTAATACTACACCATGTCTTCGTGAGTGTCTGTGTAAAGCAGCACATAATAGATGGCGGCATAAATTGTGTGCCGAGTGTTGGTGCGTGACAACAGGCTGTGCCTCAAGGGCACAGCTGGCTTACTTCACTGTGAAAATATTGATTCTCTGGGTTTTTTTCTGGCTTCATTTTTCCACACTAACATTTGCAAAAAGGGGTAAAAATAAATCCTTAAAGCCCCGCTCCACTCAGAAAGAGGTTTGGGGTTTTGTGCGTTTCACTGTCACTGTGCAGACAATGGTGATAGGTTGCTGTCTTGCATATGCTGCATATATGTTGCAAACCTTTCATGTGTGGCTTGATGTACAGCCAACAACAATACAGCTGCAATTTTGAATTCTTATTCATTATTCCAAAGCAAAGATTATTCATTCTCTTATAAGGAGCTTTTGCACAGTTTGTAAAAAAAGACATATTTTACAGTATCTATGTGTGGAGGATACGTTTATAGACAATTTTGGCCGTACACGACGTGCACAGGTAATTTTTTGAAACTAGTCAGTGAAATTATACATGTCGACCTGATAAAATTGTAAATGTGCTGTTTAACAAAGAAAGAATTCTGAATTATCTCTTTCTAGCTCTATAACACAATAGTGTGACGTTATGTAATTAGTGGGATCTTTGTCAAATGTTTTCTCACCCTTCGTCTGTTCTCAGAGCGAGTTCTCCCTCAGGAGTTGTTATTGTTGGATCTCCTTCAGCAGTGGGGAGCCAGGAGGCCCGAGGTCAGCTTCTACCTCAGACACTGCCCTTCCTGGACACAAGGTACAGCAAAACAAATACACATACACACTGAATTCATTAAAGCTCTCAGTAAAAACTACATTTATATCCAGCTGTTGGTGTTAAACCAAAAAAAAAAAAAGGATTTGGGGGTATTATTTGAAGAGAACGTGGGAAAAACACGGTATAAGTGCTGTGCATGAGGTTTAGAGGTGAGTTCAGGGTCTCGGTCAGTAATTAGCCAGATAAGATGATTAGAGTTACATAATGGCAGGGGTGTGACGGCGAGGGGGCAGACAAATGCTGCTGAAACGCCAGGCGATATTCTGCCAAAACAACTCTTTGATGTGCTGGCAGCCATAAAGAAGAACTTTGTGAAACCAGGCAGGCGAAATGACCTGATTTTCCCCCGTAAACTTCTTAATCAACGAATGAGCGATTGTGTAACGTTTGTTGAGAGTTACCGGCCAAAGCATTCATCAGCAGGCATGTACTGGCGTCACTGTAGCGCTGGTGTGTTTTTGTGCCTGCGTCTGGTGCTCCCCACAGGGACGGGACAACCTCACCACCTGCTGGTTCCCGTCTTGCCCCTCAGTCATTAAAAAGCTCAATTATCATTCATTAGAATCTCATTATTATCGTCTGTTAGCGAGCTGTGAAGTCTTTTCAGAAAAATGAATTAATCACCACCAAGTTTTTTTTCATCTTGGCTCAGCCCATTAAAGCTTTCTCGTGTCTGTTGAGATTTTTTCATTATGGTGTCTGGATCTCAGATTTTATCCAGTCGCAGTTCATATGCCAGGAGATCTGTGGTAACATAAAAAGAACAGCAGCTCATTTGGTCTGCTGCTGTGGAGCGCTTCTCTCTCCCTGTGGTCCGCCTGCTTCTTTAGTACAGATGTGGTTTTGAGCTGTGAGCGCACGTAGCTACAGAAAGAGTAACATCATCTGTGCTTGTAAGGGATGGATTTGTTGGTGCAGCCCCCTGCGGCAGCCAAACTGTCCCACACTTCTGCTGCCAGCTTGTGTTTGGCTCTGCACCTAATACAATAAAACAGCTTCTTAAATGAGCCAATAGCTCTCCAGGGACTGGAGCATCACATTACCCTAATGCATTACCTGCTCCTAGGCTAATTTAGCTTCATCTGCCCTCAGTGCCTTATTGAAGGTGCCTGTGGTGAGTTTGCACTTCCTGTGCAAGGATATCACTTTCCATCATCAAGACTTCTGTAATTAATCCACATTACCTAAAAATTATTGGTCCGTCCATGGAGAGCAAACTGGTCTTATTTGAATGGAACAGAGGTAACTTAATAGAAGCAATATGGCCCACAGCACAGATTGTATATGAGTGATGGATGTAACCAATGTGTGCTTGGTCACATCCATGGTCCAAACAAATATGTTTGAAAGAAGGATATAGGCTAACGTTTGCAAGATGCATGCACAGGCTGTGAGTATCACAGAAACACGACTAGAATCTCATTAAGCAGTTCGTTAGTTCAGGTTAGCATTCAGAAAACCAAATTATTTTTAGATATCTGTATTAAACTCCACCACTTGGTGCAGTCATTCATTCCCAACCCAGAGAAGCAACCCTCCTCACCTCAAAGGGCGCCATAGCTCATCATCAGACTAGGATACCTCCTGGATCCCTCTGAGGTGAGGTGTCTCAGCATGTCTGCTGAGTAGGAAATCCTGACACTTCTGGAGTGATTACATCAAAAGGAAGGTCTGAGCATTTCTTCTCAGACCGCTTTCCCGCGATAAGAGTCAGATTATGGATGGACTGATGGATCGATGTCCCACGGTGAAAACCAAAGTGCAGAGTACACAGTATATTTAGTTATTGATCTGCTTGATGTGAACTTTCTCTCTGCTGGTGCTTAAATACAATTTTAACTACTTTATTGAATGGGGAGTGCTGCTGTGGCTGCTTTATTGGCTGGAGGTGAAAGTTGGAGCTGCCTGGGATTAGCCCAGATTGAACCTGTCTCATTTGAGCTCAACTCTTTGAGCGATCGTGGCTCAAAGAGTTGGCAGTTCGTCTTGTAACCGGAAGGTTGCCAGTTCGAGCCCCAGCTCGGACAGTCTTGGTCGTTGTGTCCTTGGGCAAGACACTTCACCTGCCGCCTACTGGTGTTGGCCAGAGGGGCCGATGGCGCGATATGGCAGCCTCGTTTCTGTCAGTCTGCCCCAGGGCAGCTGTGGCTACAAATGTGAGTGAATGAATAGTGGGATTGTAAAGTGCTTTGAGGGCCCCGAAAAGCACTATATAAATGCAATCCATTATTATTATTATCTTAGTAGATCTAAGATGAATCCTGCAATTAATAGATTAAAAACAGATAAATACAGAGCTACATAATTACATGTAATTAAGTTATTTTAAGGTATTAGTAAGAGATCCAAAAATGTTGAATGATCAACATTAACATGAGTATAGATTTGTAGAGATGAAGAGGATCATCATCAGCATGCAAAAAAATATCTTGTTTGCACAGAATCTGTTTGAAGTGCTGTTGTACTATTATGGTTTCTTATGACCAAAATTGACAAAATTGATAAAGCCCTCTCCAAGTGCAAACTCTTCTAAGACCTCAAATGAATAAGGCAACTCTACCCGATCAAAAGCCTTCTCTGCACCCATGGACATAATAAGCTCCTGTATCTTATTCACTATAGAAAACTGGATAATTATAATTTTCTCATGTTTGTAAGAGGTGCTCTGTTTTTAACTAAACCAGTCTGGTCTGATTTAACTAAGAGAGGGAGATAGTTCTCGAATCTTTTAACCAGGATTTTGGGGAAAGTTTTGCCGTCAACATTGGTTAAGCTAGTTGGGCGATAAGAGCCTCACTCGTCAGGGGGTTTATCTTTTTTGGATCTCAGGCTATAAAATTAACTTTGATAAAATCAAGAGCAATGCCAGTTGGTTTTATAGTAAAAACTTCACATCCATCTGTTTCCCCTTTCTTCTGGACTGACTCTGAATTGACACCTTCTTGAGGCACAATTTGACCAGAGTGCAAAAAGAAAAAAAAAGAAGGAAGGACCTTACAAGATGGATGAATCTGACAGCTTCATGGATGGGTAGAATAACTCTTATAAAGATGAATATCCTGCCAAGATTACTTTATT
Source organism: Copadichromis virginalis (assembly GCF_057382275.1). Taxonomy (NCBI): domain Eukaryota; kingdom Metazoa; phylum Chordata; class Actinopteri; order Cichliformes; family Cichlidae; genus Copadichromis; species Copadichromis virginalis. The sequence goes on from NC_140636.1 coordinate 16,994,731, forward strand.
CTGTTCAGTTGTTACCACTATATATTTCTAAGATAGCAAAAGAGACTGAAAAAGACTTTTCTAAATTTATTTGGCAAGGGAGAAGACTGTGCAGCTCTCTGCAGAGGTTTATCCTTCCCTAACATTAGACATTATAATTGGGCATGTCATGGCAGGCTCATCCATGAGTGGCTTTACTGTTATCTTAAACTCCTTTTGAGAAATGGGGATGTAATGCCTTTGATTTAGTAGGAGAGCTTACATGTAGAAAATAAACCCAGCTTCAAAACGAAAGACAATCCAATTCTTCCAAACACAATGATAAGATGGCGAGATATAAACAGACATAAATTGGTAGGAAGGATTTAGTTACCCACATTACACCTCCTCTCAGCAAGAGAGATTTTCTCCCTGCTTGTATTTGGATCCTGGTGCAGAAAAGGTGTCAAACTAACAGCAGACCTGTTTGATGAAAATAACAAACTTATGACCTTTGCCCAGTTTCAAAATACCTTTGGCCTTCCTCAGAAAGATTTTTATGCATATCTTCAAATTTGTCACTATGTGACGTCGCAGGATTCCTGCTCACTTCCAGGCTCCATAGAAAATTATTGTGAAGTTTGCTTTAAATAAAGGTTTTATTTTGGGTTTTTACAACATCCTGCAGAAATAATATAATCACAATGCTGGGAATGTTCTCAGGATGATTTACAGAAAGCCTATGGTGAGGATATTTGGGAGGTTTAGTGTAAATGATCCCATTCCTTATTTCTAAGTAATAAATAAAGGAATTCAATATAAGATAATACATGGAAAATATGGTGTCCTGTGGTGAATCAAATACATTCCAACAGGTCACCCCCTAGGAATGTGTATTCACTGTTTTTGGGAATGCCCTTATATTTCCAAGTTTTGGAAATATGTAGTTAAAAGATAAGTGGAGTTGTAAAAAGTAAAGTTTGTAAAGATCCTGGGCAATTTTTATTGGGGCTGCCCAGTGATCTATGTGCTGACTAGGGATGGGTATCGTTTAGGTTTTATCCGATACCGGTGCCAAACCGGTACTTTTGAAACGGTGCCGGTGCTTAAACGGTGCTCAAACCGGTGCTTAAAGAATGGAGAACACCAACTTTGTCCAAAAACCTCTCATGTTCAGCTGTTTTTTTGTGAAAAGATAACAATGTTAGCCTTTTCTGCAGCTATGGGGCATATATGGTATCACTCTTGGCTGGAAGCAGTGCTTAAACAATGGAAAAAACACAAACCTTTTCCAAAAACCTCTCATGTTTAACTGTTTTCCACTTTTTCTTTGGTCATTTTAGCCTTTTTGGCCAGGGTGAAGGGAGCATCTGCCATCAAACAAGAAGACAGCCACATGTATCTATGATGATGTTTGCTAGTTCACCTTACATGCATTAATGTAATAACGTGGTTAGCCTACTCAACGTAAATTACACACGAACAACATTAAGCTACTCACGCAGAGAAGAACGGCTGCTGCTGCCGTCATCATCCGTCATCGTTTCTGCTACACTGGCAGAGCTAGGGGCCAGGACTCTATTCTTCGGGTTTTTGGGGGATGTTGCTCCGGCTCCGATAACTGGCAACCCACCCGCAGTAGATGTGCACGGTGTGAGGTCTCGCAGCAAGCTATCAAATACGGCGCATTTCTGGGCTTTTAAAAAAAACGCTATGCGTCGCCAGGTGTTTCATCGGATTTGAGGTGTTACCTCCTTTGACAGTATCACAATCAGCTTAAAGCACTTGTTGCTGCTGAGTTTGCATATTTTGCTGTGAAGTACAGCCAGACTTTTGACCGGTCCTCCTTGGACATTTCTAATCTGTACCTCTGCTCTAAAAGAACGTACGTACCTGGCCCTGCCTACTATCCTCGGAAACGTAAAATGATTGGCTAGAATCTAAAGTGTATCACAGCTCAGGAAAAAAAAAGCACCGAAATAAAGCACCGAAATGTGCGCTGCTTTTCGGTCTGGTTACTACCGTTTATGTCAGAACCGGTGCCATAACGGTACCCATCCCTAGTGCTGACATCCTTAAAGGAGAGCTTACATTCAACTGAAGATATTAATATGTCATAATAATTAATTATGACATATAAGGACAGATAAGTGGATCCCTTTTTTTCTTTTTGGGTGCAAAAAAAGGATTTTCTCTCTTTTTTTTACTATATTGTTATTGTTCTTTTTGTGAACACCAATTATGTCGTCAGTATTTGCTGTAAATATTCTCTATTTTGAAAATACAGTGTTAAAATAATAATAATGATTAGTATGCGGTGGACGGGAAAAGAAAGCAGATTTTCACATCCTGTTCGTTTATCCTTGCGATAAGGCGAACACGCGCGCTTCGGTGGTTAATTAAGGCCAAGGCTCTGTTTCTGTGTGTGTCAGTCACATGTCTGCCAGGTCACAGGGCTCAGCACACCCAGGTCCAGTTTTAATATGCTGTTTCAATATCTCTGCACACTTTTCTTTTCATTGTTCATTTATATGCAGGAAGTCAGCAGCCTTTGGAGCAGAGCTGGACCACAGCAGCAACAGCAGAAAGTGCTAATGACAAGGTTGGTACACACACACACACACACACACACACACATACACACACACACACACACACACGCACACGCACACGCACACACACGCACACGCACACACACACACACATGAGGAACACGACAGGCCACGTTCTGCATCTCCAATTGGCTCAACCTCATCATCCAGGCTTTCATTGTCTCCTGAGATTTTGATTCTGTACAGTTACAGCATGTTTATACACACAGTCTATGTTTTGTATATGTAACTACAAAAAATATATATCATGCAGTTATTTAAGCATGACATATCAGAGGTTTTATTTCTAAAACTGCAGGATTCATACTGATGTGCATGCACCAAAAGAATATTCTGATTTATTAAACTGGGATTGTTTCTGTTCCTCTGAAGCTCCACGTTAGGTTCAGGTTTGTAAAATTTCATCAAAACACCTCTGTTATAAAATTTGAAGATGAGGACTCGGTGAAGAGCTGCAGCACACAAACAAACATCCACAGCTTTGAGACCATCCATGTCAGTTATGACTTCCTTGATTCCAGATAGCACACGGCCTCTTCAGGCCACAGCTTTGGGCTGTCTGTGGTTTAACCTGCAGCCAGTTTGGCATAGCGCCATCATGGCCTGTGGGTTTTGTCATTGTGAGGTTCAGGTTATTTCTCCTTGTTTAGCTTCTGTTTAAGGTTTTGTGTTTTGCTTGGATTTTGCGTTCTTTGAGTTATTAATCTTCTCCCGCATCTTCTTCGTCGTCATGATTAGTCTCTCGTGTTTTGTATTTAGTTTTACTTCTTTTGTATGTGATTAGTTTTAGCTGTGCCCCATTTCCCACCTGTTTCCTCTTCCATTGATTGCATGTCTGTGTGTTTGTATATAGCCTCAGTTTCCTGTTGTTTTTGTGTGTGTTAATGCCCTGTGTGTGCTCTCTCCAAGAGTTTGGAGTGTTATTTTTGTTGACTTAATTGAAGGTTAGTTTTCATTTACTTTGTTTTGTCTGCGAGTCCTGCATTTGGATTCTGCTTACTGCTAGAAACTGTGGCAAGAGCAACGACTGGAAAAGGAGGGAAATCGTGGCCTGTAAAGGTAAAGTATACTAGCACAGAGGTGACAAACATGCAGCCCGGGGGTCAAAAGGTCACCTGGATGTCTTTGCAAGAATGGAAAATGCAGTTTATTCTCATTTGTTTGTTTTTTTAATAAGCTGCACTGCTGCTCCTGGTGATGTCATGTCAGCAGTCTTTTGCATACATAGAAATATCTGGAAAGTCAATTCTAGATCTGAAATGGTTAGAACTCAAAATTCAAAGTCAACATGTTTTTGCTTTTGCAGATTCGCTGTGATTTGCAAATGTAATAATACATGCTGCTGAAATTAACTACTCGGGCTGTTTTTGTAAAATGATGAAGAAATGATGTAAGCATTAAAAGACACTTTGGTTATCATGCAGCAGTTTTACAGGTCCGGCCCACTTGAGATCAGATTGGACTGAATGTGACCCATAAACTAAAGGGATATCTGGCAATCTAAAAGGGTTAACCAAGCTTGTTTGTACCGCACATATTGGTGTTTCATGCATGGACCAATAGAGATACACTAAGTGTTTATTGGTGAGCTTTAAAGGTGGATTTGGTTAGTCATACCCTCTGTTTGCAGAAATGTTCCTATAATTTATTTTGATAGCTTTTGGGTTTGACTTTCAAAATAAATGCAAGAAATAATCCCAGTCAGCGAAGGATAAAAGACATCTGGCTCTTTAAACTTTCCTTAATAGCATTTAATTTGAGGAATACAAAATAAACCCCGTAGTCGCAGCGAAGTAATTGTATGAGTGTGTCTTTGTGAGCCAGTATTCCCACACGTACAGCACAATGCATGTGCACGTTTGCGTGTATGTATTTGTCTGTGTGTGTAGTGCAGCGGATTAGCCGGGGGATTAGTGACAGTGATGATTGAACTGTTCTACCAGGAACAACCATGCGAGCACACAAACACAGCACATGCACTATACACGCACACTGTAATTGCTGTTTATAAATTCACAAAGAGAAAAAAAGGGTAATTAGTCTTTTGTCACCAGCCTGAGTCAGTCCTTCAGCTAACCATGTTTTGCTTTGCCAGCGTGCCTTATCCTGTTATCTTGAGGTCATGCAGTAAAAAGAGCAACTGACCTCATGTTTGGTGCTTTTAATTTGTCACTAACAGCTATTTTGAACCATCCAAACCATTGTGTTTCAGCACAAACTGCACATTTGCTTTGTATATCTGGGTTAGGCCTCGGCTAGCCAGTCATAGACTGTTTTTGTGCGTATTGGTGGTGGTCAGTCTGCTGGATGGTCATCCTCTGTGTGTGTGTGTGTGGGTCAGTCAGTGAAGGTAGGATTAGCTTGGTCCCATGACATAACCAGGCTAAGAGGATTGCTAGTGAGCCAAACAGCTCCTCCTCCCTCGTCTCGTCTTCCTTTCACCTCACACACTCCTTCACACTCTTAAGGTCTCCGTGTTTCTTCGTCTTCATCCTTGAACATTTGCTTTAAAGCAAAAAGATCTGAGGCACAACAAGACAGAGGGGGTGAGTTTTGGTCCATTTCTTTTTATGTGTGTGTGTGTGTGTGTGTGTGTGTGTGTGTGTGTGTGTGTGTGTGTGTGTGTGTGTGTGTGTGTGTGTGTGTGTGTGTGTGTGTGTGTTTGAAGCTACGTTGATGCGATTTCCACTTTTTTTGACCTTTTCACTTTAGATGAAACAGTAGAATAACTCCACCAAACAGAAGCCAATCTGAAGGTGACTTTGAGCGAGTGAATAATTGTGTATAAGCTTGTTTTCTCCTCCTTAAACTTCTGAGAGATATTCTCTGACTCTGGTTGCACTCACACACATTGGCTGGATACTTTACGAGCAGTTTGTCTATGTGTCAGGGTGGAGCGTTTGGCCGTGTGTCTCTCTGTGTGTCAGTGAATCAGTGTGGTTTACATCTTGTGAAAACAGGGTGTGGCTTCTTCTTGCTTGACTGTGTTATTTTGTCTGTGTGTGTGTGCGTGTGTGTATGTGTGTCAGCCTTACTTTGGGATTTGGAAGCGTGTCTCCGAGTTGGGGTGTAGCTGTTGGCGCTGTGTAATCATATCCAAAAGCGCTCACTCACTTACGCACACAAACGCACACCAGATGCTGTTTCTTGCCACAGGATGATGTAAAGATGACAGCGATGTGTGAAAGAGATCGGTGTGTAGTAGTTTTTAGAATTGTTATTCACTAATGAATAGTGATTCATCCTTTAAGTTTTTGACTGCAACAATCCAGGATAAGTGAGTATTCCCTGTTTTCTTTAAAAAGTAGACCAGACTTTGTCATTCTCCGACAAAAAAGGACAAATACACGAGCTCCAAGAGCAGCCTAGTAAAGTAGTCGAGTAAAGAATAATTTATATTTGATGGTTATATTTTACAGATTGTAGTGACATTTTTTACCTGTATTTGTGGTTCCTGGATGATGATTTTAGTTGTGATATTTTCATCTACGCCACAAGGTTTTCAGTCTATCCATCATTACGTGTGTGCACAGCTACAGAGAAAATCATGTAGAGTTTCATTTATGCCTCAAACTGCTCAGATTTTTTTAAGTATTTCTGAAGACTTTACCACAACAGCTGGATCCACATGTTTGATTTGGCACAGATTTATTGTTATATATTTTAGATGTTGGATGCCATTCTGATGCAGCATTTTCATTTATCTGAATTTGGGACCTGCAATAGAAGATGACTGGCTTGTGAGGCTGGGTTTGTGTCTCCTTCTGGTCTGAAACTGGTAATCTTTTGTGTGTAAGGCATATATATTAGGCCCCAATCACAGGAGTCTAGAGACCAGCCAGTGACGCCTTGACAATCACCAGTCATTAGGAATAAATATGTATTCCCCAACTGGATTTTGGCGCTGGACTTTCCTATCAGTCACTAAGTGAAATTGGTTGCAAAAAGGTTTGTAGTACAGCAATGAAAACCTCTTTGCAGTTGTTTTGGCCACTAGCAGATTGACCTGGTTGCCCACAGTTTGAAACACAAAAACACGACACATCAAGCAGTTGTGAAACTGTGAAAGGTGTGATGTACCTTTTGAATTGTGTTGATTGTAGCAGAAAGCCACACCTTTCTCTGGAGCTCGGAGAGTAAATGGCGAGCGTTTGCAGACAGGTCATCGTATGGATCAATGTGGATTATGGATCGATTTTACCTGGCCAGCAACCTCCTGTACCCACTCCCTGGTTACCGAATTTCACAGTTTTCCCCAATAATCTTTGGTGGCCTGAAGCCTTAACTACTGCAACACGGAGCCACAAGTCAAAAAACACTGATAGACATTTAATTGTGAACTGAAAGTTTTTGAAGTACTAACTCTGTTTGTTGGTAGCATATAATAGCTATTAGCATACACCAACCTGGTCAGGACCCAGCTAGTTTCTAACAGTATTAGGGAAAGGAGGGCATGGCTGTCTAATGACCAGTCCAGATGGGGCTGGTTGGGAAATGTGTTAAAATTTTATGCTCGCATCTCAGGGAAAAAACAAATCAAGAGGATTCCCTCTGACACATTTGGCATGGCTCTGAGTGGTGCATTTTGTTAGCATATACTGTCCTGCTGTTAGCCAATAGTACTGATGCATAATAAATTACAGACGAAATTAAATTTTCATGCTGACATTAACTGCATCAAGGAGCCGTCTGTGTCCTCAAACTGTGCCGCTCTTTGAAGGACTGACACATACTCTAAATTAGAGATGGTCGCTGTGTTGTTTCACTTTATTCTGTTTAGGAAAAACATGTTAGCATATAGTTTCTCATCTGACTGACACAGTGCTAGTTGCTCAATAAATGAGTAGCTGTTACTACTTAATGCTGGTGTCTTGCAGGCCTTTCCCTTTGCAGCACACTCTCTTACAAACCTCGCCCCTGACCTCAGAGTAACCACGAGGGCCGTCACACACTTTGAGTTAAGGCACAGAATTCAGTTTGCTGATCCTGCTCTGTGTAACTCAACCCCATCCAGCTGCATGTGGGAGCGCTGCTGTGGGATATATTAAGCAGTCAGGTGTGTCTGAGCGCTCTTGACCAAACACACATCAGGGGATGTGTTGATTTAAATTAATATGAAGCCTTTCAAAGTCCAGGGTCAGGGGCGTTTGCAGACTTGAATTGCCTCCTGTGACGCAAGTCCAGGTGCTGCTGTGCCGAAGCTTCCTATACTCTTAAATTAAATGCTGTTAACTGCTTTGCCCAAGGACACAGTCGGGTCACATGATGGACAAGTTCAAAGATGAGCTCTTTCAGTTATAGGATGTTTGCAGCCACCAGGCCACCCTGCTGTGTGGATGTTGGTTACTGAAGCTCTTCTGATAACAGAGCTTTCCCCTTTGGTCCGGCCTGGGGCTTCAGGAATGTCTGAAGGCTGTTATTGTAAATTTAGAAAAATATTTTTACTGGAGGTGCACAGCAGATGGGCAGGGGATGGGTTTTATTACTGGAGGGACCTATGATCAGAACAATGTGTGTGTTTGTATGCATAACTTTGAGCACTGTTGAGAAAGGCAGTGTGCACACACTAAGAAGGTCAAATATCTCCATGTGCTTCAGATTATAGGCACAATTGCACCATGAGAAAGTAGTTTACAGCTGAAAAACACACACTGCTCAGGTTGCCAGGGTTGTCTGACACCAAATATTACTATCCAAGCCTCAAAGCCACCCCCTGCTGTCATCAAAGTAGCCCAATTTTGTTTGCCCTAAACTAGGACTTCTCCACCAGTTAGAGCCAACAAAACTGACAACTGAGCAAAGCAGGTGAGCACCCACATGGTTGAGATCAAAACCCAGATCACACACTCTACTGCCATCCAGGCATGTAGATGTTTAATCATTTTTTCAAGAAGGAAACGTGGCACAGCATAAAGAGCACGTCAGAAACTTCAGTCACCTTCAGATCACTGTTTTCCACCTGGACCATGAGTGAGAAAGCAGCTCCTCTGTCTATCAGGAGTCCACGGCACAAATTGCTCTTTTCCAGTCTAGAACTGGTTCCACATGTTCTCACCAAAAACAAAAAGTTGGGTAACTTCAATGAAATGAAAATCAGGACAGATAAGTGGATCCAAACTTCTATTAGTAAATATTTTGTTCTCGTTATTCTGTAAATGTGGGCTGTTTCTGAAAAGACACCAAGACAGAACTGGCTCTGCACTGGCACAGCAAAGTGTTGGTGGAAAAGGGTTTTGACAGCCAAAATGTGGATCCTGGAGCCAAACAAAGCACCAGAACACCTCCATCTAAAAGCAAAGTCCAAATATGGATCTTTGAACATCCTAATGTTGCATCTATAACACTGTATCCACAAAAATATTGAAGCTCTTTATTGAAATCTTTGTGTTATGCATTATTAAATGAGTGATGCAAACCTGAAACGGACTATTCACCTGCTATAAAACATTTAGAACAACAATACAACAATGCAGGCCGCAACAAGAAAACACTTTAAATGTAATTGATGTTTAGTTACAGAAGTAACTAAGTTAAAAGCTCTGGTATCTCCCTTAAACTTACCCAACTTAGAAGAATGCCCTGTGATCCTCTTCTTAAAGTGGCTGCAGACTGAACTCATTGATGGCACCGGTGCAATAGTTAATGTTCTTGGTGTTTCCATTGCAGTCTGCAGATACTAGCGTCAAGATTTCCATTTCCTTAAAAACCCAAGTAATTTTGCCAACCTTCCCGGAGTCACTCATAGAAAAGAGGTCACGTTTTAGTCAAGTTTGGAAAAACATTGTAAGAATTAAATTATTGGGAGATCTGAGCTTCAACTATTAAACTGTTAAAAGTAACATTTTTGCTATTTTTTGCTATTTTTTTTTTCTATTTTTGCTATTTTTTGCCACAACAACCTGGTGCTGAATGCCCAGAAGACAGTGGAGATTATTGTGGACTTCAGGAAGCACACTGCTCCACTCCACTATAAAGCAATAAGCAACTGTTGCAGTGACAATGATACAAAGTTTCCATCCATTATAAAGAAATAACACTCGCATCCTAAAGTACAACATGTTAAAATCAGTGTTGCTGGTTATAAATAGTTGACATAGCTCAATATACTATACACACAGCACAGTCACGACCATGGAGGGCTGCACCCAGAACAGGAGGAATAACAAATGTGTGTTTGTCTGTGTGAAAGATGAAAATGTGTGATGCAGCAACTGAGTCACATGTCACTCTGTTTGTGTGTGTGTGTGTGTGTGTGTGTGTGTGTGTGTGTGTGTGTGTGTGTGTGTGTGTGTGTGTGTGTGTGTGTGTGTGTGTGAATGAAAATATGACGCAGCAGCAGTCAGCTGTTAACTGTATAGTGTGTGCGCCATGCATACTACCACAGCCATTGATCATCTTCACCTTTTTTACACCACACATCTGGAGCAGGAGGCAGAGGTTGATGAGAGCAGCTAGTGCCCCATCAGGCTGTGGTGCAGTGATTTTCCTTCTGAGAGAAAGTAGGAGATAGAAAAAGGGAGGTGTGAGAGGAGAGAGAGGGAAAGAGAGTGAGAGAGGATGTCGCTGCAGCAAAAAGCCAGCTGCAGAGAAATGACAAGGACTGAGAGAAAGAGAGATGAAAGAATACAGATATGGAGAAAGATGGGGCTTAATAAGCAGAGAGAAAAGTGAAGGAGGAGTGGAGACGAATAGATGAAGAAAAGGTTGAGGTCGAAGAGACTGGAAACTGAGAGCAATAACAGAAAAAGAGGGTGATACTGAAAGAAAACAGAAAACGAGGGCGGCGAGGAGTTCCTTCTCTCGTTTCGCACCTATTTGTGTTTTTTCATGTTTACTGTGGCAGTTGAAAGCGGTGTCACATCGGTGGGATTTGCTCTCTGTAAAAACGACACATGAGAACGCACTAATAATCGAGAGTTTTTATGAGAGAGAGAGAGAGAGAAAGGAGGAGAAGGGAGGGTGTGTGGGCCGAGCGAGTGAGGGAGAGGAAGAGCGAGTGTCGTAAATCTCAGCACATCACCAGGCGGACGAGAGGGAAAGTTGTGATAAGGATCGCTCTCATTTCCTCCTCTTTAAGCGGTTCTCGTGCAAGCCTCTGGCAACGCTTTTCCATCAGAAAGCATTAAGGTCCGGCGTGTCTCTGAGACGCTTGTGAGGATGGAGTGGAATGAGGTAGATTTGGTGCAGGAATTTACTGTTGAAGGACAATGCAGCAAAATTAAAGTCCGCTCCTGCAGGATCACATGGGACAGCCTGCAGGTAAATACAGCACAGCGGGATGCTGGTAGGAACTGCATGTTAACGTCAGCGGGGGGCTCGCAGCAACACAGTCTGCAGGATGTGTTAGAGTGTCTTAACAGCATGAGCGGCATGACACTGTGGCTAAGTGTCAGGTGAATTTTTAACTTTCCTGTAGCTGGAGTGCATGTTCCCATTTGAATCAGTGGAAAGCTAGAAGCTGAAGCATTTAGAGGACTTCAGTGGCAGGAAATCCCAGGAAAACTGTCTCACACACTGCTTTGACTGACAAGCGATCCTCAGCCTCAGTCCTGCAGACGGAGGTTTTTAAACTGAGGAAGTCAGCAAAACTGCTCAGGGTGTTTACAGAGCAATACGTATCATGTTTGCTTTTCTGAAACCAGCTGCAGTCGAATCTTCAGAGCTTTTTCTAGATGCTTCTAAAATGTATTTGCGATGGCTCCAAAATGTGAAAAGTGCTGATGCATTGCAGGGTTCTAGTTTAGTACATTTTCAAATAACACACACGTGTACTCCTGTGCAAACACTCGTGATACAAAAGCAATAGAAAGAAAACAATTACTTTTCTTGCTTAAAGGTAAAATAGGAGCAGGCTCGGCTGTGATGGAGAGCAGAGGCAGAAAAAAGATGACAATATAATTTAATGAATAACGTGAAAAATGGAACAAAAATCATACACGGCAGGAAAAATTTTACTAAAACATATTCAAATGAACAGCTCTAAAAGGTCCTCAGTGCTGGCAGTAGTAGGATTGTTATGCATGTAGCATGAGAAAGAATGCTGGCAACTCATCCAGGTGACTGTACGGGCATTAAGCTGCAACTGGAAACGAGTCCATCATCATGCATGACTTTGAAACTGACTGCTGGTTACTAGTGGGCATTTTAGGCTCTGGTTGCCTTGGTAAGCCACTAATGTATTTACCATGAGGTCATATGTCAATCAGTGGCATCCTGCACTCTGTGGAAGTTGAGAGAATTTATCTCAGGTCCTGCCACATTATGTCACTAGGTGCCTGAAATCTATATATGGTCTCTGGACGGCTTTATATCAGAGTAAAAATGAAGTGTATACTCACTTTAGGTGATCAGAGCTGTGCCTGAGCATGTTTGACCCCCAAAGTCAGACCATCCATCCGTTCTGCCCTGTCTGACTTTAACAGGTGGGTCCGAGAGGACACGTTGTGCATGTTGTAACTATGTAGAACTTCAACATTTTGGCACCAACAACAGCATTTCTGAAGTTTAACTGAAAATCGCCATGTTAACAAATTCATAAATCAATAAGGCAACGAGAAAGGCCGATGTGAAATGACACCAATTAAAGCATAAATACATAAACTCATGAACCTCACGATGCTCTGCAAAAGCACTTTTCTTCATGATAAAAACGCAGAGCGTGCACTAAAAGAACGAGGAACTGAGAGGAGAGAGAGAGAAAGGAGCAGTGGTTTCAGCAGTGGACAGAAAAGACTGAAGCATGCTGTTGCACAGTTTTAGTTTAGTCTGTGTGGAGGGGAGGCTATCAGGCTCAGGCATGGCACAAGACAAGTGTGCCTAGTCTGACTGCATCCTTCATCAACCACGTATGGTTACTGCATGTAAGCATAAAAACTGCTTTTTGCTGCTTGTCTGAAGCCCCACCCTGTAGTTCCATCTATGCATTATATACATTTTAAAGGGATATCAGACTGAAAGGGCTTAAAAAATATAAAAAATCTTAAAGTGTCTTATGCTGATTGGCTCTGAAATTACTCTTGAGATATGAGAAAACAATGCAATTATTGTTGCACATCAAAGTGAGGAACCACAGGATCCCAAAAGTCAGCAATTAGCTAATGATATGTGGCGACACTGCCTGGAAAACCTTGTGTATTGTGCATAATGTCACTGTCTAAAACATGATGTATTGCAGTGGAATACACTATGTGTGCATTATGTTTTATGTAGATTTACATAACTCGGTCCACGGTCTATAGCACAGTGTGGCTGTCAGGGCTATTAATCACCAATACTGATATTTAGCATAGCACTAGTGCTGCCAGAGTTAGAGCTTCCAGTAGTTAAATTGATGATGATTTTAATTTGTTTCACTGATTTCATAACTTGTGTCATAACCCAAGGGCGCTGTTCTGGGTAATGGAGTTATTCATCAGCGCCTCCCTTACTCATGGCACATCTAAGTCTCCACTTAGACATCAATATTTTTTCACACATTTAACAAAATTTGCAGTGGCCTCCGTCCTCTTCGACCCTAATTTAACGTTTGGAAACTATTTCTGTCTTATCACTGGGAAAAAAAATCATTTTTACTTGAACTACTCAACCCTTACTCCAAGTCCCATTAAATGCCAGTAACAACAGACTCTTCTGTCTCCAGTTTCTGTGTCCGATAATCGGAGCAGTCCCCAAATTCAGGCCACTGAAGTACTGCCAATAATCATTTCAAGTCAAACAGACACCAATGTAGCTCTCACAGAGAAGACTGTAGATTATTTAGATAAAAAGACTGATTTGGGATTTTTTTTCCTTGAGCGCCATCAAAAAAAAAAAAAAAAACGTCCATGGTTTCAAGCAGACATCTGGCAAAAACCTGCAATGATCAGAACTCAGAACTCACATAAGTAAAAATGTTTTTAGTGCACTGAACATAGATGAACTGACCCTTTAAAACTGTGTATCCAAAGACTGAGTATAAAGAAGGAAGTAGCCACTGTAATGCCAATAACATTGTAATCGCTGGTTTCTGAAGCATTTTGGCCATTACCATTTCAGCTTTTTGAAACCAGATGACACAAGTGAAAACACATGACAAAGAAACCGAAGGACATTGCATACTCAAGGTCTCAGGGTCACTAATAAGGACCATAATTTATAAAATGAACATCATGTTTTATTACATTGGACTTGAAACTAGTGATTGAGCCCATAAACTCAAGAGAAAAGGGTTTACTAAAGTAATCACGAGTCAGTTGCCAAGAATTTTATCCAATCTGTCTTGTTCTTGAGCAACCGCCCCCTGCTGGCCTTTACAAGCGATTCCCATTTAAGGCCCATCTGCACTGGTTTTACTGTTTAGACCTCTGTTACTGATACTCTGATACTCCCTGTTTGTGAGTATATCATTTATACTAATAACCATCTTAGATTTTGCCATACTCGTTTATATTACTTATAATGTTGTCCCACCACAATCTGTTAACTCTGGTATTCCTCAGGGTTTCATCTCAGGTCCCGACTGATTCCTTTTAGATGATCAAACTGCCCTAATAGATATCTGTGCCGTATAAGTAATCTACTATACTAATCATATAGTGTTTCCAAGGCTGACCAAGGAAATAAATACTTCTTGGTGATGTAATGCAATAAACTAAGCATAACTGAAAAGTTCGCAGTTTTTTAAAAATTATTCACAACTCACATTCTCGCCCGGTGATGTGGGCAGATGGCTCGTATGTTAGGGGTTCAAAATTGGAAACAACAGTCACACGACGAGTCTTAAAAATGGAAGATGTTGATGGGAGCAAATTTCAATAGATATCAGTGTACAGAGTCTTGATCTTTAATGCTCATGCATTCATTTGCCCATAAGACAGTTTCTGTTTTTGTAGAACATCATCTGAGTCATTTTGACATTTGGAAAAGCTTCAGATTTGAGATTAACTTTGCACAAGAATACAGTTGCAGCACAATAGGCGGAGTTTGTTCAGCCCAAATGGGAGTGATGGATGATATTCATACGTCAATGTTACTCTGGATGGGGGGTTAAACTAAATGAAGCTGTAAGCCTGTCTGAGGTTTAATAGTATGATCGCATTTTTAATCCCAGGTTGAAACTCCATTTTCTCTGTCCTAGGATGGCTTAAGTTGATGTAGTGTATTATGTCATAATCAGTCATTCACACGCTGATAGTAAAATATCTCCAGAGGCCAGACCTTTCTGGTGTTGTAGGAGTCAAACTGTCAAACAATAATTATTAAATATTATAATACTGTACCGCAGTCTGTTGAAAAGTATTGTAATCGTGGAGCCGTGTTCTGATAACCTGGCTATTAAAGGACAGATGTAGTCATATCCAGCTTGTCTGACTTCACTGTGAACTGGAAATGAATATAACACCCCAGGTGCAGTGTGTGTCTGTGTGTGTTCATAAGTAAATGTGCACAATAGTAGGATGTAGCTGGGTTGAAACCTTCCGTTGTTGTCTGCTAAAGGCATTCCTCCCCGTTTCCCACCCTCACACGTACACGCAAACACACATCAGTCTCTAGAAAGATATTCCTGAACAAAGCACTCTCCCAGAGATGTATCTGTAAGGAAATGCTGTGAGGGAAAGGGGATGATTCTGGCGATTTTTTTTTTTTTCTTAGCCCTAAACTATAATTCTGTCGCTCTTCCAGAGCCACCAGCTGCCTGCCTAATAACATTCAGTGAAGCTGCTCAGTGACCTAAAATGTGAGGTGATATATGTGTGCAGCTGTGCTTTATCTCCTGTCACAGTTTGGGTTTTCATCTCGACAGCAACAGTGAGACGTGTAATGGATGGAAACTGTGGGAAAACACTGTCTGTCTCTATGTACATAATGTATTAATGTATAACCCCTGTGTGCCGGTGTAGGTTCCCCGTGTGGAGCTGACCCTCTCTGAGCTCCAAGAAATGGCCACAAGACAACAACAACAAATAGAGGCTCAGCAACAGATGTTGCTCGCCAAGGTAAAACACTCACTCATACTGTACACGCACACAGAGCTGCTGGATGGATTGCCTGTCAGTTAATGTAAGGTTAGCTACATTAGAGTCTGTCTGAAAAGATCGGCTTTGAGGCCCCTGGAGCCTCAGATGAATGTGTGTGCGCATCACATCACATGCATCTTTTTTTGTGTGTGTGTGTGATTGAGTTCAGGGTTTGAGGAACGACGTGAAAGATTGGCTCTGGAGGAGAGATGTCGTTTTCAGACGTAGGCTGGGGAGAATTGAGTTAAGACTTTTTCCGAGGCTGCAGTTTCTTACATGCACCACACAGGAGATAGTCTGGTTTAGAAATACTCAGTGAGGTTTACCTGAGGGAGCTGCCTGGGTGGAGCGTGCAGGAGGAAGCGCACATGACAGCTGCTCTCCAGACTATTACCAGCGCTCTTCTCACATCAGCACAAATCGATGAAAACTCGCACAGTTGAAGGTCACAGTAAGTTTGTGCTGGGGAGTTTGCACGTTAACCCCTTAAGCCCAAGGTGACATGGGTCAAAATATTGCTACGCCCAGATTACGTTTTTTTGTCGTTGTTTTTTTCAAGTACATATATACCCCGTCAGTTGTAGATGTGCACACGTTGTTGATGTTGAAGGGAGACGGTTTGAGCAGATCTGAGAGACTGGACAGTGTGGGTCTTTACATAGTGCGTCTGTTTTGTCATGAAAGAGTTTCTGTTTTAGAACAACATAATTTGGGTCGTTTGAACATTTGGAAAGCCTTCACATAGGAGCTGAACTTAAAAATAGGAACGCAACTACAGCACCACAGGCTCAGTTTGTTCTAGCCCATTTCAGAGTGTTGGAACTGTAAACGCAAGTTTTGTTTTTCCTTGCAGCCGGCTTTGTTGCAGAAGACTGAGCTATGGATTTTTAGCTAGGCTGACCATAAAAAAGAAGTTAGACTTGTAGAAATGTTGTTTGGTGGACCTTGCTAGTGCTGAGATTTTGGTCCATATTGATGTGATAGCCTCACACAGTCGCTGCAGATTTATCGGCTGAACAACCATGATGCAAATCCCCATTCCACTACATCCCAAGCATGCTGTAGTGGACTAAAAGCGAACTCATTGTCATGTAAAAGAAACTAATATGAGATTAATTAGAGTTTGAGATAAGTACACTGTGGTCATAGAGGCATGGACATGGTCAGCAACAACGTTCAAGTAGGCTGTGGTATTTAAACAATACTCGGTTGGTGCTACCGGGCCAAATGTGTGCCAGGAAAATATCTCCTGCACCATTAAACCACCACAAGCATGAAGCATTGATACAAGGCAGCATAGACCCATGCTTTCATGTTATTCTCTCCCCCCTCTTTCAGTCACTTTAATTTAAAAACTGTGTAATTTTAAAACTGTATATTCTGTGTATTTATTGTCTCACTCTTATTGCTTGTTCTTATTGTCCTTCTCGTCAACGTTATGCTGCTCTGTTGTATGTTAATTGCCCCTTGGGGATAAACAAATACTGCCTGGATTCAGAACAGAGGTCTTTATCAAAGAAAGGGGTAAAGATGTTTCTTTTTTGATGTGGTGTGAACTCGACTTTTTCTCACTTTTGACTCTTTTGGCTGATGTTTAGAAAGCTTCAGGGCTGCAGCACATGTGAGAAAATATCTGGAGACACAGATCATGGTCATTCGGCCCCATCCCCAGATTCAGGAAGTGGCCTTCTGAGTTAGCAGGAAATGAGTTCAGCAGGGATCTACAGCTGCTGGGAAGTTTACCCAGTATTGTACTCCAGGAAGGAGTCAGGAAAGTGAGCCAAACGGCATTCATTTGGTAAAGTTTTCGATAAAATGCATCAACCACAAACTTTTATTTGGCCATTTTGAGTTTTTCAAGACTGCTGTGGAAGTGATTTCTTTTGCCTGTCAGTTTAATGCTGATATCCAGCTTTTTTTTTTTTTTTTAAAGCAGCAGTTTAACTGCTTCTGTAATTTGACAGCTATTAAGTGTTTCCTTCCAGCTTGCTCAAGCATTTCCTTGCTGGATGAAAAAAATCCCAGGCGCTGATGTAGAAACATTTTCTGTCTTCTCAACATTAATATAACGAAACGTAGATTGATGACTTCCTGGAAAATAAAAAGTCGAAAACATAAAAACTTTTATTCCTGCACTACGTCTGTAATTAAACACCCTTCTCTTATGTAATGTGTTAGCAGGGCAGCTTCCTGCCAACATGCCCTTTTCTCCTCCTCTTTGTGTGTTTATGTGAAAGAGAGAGACACACAAACGCATGCACACACACACACACGCACACACACACAGGTCAGCCGTACTATGTACCTGCAAAATACAGAGTGAGTGGTGTAAACTGCTTCAGTCAGCATCACACATCACAGCCTTTCTCTGTCTCCTCACTGTAGTTTATTGTGTGTGTCAGATACATAGATACACACAAGCTTAAATGAAAATCAATAGCAGCTGATGGTCTTCGGAGTTGGATGTGATGATCGGGTGAAAATAAACTGCATGCATGGCAGTTATTATAGTATTATGCTGTTGACTAAGGATGTGCACGGCCAGATGATTAAGTGTTCCTGCCCTCACTATTCAGCACTGAAAACACTTCTCGTTTAAATGAATAATTCATATTTTATGAATGCAGAAGACCAGCTGACTGTTAGGTCTAACACATGGGCATCCAACATGTGGACCACGGACCAGTACTTGCACACCAAAGGGCCCAGTTTATCCCACTAGATTTCTTTGCAGTTTGTGGAAACTGTACTTAAGTCATTAAGTACTCCAATTCACTGTTGCTCCTGGTAAAGTGATGCCAGCCTTTAATTAATTCCTCATTAATGAGGAATCTGACATTCTGTTCTTTGGTAAAATATTAGACGAGTGGGGTAACTGGTGTCTCCAAGTTTGACTTACAGTTTCAGCTTTATTAAGATCTTAAGGCTCAAGTAAAGGTTGAGGTTGAGATAGATGACGGCTGTGTGTAGCTGCAGATGTGATGGTCCAGAAAATGCATGTTTTATGTAGAGTAAAGATAAACACTTAAACACGGCAATAAGCTGCTGGTGCTAGTGCTGCTGATATATATAATCTGGTATTATGTGTGTACAACAGGATGCATGGTATGAAGCGGCACACTAATCTATTTCACCAACATTTGAAATAAGATTTTATTTATGAAAAATAAGATTAACATGCAGGTGTGCAAAATGAGAGGGAACAATGTGAAAACACATGCATGTGTTCTCAAAGCACCAAAAACCAGGAAATATTATCCATCTTTCCATTAATCTTCTTAACCACTCAACCAATTCAGGGTTGCAGTGGGGGTCTGGGGCCTATTTCATCTGTCACAGGGCGAAACGTTGGGCACTCCCTGGAAAGGTCACAGAGGAAATCAAATTCATGAGCACCGTGAAATAATTCTATCATCAGTGCATAAACTGAATGTGATTTGTTTTTCACTGAGAACTCATGAAATTTTTGAATGACAGCTTGACAAATAATGAGGCAGACAGCAAACTGGCCAATCAGTCGACAGCACCGGCCTGAATTCATTAAAGACCCAAAATATTTGTGTCAGAGGCTCTTTTAAAACCACTTGAAACGTAGTTTTCATTTCTATAGTCATTTAGTTGGATTTAACAGCCAGTGCTGAAAACGTAACCGAATAACACCAACACGTTTATCAAATTTGAATTCTGCTGATTGAAGTGCTGGAACAAATGCCACTGTTGCTCCTCTGTTTGTGTAGGATCCTCCTCAGTCAGTGAGCTGATTCAGAAAACAGGCTTTCAGGTTCTCCAAGTGAAAACGGGCTCAACCTCGCTAAGTTTAGTTGGTATACCAGATAATCTTATTTTTATAATATAAAAATAGTATTTTTTAGGTTTTTTCTGGCTGGGTTTGCAAAACATGATTTAGTTTCTTTAAAACTGAAAATGCCATGCCACTTTTCAAATGAAATAAATGAAAGTCTGGAAATGACTCTACTTTCACTGTACTTTTGTTTCCTGCAGGAACAGAGACTGAGGTATCTTCAGCAAGGAGGCAGATCCAACCAGGGACAGTCACAGGTGCGATCCACACCTCTGTTAGTCTCCTTTGAGTCTATACAGCACAAGGACACCCTATTTAAAGTTTGCTTTGTTGCTTTACTCACAATTGTGTGAGCAATATATTCATCAAACTAATACAGTTTAAAATACAATAATCTGCATACTGCTTCCTTTATGTGGTTTATATCTAATAATGTGACTGCAGTCTAACCTAGAGGCCAGTTCGCTGAAGGTTAAGTTTCCTGTTTGTCTGTCAGAGGGCTAAATGTTAACAGGTGCTGAAGCTCTGTCTGTTGATTACTGCTGTCTTCAAGTATTTTCCAAGTAAAGCAAATACCTGCGCTTTCATTGGATAACCTTCAGAATTCATTTGAGCATCTTCAAATTAAACACATTGTAGGCATTTATTCCTGAAACTGAGACAGTAAATAATCAACTAAAACATGTATTTTTCTGCATCTTGGGTCACATTTTAGTTAAATTACAGAGCAGGTATCCTTTCAGTATACCTAAATGACTGGAACTGCCACCACTTGAGTGTATGGGGAGTTTTTAACCACTTTAAACACTGACTTCTCTTTTTCAGTCTGAAGCTGAGAAGCTGCAGCGGCTCAAAGAGCGAGTGGAGACGCAGGAAGCGAAGCTGAAGAAGATCCGAGCCATGAGAGGCCAAGTCGACTACAGCAAACTGATCAACGGAAACCTCTGTAAGCCTAAACACTCTGTAACACTGTAGAGTTGGTGACTGTGGATTACAGGCCCTGAAGTAAACGACTGCATATTAAAAGACCATGAATTTAACCTCATAAAGCCTTGATGCTGCAGCGTGAGGGATTTTTTTTGACCATTTACTCAGTCCCTTACAGCGTGCTCGGTGTTTATATGTATTTCTGTAGAATCTGAGCACTAAAATCTTAATAACTACAGCGATGTAATTTCAATCTGACGTCCTGCTCTCTGTGTGTAGCTGCAGAGATTGACCATGTGAGCAGCCTGTTTCAGGAGAAGCAGGCGGAGCTGCAGACTGCGGTGATCAGAGTCGACCAGGTATGAAAATTTATTTGGTTTCTATAAACTTTGAAGCAGATTTGATTTGATAAGATATATGTGCACATATATGTATTTAATTTTGGTCTAACAGTTGACTCAGCAGCTGGAGGATTTGAGGAGAGGACGCCTGCAGCTACACTCTGGTGCACCAGGTCAGGGGGCACCCACGGGACCCCAGGGTGCAGGCACTGGTCATAAGGGATCGCCTCTTTCAGGCCCTGCAGCTCTGGAGCTGAGGAAACTTTACCAGGAGCTGCAGGTAAACTATACCCTGAGCAAACACTTGGCCTTTGCCAAGCAATCTTTACGGCTAATTGAAAAGATGTGTAGTAAATGTTTATGTCTCAATCTGGTTGGAAAAACAAAGGACACCTGTTCTACCAACACCTCCGCTGCACCACCAAACCATCTAAGCATGTGGGAACAATATGTTTTAGAAGCTCATGCAAATAAGCAATGCAATAAACACTGTGAATGCCATGAGGTTATACTAGTTTGGTACCTACAGTGGATATAATGTGGCTGTCTGATCACAGCTATTTTAAAACCAATCAAAAACATAATAAAAATATTGCAGAAAAAAAGATGTTTAGTGCGACCTTCTCCTGCCTGCTTTGGGTGTCAGAAATCATAAATGTGAGTAAAACGTTTTGGGGGTTTTTAAGGCTCGTAACCGGCACAATCTGGAGCAGAGCAGCAAGTTGGCCCAGAATAAGGAGCTGCTGAACAAGAGGAACGCCCAGGTGACCGTGATGGATCAACGCATCGGTGACCTGAGAGAACGCCTGCATAAGAAGAGAGCAGAGGTGCAGTCTGCAAAGAAGTCTGGTCTTTCTTTATCATGTTATATGAGTCTCATTCTGGGTGTCTGTGTGTGTCCACTTCAGTTAAGTCGTATGAATGGAGGCACTCTGTCCTCCCCTCAAAGCTCTTCCCACCCCGGTGCTGGAGTTTCGGGTCGAGTGGCAGCTGTCTGCCCCTACATCCAGGTTCCATCCGAGGGGAGACAAGAGCCAGGGTACCCGCTCCCAGCTGACCCACCGCCCAAACCCACCCCTCTCAGCCACATTCGCTCCCTCTCAGGTTGGTGGATGTTTATTTTGTTTTGTTTTTTTCCCCCATTTTAAGTCTCTGTGCTTTACCAGACTTGGTTTGTCTTTATCACTGTCTGACCTCTAACTTGCTCTTCTTCCATTTCTTTCTCCTGTCGTGTTTTTTCCCTCTTCCCCTTCTCTGTCGGTGTTCTCTCCAATGTTCAATGATTTAATGTGGTGGTTCTGTGATTGCTGTTTTGTAATGTGTTGTGGTGCTGGTGTGGGTCTCGCTGTTGTTTTCGTCATTCCGATGTCATGGTGGTGATGTTTACGTCTGTGCTGTTGTTTGGTGGGTGTTACTGTCTCGTGGTTGGTGTTGTCTGTGGTGGTGGGTGTGGCCTTACAGAGGAAGAGAGGAGTGCCATCAGGAAGCCTCCCAGCCAATGGAAAGAGTCAGATTTAGACATCGTCCTGTCAGAGCCCACTGAGCGGTGGGAGGGGCCTCTGTCCCCTCAGGGGGGCGACAGTAACAGTGAGTCCAGGAGAAACCACTAAACACACTTACTCACCGCTGGGTTTATTGGTGATAGCACGATGCTAGCAGCACCTTCAGCCTTAACTCCTCGTTTTTACACAAAAACCAAGTTGCTCAGTTGCCAAAAGTCACCTTACACAAATCCAAGTGTAAAGTATCAAAACAGTGTATGGGATAGTAGTGAAAATTAGTTTATAGGTTATAATATTATTTCAACATAGCACCACATGTTTATGTGAAAAAGAAGGGGATGACCACTCGAAAGATTCACTTAATAGATTTTTTGAGCAGACGTTTAAACATTCTGTTATCTAGAAACTGCTTGTGTGAGTTTTTTAGGGTGAATATTTGGTGGTATGGCTCTGTAAATATGGCCTCTAAGGAGGTCAGGGTGCTGCTCTTGAGAGTAACTGGAGACATGCAGCTTGAGTTAACATAGAAAGTTAATGTCAGATGTGTGATCTGAGACAGCAGATTTGGAGCCTTGTAGAAAACACAGTTTTGTAGGTAGGAGACTGAGATTTTGTGTACAGCTCCTCATATACAAGGCACATAACATTCGTTAAATCGGTTCAAATCAGGTCAGAGGTTTCAAATCTAGGGCTGACACTATTTTATATATATATATATTTTTAGAAAGATCCAGTGATGGTGCTCATTCAGAGCAAGATGTTTTATTCGATTTATAAACCATCCCAGTCCAGCAAGAAGTTATTTTTCTGTCCAGGAATAAGTGTGTGTGTGTGTGTGTCTCTGTGTGTGTGTCAGAAAAACATGTTCATGAGCAGTTATCATAGACTGTATTCCTGCTAATTAGTGCAAGTTAATTAGGAGGTTAGTCCAGCAGTCTACATAGCGATCACTGTCATTTTCAGATAATGGATTTTAAAAAGATTCCAGTATGTTCCAAAATGCCACAGATGTAGTTGAGCGGTTCAGTTTAAGGAACTGAGTTTACTAAAAGTTGACCTCCGTTATTGTCATGAAGGGGAAATTTAATACAGAGAGCTTAAAATTTCTGTGTATGTGGTTCTAAATGTGTTCATATCTGCTGTAAACTTGAACATTTTAACACGGGAGTTTATAGGGACTGACTCACTTTTGGAGCCAGCTGCAAAGACCCAAAATAGAAAAGGGCATTCACAGCACACATTTTCTTAATCTGACTCCCAGAGTGGATGCATTCAAACCGAGCACGCTTGTGTTTAAACCGCTATGCAGACCAGATGGTAAAGAGACAAAACATAATTGAATCAGCTGCTCAAAGGACCCTAAATTGTAAAGGTCGAGTGTACAAGGGTGCAGACATGCCATCTGATAGCCAACAGCTGCTCAGGGTTAAGAAGCACAGCTTCAGAAAATAAACCAAAGTCTGGCTTTAGACTCGAGTTTATTTATTCCGACATCTCTTCCTACACAGTGTGGAAAAATACAATTTAAACTGCCGATATCTATTTTTTTCACCTACACTGAAGTAAAATAAAGAGTCTTCAACCAGCTTTGTTTTAACACCCATTGTGTTCTTGAATCCCAAAGCAAATGCCACAGTTCTATTAATGTCGCTGCTTATGTAATGCGGAAAATTCGTAGTTGTAAATCAAATCAACAGTCTACTGGGCAGGGGGCCATTGCACATGAATGAGAGAAAGCCTGAATTGTAGCTATCTTTAGTACGTGTGATGAGTGTGTGAGGGAGTCGGATAACAAGAGGTTTTAGGTGAGAGGGTGATGTCATCGGGGAGATTAAGCCCAGAAAAAAAGCAAAGCAAGGAATCATTTATTTGTTTAAAATATGTTAAACAAAACTGGCTCATATTTGCTAGAAAGTGCTGAAACGATGGATATTTATTACACTACTTTTTATAATAATTTTATATTTGGATCTAAAGCTTTCTGTTGTGCATCCTGATGGTTGGGTGAAAGATGTCGGATCTGTTTCTGGTGAACTCCTTCAGTTCCTTCTCATTACGTGAGGCCATTTGTAAGCAGTTTTTGTAGTGTGACTGTATATGAAAGGTGGCTGTTGAGTCTGGCTCTGAAAAGCTGCATTTTTATTCATGGCCATCAGGGTGCGACTTCTCCAGCTGTAAATAGAAGTCAGATTATATAAAAGTCTGTGAGAAAATGATCGTGATCCTCTCTTATATATGACCTCAATAATTGTGATGTGTTTAAAAAAATCGTTTTTCTCCGATTCAAATCGATTTTAGTTTGGAAAAATACAATATCGATTCATTAAATCCTGAATTGATTTTTGAATATAAATGTATTTTGCGAGAAATGCCAGCATCTCATGTTAAAGCTCACAAAACTATTTCAACAACCAGCAGAACTATTAAAGAGCAGGTAAACGGATTCCGCAAAAAGATGTAAACACAAAGTGTGGACCGTTCACCTGACGGCACGTCCACGGACACGCTGTCGGGGCTGAAAGCTGACATCTCACAGATTCCGAAACTGCAGCTTTGGTCTCTCTCCGACCAAAATTCACTGAACCAGCAGCAAAAGAAGATCAAAATTACGCTTCACGTTTCAAAAACATTGTCGTGAATTCGCTCTGTTTTTAATACGAAATGATTTTATCTTGTAAAACATGTTCGCATTTAAAGAAAAATAGACTATAAATCAGGTTATGCTTTAGCATGTGTGCCTGTTGATTTCATTACTGTATGAGCGTGCAGTTTTTCAGCCAAACCTTTATTTAAACAGGAAGTGAAATCTCTCTTGTGAAAGCGTCCTCACAGCATCAAATTAGATGTTTTTAAATGGAGAGAGAAACTGGAGCTCAGAGGGGAGAACTCAGAAACAGAATGGTCTGCCTGGAACCACAGAGCCACCATGATGCTGTTCAGATACAGAGCTGGGCTGTTATCTACGTCAAAGGCAGGAGGAGAGATTTCTCAGCAGAGCATTGCATTTAATCATTTGTTTGCATTAAATGCTGTGGCTGCTGATTATGGCAACATCATATTTTACAGACAGAATATCAAACTCAAACGCTTAAAAATGGTGAACTAAAGAGACTTGAGTGGTGAGGCTGAAACGCTTTACTGCATGACCCGTTTGTCGTTTGCACCAGGACGTACCGTGACTGTGCTGTAAACTGTCTTTCCTCTATAACACTGAGTGACTGCTTCTAATCTGGGCTCTCAGGGGCAGGCGGCCAAGTTTCCACCTCTCACAGAACTGACTGCTTGTTTCCTGTCGTGACTGTTTTCTTCCTGAGGTCAGCGGGTTAAAGCAGCCAACAGGTTTCGCAGCACAACTTACTGTACAGACTGCGTGGCTCCTGGGTTGAAGAGTTAATCAGTATTAGTCTGGTATGAGCCAGGACTGTGACGTGACTGGGCGAAATGGTTAGGTAACAGTTTGTAAATGGCTGCTGGAGTTTAACATTATGTGGAATTTTATTTAGCAGCACTTATTTAGCCATTTTAGCGCCACGGCTTTGATGGTGGATCTCCATCAGTCATTTCTTCTCCACTTCTGCAATACCTTGGAAGATCACCTGACTTCTTCACAAAGCTATTTCCTGTTAAATGTCTTCAAGGGTGTGGCCAAGTTGCCATGAAATTCCAAAGCATTGAGCTAGGCTGTTGACCTTAGCTGTCACAGACAACAGTGGCTGAAGATTTACTACTGTGACTCTGCACTGAACTGAGCCAGTTTATTATGTAACAACACCTCTGCAGAGACAGAGGCTGAGTTAAACTTCACATTGTAGAGTTTTGTTCTGTTTTAAACCCTGATTGTAGCGGCTTCCTGTTTTTTAGAGGTTTTATTCTTCTAGTAAAAATAGTTTAACTGCAGCCACGAGTCATTTTCTGTGACTGCTATTGTCAGTCACTGTGCATTATTACAACTTAAATTATATTGGCTACAAATTTTAAGTATTGATGAGTTACCTTTACTTAGTATTGTTATTTTAGATGTCCTTTTCAACCATTCATTCTTAATTTTCTCACTTTTTCTTGCTAAGAACCCTTTTTTTTTTAATTTAATTGTAACTCTTGAAAAGTGAAAGGTGTAAGCGCCTGGAGTACGCCTGGTTGGGAATCAGTGCATTGTCCGCTTGGATTTATGTTGCCGAGTAAACTACAGACATGCTCTGTGTATGCTATTTTAGCAGCATTAAAATATACATGTATATGCAACAAATACACATTATATACACTCCCTTTAACCGATCATTTTTTTAGTTACTTAACCGTTTATAGTATCTTTTTTCATCTGTCTTTTCCATTTGGATTTATTTGCTTCTTTCTCACTTTAATTTCCTTTCCTGTTTTGATCCCTTCCTCGGCTCCCTGACTCTCTGCCGCTTTCTCCCTTCAGCCAATGAAGCACCGTGGCCCACCATCACTAAGAGCGTAACAGACTGGAGGACCAACAGTCCAGAACAGGTACTGGTGTAATTCTCAGTTATATTAGTTATTCTCATGAATTCTGTGATCATAATAAATAATTTATTGCACTGTAAGCGCTGTTATAGAGGTATCAAGGCTCACTTGAGGCTTCTGCTTAGCAGTGAAGTGATGGTGTGAACTTTTCAACTCAAAATGTCTAAGGAGGAAAATCTCCATGGGAAGCAGTCATGAATGTCTTGGTGTAAGAAGAAAAAAAAAATAGGTTATGCAGTTACAGTGGGGCAAAAAAGTATTTAGTCAAATACTCTGTTATTGCCAACAAAGGTTATGTTACAAAGTATTGAGTTGTATTTTTGTTATTGACCAAATACTTATTTTCCACCCTGATTTACGAATAAATTCTTTACAAATCCTACCATGTGGATTCATGGATTTTTTTTTCACATTCTGTCTCTCACAGTTGAAGTGTACCTCTGGTGCAAATTACTGACCTCTGTCATCATTTTAAGTGGGGGAACTTGCACAATCGGTGGCTGACTAAATACTTTTTTGCCCCACTGTATACTTCATATCTGTGTCTCCCTCCCACCAGCTTCCCTCTGGTTATGGTACGTACCCCAGTGCCACCCACCAGGCAGCTGCACATCACTGCGCCACGAGCTCCCTGCCTCGTTCTGCCCCTGGTACACTGGGTTGGCCTCGATCCGGTGCCGCCTCATCCCCCCATTCATCATCCCCCTCTTCACAGCAAATACAGCACCGTATTTCTGTCCCTCCTAACTCAAGCCAAGGTAATAAATAGTTTTATTTATTAAAATAAAAGCTTATCTTCTTCTTCTTCTTTCAGTCCTGTTGATTGTATAACTTTGTTTTTCTGTTTCTGCACTTAGGTTCTGCCACCACCTCCCAGCCCTCCCCGCTGTCCCCACAAACAGAGCGGACAGATCCCCCTCCGGCGGTGGCCGTACGTCCCTACGTCCCGGACCATCCCTCCAGGCCACAGTCCCCCAGGAAGGGCCCTGCTACTATGAACAGCAGCTCCATCTACAGCATGTACCTACAGCAGCCTCAGGCCAAAAACTACGGATCTCTGAGCAACAGGGCTACTGTCAAAGCAGGTGATTAAACAGCAATTACTTGTTTAGACAGTTTGACAGCTTCTGCAGGTGAAAACAAACCATAACCCATCCTTTTTCCTGTCTCTCCACAGTCTACG
Organism: Copadichromis virginalis; assembly: GCF_057382275.1. NCBI lineage: Eukaryota > Metazoa > Chordata > Actinopteri > Cichliformes > Cichlidae > Copadichromis > Copadichromis virginalis. The sequence goes on from NC_140636.1 coordinate 17,022,539, forward strand.
GTAAACCCATCCTCCCCTCCTCCTCCACTTCTCCATCCCCTGTCTTTTTCCTCCAGGGGGGAGGAGGAGGAGTAAAAATATCAGGGGAGGAAGCTACAGATAAAGATGGAGGAAAAGGAGAAGGAGGAGAGAGCGGCGAGGGCCAAATTCAACCTCCACCCAGTGTGGACAACATCCCTCGTCCCCTCAGTCCCACTAAGCTCACCCCAGTTGGTAGGTGCAACCAATCACCAATAAATGTTACCTTTCTTTGTTAAAATGTTTCTCCTGTATGTGTTTAATACCAGAAAACACATTTTGTGTTAAAATAAGAAGAGTGATAAAGATGCTGAACGCTGGACCTCGACAGGAGGAAACGAGAAACACCAGAGAAAAGATTCACAGATGTAATGAAAGAGGACATGCAGAGGGTTGGTGTGACAGATGATAGCCAGGGATAGGATGGAGGCAGATGATGGAGCAGCACTTAATGCACTGTCACATTTTAGGCCAAACTTTGTGCTGAAAAAAAAGTATATTTGTCTGCACACTGAAAAAGATGTCACATCATGTTAAATACGACACTAAGGATTGAAAAAGCTCATTTCAAGCAATCTAGATATGCAAAAGATGTATAAATTAACGCTCTTTGAACTATAAAAAATGCATTTGTTTATTTTCTGTTTGGGTGTTAAATGCATGTCTACACACTTTAAAGTTTATTACAGTAACCAGTCACTTAGTCACACTGGCTGCAGAAATATTACTCGCATAGTTTCATAAATTTCCCGTGTCTTCACTGGTCTCTTTGAGTGATACTCTTCTTATTAGCTTTTTATTCTTACTAAAGCATATTCCAGCCTCCTTCATCATTTAACCACAAATTTTATGTCAGTTGTTCAGTCAAGCATTGATTTCCTGGGAGCAGCCCTAGAATTGAGTCAGAGGACCTTCCTTAGAAAGAGCTAAATCAGCCATTCTCAAACTGCAGCCTGCTTCCAAATCTCCTGAAACACACCCAAACCTTTAATCACGTGAGCCAAATAAAATATATTTAATTCTTTCTTTTTCCAATGATACATTTAGATCTTTTTGTACTTAACTTTTTCCCTTGATAACAAAAATAAGATGCGAGAACATGTTAAAAAAAGACATTTAAAAAATCTATCTCTCTTGGCCCGCTTGAATTGTAGCCCACACCTTGGAAATCATTAAAAGCAGGACCAGATTTTTAAATCCCAGAATATCACATTTATATCTTTTTTATACTGTAAGTCTTAAAGAAAGTTCTCATTAAGTTATGGTAGTGTGCTTATCAGTCACAGATCACGCTATCCTGAAGAGCTTTTGGGAATAATTTCAGCAAAAGAAAAAAGATACAATCTAAGAAACAGGAGCAGAAAAAAATACATTTTGCCAAGAACAAATGACAAAAAAAGAAAGTAGCTTTAAAGCTTTGTCCCCCACAGCCCACTCTCAGCTCCGATACCAGAGCGATGCAGACCTGGAGGTTCTCCGCCGCCGCTTCAGCAACGCGCCGCGGCCCCTCAAGAAACGGAGCTCGATCACTGAACCTGAAGGCCCTCAGGGGCCAAACATCCAAAAACTGCTCTACCAGAGGTTGGTGCTACCACATGTTTAACTGCACCAGGACAAACAAAAAACTTTCAGGAATTTAAGACAGAAACAGAATCAAAATGGAAAAATGTAATTTGTTTTTGCCGGTTTTTTTTGCAGGTTCAACACATTAGCAGGAGGCATGGAGGGAAGCTCAGGTAAGACACCGACATATGATGGTCAGGTGACATCTGTGTGCCTAAATATATATAGATTTAAGTTCCTTCTTTAATTCTAGGCAATACTTTCTACCAACCGGACTGCCTTTTGGGAGACATGGACAACATTCATTCAGCTAATGGAAACGTAGAACGTGGAGATAAACAGGTCGCTCCAGCAGCCGCGGAGTGTGAAGCCCAAAACCTGAATTCGGATTCCCGCCGTTCGTCTCCTCCTGCAGTTACGACAGAATTATCCAAAGAGACAACAGCAGCGGCAGAGACTGGCAACGGCGTCTCACCATCGACCCAATCAAGCCCGATTCCTGTACCTGAGAGACCAGAGGACCAAAATAATAACAACCAGAGAGGCTCTAGTCCTGCTCAAAACTCAGTTGGCCACATCTCTCCTTCACCATCTCCTCCTGCCCCGCCCACTCTGCCTAAGGTATGTATACAACAACACAAAGCATACACATTAAACCTGGGCATCTGTCACACAACAATACACCAGGTTCATTTTCTTTACTGTTTCTCTTATGCTGTTTGCTGCAGGTAAAGCGAACCAACCTGAAGAAGCCGTCATCAGAGCGAACCGGTCACGGCCTGAGAGTCAAGTTTAACCCTCTGGCTCTTCTCCTGGATGCGTCATTGGAGGGAGAGTTTGACCTGGTGCAGAGAATCATATATGAGGTAAATCAGAACATGATGTTGTGCAATTATAGTGCTCTTATAACACAGTCTCACTTTTCATACTTGCAAAGATTACTGTGTTGCTTTGCAAAGGTAAAATTAAGTTGAATATAATTTATTTCTATAACTACATCAGCCATAGTTCCAAATGATTCCTAAACGCAGAAGCTAAAACAAGAAAACTGACTCACAGACATTTGAAAGCACTATTTCAGTTTCATCACTCATCAAAGTGACCTCAGTTTGGCCGTCGGTTTGGATGATGCTCTTACCTGGATGATTGAGCAGGCATCAAGACAGGTCTTTGAGGACATTTTTGATGTGGTCAGTGATTAAAAAGCAGAAGCACACCGACTGTGATCAGGTTGGAGCACTGATGAGACACGAATGGATCGCTATCATTTAGGATTTGGGCCAGAAGCCGATATCCAGCATCCCACTGAGCCCAGAAGAAGAAGAAGAAACTTATTGTAGTGAAGACACTGAAATGTGTCAGAATGAGTGATGAGGCTTGAGATATGCCGTTACAGTAAAGAGACAGTAGGGGTTATCATCAACAGAGATATGATCTGCATTTGGAGAATGACCTAAACCACAAAAATCTTGTGTCATACAACAGTAAACTTAAAAAAATAACGAGTGCATTTGAACTCAGAAGCTGTCCTGATGATATTTTCTTTAGTCCTGTTGAACAAATAGTCTCTGAAGTGCGAGGTAGCAGCTGGTCAACTATGGAAAGCTGGCCTTCTTAGAAGACAAGGGAAACTTCTGCAGAGCCTTCAGATTTTGAGATAATTTTTAAGCAGAGCTGAAAATCATCACACAATGTGGTTACACTTGTAAAGGTTACTTTTTTGTGTTGCATTAAAAAAAACATTGGGTTATGCAACAGTGTAATATTTTTACATGCCAGTAATTACACCCACATGCAGACTGCCTCAACAAATTTGCCATTTACCAGGCAGTTTTAAAGCATTTTCAGTACCTTCCTGACAATACTTCCCTTTAATCTGTGCCAGTAGAGAGGAGGTCTCAGCAGGGAACTGTACAAGTTATAGTCGGGGATGCACTCTGTAGCAGCAGAGAAAACAGAGCCTCACATCTTTCGATGGAAACCCTGCCATCACTCACGGGAGAAGAGAGTCCTTACTGACTTCTTAGGCTTTAAACTGAAGTTAATGTTCTCAAGGAAACAGTCAGATCCACAAAAAGCTCAGTTTGATATTATTACACTCTGAGGCTGTGAGACTCAATAGTTTTCAACCTGCTCAAAACATGTTGTTTCCTGACTTTTGCACTGAGATCATTCTCAGCTTCTCCAGGCTGATATCACCGTTGTGGAGGTGAGCAGCTAATAACTTATTCCGGCGTTCTCCAAGTCTAATATTTCTTTATACGCATCTCTTTTTATTTCAGGTGGAAAACCCCAGCATGCCCAACGACGAAGGCATAACACCTCTTCATAACGCCGTCTGTGCTGGTCATCACCATATTGTGAAGTTCCTGCTGGACTTTGGAGTTAACGTGAACGCAGCCGACAGTGACGGATGGTCAGTGCCTTCATTCGGTCTGTGCGTCATGCAGTAATACAGAGACCAATAACAGAGCAGCGGCTGCATGAAGGACTTGAGGGAGTTTGAGTAATGAGCACGCTTTGTGGTGGCGGTGCTGGAGCTCGGCTCAGAGGCAGCAGTGACAGAGATAATTGACTCCAATTTCATTTTGACTCAGCTGCCTTAGCAGTATTGAAGGAGGAGATTACAATATGCAATTAGGGTCTGTATCCACAAGTTGCTTGATTTAATTACTGATGCATTTGATTCTTTCGTGGTTAGTTTAATTTAAACTGTAGTTGTTTTAAAATGCATTACAGGAACATCTTTTCTTTCTTTCTTTGATTGGAAGTGAATGAACTTTGGTAAAAAGAGAAATGTTCATGTTGAAGGAGGACCTAATCCTTTTCTTTATTTCCTCTCACATGGAATGTGCGCAGTGCTGTGAAAAAATCTAGCCCACGATTCAGTAGCTTGCAGAACCACCTTTAGCAGCTAAACTAAGTAACTTGGAGAAATCGTTTTCTGAAGGATTTCATCACTCTCTCACATCAGTGTGGAGGAATTTTGACCCAATCTTTCTTTTGGAGGTCTGGACTTTGAATGGGCCATTGCAGCTGTTGTAGATTTCCTGCTGTGCTTAGGATCATCGTGTTCCTGCATGACCTAGTTTCAGTGACGCTTCAGCTGTCACGTTTGACTCTAGAATACTTTGGTATACAGAGAAGCCCTTGGTAACTCAATCCTACAAGGTGCCCAAATCATCATCCCTCCACCACTGTGCTTGAGAGCTGGTACGAGGAGTTTGTGCTGATATGCTGGTGTCTCGTTCTGTTTTTATAAAGGTGCTAACGCTTACCCTTCTAATTCCTATGGAAACAAACGGTAATGGTGTACTTCATTTTTCATAGGACTGCATATACTGACCGAATTGCGATGCTCATATTAAACATAGGCAACGTTTCAGATTTCAGATACTGCTCTAAATGCTTGGTATATGCAGTTTTTTCTACTTTTAGCTCAATATGATATCAAAAAGAGGGGATAGTCCTAATAATAAGGGGAATTCATGAGCCCAATACTGGCTTATAAAGCTGGATCAGACCCACCTATGGGTGAATCTATTTGTGAAGGAAGCTAACAGCAAAGGGACAGCAGTTTGGTAGTTTTGGATATCTGCTATGCTAACAGTTTTTTTTTTTTGTTTTTTTTTGCTGTGAAGTCACAAACTCTGCCAGTCATACAAAATTTGATCAAGCGAGTTAAGGCGACTAAAAGCTCAGCTGACTCTGCTTTAGATCTACAAAAGATCTTTATTGCAATTACAGTAACATAATATATCATCAAATTTCCTTTTTTTCTTCCTTGCAAGGTCCCTTTTAATGTTGTTGTCTTCACAGGACCCCGCTGCACTGTGCAGCTTCATGTAACAGCGTCCACCTCTGCAAGATGTTGGTGGAGTCAGGGGCGGCCATTTTTGCCACAACGATCAGCGACGTGGAAACAGCCGCGGACAAATGTGAAGAAATGGAAGAGGGCTACACCCAGTGTTCCCAGTTCCTTTACGGTAGGAAGATACAGACGCACTCACCTGCGTGTGCAATTACCATAATCGCACAGGTAAACGTCTAAAGTCATCGTTGTGTCTCTCACAGGTGTGCAGGAAAAGTTGGGTGTGATGAACAAAGGTTTAGTCTATGCCCTGTGGGACTACACAGCCCAGCAGTCTGATGAGCTCTCCTTCAGCGAAGGTGATGCTATCACTGTGGTGCGTCGCCATGACGACACTGAGACAGAGTGGTGGTGGGCGCGCCTGAATGACCGCGAGGGATACGTGCCCAGAAATCTGCTGGGGGTGAGAGAACCGAAACCAAAAGAGCGACTCTGGTGAAAATATCACAGTGAGAAAGTTAGACATTAGTATAAGAACAGGTACAACTCAAGGACAAAAAGAGAGAGAAAGACTTCAAAGGAGTCGATGATACTGTGAGTTTTATCTCCTCAGGCAGAGTAGAGTGACCCTGATGATATAAACACGATCACCTTACTTTCACAGTGCCAGGAGGACCCAGCTGAGGATCTAAGCCTGTAAACATATTCATATGGTGCCAACAGTTGTGCCATGTAGCAGCAAATCATAAAATCAACTCTAAGACATACAGAAGGCCAGTGGAGAGAAGCCAGATTAGGGGTTATGTGAAAGTAGGAAGTGGAGATGCTGCTCTGTGGGAGGCAAGAGAGAAACTTTTCATGTGTGTTTGACAAGGATTTTATTTCAAAGAATAGTCCAGTTTTATTCAAAGGTTAGGGCTGACTGAAATTCTGCTCTGAAGTTTCAAGCAGCTGGTTTCATGTTAGCATATAAGACGTCAAGGACACTTAGAAAAGATGAGATTTCTGATTTTGAGCTATTTAACTGCAGAAAAGTTTGCCCCATCCAACTCTTGGCGTCACATAGATGGTGTAAAAGAGCAGCAAGAGTATGTCAAGTACCTGTCTGTCCTATGTTCTGTTCAGTTTATACCACACAGAAAACATGCAAATGCAGGAAGACCTTCTTCCCACACGATGCCCCTCAGTCTGCTGGCCTTCAGATGTTCAGGCACCTTGAGAACATGTTGACATGATGTTGTGACCTCACCTACATCCTCGCTTGCTCTTTCTAGCTCTCTGTGTCTGTCTTGTTTTCTCTGCAGCTGTATCCAAGGATCAAACCCAGACAACGCTCACTGGCATAAAGCCCAGATCAGGAGCCTCATGCTCGAAGAGGGGGCATGCATGCAGGAAAGAAGAAGAAGAAGAAGGAGAAGAAGGAGCAGAATGAGGGGAGGACAAAGATGGAGCCACTTTCTTCTATTTGTGTGGATGCAACAGAGCCAAATCGTGATAGATGCAGTGTGCATTTTCACCAAGATGTTGCAGAGCTGACGTAAATTCATAACTCAAAGTGTTCAGCTGCATGAGAAATGCTGAATGAAAAAAAAAAAGAGTATTAAAAAAGCAATTAAAGCTTTTTTAAAGCTCCACGCAGCTTAAAATATGAAACAATGAGCTTGGAGTCATAAAGCTCTGTCTGATATTCTCCAAATATTCTTTAAATGTCGCTTTATTTTTGTACTGTGTTAATTTAAAATAATGCCAGCCTCATCAGCGACATAGCAAAGGAATGCGCTCTTTCTCAGCTACAGTGGAAACACCTTCACGCTGCACGGCGTGAAGATTTGTAAATGCAGTAAATTTACAGGCTGAAAGTACGTGTGAGATGTGAAATGTGAAAGTGGAGCCGGAAAGAGGAAAGTGAGGGGAGGGTAAACAACGTTAACGGGAGTCAGGTTTCGGCAGAAAATGAATCAGAGGAAAAGAGTTGGAAGTGCAACCACAAGACTGTGACACGTGGAAGCTGGGATCTGCATCCACCCACGCACGGTGAAGCAAAAAGGTTTGAAGTCAAGTCAGAATAATGGGCTGTTTCTGAGTTCATAATCTGACATTCAAGCATTTGTCAACTATTATGGGATGAATGCACGCTCTCACATGTACATGTGTTCGACTGCCAAAATGGTTGTTGAGGGTAAAGGAGGAGAAAGGGGGAAAAGAGGAAGGAAAACAAGAATGAGGAGAAAAGGGTGTGAAAGTGAAGGATGGGTGATACTTTTATTTAGAGGAGATAAAAAAAAATGCTGCCAGTTGTTGCATATTTTTCTTCAGACTAAAGATACCGACCCTCATGTAAAAACTGACGATTAACCCATTAATTAAACGCTACTCTGTCAATCTGCTGTTAAATGTGTTAAATTAAAGGTCCTGTGGCTGCTCAGAAAGGTGGCTTCAAGGAAAGCCCAGCCTAATTCTGGCCTGGGAAAGAGAACCTGTGTCAGTGTTGAAATGGGGCTAAATTAGCCGTGAGTGGAGGAAGAACTGCTTCCACTGCTTCTGCTTCTGGCCCTGATTTATATTGCTTTATTTAAAACAAAACATTGCTTTCTATTATTATTTTTCTCATTACTAGCACACGCTGCTCCTGTTTCTTTTCATGTATCAGTGCTGGTGCTGCTCACTGCTGCCACCTAGTGTACAGGAAAGGTTTGCCACAAAATAAAGCGCCGTTTTCTTCAGCACGAGCTGTGTAAAATATGAAGCAATAAGATGAGTGATGTTTGGTGTGAGAGTGAGATATTGTTCTGAGAAGTGCTTACCATCACTTTGTGTATATGCAAACTGTAACTATACAGCTACTGTACAATATTAATAAAGAAATTATAATCCCTACAGAGAAAAATAACAATGACTCAGCTCGTTTTTTTTTTTTTTTTTTTTTTTTTGTCAAACAATGCACAGCTGGAACAGTTACAGGCAGACACACGTGAGCTTACATAATTACAAGCCTCAAGTAATAAACCGTGGACTTTAGATGGGAATTAAAGTTCAAAGGTCATTCAGGAGAGCCAGCACCGACAGAAAGCTCTTCAGTCGTAAATTTTTTCCAGATTAAAATCCTAAATTCAATCACTGTGGCGTTTGTTATGTAATTTAACTCTAATGCAGGAACTGAACTACAGAAAACTGTCAGCCCTTTATTTTGTAATTTCAAAATAAAAACACTTGGCAAACCGATCTGTGGGGAAATTTCAAAATCAGTTGAGTTACTTGGGCAGTTTTCCAGTTTAGTTCTTATTGTTAAACTGTTCACTTCAGTTAGTTTTATTAGTTGGAGTTTAGAATGTATTCACTGTGAAATGGATGTTGTTTGATGAGTTCAGAACTGTACAAAATTACAAAACACTACTAACACACATACTCATACTCATGTAAAAACCCAGTTTACATGCCTACCAAAGCTGGCTCAGAGTTGGTGTGCTGACATAGTTGGCGAAACTGACGAATTGTTAAGACACTTTTTAGACAATTATGTTATTTAGTTTTGTTATCTTGTAATTTTATTTGTCTAAAATGCTTTTTTTTTTTACACTTAGTTTAAGTTTATTTTAGGCAAACGTAATATAATCTTGTTTCCAGCAGTAAATTCACTTTAAGTTTCTACAGTCATTGGTTTTAATCAAACACTTATTTTGAAGCAGTGACCGGAAGTAGTCTTGTTACTATTGGATGCTTTTCCGGTACAATGTGCTACATTCGTATGTAGCGTAGCGTCTGGTGAAACTGTAATACATTTTCCAAAAGAAAACAGTTGATTAATTTTTGTTGCGGGGCTCATTCACGAAGACATTTTAACCGAACGTAAGTCAGAGGTTTATATAATGGTTTGTATTTGATATCCCAAATTACAACGTAGCATTTCGGACGCTTTATGTTAATTATTGCTTTGTTGTGTTAATAAAGTTCCGCTGGCAGACAGGTTTTGCTGCCACAGAGGCGAGAAGATTCGACCCCTAAAGAGAGCTGCTGAAGATTAAAGTGAAGAATATAAATACCTGATTTTCCACTTTGGACAATTTATTTTATTATTGAAAGCAACACTGCCCATGCTTGGTACATAATTCAAACGGTGATAGTAGTTAATATTAAAAACGAACCCATTTACAGTGTATTTACACAGGCAATAGACCGGGCATTCCAAGAGAAATACTAAAGAATTCACACATTGGGGTGTTTTTATGTGCTCTGGCACGTTTGGTATCATTGGAAAATGTGAGATTAGGTTTCGAAGGAAGCCAAGGAAAATAATTTAACACTCGGGTTTATCAGGAAAGAAGCAGAAACTGAAGGTGGCAACAACAATGGAAAGAAGGAAGTGAAGGATGGTGGTTTTACAGATTTCGGTGGAAAGTGGGAGAAATGATTTGTGCAGTAATAAACAGAATAGATGAGATTAGAAAAATCAAAGTTACAATATTCACAGTAGGTGAATACAGTACACAGAGAAGGGGGGGGGGTGATATTCTCATGGTTACTAATAAAATATGATGCAGTTGATTTTAAATCAGATCAGAAAGATTAAAGTGAAATTACATGTGAAAGACAGTCTACCAATGAAAAATGACTCAAGAGTTCAGTGCCTTAAATTAACACAAATTGTGCAGAGGCAACTTCTTTGTTTCTTCTCTTTCTTCAGCACTGCAATCTGAGAGCTGGTGATAGTTGTGCTCTGACTACCAATAAACCTAACAGAAGATGAAAATGTGTATAAAAGATGAACAACTTTTCCACTGTACCACCCACTTGCACTCTGTGGAGTTTTTACTGCTTCTCTTTCATTGGCATCTAGGTGCACCATGGCAGAGGTTTTCCACCTGAAGACTCCACTGCTGGAGAGCATCAACATGTCCAAGAGGGTGGGAACCACTGTCTATCTAAAAATGGAGAATGCACAGCCCTCTGGTTCCTTCAAGATCCGTGGCATCGGGCACCTCTGCCAGCAGGTGGGAATCTTTACAGCCCCCCTCACGCGTGCTCCCTTTCTTCAGATCCACATTGTCACACAGTGACTGTTTAATGTGTCGTTGCAGCTCGCCAGACACTCCAAAGGAGTAATCTGCTCTTCAGGTGACTCTGTCCTGTTAAACATCATATTCTCATTACAATGCAGTGTCATTAGTGTGTTTCTTTAGTATTGAAGGTGGTGTTTTTTCAGGTGGTAATGCAGGTATGGCTGCAGCATATGCAGCCCAAAAAATGGGCGTGCCAGCCACCATCATAGTTCCCTCCTCCACTCCTCCATTGGTGGTCCAGAGACTCCATGATCAGGGTGCTACTGTCAGAATTGTAGGCAAGGTGAAGCTCACTGATATGATGGTTTAAAATCCAGAATTTAGATTTTTTTTTAATTTTTTTTTTTTAAAGAAGACTAAGACTCTTATCTTTGCAGGTTTGGGATGATGCCAACGCAGAGGCTCTCAAACTGGCAGAAACTGAAGGGCTTACTTATGTTGCTCCATTCGATCACCCCTTGCTATGGTAGAGAACCTCCTCATTAAAGCACAGGGCACTTTAAAAAGACTCACTTTCAAACTGTACCTGTGTCCACGCACTCACCCATACAGGGAAGGCCACGCCAGTATGATTGCAGAGGTCACTGCCTCTCTGGGTCCCAGCGTGAAGCCCGGAGCTGTGGTGGTGTCTGTGGGCGGAGGGGGCCTCCTGTGTGGGGTCATCCAGGGCCTCAAGGATGTGGGCTGGACAGACGTGCCCATCGTCGCGATGGAAACAGTGGGGGCACACTGTTTCAATGCTGCAATTAAAGCGGGGAAGTTGGTCACTTTAGATGACATCACCAGGTTTGACTTTAAAGGAGTTTAAAAGTTTTTTGCAATGAAGTGTTTCGAACGTACCCTCATCCATCAAACCTACTGCCTCTCCACAGCGAGGCTAAATGTCTTGGAGCGAAGACAGCCTGTAAACAAGCCTTCGACTACAGCCAGAGCAGCGAGCTGACAATCATCTCTGAGCTGGTGACCGACCAGCAGGCTCTGCATGCTATCCAAACATTCCTGGGTGAGTGTTTTTACCTCTGAATTTGCCTTTAAGCTTGGTGATGAGTGTCAATTAATGAATCTGTAATAGTTTTTTTTTTTTCTTCATATTGCATCACATTTATTCTCACCAAATGCTATTAAGTCAGTGTCCAAATCAGCATGGTAGACTTTTGTTTCTATCCTGTGCATCCTAATACCTCCAGTTTCCACGGTTACTTTGATAATAAGGAGTATAAAGAAGGGTTTTTGCAGAAAATTAGAATGAGGTTTTACTCTGTAAAAGACTTCCTGTACATAAATGCTTTCGTTTGGCTTCCCTGTACAATGTTTTTCTTCACTTCGAGCTGCTGGACAAGCATGTCTTTATGCCCCAGAATGAATGAAATTAACTGCAAACCATACAGGCCTGTGGAAGCCATTTTCTGCCCTCTTGGGGGCAGAGAAAGTCTAATGATTAATGATAGAGCTACAGCCAGGGGAAGGCAATAATTTATTAGCACATTTATTCAAGCACTATACTTGTTGGTACTTATTATTAACTTATACTGAACAACATCAGTTGTAGTTAATTTATCTAATACAACAAAACATATACTAATCTTATATAGCACAACACTTTGTGAAATATTAGACTAGGGCTGCTTTGCACTATAAACTTAAATATGTAACTAAAGAACACAGATCTGTGCAGCAATACTTTAAATTCTTCCCTCTCACATTAATCTTCCCATATTAATCTGGCAACCTCCAGTGCAGCCTGTCCTCTGTGTTTTGCAGTAAAATGCTGCCTAAATTTCCCTCATAAAATGCAGTGTCACAAAAGCCCCTAAACATGCTAATTTATCATTTTATAACAGAACAAACACTTCTCCATTGAGACTTTAGAAACATTTTGCTGTCGGTTTTTTTGAACTTCATATCTGTATGAAGTCAGGAGCCCTACCCAGCCAGCCAGTCAGAGGACAGTTTAGGCTTTAAAGGGTAGCAACACTTTCTGTTCTTCCTGGAGATCCTGAGGTATTCCCAGACCAGATGAGATGTATCGTCTCTCTAGCTGTGTCTGGGTCTACTCCAGGATCTCCTCCCAGTTGGGTGTGATTGGAAACCTGCAAAGAGAGAAACTAGGGAGGCATCCTAACCAGAGGCCGGAGCCACCTTCACTGGCTTCTACAGAGGAAATGTGAATTGTACAAAGCGGGTCCACTTTAAGTTGGTTTTTGGATGATTCACGCATGCAAAGAATTCAGGTGAAGGGTCTGAATACCTCTACCTTCAGTAACTATGGCAACAATGTTCACACCATGACAAAACTTTTTAATCAGTAACTTTTAAGCCTGCTGCTTTGTGGCTTTGCTGAATAGTGGAAAATGTTTGAAAAATTATGCACAACTAAGTGGAAATTGCACCAGAGTTAATGTGATGGCATGCCGGTTGCAGATGAGGAACGCGTGCTGGTGGAGATGGCGTGTGGAGCAGCGCTGGCAGCTGTCTACAGCGGTATCATAGTCAGATTACAAAATGAAGGTAAGTCCTCACCTTCCTTCTGTTTTCTTCATACTGAAGCAGCTGATGAGTACTTCAGTCCATCAGGCTGAGACAGTTGAGACCTTCTCAGTTCAGAGAAATGACTACATCAGTTACTGCTTCTCCTCATTTTAGGTCGTCTGCCAGCTCTCATGGGCCCTCTGCTGATGATTGTGTGCGGTGGCTCCACCATCAACATGGAGCAACTGACCAACCTGAAGCACAAACTGCAGAGTTAAACTTTTGTATGCGTGCAGGTGTGTGTGTGTGTGTGTGTGTGTGGGCAGGGTGTGTATAACGATGAAAAAACTTCAGTGAATGGAAGGAAAAATAAAGAAATGTGCAGTTTTACTGTAAATTTAAAAGCAAAAGTCTCTTTATATAATTTAAAAGAAAGTTTATAATATTTTAGTGTGATTATATGTTAAGTAACTGAGCTAAATCTTTATAAGTTATTAAGTGTTTTAATTTAAATGTCATTTTGAGTAATTATTGCTTAGCATGCAGTTACACAGTTTTGTCACATGGTGGTGTCACAGCTCTCTAATCAAAAGTGCCTCAAAGTTAGAAACACTTCAGACAAGTATTAGCATCTTTTTTTCCATTTTGTTTGTCAGAAAGCCCGCAGTAAGTCTCAGTGAAGTGTGACACTGTGTTTACCCACATGTGTGTTGACAACAAAATGAGTATTGGTTGGTGACTCTCGTAGCAAGAAACGGCACTTGCTCACTGATAGTATCTCTGCTCTGATCCCTGTGGTGTTCGGCATGAAAGGAGAGAGCATCAAATATGGACAGTTTTGACTACATGCAATGAAAAAAACAGTATAAAACCCAGAGCAAAGCAACGAGATAAAAATAAAGTGTTTGCCATGCATAACTGAATTCATGGGTCATTCATTGAAATATCCATCACTGCCTTGTCCCCCCAGAATCAGCTGATAAGGACACTACACTGCACTGAGGTGTCACAGTTTAGTAAAGTGCTATGTTAAGCAGAAGTGCCAAAATAGCAAATTGCAAAGAGAGGCTTGGAAATTTTTCATATTATGAATAAATACTAGTCGTGTGCAATGCTGCATATTTTGGTATCGATCCAATAGCGATGCTGACTTGGTATCGATACAATCGATATTTGGATCGATCTGCCCACCACTAATAAATACCTATACATCCATATTCTTCTGCTTATCCAGGTCGAGGTAGTGGTTGAGGTGGAGCTTGTGATAGGGTGAGGGTAGGGGACACCTCAGAGAGGTCACCCGTCTTTCGCAGGCCTCACAACTCGCACTGTAAGGCCACAATCAGTTGGTGCATTCAAACCCTCACTTGCTGTGAGGTGGTGGTGGTGGTGCTTCATTGCCTTCCTCTGATGTGCATTTCCGGCACTCCCCCGTGCGTTTTGGGATACTCTGCTGATTTTTCATGCACGTGTTACTGCACATGAAAAATCTGCTGGTCAGATTGTTTTTGCGATCGGATTGGTTTAACTCTTACCTCTAACCCTGACAGCTAGGAACAGGTCCAGCTTGTCACAGTACTGAAGTAGACACGCAGTAAAAGAAGATATTAGATATTTTAAAGGGCAGGATTTACTATATTTTACATTTTTGAAGTTAAGGTGGGGTTGCAGGGTGGTTAAACCCATGCAACCCCCCCCATTATTTCCTAGGCTGTTGCTTTGATTTGCTTTAAGTCAAAACAACAGACTTTGTTGTTCATGTCACATTAAAATTAGCAGTCAGGTCACTTTGTGTTGTGTGTAGGCGGCTATTACTATGGAAACAGCTCCTCACTGCTCTGTGCAGAGTTCATTTTAACAACTTGGAGATAGTGTTTGCCTTCTCAGCTCTCAGACAGTTGCATAAGATATCAGGTTCTTCACAAAGAGCACTGGCAGATAATGGGCTTGATGTGAACACTTGCATAATCCTGTGTATTTCTCTGCATTGTCTGTTCAGAAGCAGCCCGAGCGACAAAAGATTGAATTTTAAAATAAGAACAGCTCCACGTGTAATCTTGTGGAGGTGAAAATGGGAGTTTTTCGTGATGATAAAATGATATTTATGATAAAGGTGCATGTTGCAGTGTGTGTTCTGGTTCAATCTGCATTTCAAACAGCCTTTGAGGCATTTGTTATAGTTTTATAATGAAAATATTAGATGGTTTCCTTTGCAGAATAACCGGCAATATTAATAAAGACTTATGCAATTTGAATAGCTGCATAGACAGAAGAAAAGCCTGGAAAATAAAAAGGCTGTGGCATTGTATTAATGAAAGGTCTGTATGCTACAGGCCAGCAAAACTGCTCCTTTTACAGAAGTGCATTTGGTGACCAGCACCTGCCTGCTGCTTATCTTATTAATTCCCTTAGAAGAAGTAAGCATGTTCTTCATTTTTTAAAGCATGACTGAATAACAGTTCTAATAGCAAAACACCACAATGTCTACATTGTAAAAGAACACAAACAAACGTTGGTGCTCTGGAGGGAGGGGGGGGGGGGGGGTCTGTTTTCTGAAAATTGACTGGCAAAAACTGCATTTTGGGTAACCATTCAAACATTGAACATTCAAAGGTCATATATCCTGTGGGTTAGATGGCTGCTCAAAACAAGCTTTAGCTGGAGCTTGGTCCCAGATCGCAGCTCTCACGCATGGATAATGACCCTCAAAGCAGGGTGGGTGCAGGACCAAAAGTGCTCATTGCCCCTTTCATTTGGTGCATTACTCAAAATTGTGCAACACATCAAAAACTAATCAGCACAGTGTTTTTATTATTGAGTATGAAACAGTGAAAATCGTCTTCCTGTTATGCTCCTCTGAACAGCACTCTGCTTGGTTTTTAAGGACATCTGTTGCTGAAAATTTTGAAGAGGTTGAAATCTGCCATCACGTCGTCCCTATCGGATCTAATTCAGTAACAAAGGAGCAAATATAAAAGCAGGTTATCTCAGGATTAGCTCAGACAACATTAAAGTATATGCTTCTCATTCAGCTGCAGTCTCTGATTGAAAGCAGAAACCAGTTTATTCCAGCAGTAACCCTGAGCAGTCTGGTTAGACTAGGTAAATCCCAGGAGCGCAGTCGACACTTCGCACTTCAAGGTCACACATGGTGCGGACATGATTGTGTTGTAAATGCTGCTCACTGTGACACAACAGCCTCACAGTCCATTCAGACGACCGGGAGAAACCGGTACGTGTCGCCTCACCTGCTCTGTTAACGGCTGAACAATTTTCCGCTCTGTTCCCACATGATAAAGATTCTTGGTCTGCATCATCCATCTACCTGACCTGCAGCTGTGCTCCCACCTCTAGTGGATGTGATCTGGGAAGCGGACTGACAGAGGAGCTAATGGTCGCAGCAGCCCATTTCTATGACAACAGAAAGCTTTGATGAGCCCAGCAGAGGGCATTTGAACAGAGCTGCGGCTATAAATAGAACAAGTAAACAAGTATGAGCAGAGGAGGTGGCGAGAGCGGTGCATGTCTGTGTATGTGTTATGCACATCTCTACATATGTACATGTAATTTGCACATATTTATTTATGCGATTAATGTCCCATTTATCCTGTCCATTAGTCCCCTCCATTTTCCCCTGTCAAACTCTTATCCCACCTTATGAACACAGTTTCCCACATGTGAACAAAGTGAGTGTAGAAGTATTCTTACAGTATATACTCACCGCATCAGCAAAGGATGCGGTTAGAGGTGACTTCACTTCCACTGACTCTAAAAGAAATTATTTAACAATTTCTCACCGGGATGAAGCTGTTTTGTAGCATTCAGATAAATGAAATAATAAAAATAAAAGAGACAAAATATATTTCTAATTGCAGCTGAATACACAAAGAAAGGAAGCTTGACATTTTGTCTACTAATTAACGATTTCTGTATGGGCTCTCTTACTTTACAAAGGTCTTGCAGCCTGTTTGTCACGTACTGCATGTGGCAGTGTAAAGGTCACAGTGAGTGTTCAGTCCTGCTGGGCTGAGCCGGCCAGTGATCAACATTTTTCACCCCTTTTGTTTTCCCATTGTTGAATGTACCCTACATGCACAGGCTCACTGCAGTGAATGCTCTGTAATTGATGTTCATGTCAAAGAGCGCGGTGTCCCGCGAACACGCTGCTTTTAACTCATGCCACACGCCGTGAGGCATCGCTCCTTTATTGCTGAAAAACTGTGTTTCTAAAATTAGTAAGAGGAGCAGAATGAGGATGCAGAGACGGCGTGTTATTGATGCCTCGATTTGGGAATGTTTGCTCATGTTTTTTGACAGGGAATCACAAGGTAGAGCTGAGCAGCTGCTGCGTGTATCCAAGGCAACCTGATGACGGCATAGGAGCATATACTGAATCTTAATATGAAGCTTGATGAGTTGAGGATTTCATCATGGCAACAGGTTCCTATTAAAATACTTGTTATTCAACAGCTGCTCGGTTTCATGGGTTTCAGGAAAATTCAGATACTTTTTATACTTTTTATACTTGTCCTATCATCCTATACTTTTATACAGGATGATCTTAACTACAGTTTAATTTTGATAAAAATGAATGAAGGTTGGTTGAGCTTCATCAGTAAACGGGGCGACTGAAGCCACACAGTGAGCTCAGGTTAGATCAGATACCGTGGCCACTTTATTAGGTACATGTTGTTTGTAAAAGATTGGCTCTCTTCTGCCTTCAGAGCCGCCTTAAGTCTTCATGGCATAGATTCAACCCTCCTCTGGGATTTTGGTACATATTGACATGATCACACAGTTGCCCCAGATTTCTCAGCTGCACGTTCACAATGCAAATTGGATCTGGTGTCTGTGAAGGCCGTTTCAGTAGAGTTTACATCAGTCTGAGATGATCTGAGTTTCAAGTGCCATGGTGTGTTAAGAAGGTGATGAGTACACTGTGGTCATAAAGGGATGGACATGGTGAGTAACAATGCTCGACTGGTACTCAGAGAAGAAAATATCTCCCACACAACCCCAACAGCTTGAACTGTTGATATAAGGCAGGATCGATCAATTCTTTCATGTTACGACAAACTCTGACCTTAACATCTGAAAGTCATAACAGAAGACTCATCAGGTGAGGCAAGGTTTTTCTAATTCTCCTGTCGCCCAGTTTTTGATGAGCCTCATTTTCCTTTTCTTAGCTGACAGGAAGGACACCCAGTGTGGTATTCTCCTTCTGCATTCAGAGAAGCTCTTCTGCATACCTTGTTTATAGCAAGTGTTTATTTCACTTACTGTTGCCTTCCTATCAGCTTGAGGTAGCCTGACCCTCCTCTGGACCTCCGACTTCAACATGTCATTTCCTTCCAGAGAACTGCTGCTTGCTGGGTATTTTCTCCTTTCCAAACCATTTTCTGTAAACTCCAGAGATTATTTTTGGGGAAAATCCCAGCAGGTCAACAGGTTCTGAAAAACTCAGACCAGCCAATAAGTCAACAACCTCCATGAAACATTCAAAGTCACTTACATCACATTTCTTCCCCATTGTAATGCCCAGTAGTGCTTTAGCAGCTTGTTTTGATCATGTCTACATGCATAAACGCACTGAGTTGCTGCCATTTGATTGGATAATTAGATGTTTGTGCAAATGAGCAGTTCAACAGATATATCTAATAAAGTAGTCAGTGAGTGTAAAGTCTTTGGACCAGCTGTAGGTCACAACAAGTTTAAATTAGTTTAGGTAACACCATTGACGATGCTCTAAAAGGCCCCAAGGGGGGTGCCTTGGTTTTGGAGCCCGCCTCAAGTGGTCATTAGAGGAACTGCAGTTTTTGCAACTTCTGGATTTCAATTTTCAGCTCCAGAGGTTGCTGTTTATACATAGAAGTTTAAAGCAGGGTATTTGTGGCTTGTAGGATTTTAGTACAATAGAAAATTACAGTATGTCCATCACACCCCAGGCAGCAGTGGTTTTCATTTCAATAATGCATGCTGTATGAATATTTCATCTCAGTGCTGTATTTAATACCTGACCTTCAAGATTCACATCGCAGGGAGGCAATGATTTCACACTACACTACACTGTGTAATTGTTGGTAAATCCAGAACAGTTCGGGTGTTCTGATATCTCCTGGAAACTCAAAAGTGCTTTTTAAGTACTCTAACAGAAATGATCAGCTTGCCTAAAAACACTGGAAATAACTTATTGCTCTGCGACTGCTGTACCATCAGTGATGATACTGATACCTGCCACTCAGGTGAGGGATGTCAGTGGGCTGTGTGTTGAAAGAAGCTCGTTCTTTGTATCTGAAGAGCTAAGACAAACACTTCATGTCAGTGTCAGTCTGTTCTTAGAAACCAGAGCCCTCCTGCTTTATTTTTGACATTCAAATTCAAATTTTATTTGTCACGTACACAGTCATACACAGTACGATATGTAGTGAAATGCTTGGACAACTGCTCGTGACCTAAAGAAAACAAAAAAGGAAAAGGCTATGAATAAGATAGGAAATAAATATGAAAAATTAAAAAGGGTAAATTTAACTAGGAACGAATAAAATATAAATTAAGGTTAAAAATGAAATAACTGTACAACACAAATTAGAATGAAGGGTAAATTTAACTGGGAAGGAATAAGATAAAATATATAAATTAAAGTTGAAAATAAAATAACTGTACAACAAAATACACAATATAGAACTATATAAGAATGTATGAAGAAATCTAAATATAAATAAATATATACACAATAACAGCAGCTGTACAAGTATTAACCGGAAATGAAGAATATAGTGACCAGTGTTGTGCAAAAACAATGTCCAGAAAGTCCAGTGTGTGTGTAAGAACCATATGTGTGGGTCAGTACTGTGTGGTGGTGTGATTGAGAGACCGTATCGCCTGCGGGAAGAAGCTCCTCCTCAGTCTCTCTGTGTTGGTCTTCAGGGAGCGGAATCGCTTTCCTGACCTCAGCAGAGAGAACAGTCTGTTGTTGGGATGGCTGAGGTCCTTCACGATCTTCCTGGCCTTGGTCCGGCACCGCCTGCTGTAGATTGAGTGCAGGTCAGGGAGCTCGGAGCGGATGGTGCGCTCAGCTGACCGCACAACCCTCTGTAGAGCTCGTCTGTCCTGCATGGTGCTGTTCCCGAACCAGGTTAAGATGTTTCCCGCCAGGATGCTCTCTATGGTGCACGAGTAAAAGTTCCTGAGCACCTTGGAGGGCAGTTGGAAGTCTCTCAAGCGTCTGAGGTGGTAGAGACGCTGTCGGGCCTTTTTCACCACGGTGTTGATGTGACAGGACCATGACAGGTCCTGCGTGATGTGAACTCCGAGGTATTTGAAGCTGTCCACTCTCTCCACTGGGCACTCGTTTCAACCGTCAGCAATTGGTGATTAAGATCTGAGGTGGTGGGTGAAGCAGCACTGAGTCATGTGAAGCACTGCTGTACTGAAAAATCAATTTACCTGCAGATGTATCAGAAAAAAACAACACCTAAATATTTAAAATGCAGAATACTAATATCCATTCTTTACACTTTACATAAAATTTAAGTAAATAGCATGCGATAATTAGCAGCTGTCAAACCAGCTTAGAGGTAGATTACAATCATCTACAGTTGACACCTTTTTTATTGATTTCCACTTACTGACCTGTGAGCCACACCATTCAGCAGGTGGAGCCTGATCCACAAATAATCAGTCTTCAGGTTAATCACTTTAGGGGCTGAACTATTCAAAATACTTCCTACCTAAACCATCTAAACTAATCTGTGCTTTCTTCCTTCCACAGGCCTCCATCAGCATCAGTTGAACATCTAGTGGCAAGAAATCAGATCTCAGCAGAGAAATGCTAAATGAACATAATCTTTAATCTGTGCTTCCAATTATATGTTACCAATTAGATTTATAAATGACTAAAATGAAAATCTGTGACATGTTTTACCGAGTTAATGAAGAGGCCCTTAATTACACACTTCTACAGTTTGGGAGCTAAAAGCACATGCTGCAGCTTTTCAAAGCAAAATTACTGTTCAAGCTTGTTTGAGTCAGGATTTCAGCTCTCAACAGATCAGGGTCTCCTGTGCTTTTCATGCCGACATGTTTCCATTGGGTGACAGTTCAGGACTCCAGGCAGATGAGTATAGTATAGTATAGTCCCTCGATACAGAGGAATGTGTGCAGAATGGAGAAATAAGCAATAGCACTGTCTGCAGTATCACAGCATATTCTGTGCCATATGTAATTACCTTGTACGCATGCTGACTTTTTGATGTGCAGTGACAATAAAATATGACTAATTATCATTAAGGTCCAGTTGAATTATTATTTGATTGGACCAAAGGGCAGGCTTTTGAATATCTATCTTTTGTCTTTGGACTGCGGAGCTTTAAACAGACTTTTCAGCTTTGTCTCTGCATAGTTTTCTCTGGATTTCCTGAATTTTTCACATATTTTAGGGTCAAAAGTGCCGAATTGTCTTAAATGTATGACAGGGCCTGATAATTCAGGAAGAAGGATATGAAGTTAAATTCTGGACTAAACAGGACTGCAATTCTGTTTATAACCATGTGCCAGTGCAGTATTTCAGAGTGAACCGCCCTCCTGTCTTTCAGCGCTACCAATTAGGTTTTCCATTGCACTGAATGCACTGACGATACTGTTACCCAAGTATTATACTAATAATGGCTCATTTATTGTATGCATTGCCTTAAAAAGGGGGGGGGGGGGGGGGGGTTGAAGCACACTGGAACATGCAATAGAAAAATGTCCGTTAAACTAAGATGATGAAATACATTAAAATGATCGAAGTGAAGTTTATATCTGTCCTCATTCTGAGCACTGCTGTACTGCCAGCTTCTTTTTTACTTTATAGATACTGAAAGCCTTAAAGGCAAAAGTTAAAGTGGATAATCTCTTTAGCAGGATTGGAAGTGTTGCATAAAATGGAACAAATGGGCCAAAACATGTAGAACGCACTGCAGAGCTACATCTAAAATATCTGTCCCATTAAGCAGCCTGTCTGTGTCACTGGGATCTGCTGCACTGCATTCTTTTCTATTTTGGAGTTCTGCTTCTCATTTTTATTGACCTTTCTATTGAGGTTAAGCAGCACTGCTTAAGAAAAGATGTAGGAGGGATTTTTTCTTTTTACTGTTTAACTAAATTCTGGAGCTGCCAATACAGCACCTCCCTACTTTCACTGCATTTCCATCGCCATGCAGGGTCCATCACATTAAGTGCTGTTCCAAGCCAACTAGTTTTAAATGTAAGTGGGTTGTAAAAGCCCTCCAACAACCAGTCTGCATCACGGCTTACTAGAATAAGCTCACAAAACTGACATTGCTTTCATGTCTCAGCAATGAACAAAATGAACCAACTTTCAATATTTATAAAAAAGAGTTAGTTTGAATCTAATTTCTATTACTAAAGATAAAATTAAGACAAAGCAGGGTATGAATGAAAATTAATTGCAATAGATAAATTTTCAATAACCGATGATCTCAGTGCACTATCTGATAATCTAAACTGCTCAAGCTGCAGAGAAAGTTTCTGTTTGCATCATAGAAAGGCGAGGACATCCCAAAGCGTGCCTCTGTATTTCTACCACAACACCTTTTAAGACTCTCCAGTGGCTGCATGTGTGACTCCACATGGAGTGGGATGGTGTAGGAGCTGGACTGGAACTGGACCTTCAGCTGCAATCAAAGAAAGTTATTGTTCAAGCTGGACGCTATGGAAAAAGGTCTTTCCATTTTCAGGTATTTTTTAAGAAGCTTAAACAAGCTGGTGTGTCTGTTACATGAAAACATGAGAGTGAGTGAGAGACTGATATCACTGGAGTTATCACTAGAGCTGTATATTTCAGTTTTTATATCTACTTTATCTTTAAAATAGACCCTTCAAATCAAAGTGAGAAAGCCTCAGTGATCAAATGATCCCATGTCAACAGCACTATGGCAACAGTGGGAAGACAGAACTCCATTTTAACAGAACCACACTCAGATTGGCATCAGTTGAGGGGATAAAAAGACAAAAGAGAAGCATAGAGAGAGAAGGACAACAGAACATAAAACATGAAAGAAGAAATTCTGAAATTCTTCAGGAAGAAGGAGATTACATTATATTCTGGATTTAACTTGGGGCCATTTTTGTTTTATACACAACTTTGCATTTCATCATCAGTTATTATTAATCTCTGGTACTTTTCCACAGTGTTTCTGCAGTCCTGTCTTCCTCCCCTCTCCCCCATCCAGTCGCGGCAAACTTACCCTCGCTGAGCCTGGTTCTGCTGGAGGTCTCTTCCTGTTAAAAGGGAGTTTTTTCTGCCCACTCTCGCCAAGTGCTTGTTCATAGGTGGTCATAGTGGGTTTTCTCTGTACTATTTAGTGTCTTTACCTTACAAAATAAAATACCTTGAGATGACTGTTATTGTGATTTTGTGCCGTATAAATAAACTGAATTGAACTGCGCCTGAGCCAAAGTCCCTGTTGGCACTCTTGTGCGACCTGTGTGCTGCTTTGATATTTTCAATCGCAAATATGTTTTCTACCATATATTTGTCAGTCTGTGATTTTATTGTAATAGCTGCGCAGTGAACTGCGGCTAACAGACGCAGACGAGCGAGATTTCTTCCTGCAGAAACCTTGAGGCAGATACTTGATGCCCAAAGTGACAATAAAGGCAGTCAGTCATTTTTATATGAAAGGAATTAGCTGCTTTCACATAAAAATGACTGATGATGAACATTTTAGTATATCTGCATAGAAGCAAATGAATTAATATGGGTATGATAAACAAGCAGAGCAATTAAATGATCCCATTCTACCATTTTAGCCCCTATAATGTCTTGTGAACCAGAATAATTTATATTAACACAACAGATTTTAGATTCAGATGTGTCAGGATCTGAATAATATTAATATATATAATCTAATTAGTCATGTTAAGCGGACTAGCAAAACTCTGATAAGTAATAGAATTCCTGATCATATGATTCAGCCTGTATCCTCTCAGCTGTGTGTGGTATTTGTGCAGCAGACGTTCAGCTTCCTCCCCGAGCATCTCACGGACTGTACCACACCGTGGGTTCCCCCCTTTTCTCACCCTTGCAGTGGGCCGCTCCCCCTTCTTTACCGCCCACTTTGGTTGAAGCCAAAACAGAACATCATGGCGATTGATGGTAAGTAGGCCAATAACGGCTCTCCTCTCCTTTTAATTAACTTCAGCTAGAAATGATACGTGTCAGCGGTGATTTGCCTCTGCTTAAAAGTGTTCGTGAGCTCAGGAGATGAGTGCTTGGTTCGGCTGGAAGCAGTGAAAGTTGTTTTTCTAATTTTCTTTAAGGTGGTAATTTTCCTTTGCAGTGTGATAGAAGAGAGGCAGGAGGAAGCTGGAAGCGGCGCTTGCTCTGTTTGTAAAGGTGGTGCTGAAAGGAAAGCTCCACTCCGCTCTTTAAACTGCATGACATTCATTCAGACCGAGCGTGTGTGTGTGTGTGTGTGTGTGCGTGTGTGTGTTAATTTCACGGAACTCGAGCTGTCATTTGGTTTGCAGTCTCGCTGCTGCACGCCTGTGCTTTACAACTCGGAGCAGAGCTCACACAAACCACATTAACGCACTGTTAATGCGGATAATGAATGCGTGATTTCTATTCCAGTGTCCACCGTGTGCTTTTACTGCTCACCTTACTCCGATTATGTAACTTTGCAGGTTGTAAGCAGCTTTGGTGCTTAGTTTGTTTTATCACTTTGGATCCCATGCTCACATTGCTGCGATACATTAAATGTCACAGGAAGGCAGACATACCATAGCTTAATGATAGATTTTTATTATTTTTTTATTAATATAGAGTTCCCTTTTTTGTGTTGATAAGACAGAACCTTTTCTTTATCCTATCAAGTTATGGACCAGTACAGTGAAAAGCTAGAGTCTGCACTAAAGGTGCAATCCTACTAAGACCCGAACTCTTCCACGGCATGCATTTTTAATTTCTCTTTGATATTTGGGCATATTGGGGCCCGATGAATGTAAAAACAAAGAATTACCAGATTATTTCTTTTACCTTATTTTTGTTTTTAAGAAAAATGAGAGCCACATATGAGGATATTTGTTTAAAATTTTGATAGAACAGTAGCAGTATAATGTCCCCGTAAGTGGACATTATACTGTTGCTGGTAAGGAGGAAGGGCCAGGTATCCAGTGATTGTAAAGTTGTTGGTCCTGCCCCAGTCTTTCAGTCTGCATGCTGACGTGCCTGCGAGCATGGCATTTAATCCCAAATAATCTGGTTTCTTCCTGTTTTGTGAAGGTGCTGAATGCATAGGATGAAATATTGTATGAGTGTGTGCGGATGAGCATACAAGCCAGTGTTCTCCATTGTGGAGTCTTTACAGGAAGTTGCTGACATTTTTTAATTGCATTATTTGAAACAATTCTTTATAATTTTTTCAGCCTCAAACATAACAACATTTTTCCGCACTGACTCCCAGGCCAGTAGATCAGAGTTTTACTAGCCTCTAGTAAGTACAAATAAGCTCATTTAATTGCTTTACACACTGCTGGTTTAATCAGCACAAATATTTCAGTGGTGAAAATTCATTAAATTAAATTCCTATTCCAGTTTTAGACTTGTCCCTGCAGGCATCGCTGCTAAAAAGAGAGGTGGGCAACTGCTCTCAGCCTGCGGCAAAGTTTTTGTGTCAGATTTATACAACACTAAAAATGCAGTCATTTGTAAATCTGACAAACCCAGATTTTATCCAAAGTAAAACATAGAAATCAAATCAAACGACTGTGAAAATCTATCATTGTAAGAAAATTTGAATTTGAATTTTGTATCAGGCAAGAATGGGACACCTTTCTTCTCCCAAAAGTCCAGCAGGAGGTCTCCTCAGTTCCCAGACTGTCTTGAATGGTAAACATGGCCGGGCCCCAACTTTATTGAGACATGTTGCTGCCATCAAATTCAAAAATGATCTTTTTTTCCAGTCTAATCATTTGAAATGACTTTTAAGTTCTGCTGTGAATAAAATCTGGGTTCATGAGATTGTCAAATCATTGCATTTGGTTTTTATTGATATTTTACACAGCATCACAACATTTTGGAACCAACTTTTCACAGGCATGTTCCCAGGTGCAGCGGTGCTGAAAAACCCACACAGTCTATGAAATGCAGAGACAAATAAGTCAGTGTTAGTCCTTTTAAATTGATGTGTTCAGCATTTCATTGTGTGACTGTGTGAATATATGCTGGAGGATTGATTTCAGTTTAGTTAATTTAATATGTTTGATACAGTATCCTCTCCTGCTGTGTTTCCCTTTTGTTTAGTATGTAGAATATCAGAGTTGGGGATGGAAATTCAGAAATGTTGCCCACCTACCCGGGCAGTATCCAAGCTTATCGATTCTTGATTCTTTGCACAGTACACAGAAGATAAGAAGCCAGATGCTTTTTATCTTTCTACTATTAAACCTGTAAAAATAAACATATGTGGACCTACGTTTTTCAACACAGAAAACTGAGGCAACATAAAAACATCACTGATAATGGCACTGGTGTCATCTAAATCTTATTATCTTAGCATCTGAAACTGTAAAGTTATAAAGTTCTCGCTAGTCTTTGGAGGGAGGTGATAAAATAATAGGTCGTGAGGAATACAGGACAGCAGAGATCACCTCTAGAAAACAGCACAGTGACGTGAACTCCAGCTGTAATCTAGGCAAATAGACCATCCATTCTCTTTGGGCCTTCGGGCTCTGATCAGCACATAAAGTAAAGAAACACTTTAAGCGTGTGAGTCATTCATGTGTGATGGAAGAGCTAAATTTGCTGCTGCAGCTTTGTCTATCAGTTTGCTTTTTTTTGACTAAAATTTTAACAACAGGTTCAGACTTTAAACAAAACAGTCACGTGGATGAAACATGTCAGAAAACAATTAGTGGTCACTAAATATATTAGAAAGGCGTAGGTCACCGGCTCTGTTCTGCCACCATTATGCCTCCTCCTTCATGCCATCTGACATAGAGCTTTATTCAACCACACCCGTAACCTCAACTTCCTCACTAGCATTAGTCAGCAAAGTGCCGTTTCCTGAAGAGTAGTGGTTTGCTGGAGCTAGTCGGCCCCGCCGAGATTTATGGAGCAGCTGTGGGGCTGACTGACACCTGCAGCATCCAGGGATCGGTCTCTCGGCACCAGTGGGAGGCTGTGTTTCTGTCTGTACTTGTGATGTTAGGTTGGGTGAACGTCACGAGGTGTTGGAAAACACAAGTCGATTAATTTCAAGGCAACGAATTGAGCTGTGGGGAAGGCATTGTTTAGATCACAGCACATCATCTAATTTAAAGGGATATTTCTGATGAATAATTTACGAGCTTTTAAAAGGAGAATTAGTCTCTCTGTAAGAAACCACTTAAAACTGAGCCCCAACTAATGGACCAGATTAAACACCGGCCATGCTAATATTGCATGTGTCTTTTAGATGAACGTTTTCAGTAATCTCTGAAACTTGCGGCATTCGTGCTGTTTATCAAGTTACACGTGCACAATGTCAGCTACGTTTGCAGACTGGTGTTCAGACACCCGCGCAGACTGTTGTTACTTGTCTCTCCGCTCGCATTATGCAAGTTTTACTTTATATCACCAACAAACAGTCGCTCATTTTCTGCATCAAAGTGTACCAGTTTGCACAGCTGTCATCTACTTTTCAACCCTCCTCGGAGAGGACGTGTCAGCCGCCTGTTGGGACAGCAGCTCCAGCTAATGGCAGGAGATGGTGTAACATCTTAGAACTAAAAGGCAAGCAAGGCTGCTGTGCTTCAATAATATAGGAAAGATTTCTTCAACCAACTGTCATTTCTGGTGCAAGATAGTAGAGCAGTGTTTAAACTGCTGGTCGAGGAATGACGCACAACTCTTAATATCAAGATCACTGGCCAGTGAAACTCCTTCTGTGCTGTCAACACTTTTAATAATGTAGTGTATAAATCACTTTAAACCGCAAAGACATGCAAAGGATTTATTCTTGAATTAAATATTAGAAAAAGTGGTGAAAAAAACAAAACAAATTTAAATTTATTTTCAGTTAAATGTCTAAAAAGAAAAGAAACAAAGGGATATCAGCAACTTTACTTGGGCAGTCTGTCTGTGTGTATTAACACCTATCCAGGTATATTTTGCAGCTCACGTTAGCTTTTTATTTTAATGATTAATCACTGGGTAATTCTCTTTCTTGGCCTGCAGCTGACTGGCCTTACTGTTTCTCCTCTCGTGATCTGCATTAAGAAGGAGGGTCAGTCTAACCACGACCTGCTGCAGGTTGAGAACTGGTTCTTATGCTGCTCCATCAGTTTTACCAGAGCAAAGCAAAGATGCACATGTTGCACGTTGCAGACAAGAATCAGTTATTTTTAAATCTTTCATTTTAGAAAGCCTGTATGTATTCAGCTTCTCATACACCCATCTCTTCATCTATAAACACAATAGGAATCTGTGGGAAAAGCAGCAAATTCTCACATTTAAGAAGCCGGAGGGAATCAGTTTGCAGAAGCTTTTGCGCACTTGAATGGGAGATGAATTTAAAGAGGAAACTGGCAGGAACATTATAAGCATTGTTAATTTTTTCATTTTTAGCCCGAAGGCTTGAGTGAAGTGCGGCTCTCCAATTTCACCTACCTTGATGCCTAAAGGCTACTTTAGAGAGTACTGGGAGACTTTAATAATGTATTCAGTGACATTCAGCTTTGTCATCAGCTCTGTTTATTTTACTAATGCGCCGCTGAATCGCCTTAAATCACCATTATCAAAGCCTGCTGCTTCCCAAATGTTAGAGCTCCTAAAGCATCACTTTTGGACATGCCCGGCACGCTGTTTGTGAAAAGATCACTGAGCAGTTTAAAGGAGCTTGTGAAATTTTAAAAATCTCTGAAAGTAGTCTTTAATTTGCTTAAAAGGGACCAATTTTGCAGAAACCAAATGTTATGTCGACGGGCTCCACTGCATGCATCAGCTCCTGCAACAAGCTGTACTCAGATCGACTGGAAAATGGATTTCACATATCCTGGTTAAGTCCGGCTCTCTGGCTGGCAGATCGAAAGCGGGCAGCTCGCGTGCGTGCTGTTCTGTCTGCGCGGCGTGCATGAAGACTTGTCGAATCCTGAGCTAGAGCCAAGTGCAGAGTAGGCAGGCCAGGGTGTGTTGAGCTGTGGAAATATTATGTGTTAAGTGGAGCTCTACGTGCTGACATTTAGACTTCCAAATCGAAGTGAAATCCCTGCCAGGTCACTTTGCTTCTGGCACCTTTTTTCCACCGGTTTTGCCAGTTTGAAATATACGACTGTTCCATATGTCATTTTAGATCTGATAGACAAAACATCTGAAAACATTAGGCCCGTGCTTCCTCTGGACTGGAGACTCCATCTCCATTTTCCTCTCCATCTTCATGACATGCCACTGTTTGTTATTGCAGAGCGAGAAACAGGATGTGAGGCGATGATTGCCAGTATCTGCCGACCATTTGAGATGAAACAAGCTGTGAGACAGTGTAGCTGGAAAAGAGCACATGCTCCTTGGAAAGCAGTTATTATTGTTAATTCATTATATGATGCTCCAATTAAAGTTCATCCCATATTTTTAGAAAAAACTGGATGAACTGACCACGTGAGGTGTTGCATGCAGTGAGAAACCTGTGGACAATTTTCACCTGTTGATTTGCTTTAGCTGTTTTTGCTAATTGGTTTGTTTTCAGGTCAACTTTAAGATGCAGTGTTTAAATCTAACGGCACGAGGATTTCTGTTGTCTCCACGAAACATTTGAACAAATCTCTGGTTAACACAACTCAGCATTACCTGCTAAAAATATCTCCCCCAACAGCTGGTAGAGTCCAAAATGAAGTTTTTTGGTCCATATTAACATAATAGCATCACACAGATACTGCACATTTGTCAGGTGCTCATCCATGATGAAAAACACTCAGACCAGTCCATCTGGCACCACATTCAAAGTTACTTAAAGGAGCAGTCCCCAACCCTCGGGCCATGGACTGGTCCCGGTCTGTGAGTCGTTGCGAGAGTTGAGGCTCGGGTTGACATTTATGGTTTTCAGGGTTTTTATTGTTTGTTTGTTTTTTAAATCGTTTTTATCATTAACTCAGGTTCCCTGGGTCTTTTCCTGTGCATCATGAATAAATGTTCATTTTTTTTTTTTTTTTTTGGGTATCAGCACTGGTTTTATTTTGTTGTATTTATCTGCAACACTTTAAAGGCCGGTCCGTGAAAATATTGTTGGACAAAAACCGGTCCGTGGTGCAAAAAAGTTTGGGGACTGCTGACTAAAGTACTTTTTTTTTCCTCCTGAAAAGAAGGAGGAGAGGGACCTGCTTTGAACTTCAGCAGATCATGTTGACCAAATCTACATGCCTAAATTATCTGATCAGCTGCCATGTGATTGGCTGATCGGATATTTGCGTTGAAGCAGTTGAATGGTGTACTGACTGAAGTGGCCAGAGAATATGTTTATCTACCTATTTTCAGAGGTGGGAAAAAGAAAACATCACCTAAACTGCCAGCTCAATTGACCGAGCAAAGACGTTGTATTAATGTTAAATTGTCATCTTCACTGTTGGAGTATTCAGCATTATATATTTGAACTTTGATGGTGACTGATTTTGTCATTTATGGTACGTAAACAAAAGTTAAAATTGTTAATGAGCTAACAGAAATAGTCTATCTGGACTGAGACAGGCTGACAGGAACCTGAAAGGACTTTCTGTTAAATCTGTTTAACAGATTAACTAAATTAAACTCACTGGTTTGATTAAGAACACTGTCAGGTGTCATTATCAGCTTCCAAGACTTGATTAATCCTGGACTAAAAGGAAAGACACTGAAGGCTTCCACAGAAAAACTTTGACTTATTTATATTGTAAGATGAAGATGAAATGTGGACACAGACCTCACTCTTCTGCGTGGTTTCAGACTCTTGTCTTTAACTGTTTATCTCTCGCAGGATGGGAAGCTTTTAATGAGCAAGCAGGTTTTTTCCAGAGTGTATGTTTCCCTTGGACGCGCTCATGTGGTCCATGTGTTTTACCCGCTGGCACAACAAAGATACAAAGATGAATCAACAATGCTTTTGCTGTATATTTGATTTTCCTGCCATTTCAGCGCTTGTTATCCATTTGAGGCAGACTGAGGGATTTGTTACTGGGAGGATTTTGTGCAGTTTAGCGACTGATTGGCTGTCCACTTGGCATAGGACCAACGAGGGAGGCTGGCAAAAAAATAAAACCGATTATAAGCAAGTAGAGCAAATGTTAATTCATAGCTCATTGTGACATCGACAGACTTTGTTCCAGCAGCAACATCCAGAGACAGATTGAGGTTTAAATATAACAGCTGTGGGCTGATTTGGAGATAATTGTCTGTCATCTTAATTTCATGTTCAAGCTATTAACATCTTATGAGTGACGCTAAATTAGGCAAATCAGGTCTAAAAATAAAGAATCAACTTTAGTATGTTTAAAGAAATGTTTCCATCCGCTGGGATGCTACTGTATTAAAAAGCTGTGATTTCACACCGGGAAGGAAATCCAGTTCAGCAGACCATGCTGTGGAGATGTAGGTATGAAGGAAACTGGTGCTGCTTTGCCATCTTAGAGCTGAGCTGTTGGTAAAGTAGGCTAATCTTTATTATACTGTATCAACCTGAACTCATCGCAGCACATGTTTCATGAACAGCCTGATGTGGTACGACTTTCCCTCCTGGAGCTTCAAGAAAGACATTTAGTGATTTTCCTGCACGTGGCTCAGTTCCCTATGTACACTCAGTTGTACTCGCCTATTTTTGGCTATTTGTTTAATATAATTTATTAATAAACGAACCGAAAGAGTCATTCAGCATTTTTTCACATACACATTAAAAAGTCAGGGGATTTCTGGTGAATAAAAAGAAAATAACCTTCTTGCTACTTGTTTAATTCAAACATTTTTGTATCAGGCATACCAAATATAACTTTGATTGTTAACAAGAGAAACACAACAAGTTTGTCTCCCTGAGTTTTCTTTTCATAACACTTCCTTTTCTGCACCGACCTCAAACAAGAAAAATTATCTGTCCGTTTTTGTTTTAGCTGAACTTTCTGTGCTGCAGCCTGAGTTCATCCATCTCTCCTGGCCAGACACGTACGCCTCGGCAGCCTGATTACAGGAGGCAGGTCGAGGAGATTCCTTAAAAAATCTGGGACAAACTCTATAAATGCTCCCAGTCTGGCCCCAGACGTCTGAATGAGGAAAGACTGGGAAGCCACAGACTTCACCTTGATTTAGTTTGCAGTAGCAAGACATGCTCCCTGGTGAAAGAAGGGGGATAAACAAGAACCTCAATCTTCATGCCGTGTTTTAATGACAGCGGGCAACTTGTTTGGAAATCATGTGATCATGCGAGCTTCTATGTAATGACAAAAGCCTGTCTGTCCTTTTACATCATCAGCACACCAGTAAAGTTACTGCATAAATCTGATTTTTTCTTCTCATTTCTGAATTGTAATATTAAAAGTGAAGTTTACACACTGAAGCTTATCTGGAGTCTCTTATCTTCACATACGTCTGATTGTATGTGAAGAACTGGGGAGGAATTTTCTTCAAAAACTCTGTAGCTACATCATCCATCGTTTATATTGTCGACTGTGCTTGTCATGAGTTGCGACAGGAAAAGGGAGATAATAAACGGACTGGTAGCCTGTTAATATGCTGCTCTGGTTTTTTTGCTTGTACTGAATAAGTGCTGTTGGACTACAACCCAAATTCACACACATTGATGCGGAGCTTTATCGAAGCTTTAAAGTCACTTTTAATGTATCACAGAAACACTGAAACACCAGTGGATTCCTGTAATCTGCTTTGTAGTTGGTTGGTAAAGGTTTTGCTTTGTCATGGAGAGACTAGTCAGTTTTGTGACATGAGCATTGGAATGCAACAATGCCAACTGAAATGGCTGTTTCAAGTTTTTATCAGCTGAATATTTGGCTGGTAGCGCGATACGAGCAACCAGCACTGCGGACTGGCAACGGGGAAAATGTTATTTTTGACAAACATGAAGTCTGTGTGTGTTTATTGTGTTTGTGTGTTTGTGTGTGAGATGAGTGAAGGAGGAATGAAAAAGGAGCATCCTCCCACACACAGCTGCCAAATCGAACAGCAGATCCGTCCTCGGCTGCTTGTTTGGCAAGAAAGATTTCAGGCGCTTTCTTAACTTTCTTAAGAAGCTGTGTTTACATGCAGTAACTATCTGTCACACACCGGCTCAGGTCTTCAGGTTTTATCAGGTTTTCTGTGGCATTGGGTTAATGGATTGATAGCACTTCCTGAGGCTGTTTGAGCAGCGATGAGTTGCTTTCATGTTCACGGAAAACTGATGGTGGTGCTAATGATGCTGCGTGTTAGCTGTAACAGTGTGAGAGCTGGATGTGGCCATGTTAGGAAGCCTGAGGTCTTTACTGTGAATCGATTTCAACATAGCCAGGTTATCTCGATGCTATCTGAATTTACTTACCATTCAATAGTCAAAGCGTTTATTGTCATGTGTGCACAGAAAAAGCATTTCTCTGTACAATGAACAAATAGATAAAATACAAATAGCATGGATAAATAAATGGAGACCAAAAAAATTGAATTTGAAAATAGATTTATGTGCAAAACAATGGCAATCAAAATAAGTGGTGACACTGTTCATAACTTCCCTTCAACTCATTCATGTCACCTAAAAGGTAAACCTGTTTCTCCATCACCTGTTCAGCTCTGATGATTCAGTAAGGACATCTCCTGGTTTCATCTTCATGTTTCCCTCTCACCACATATCCAAACCGACATAATGATCAGCAGCTTTTACAGCTGTGGCTCCAGCAAACATCAGCTGATACTAGAAATTAATATTAAATAAATTCTAACAACAGCTGATCAAGCTTAAACGTGCTGCTGTTGTTTACCGCGACATCCGCTGGTTTCCTCTTTCTGGCGCAAAGTGGGCGATAAACAAACAAGAGAGAAAAGCCGATCAGCTGATCACTGATCACTTTCATGATTGAATGAGAGAAGAAGAGGCAGCTGTGCTCATAAAGACGCAGAATAAATCCAGCTTTGTGTCTTTTTTCATTGTAGCTGAAGTCCGGGACAAACTGTGTTCCTTTTCACCTCGATACGAAACGTGTAATATTTTCTCTGAATACGAGACGATTCCGTTTTTTAGGGGACGGGTCACGGTTGGCAACTCTACTAACTAACCTTATGAATAAAATAAAGTTCACTATCAGTAAAATCATAGCACCCACCAAGCTGTATAGAAACTCCGTCATGCTAGCCAGTACACAGTACGAGTTATTGTAACTGACGGTAAAAAGTCAGCAAAACGAAAATAAACTCCACCTAAACTTGGTTTATATCTGACCCAGATAGACTGCAGGTCATAACTTCTTACATGAAGTTCAGTTCACCTGACATTCGGACCGGCGGCTGCCTTGGGTCTCTCCTCCTCCTGCCTCCCCTCTCCCTCATCCACCTGGCCTCTTGTGGCAGCTCCGCCATAGCCACCACCAAACAACCAATCCACCACCTCTCATTGTTTATACTGTTATAAAAAAAATTAAAAATGAAACAAATCATTGGCGCATAAAAACGAAAAATCACCATCGGCCCACCGGCCAGTCCAGCTATGGTAGTAATATATAAATACACTTGTTTTTGACCTGGCGAGCTTTGACTCTGACCCTCTGCTGGCCATCAAAGGGAAGGCAGGTTTAAGGTAATTCAATGTTGGCCTCTCTCTTGACCTCTCTGTTTAGAGAGGACCTGGCGTCCACATATGTGGACATCACATTTTGGGTTGTCTAGACCAAAATACTAAATTTTGCTCTACAAGGGCCTGATATCCACTTAGGAGGACATTATACTGCCACTGTTCTATCGAGATTTACAACGAATGGCGTCTTATTTGGATCTCATTTTTCTCAGAAACAAAAAACATTAAAAAAACAAAGAACTTTTACTTTTGTACACTTTTATATTTTATAATTTTGGCATCCCATTTTAAAGTAGCCTTTTTTCTCATTTGTTGGATTTAATTTGATACGCTTTGATAGTTTCACATCTTTTTCTTTTTTTTCACTGACAAACCGACCTGGACCTTCCACCGTTTCATTGTTAGCTTGGTACAAGTAATGCTCTGAAGTAAAGGTCTAGATTCTTTGGCTTTACGCTGCTGTGATGCCTTTTGTTTCAGTGCTTTCAGCCTTTTGTTGCCTTTGTTCAGCCCTGTACAAACCACTACACTGTCTGAATTCAGCCAGAGCTGCTCAACCTGTAGGCAGATCCCAGAGGCAGCCGTTGAGCTCAGAGACCGGGAGGCCCTCACAAGTGTGAGTAATAGTTCTGAATTACAGTCACCGTCTGAAAGGCCGTCTGCGGCAGAAAGCTGCTGTGAACTCTCTGTAAAGAGTTTGAAAAACAGTGACTGGGTGTCTACCTCATGATATACTGAAGCTTAGGTGGGTGCCCACTGCTGAGCTCAACGTGGAGCTGCCATCCATCGAGTCCGGCCCGCTGGGCTGACAGAGTGTTGATAAAACTCAGACCCACAGAGAACGTCAGCGGCTGAACTGTTGTCTGATGCCAGACTTTCAGATCAAACTCCCTTAACTATTTGTTTGGTTGTTCCCATTTTTATTATGATTGAATAACAGCATGAGATACTGTATTGTTTATGCAACAATCAAACTGTGATACACGAGTGTGTGGTTTATTCCAGGATATGCAGAGGGATTAAAAGACACCCTGTGCTTCCAGTTTTTTTTCTCATGGATAAGGATCAGTGGTGCTTTGTGCAGTCAGATCCATTTTCAATCCATGTTTAGTGAGCCAGCGAGCTGCAGTCAGATGGATTTAAGGATGTTTTAAAATGTTGAGCCTTTGTTTTGCACAAAGATACACAGTTAAATATCTTACATTCTTATGTTGTGGGCTTTTTAAATGTCAGAGGGGCTGCAGACTGACTGCATGTATACTCAGGTTTGGCTTTGAAGGTGATTCCTTACAGGTTTAATGCTCCCTAAAAGAAAAGTCTTTAGAGTTTTGTTGTAAGCGAACATCTTAAACCACTGCACATTTCTAATGTTGTTTTAATATTCAGTTAGTATGTTAAAGTTTGTATAAGTAAGGACGTAATGATGAGTAATGATGATTGATTTTTTTAGCGACTGAAATAAATAAAGGAATAAATAATTTATATTATGGCTGAAATGTAAGAAAAATGCTAATGCAGTCATGAAATCAAACCAAGTTTATTCTCCAATTGGTGTTTTCAAAATGTTAAGCACTGTCCCTTCCACTGTGACCCCTCAGCACAGGTATTTAAACTGGTATTTTTTTCTCTTAAACTCTTCACTAAAGGTGCAATCATACCCAAAAATAAAAAATAAAAAATCATGTTACATCTCGGAAAACTCGTGTTGGAAATAACTGATTGTTAGAGGCTGAAAATGTACGCAAGTAAAAGCTTGATAATTATTATAATTCATTATTCACATTTCATTTCAGAAGATTTTTTTATTGAATGATGATACACAGTGAATGTTTATCATGAAGGATGGTAAACAATGAAAGGATGACATATGTGTTTAGACACTGAAAGCTGGTAGGTTATAATGATGAACCAGGGAACCAGTGAAAAGTACTCTGCAGCACACTTAGCTTAGCATAAAGTCTGGAAGCAAAAAAACAATTTCTACCCATATAAATTAAATGAACGATAAATATTGTGTTAATTAAAGATAGAGCTGGGCTGGAATAGTTTGTCCACTTTAAGGATTCGTGCTAACCCTTCTCCTAGTTTTGAACAGTTGTTACATATTTATTCATTTCTTTTCAGTTCTTGTGTTATTTTCTGTGCTTTGCCTGTTCAGAGTGAGACTGTGCAGGTAAAGTAGATGATTCAACTCTGGGCAATGTGCTGTAAGCTCCACACATGTATGCACACCACACACTTGTGGTATGCACATAAGAAACACAAACCATGCACATTGCGTACAAAAATAATAATAATGTAAATACTGCGAATCCATGTACATGTTGTAATTACTCTAAAGGCTGCTCTTGTATCAGTGTAAATGACCCTGCTACAAGTGTATGTGTATATATATGTTGTGTGTATATTTTGTATATACATACGCATACTGTTTGGACTTTGGATTAGATGGCAAACTTTCATTGTTTTTAGTAATGTACTTTTCAATGACAGTCTGACTGAATGTAGCTTAATTTAAAAGGTAGTGAAGTTAAGCTGAAGCTCACATAACCAGCTATTGTGCATAATTGTGCAATAAAACTTTAATAAATGCAAGAAGGATGTTTCTGTGTTAATCGTCCACATCCAGCTGTCACCATCCAGTCACTGTCTGTGTCTTCTATCCGTGTTATTCCTGTCCTTCTGTGGAAGTGTGTCCAAATGCGTCTCAACATATTTAAATGTGCGGCTGTGATGTTTTTGTCTTGTGTTCCCTCCATCGCGGCGTGGCTCATTGAAACTGCATTGTCTTTCCAGGTGGCGAGCGTAACTGTGGAGTACATGAGCTGATCTGCGTCAGAAAAGGTAGGGCAGATCAGAGCTCTGGGAGGTTGACCTTTGACCCATGCACTGCACCTCCCCCTCCACCTGTCTGATCATTTATCACCACTGAAAAACATCTGTGTGTTTGTTTCTGGCTGTTTTGAGTCGCGTTTATTGTTGGTCTGCTGTACTCTTTCGTTCTGTGTGCTCACTGCTTGTTCATGGTGTTTGTAAAGCTTGTAAAAGGTGATCAGTTAGAATTATCTGATGTTGCATCTGTGATGTATAAACGCTTGTGACACAAGAAGTCGCCTTTTTATTTCTATAAAAGAATTCTTTTTTTTAACAGGTATGTTTGTGTTTGTCATAGTTAGCGTTTCCTTTATGTATGCCCAAGTTTCTAAGATGCTCCAATGTCATGATTTATGGTTTTACAGTATGCTAGCATCGTTTTGACACTGAACTAGATAAACTGTTGTCATGGCAGCCACACAGCAGTCATGATGTCACTTTTGCTGCGTGCTTTCATTTGTGATGGTAGCAATTTGCAGCCAGCTTTATTTCAAATGCAGTGAACAAAAATAATGCTTGCAGAGCTGTAGCATTTTAAACATTTGATGTGTTTGCAAAGGTTAAAGCTAAAAGCTAAAATGAGATACCCAATTATGGAATAATTACCTATAAATTATAACATCCGCTTGTTGCTCTGATAACAGAAGCATTTAAATTCCATTTTTATTTAACGAATTAATTTTTTTTTTAAATATGCATGACAGATTTTTTTAATTAAATAATTAAAGCATTGAAAAAAACAATTCGCCCTTCCAGTACTCCAAGATGCCACGATAGGTTTACTTCTATTTCATATTAAGCAGTCAGCTGGTCACTCAGAAGTTCAGCTTTACCTCTAGTTAACACTTTGTTTTCATTGATCTAACACAGTTATTCACCGTAATATCACAAACAGATTGTATGTAATTGCAAACTTGACAATATTCAATTCCAAATTGATAGCAGACTGGCTCCATCTTATTTCCATTTTATTGCTGTCTCAGTGCACTAAAGCATTTTATTGTATGGGGAATGAAATGTTTAGAATAAATGCAAATAATGCTTAATTAGAATCCAAAAAATAATGTTTTGTTAAGCAACAACTATTAGATGGGATTTCAATGATACCAGATAACAAGTTACTGTAATTACATAATTGCATGTAAGGAAACACCAAAGTTAATGTTATTATAAAGTTATTACAAATTCGTTTTCTGTTCTCTGTTCTGTTTGTCTAAAGAATTTCAGTAATGAAATTGGGCGATTATTAATGTAATCAGGGAAGTCTTCATGTGGCGAGCAATTTTAATAATCTGAAATATTTTATTTACCATGTTGGTAAAGAAGTGGCAAAAAGTCCTTGTAAAACTCTACGGTATTCAAGCGCAGGGATTTATTGTTCAGCATCTGGTGGGTGTAACCACAAGCTTTTCTTTGTTTATCTGCAGTGAGTGGTTTCTTTAAATGTAACTCACCGAAGGGAGCTACGAAACGTCAGAGCAGTGTCAGACGATAATATAAAAGTACATATATGTCGTTACACTGACTACATCATGCGTACATAAAAAATGGGAGGCAGGCCATGAAGGTTTGAGTGAAAGTATGTGTGTATTTGTTTATGACAGAATATGATGGGACATAAAAACAGCTTCTTGAACATTAGTTTAGATTTAGTGTTGGATGGTTCAGGCTTTCAGAGATTTAGGAGGAGAACGTCAGGGTTCCCCTGTATTTTTTAGAAACAAATAATAACGGATAAGGAATAAGATGAGTTTGTAGCTGCCCAGTTTTACTCATATTTTTCTATAATTTTCATTATTAGAAAATAAAAACACTGTAGTTTGTATTCTGTAATCAAAGTTCTTGAACCAGTATTGTGCTGTAGTTATCAAAACAACAAATTACTACTTCTGCATTAATATCTTATTTGCATATGAAGAGCTTCTTTTCTTTTTTAATAATGCTTCAATGTGCTGCTTCACTTTAATTGCATTGGAAAGGTTGTTGTTGTTCTTATTAAAGGTTATTATCACTGAATGAAAATCATATTTCAAAAATATAAATTAAGGCACTTAATTTGTTGTTTAACGAATTCATCTTTTAGAGCCAAACCTCTACATGCGTCTTTTAGCGCATTTTCCACACAAGTCTTGACGTCCAGGAGACGGTTTCACAATCAGTAAGGAAGCAACCGGAAACATTAGAAATGATGAAAGCAGAGTTTGAAATGAAACTCTGAACAAACTGATAAATGAGACTTCACCCATTTAAATGTCACCTGATACCATTTGCATCTTCTTGGTGGTTCTGTGAACATCATGGCTTTTGCCAACAAAGGGAAGTGACATTTAAAGGTTGGATATGACCTTTATAGTAATAGAAATCCTCACACTTGTGTCTTGGAAGAGGCTAAGGATTTAGCAGGGTGATACGTATGCTATCTACTAAGAGCTTTCACTGGATATATTTCTCTCATTTTTTATCCTTATATAACAAAGACATCAATTGATTTGGTGAAGAATATCGGAAGTGAGAGGATGTTGCAGGAAAAAAAAGAGAGAGGTGTGCACAGTGTTGCCTGAGGAAGCTCCTAAAGATCGATTACTTGGAGCCAAGAAGTGTGAAGGCTGTTTTTGTCTTTTTTGGGTTACCTAAAAGAAATCCAGGATGCTTATACCCTCCAATGCGTGGTTAACCTTAGTAATTATTTTTCACTGTCATATATTAATAACAAATCCTGCTCCTAGTCATTTCTCGGTGAGCAGACATGGTTTGTTTTCGATGCAGCTCATATATTGACGTTCCTGACTTGCCAGATTTTTTATTTATTTTTTTATTTTTTTGCATTTTTACACACTAATAAATCAAGTTAACTAGAAGAGCTGTAACTTGGCATGTTCAGTGAAAGTACCGAGTACTTCTCTTTTACCACAGCATACTCATGTTCATAAAGAAAGTATTTCAAACTAAAAAATAAATATGCACAAGTGATTGCAGAAGGTCCTGATCATGATGGAGGGGGCAGCTGAGTGGTCTGCTTGTAGAACTGTGTGTGTGTGTGTGTGTGTGTGTGTGTGTGTGCGTGGGTTTAATGTGGGTTTAATCCATTTGTTTGAAACTACCACAGGTGTATGTGTTGTGTGTTTGCATGTGTGTGGCTACTCTGTGGGTAATGTGCTTCAGAGTATGTGTGGGAGTTTGCATGGGAGCGCTGAGAGTGCTTATGAGCTGCCTGTGGAGTGTGTGGGTGTCTATGTGGATTTGAGGAGGTTTGGTTCTTGATGACAGTTGGCATGTGGACAGATCCGACTTTAT
Source organism: Copadichromis virginalis (assembly GCF_057382275.1). NCBI lineage: Eukaryota > Metazoa > Chordata > Actinopteri > Cichliformes > Cichlidae > Copadichromis > Copadichromis virginalis. Next base: position 17,063,398 of record NC_140636.1, read on the forward strand.
CCAGCAATGTCCTCTTCCTCCTCCTGGAGCATCACGTGAGATGTAGTTCATCAACTGTGTCCTTTTAGAAAACCTGACATTGTAAAATGAAAGCCGAGGACGCCTCTGGCTCTTGCTGTCATTGCATTGAATGTTAAACTATTAAAAGGCTTTTCTGGTTGTAATTCTTGGTTCCCACTGGTGTGAAATGTTGGCAGCTACAGGAGTTTTATTTTAGACGAACATGAAAACTGTTGGATCTCCCCAACCAGGGAGGTGGTTGTCATCTTTTAACTGTTTTTTGAGGAGTTGAAGCCAATTGCTTTTCTTACACTGATTAAAGCGAAATGCAATTTTCATTGTGCCTTTTCTTTTGCATTCACCAGTGACTGGAGAATCAATTTTTAATTAAATCTAATTAAATCTCTGAATTACTGCTGATACGGAGTACCCATCCAATACCAGAATTAAATTGAGCTTTACTCCTCACTCTGAGAAGGATAATGGGAGCCATTCAGTTTTGCCTGAGGCAACATGAGGCATGACTTAAACATTTCACACGACAAAATGTTAAATATGTGCATTACTCGTAAAACCTAATTTAGTTATTTTAGTAAAGCAGGATCAAGAAAAGTAAAAGAAAAACATTTTGCTCCACTCGTCACCAAAGATGGGCAGTAACGCGTTACTGTAATCTGATTACTTTTTTCAAGTAACGAGTAAAGTAAGGGATTACTATTGCAAAAACGGTAATTAGATTACCATTACTTTCCCGTTACTAAAACCGTGATTTTTTGCGAGAATGTCTCATGACAGTGACGTAAGCGAGTGCGCCGTTAGTGACAACAGCTGTCTGCAGATCAACAATGGATCACATATCGATTGTGGGAGAGAGTATGAGCGTGCAGCGTTTAAAGCGTGGAAGTACTGACCTTACTTTGAGTTTGATTCCATAAAAAGTGACAAAAACATTAGTGTCCGTTGTGCGTGGGAAGAAAACTTCTTTTTACAGCGAAAAAAACCCTTAAACTTCCAAACAAGCACCGAGTAGCTACGACATAATGGGAAACTCACAGAGAAAGTCGCGGATTCTTCAACTGACCGCGGCACACCTGCACCAGGGTAAACCTCCGCCTGCCCCACTCCTGCTTTACAGGTGAAAAAGCAACAGGACCGCTGAGTCTTTGACTTTATTTATTTTCTGCTGTGTTTTACTTGCATCTATTTGAAAGAGTGAGTGTAAACACAAAAAACATTTTATTTTATGTGCTGGAATGTGCAGAAAATAGGTTTAAATGTTAAACTAATTTATTCAACTCAGAGAATGTTGCATATAATTAAATTTTTGCTTGATGCATAAAGTTAAAAGATTAAAACTAATAAAACAAGTTTAAAAAAGAGACTTTTCCATTTGATTACATTTTGTATGATGGATTATGTAGAAAAAGTAGAATTGGGCTGAAGGATCTATCGCTTTATCACCTCTTCAGGTTGTAAATCGTGTTTTTAAAAAGTAACTAAGTAATTAATTACTTTTGAAAATAAGTAATCAGTAAAGTAACGGGATTACTTTTTGGGGGAAGTAATCAGTAATTAGTTACTGATTACTTTTTTCAAGTAACTTGACCAACACTGCTCGTCACACAGAAGGAGCTCTACTTTGAGCTGTTGGAGAGGGAGGACTAACTCAAACACACGCTTGTTACAACTCAGACGTTGTACCTTAAAGCTGATTGGCTACCGCAGCAGAAGACCACACTGGATGCCACTTCTGTCATATGGGAACAGACACAGGAACTGAGAGTACATCTCACTCAGGCTCAACAAAAATGGACAGTAGATGAATGATTTGATCAGAAATCTGGCATCTCTTAGTACCAACTGAGCTTCATTTAAATGCGACAGTGTACCTGAGTAATTCTCCTAACCATATCCATCTCTTTATGACCAAACATTATGTATTTTCTGATGGCAATTTAATGCACCAGCCAAGTTCTAATCATCTCAATTTGGTTTCTTATACATAGCAATGAAGACACTGCACTCAAATGGCCTCCATAGGCATCAGGTCTCAATACAATAAAGCACCTTTGGGATGTGGTAGAATCGGGGGGGTCACATAATGGATGTGTTGCCTATAAATCTGCATGCTGTCATGATAGCTGCTAATCTATGCCATTAAGGAATAATACAGCTCTGAGGGTAAAATTCAATTCAATTTTATTTATACAGCGCCAAATCACAACAACAGTCGCCTCAAGGAAAAACTTTTGACAGGAAGAAACTTCCAGCAGAACCAGGCTCAGGGAGGGGCGGGGCCATCTGCTGTGACCGGTTGGGGAGAGAGAAGGAAGACAGGATAAAGACATGCTGTGGAAGAGAGACAGAGATTAATAACAAGTATGATTCAGTGCAGAGAGGTCTATTAAAACCATCTGAAGAGGTCTGACGGTGTACCTGATGAAGTGGCTGGTTGTATATACATATATGTAGCTAATGAATTCATTATCAGAACGATATTCGATCCAAATATAGAATCACAGGATTTCTCTTCTTTTGTAAACATGTAAGGGAGCACAGCTGTGGGTGAGCCTGTGACCCACAAAGTGTTGCAGTATTTATATATTTGCAGCATTATAATCTGTGGTGTCATTTCTGGGGGGGGGGATCACTATTAAGAGGTTTTATTTTCCATTAACAGAGACATCTGTTAATTGCATAAAATCTTTCTCAGTTTGTGAAAACTGCACATACAAGTTTTTGTATTTTTCTGATACTCATATTTCTCTAAATTTAATTAGGAATTTAATCCTGAACTGATTTCATTGATCTGTTGCCATGAGGAGGAAAGTATGAGTTATGCTGCAGGAAATGCCAAATATGTGTATTTTCTAAAGTACTTGGTTGTTAATTCACTTCACACATTAATTTTCAAAAAGTGGCTCTTTTTAAAGGTGTTCGGTACATTTTATAGCTGTTACAGGGTTCCTTTCCCACATAATTGTTCTCTGTGCTTCTTGTGTAACACAGTCGGTTATTGTTTAATCGTCCGGTGAGTCATCAGTCAGTCCCACACACGGGGCTATTCTCAGTATTTTAATGGAATCTGGCTTATTTGGTGAAGTAAGTCCAACAGGAAAATGATAAATGATGTTAGACAGCTTATACCACACAGCACCCACACTTTCACACAGCACCAGTTTTGCTGTGGAATTAAAAAAACATTTTCTTTGATGAAATATTTTGTTTTGTTTTTTAGCAGATGAAAGAAGTATGATGCAGTTTATGTGTAGATAAAATAAAAATATATAGTAGTTTGAAGTCAGGAGTGAAACTCACTGTAGATCTCCACGATTTAATATTCTTTTCCCTGTTTGAGGCATTTGGGGAATTATACAGAGCAGGATCCATCTGTGCTGTGAATAATTCAGTCAACAGTGAGAAGCTGGTACAGTGTGAGCAGACAGACATTCCCATGAGAGAACGCCTCCTGCTCCCTTAGCGCCGTGCGACCAGACACTGAAAGCTACCAACAATAATCGGCTCATTACAGACAAAGAGGACAACAAAATTAAAATCTGCCAAATTTCCTGGCATGCACACATGTTTTAAGGCTAACAGACGAGTATCAGGTGGAAATAAGCACACGGCAGGTTATGTAACTGTCTTCTGCTTCTTTAGATGTGAAAGAGTCTGGTTGTTTTGTGTAGCAGTCTTGTTGTTAAAGCAACAATTACTTAAGCTTAACTGGGACGATGTTATGCGTAAAATAAGCTCCAGATCTGTATTTTTCATTTTGAACTCTAAAAGAGTAGATTTGCATGATTCAGAGTTCAATAAACATCTGGATTTAACTTGTACTGGGCCTTTATGCAGCATTGTGAAGTCCTTTTTGAAAGCCTTCAGATAAGAGTTTACTCGTTGCCACATACATATTTTGAAAGTTTATGTCAGGAACGAGGAGAGGAACTGACTGCTAACAACTTGTCAATAACAAATTAATCACAAGTCATGGGAGCACATCGCAGATAATCCTCCTTTCTGAAACAGAATGATCAAAATTTACAAAATGGTCTCATTGTTTTTATTCAGTCCAACCCAGAAAAGTCACTGAGGCCATAAACGCATCAGGAAAGTGTTTAAAGTCTGTTTCCCTAAAGACCTATATAGAGCTGGAAGGCTCTTTGCATCCAAAACTGTCGCCCTCAGTCTCCCGTCCATCAACCCGAGTCAGTTGCGGCAGACGGTGCCTCTCCCTGAGCCTTCTTCTGGTTCTGCTGGAGGTTTCTTCCTGTTAAAGGGAGTTTTTAGTTCCCACTGTTGCCAAGTGCTTGCTTAGAGGCAGTTTTCTGATTGTTAGGGTTGTCTCTGTATTATTGTGGGGTCTTTACCTAACAGTATAAAATACCTCGAGGTGACTGTGCTTTATAAATAAAGACTGAATTTAACTACAGGTTGTCGGTGTCTGCCTTTCAACACACCTTTTTCTGATTGCTGTGCTTTGTAAACCAATGGTTTGAAAAACTGGTGGGCGGGGCTTCCATGCTCACAAACATTGATAGTAAGCAAGTAGTAAGTACATGTGGTGATCTCATTATTAGATGCTTTGGCCCTCTTTAATATGAACACCACCACCTGTCTAAGATGGAAATAAACACCAGCTTGAAAAAACTAAAAAAAACCTTAAAATTGGTAAAAAGATTTGTTTTAACTGGTAAGATGATTCCCAGTGATGACAAAATACGATCGACCAGCTCATTCTTGGCTGTAGGAATGATGTTAAGTTGATGCAGAGTTCTGTCACTGGTGTAGGCCGTAAAATGGGAAATAAACCCCACTGCCTGTCGCTGCGTCTGAGGAGATGCACCTACCAGTTAGTGTTAAAGCACATTGATTAATTTTGCTTGTCAAAGCCACTGGGGTTAACAACTTCCTGGCAGAAACTCTGATCAGTGTAAAATATTACAAAAGTAAGGACAAGCATAATAGTTCCCCTTTAAAAGAACAGATGTATTTTTCCTTCAAACCTGGAATGAACCTGGTTTTATTCAATCTTGACAAACACACAATAGACTGAAACCAGTGCAAGTTCTTTCCTCTTGGTGCCACTAATGGCTAAAACCAGTTAATTGTTACAGCCATTATATTGGAATTAAAAACAGAGAACCAGTCATCATTGCCACTAATGGAGAAACACGTCTTCTAAGTACTTTCTTGCCAGATGGGCTCATTATCTCCCATTTGTAAGAAAGGCAGCAGCTTGGTTTAATTGAACAAAATGGACTTTTACATGTAGAGCTGCATTCATCATGGTAAATGAGCTCAGCAGTAATCTAAAGTCTCCCATTGCACTTGAAAACCTGTTCCATCTCTCCACTTTTGTGACTGTGCATGAAATATTGTAAAGCAAGTGCTTCTCAGGCGTTTATTCTTTTACGTATTGGCTGCTGCTGAGTACCTCTGCCACCCCATCATTCATGGGCGTATGTCAGTACACCCATGATTCTTTGGGTCAAATAAATTATTATGTATGACTGGTGAAAGATGTGTATCCACATACATTGAAAAAAATAGGTGGACTGTTCTTTACAGACCCAGACCTAGTGCTGCATTTTTTATTTTACTCTGCACAACTTTTCCCGCAATTACAGTTTAGTTATTTTAATCAGCATTTTCTTTTGTTTTTACAGTAGCCAGTGTTTGTACACAGGAAATACAAGCTAGTTGCATGCATTGTAACTCATATAGAGGCATCCAAAGAAACAAGTCAGGGAAACGGAGAAAAGACACTAAAGTAGCGTAATAGTTGTATCAAAGTTTATTGCATTGAATTTTAATGCATGCTGGCTTTTACATTTTGGATTTTTGTTTGAGGAAATGTTCTCTAAATGGACCTCCTTGATCTGTATTTGAATGATGATGTAGATGATAGATGTAGCTTTTAGATCTGAAGTCAAGTTGACGCAAAATGGCCTTAAACCTGCATTCTTTATAACGACCACCAGGGGGCGATGACTGAGGTTGCAAACACGGGTTCTGATGCTATAGAAGAATATGGGAACTGTTTTATTGATGATTTGATGGGCTCGGTCACTCCATTCTGATCATATCAAACATGTTAAGTTCATTTTATGTGTTTATGTGTATGTGCATTATACGTATCACTAGGATTATCTAGGATATATTATAGGTTGTGGGTTCACAGTAAAATTTACAACGCACCAGTCACCTTTGGTTTTAAAGCACCAAAATGGAACCAGTGAAAATACTCATCCTGAAGCTTCTTAATGACATTCAAAAACAGATGGATCCTACCACAGCAGCTGGATCTATCTTTTATACATCTATAAGTAACGATGCCATTGGTTGCATAATGTGAAACAGGAGCCAGGTGTAGGTGTAGCATGTTAAACCCTTTCAAGTTTTGGAAAGAACATTGAACATTTATTTCTCATTCACTGCATCCTGGGATCTAAATTCTTCTCACCATCACCACTGTGCACCACTCTGTATGCTCACCAGTATTCAGGTGGATGACAGAAAGTATACAGACTGCTGCTAAAGTTTTCTTTCTGTCACAAACTTTCTCTGTGTATGAAGTGTTTGAGCGAGCAGCTTTCAGAGGTAAAATCCCCTGTTCTTCCCCACATGTTCTGAATGCAAAGCAATTCTGCAGCACTGAGGAAACATTTGATTCCATTAGACACCACACTGAATCTGCTGGTTTTATCATCCATTGATCTGTTCACCACAACCAGCAGCCTCTTTGCAAAGCTCTGTAGTGTAAGACATAATCATTCTGTAAGAACATGCGTCATACTTATTAAAAATGGCTTTAATGAGTGCCTTTATTGGCTTTAATAGGCGCTTTACTTCCATTGTAGTGTTTATTGTCTAATAGCACTTTTGGTTAGCACAGCTGCAGTCTGTTGTGTCACTAAGATGGTTGATCTACAGTATCAGGCATCATAGCTGAGACAATTGGGAATGTTTCTCGTTATGCTGGGGAAAAAGTATTAATTGTCCCTCATTTTAAATTTTGACTTCAGCGAGATTTTGGGATTAGTTTAGCTTGTTAACAGGATTATTCAAAACTGTGTTTCATAAACATTTCAGTAGAAATCTGGCTCGGCCCTGCTTAGAGCTGACTAACCTTTGAAGTTGATCTGGATCCAGACACCTTTAAAATGGCTCTTTATCATCTTTATCATCAAAACCTTTAAAAGTTCCATTTTTTTCCCCTTTAGTTGACAAAACAGAGGATGAGCAACAAAATGAGGAGGAGAAAATGGTCAGGGGTGGATTTGTTGCCAGAGAGTTGCCAAACAGAAGTTGGCATTTTAAACCATATCTGTCACGGTTCGGCATGGCAAACCGTGGGGGGTGTGGGGAAGGAGGACCCAGGCGCGGTGCTCTATGTACAAGCAGTGCGTTTATTTACAGTGATGGAACTGATACACAACAATAATACATCCCCGTGTGCTCCCGACTTCCACTCCGTGTCTTCTCCCCGTGTTTGTGCCCATGTGTCTGCTCCCTCGTGCCAGTGCACTCTGTGTCTGCTGCCCTCTCATCCAGCAATCCTTCCTGGGAAAATAGAGGCAGTAGTTAGTACCCTCAGTTCACTTGGTAAGCTCACACTCACAAACAGACCAGCTGGAGAACTGACGGGAAGTCTCACGAAATGATCCCACGTCGGTGGGAGCTCCAAGACTCTTAAGTAGCTCCCCCGACGAGGCCTGATCAGCAGCAGGTGTGTGGCTTCGGGTGTGGCCAGTCCGCCAGCAGGGCCACACCCACCAGGCCTGAAGGCGCCCGCAGAAACACACACACACACACACACACACACACACACACACACACACACACACACACACAAGCAGGGATAACGAGGGACAGCAATACAAAATATATATTATAATATTAGTCCATAACTGCTCAGGGATCCTGGGTCGCTCAGACCCAGGATCCCTGACAATATCTAAAAAATATACACTTATCAAATACTTCATTTTTTACACTGTGCTACAACCTTGTGTTGTCAGCTAGGTGAATTTAGAGTTCACCCAGCACCTCGTAGGTTTGAAGCATGAATTCTGTAAACCCTCCAAAATAAGTGACACAATTACCAGAATAACCAGAATACGACACATGAGTTGTGCTTGCAACATGTTGGCAATGTAAAAGCCATTGTCTGTGCAATTGCCTTGTGATTGAACGACTGTTTTACGCTCAACATCTTGATGACCAGCGGGTTGCTGCAACTACATGCAGTTGGTTGTTGAAAGCAAAAAAAATTCAACACATTCACTGGTCAACCACCTATTTTTTTCCATTGTTGCATGGAGGTTTCCATCCTTGTATTGTCCGTGTTTTTATATTTAACAGTTATAACCGCTCACTTCAGCCAGACAGTCCAACAAGTGAAGTGAACCCTCTGGTTACAGATGAGTTGTCCTTAGTGAAATGCTAAAAAAATCTTCTGAACTGGCTGCAGGTGGTGACAGCAGGTCTCTGAAGGCTGATTGCAGCTAAATCTTTAATGTAAGCACAGTAAAAAAGTGGTTTAGGACAAAGATGATAGGCTTATTTGATCACTTTGATGCCACTGATGGAGAGAATAGAAAAGCATCCTGACGTTTAACCGTCTGTGATGGCGTTGCACCTCCATCCTGATGTCATAAGGTCATACATGTAGCTGAAGGTCATGCATTTATATTGTCACCAGTGCAGTCAGGATACATGTATCACCTGGGCCGGTTCATTCTGGCGTAACAAAGCCTCGCTAATGATGTTTGTGTCCAGACCTAACTGGATCTCCTGATGTGCGGCACTCAGTGCTGCCTTCAATGAGATCTGACTCGCCCGTGCGTCTGGGGGTCCGTGTGATGCTGCACCTGAACCTGTCACTATGGCAACCAACAGGTTGCGTTTCTACAGTGACACAACCCCTCTGAGTGTCTCCTTCACTCCGGTTTCTTTGCCTCTGTGTCTCTCATCTGCATTGTTTGTAGAAGTGTTTTTTTGTCAGATGCTAAATACTGACACAGTACAGATGTTTTTTCTGCATTGTACCCAGCGAAGGTTTCAGCTGGAGCCAAGATGTGTTCTAACTGTACAACTAAGATGTTTGTGAATGTGGACATTAGTCATTTGTTTTTATTTTTAACAACTGGTTAATGTAATTTGTGGTCGTTTTCAAAAAAGTAACATATATCACACGTTACTTAATAACTAATCTAAAAATTATTTATTATGGGTTTTTTTTTCTCTACTCACCAAGAGGACCTGAAATGTTTTATAATTATGAGTGAAAAGCATAAAGATTAATCTTAGGCTAACTTCAGTCTCTTAGTCCTACACACTGACAGGATTCCTTATTTTGAAACACGTGAAAAACTCTGTCAATGTGGAAAAGTAAAAAAGTCAGATGTCACGTCGATTTTATTGTAGAAATAGATATAGATAGAAATTGAGAGTTGAAGTTGGACTGCTTTTTTTTGGCACTTATTCTGTTCCCTGTTAAATATTTGGCTCATACATTCATCTGTAACATCACTCTACATTCTTTGCTGCTGGCTTTGTGTTCACCTGCTGATTTTGCAGATGTTTTGCAAAGAGGTGATGTCCTGTTAGCATTAGAGGATAGTTGTGGTGTTTCTGGCCTGGACCCAGGTTTCACTTAACTGTCACTTCTTCTGAATATTTTTTTTTAGCTCAGAAAAAGTGAAAGCGGGTGTGAATAAATTATTACCATTATTACCATTTCTTACAACATGACAACCTACTACATTCGATTTAAGGCTAAAAACAGCTTAAGTAGTCACGTTTTGATATTTAAAAATGTGTATTTGTTTTCTAGTCTCTCCAGAGGTGCTGGGGTTTCTGACAGCCATCGGACTCTTCATCATCCTCATGACTTTCCTGTTTTGGTACCTCAACAATAAGTTGGCACTAGAGAACCCAGGAAGCCTTCAGTGCCTTGATGAATTCAGGAAAACCACTGAGCTGCAAGGTGAGCATGCATAAATTTAAAATGAAAGCACATTCGGTTGTCTTTCTTTCACATCTGATTTTCTTTAGTGCCTTTGATCCCAGCACGAGGCCCTGCCTCTGCATGGAGGCATTTTCCACTGACACTGGCCTTTCTCAGCCCATGCCGGGATTACTGTTACTGACAGCTGTAGGACTGTTTACTTGTCATCTGCCCACGGGGGCTTCAAAGGTTTAAAAGGTTGGTGCCCCCCGGGAGCCCACACGGGGAGTTTGCTCGACTCAGAGAAGCCATCTGCAGAAAACAAAGGCAGGCAGTGTAACGCAGCAAAGTGACTAATCTCAATGACCTTCTGTGTGGACAGATTTGGAACAGTGGCTGTTTTGACAGACACATGAGACAAATATTTGAGTTCGAATTGTTACCGGTCTGTTGAAAAAACAGTTTACAGTTTCCTGATTCTGTTTGTTAAAGATGTATGTATTGAAGACTGCATGTTGTAAGTGGGAATGCATGTTGAGTTAGTGGGAAGGTTTGCAGAGCAACCACGGATTGGGTTATTTTAAAAGCTGTGCTGCCTCCTGCTGGAAAAAATACAAAGCTACAGTGAGAGAAAACTAGCTTCCTGACTTCGCTTACTGCTCTGATCAGCTACATTTTTATTCTCTGCTTTATTGTGTTTCTTTCCCTAATTTTAATTATCCCCTCACTGAGCATCTGCATCACATTGAGAAATACCTTCTTCTAATTGAGAGGACGTGTAACTAACTATAGTCTTTAAGTGACCACTTAGAGCAGGGATGTTCAACTCCAGGCCTCAAGGGCCGGTGTCCTGCAGGCTTTAGATATCACACCTAAATCAAATGATTAGGTCATTATCAGACCTTTGGAGAACTTCAAGACATGTTGAGAAGGTAATTTGGCCATTTAAATGAGCTGTGTTGGATCAAGGACACATCTGAAACCTGCAGGACACCGGCCCTCGAGGCCTGACTTAGAGTTTGAATATTTAAGGATGGCAAAGATAAAAAAAAAGTCTTTTATGTTTTCCATGAATAGTTGTCAGCTGTGTAACAACTGTGCACAGAGCACCATGGCAGCTTCATTATTGGAAATAATCTTCATTACTGTTTAAACAGCCTCCACTGTGACTTCAGGTTGCTGCACACGTTCAAAGTTTAGACTATTGAAAGTCTTGGTTCACTCAATCTCAATCTGTCCTCCGTGTGGAATCACACGTTTGCCTGTTTAAGGGTCTCTTAAATGGTATTGTGAAAACGCAGCAGCTTTTATTGAGACGCCCTCGCCTGCCTGCAGTGGAAGGCAAATTGGCTCTGGCAATTTGTGCTTTTGTGTTCAGATCACGTCCATTAGCTTTTGTAAAACACACCTGTTACAAATCTATCCAGTTTCTTTTCAACCTTTGTAGTAGTTTCAAAACGTGTCACCTGTTCAGCTTTTAAAACAACAAAAATCTCATTTTGGCGCGTAGGAATGGGGAGTAGGAGAACACCTGGAGAATATCTCATCCGCCGTTGGCCAGGCTGCCAGTCTGTCACGGCACAGCTAATAAATACATTTGGAAGCTCTTTTTTAAAAACATTGATGAAAGCATGTTGTTGTTGTGACTCAAAAGGCATTAATTGAAAGTTGCATGATTGTTGCTGGATTGATACAACCAAAGCAGGTGAGCAGATTTGGCTAACCATCAGTTAACCGAACTAAATGAGTTTATGCATTTGACAAATTTATGACTCGTTTAAAGGATGCTTTAGTCCATAAATGCTATCGAATTTAGAAGAGATTTAAATTTAATATGTGATGAAGAAAGAGTCGCATTGAGTGATAATTCCAGTAGAAATGTTGTAGAACCACTTGGCAAGATAAACAAGAAAACCCATAAGAGTATATGACATCAGAGTAAATGACACACAGACTGAAAACACAAGCAGAATTTTAAACATCTTGTAAATTTCTCTGAATTCAGTCACTACATCACGCTGGATGTGTGATGGAGGTAATTTGGTGGAGGAGAAACCAAAAGGAGAGAGTAACATCGCAGGATGAGGGTGCAGATGTTCCTTTTTAATCACAGGGCTCTTCTGTTTTCACTGCAGTTACTTATCAAAGGCTTTTCTGAGCGATCACGAGCTTTCTGTTCAGAATGATCCAATAAGCTACAGCTGCCAGAACCAGTGCAATGATTTTTTTCCCTCATTGATTTTATCTGTTGTTTCCACCCATACAGTGTTTATTTTTATATATAAAAAGATGCTTCTTAAAGTGAAGCCAAAGTAAAATTGTCTTAAACCTGAATTCCATCTAATAGCCAGCAGGGGGCATCTCCTCTGGTTTCAAAATGCTGTCTATGGAAGGACATCCCATCAGATCAGCAAACATGTAGTGCTTACAAAACCTATTAGACCATCACCCAGTGTGAGGTTTAATCCTCAGATGTTCTAAATTAACAGTATTGGTGATTCTCAAAATCAATTTTATGTTTTTGTAATGGTTACTCCACCAGTGTGTGCAAGCTCTTTAATCATATTCTTTCATGCTAAAATATAAGTATTGTTGTTATCCAAACATTTTCAATTTTACTCTTTTAGAAACAGCAGAAAAACAAAGTAATGCACATTATTAGTTTTTGATTAAGATGCCAGATTTTCCATCATTTATTTGCTTTCTTGAACAGAAAAATTACTTTTGGTGGTTGTCCGCTCAGATTTGGGTGTTAAAACAAGAATTCACTTTGTTTTTTACCTGATAAATATCATTTTTATTTTAAACAGCTTTTTAAATAACTTGTGTTTTCTTGCTTTTATGACAGGCGGTCTAATAAATGTACCAAACACTCAACCTGATGAGCTTATAGACTTAATCTCTTGTTTAAAGCCTTATTAAATACAGTGCAATGTTCATTTTGCAAATTATGAACTTCATCGACCTTCATTCAGCTACATTCAAATCCTTCACGATGTCCTTCAACCTTTTGAGCCTGTCATCATCCACTTTTGTCATCTTCTGTGGGGTTTTTTCAGCTCTTCCAGTGAATGCTTCCTTTTATTTTTAAAAAAAATGTACTAGTTTGTTGATTTGGTCACTTCTAAAGGTTCTTTGTTTTTGTTTTGTTTTTTCAATTGAATGATTAACGGCCTCCCTCACTTGATTGGACATCTCTTTGGGTCTCATATTGAGAGCTCCAGGAGACAGGTAGTTCCAGATCTTTTATCAACATAATTTTTATTTCTATAACGAGGTAACGGGCCTCACATGGCCATAAAACAGTCAGTCAGTAGTCAAGTTACTTTTAAGCCCCTCAAAATGTGTGACTGTGTATAAAACTTCCTCAGATAAAGCCAGCAAATTCCTAAAAATACCTCTAATTAATGCTAAAAGTCTTCAGTTCAATCACACCACGATTGTTTTTGTTTTAATTTAATATACACTGTGTGTGTCGAATCATGTCTGAAACAGTTTTTGTGATATATAAGACAGTGTGGAGGGAAATGATTGTGGAACTGACTGTATTGTCCTCTATCCCCAAACAGATAAGGTCTACTCCGACGCTGACTTGCAGGCTTCATCGTCAGACAGCGAGGATGAACTGATGGGTCAGTATCAGGAAGCGGTCAGCCGCTCCCAGGGCCTCAGAGGAGGAGCCAAGGTGTCCTCTAATGCCAAGCACACTGGAGGATTCAGCTGGGAGAGCCGGCAGAAGTACAGCCCGCTTACTGCTGATTATGATGGCTACAGCAGTGAAGCCTCAGCTGATGATGGTGGGTCCTCCCACATTTGACCGTCTTGTATGTTTTCCGTGTATCCACAGATTTGACACAGTGAGAAGTTCAGATATTTCCTTCATATCACCTCAGGGAGTTTTAGTTAAATGCTCACAGTCCTCTGCAGCTCTGTACCAACAAACACAAGAACACCATATGTGTAACACACACACTTACACACACTGTCAGTTAATCTAGAGAGGTGATCAAAGCGAGGCTGCCGTTCAGCACACTCTCCGTGGGAGGGTTGTGAAACAGTCAACTGTCTGTACAATGTGCACAGCCGCAGCCTCGCACTCTTCCTTCTTTTTTTATAACACGTCTATGTTTCCCTTCTGCCCGACTCGCCATCGCTGCGATTGTTCTTCACCCTTGTCGAGGTGGGTTCAGTCACAGAAGAGCGCTGGCACTGACCTCCTTGGATTAGTTTGTTATTCATCTGACACGTTAATGGCCAAGAAGCATATCGTGTTGATTTAACGCTATACAAAAAGCCACTCTTGACTTTCTCCTCAGTAAATGTTTACCCAACTTTATGCTTAAAAAATAGTTTTGCATGGCATAAATGACAAGACTGGCTCTGCCTAAAATGAAGAGACTGTGCATGTCAACACTTACAATGGATGTTTTTTAAGCTCGTGGCTTCCTGAGGTGCTTCTTTCACCTCTATATCCAGCCTGCCATCTAACCCTGTAAGAACCATCCTACACTATGCCCCTAAATGTGAAACTAGCCCTTTAGGGAAAGCAAATAAGCAAATGTATCTGTTGCATAGAGAAGAAAACTGTTACAAGGAATGTCAAATTCATCTAAAAGTCCCCGATTGACCTGTTTTTCCATCCTGCAGAAATATATCGGCAGTGCTGTTGTTGTCTGTTTTCGTCACACCCAGACAGGAATGCTTGTGTCTGACAGTATTTTTCAAAGACAAAAACAATCTAGTCTATGCCAGGGTCCTTGATTGGTGAATCACGTCTGAACCAGTTTTTGTGTTATATAAGACAGTGGGTTCAAGTGCCGGGTGTCTGGCACAGTCTATTTAAAGCCGCGTTTGAATGCGTAGCTGGGAGAGAAGTAGTACATGGCGTGCTTCTGACTCCATTAGCAGAGAGGCAACGGGCTGCACAAGGTTGTTGTTGAAGAAAAGCAGAGCGTCTCCTGATATCCACTAGATGGTCTCTGTTATCTTCAGATGATGCTTTGAATTTTTAGGTCACTATAGAAAATAATCCCACATGGGGAAATGAGTGCTATTCAGTAATATTATACTCCAGGATTTTCAGGTAACTCTTACTAGCAAAACTTTAGAATGAATTTATGTTTAATCTGCCTTCATTTAGAGACACGAAGGAGCCAACTAGAGAATATTGTCCCAAAGGTAATCATTGAAATCTGAATTTTGTTTCTGGTGCCTCAAATGTAAATGTCAGTGCAGTATTTCCTTTGCAGCTGTGATGCTTTAAAGCTTACTTTGAAAATACTGCACTACATGCACTACATGTACTCACTGGCCACATACACCTTGCTAATACTGCGCCTTAACTCTTCATAGTTCAAATTCAAAGATGCGCTGAAAACATTCCTCTAAGATTGACACGATAGCATCACACAGTTGCTGCACATGTGTTGACTTCACATCCATGATCTCTTGTTCCACCACATCCAAGTGCTGCTCTATTTGATTGAGGTCTGGTGACTGTGGAGGCCATTAGAGTACAGTGAACTCACTGTCATGTTCAAGAAGCCAAGTTTGAGATGGTTTCAGCTTTGTGACGTGACCTGTTATCAGAAAATGATTACATTGTGCTCATAAAGGAGTGACAATAATCAGGGAGGCTGTAGACTCAAACAATGCTCAGTTGGTTCTAAGGAGCCCAAAGTGTCAGGACAATGTCCGCCACTCTCCAGTTTGCCTCCCAGCCATTCTCTACCTACTCAGCCATGTCTACGCCCACCTGGACAAACTGACGTGCACTGTGGGAATCATGTTTTTTGAACTTCTCCAGTGCTTTCAGGCCAGCTCTACTGGTGATAAATTGACAGTGATGCAGGTGGATGCCTCCCTAGTGACCTGGATAGTTTGCTAAGTGACTGGCAGACCACAGTATGTGCGCCTGCAGCACTGTGTGTCGGACAGTAAGTGTAGTAAGCGATACGGGATCCCTGCGGGGCACTGTCCCCTCTCCCTCATCTTCCCCTTTTACACCATGGACTTTAACTCCTGCATTGAGGCCTGACACCTTCAAAAGTTTTCTGATAACTCAGCCACAGTGGGCTGTATCAGGCTGTGGTGGGTAACTTTGTTATGTGATGCAGGCAAAAGCATCTGCAGCTTAACTTGGGCAAACTGTATGTGGATGAGAACACCGCTGACTCCTGTTTGCATTTATGGGGTCTGGGTGGAGACAGTGGAAGATTACAGGTGTCTTGGTGTTCACAATGACAGTAAAATAAACTTCATTAAAAACACAGAAGTGCTCTCCAAAAACTTATCAACTTCTGAGACGACTGAGGTCGTTTAATATCTCCCCGATGATGCTCACAGTGTTGTATGAGCCTGTGGTGGCCTGTGCCATCATCTGTACTGTGGTGTGCTGAGGCAGCAGGTACCAGCAGACTCAATAAACTTACCCACAAGGTCAGTCATGCTGTGGGTGTGGAGCTTTTAGCGTCTTTGTTTTACTTATTTTTTAGTAGAGAAAGTTTACATCCATCCATCTTCTTCCGCTTTATCCAGGGCCGGGTCACACCAAGCCGTTCCCAGGCCAGCCGAGAGATATAATTTCTCCAGCGTGTCCTGGGTCTGCCCTGAGGCCTCCTCCCGGTGGGACATGCCCGGAACACCTCACCCAGGAGGCGCCCAGGAGGCATCCTTGTCAGATGCCCGAACCACCTCAACTGGCTCCTTTCAATGTGGAGGAGCAGCGGCTCTACTCTGAGCCCCTCCCGGATAGCTGAACTTCTCACCCTATCTCTAAGGGAGAGGCCAGCCACCCTTCGGAGGAAGCTCATTTCCGCCGCTTGTATTCGCGATCTCGTTCTTTCGGTCACTACCCACAGCTCGTGGCCATAGGTGGGGGTAGGAATGTAGATTGACCGGTAAACTGAGAGCTTCGCTTTTACGCTCAGCTCTCTCTTCACCACAACGGACCGGTGCAGCATTTACATTTTCTTTCATATTTATAATTTTTAATTGTGTGTCGATAATAAAAACAATTTCCCTGCTGGATTGATAGTGTTTTGATTCTGATTATACCTCATGCAGAGGTATAATCAGGAACTTCTCAGGAACATCGCCTGTGAACGTCAGAGGTGCTTGTGTAGGATCAGCAGTAAGTCAGCTGTTTCTGCCTATGTGGCACCAATAACAATGTCACATTCACCCCCCCCCCCCCCCCCCCCCCACACACACACACACACAGACAATCGGATGCTTAGTTTGCTCAGTTCATGATGTCATTGTGACCATGTCTGGATCAGTGCAAACAGTAGCTGCCATGTGATTGGCCAATATTTGTATTAACGAGCAGTTCGACATGTGTACCTAATAAAGTGGCTGGTGAGTATATATTGACTGAGCTGTTTACTTTGGTTTGAAGTCATGTTTGTTTTCTTGCACAAATCCATCACTGACTACTTGCCTGTTGCAGGAACGTCATGTAGTGAGTGTTCTTTGTGCGTGAGAGAGAAGCAGGGATTTGAGTCACAAGAGCCTGCCAGCAATAATTTGAAATTTACTCGGTTTATTTATGACAACATGTTAGCTACGCAAGGTCTTGTTTTGATTTTTTTCCTCATGATTCTAATACCCTTAAAGGTTTCAAGGATTATCCAGATAACTGGCAGATGATGTATTTCTTGGCTGCCAAGAAAACAAATTCAAGGAAAAGCAGTTGTTTGTGTGCCTTCTGTAAAGTTTTTGGTTCATCAGATCATAATCAGCTTACTTATAGTTGCTCGACTATAACCAAAGAGGAGGTAAAAACTCTGTCCGTCCGTGGCTGCACTTCGGTTGAAAGTACTGGAGGATCATTATTTTCCTCCCTGTGGTAAGGCTTTGATGGCTGTGGTTTTCTCTCCCACCGTGGACCAGCAATATCAAAGCAGCGGCCTCGTGCCATGGCTGACATCGGTTCAGGCTTTCTCTGCAATATGGAAAGTTTCATTAGATAAATAGGTGAATCGTTTCCATGATTTTCCACAAGCGCTAAAGGACACGCATTTCATTATTTTTTCAAGCAAACAGCCATAAAAGCTTCCTCTCCACACCCACAGCTACCGCTGTTGTGTTTGTCTGAGTATGAAGAGCTTCATCCTCAGGACATATGTATAAAACATGAGGAGGATTGTGCCAGAGCTGCAGAATCAGAGTTTGGGTGCCCCGGTGGCTTCACTCAGACTCCAAAAATAGGAAGTAAGCAGAAAGCAGAAAAATGATCTAAGGTTTCCCTTCTCTGAAGTAAGCCCCTGCTCTAATGGCCACTTTGAGAACCGTGTTGCACAGCATGTACCAGTGCTTTTTGATGGTTTTCTCACTCATGTGGATAGTAGGATTTCAGCTTATGGTCAATGGACCCTCCAAATCATTTGCTGTATATGATTATGAGTAGGTCCATAAATAAACTGTGTTGTCACTGTATCCATATTTTTATTTTGTCTTGTCACCTGTACTTTGCTCTTGGCAATAATTATAATAATTAGTGAAAAAAAAAACAGTTATTATAAAAATAATAATGATTAGATTTAAAGATTAAATGTAAACTGTTCTGTTATGTAAAAAAAACTCTTCTTTTTTTCTTTTGTTATTATTTTCTTTTAAGAGAAATATGGTAGACACTCACATTTCTGTTAATTTACCTGTTGCTATGGTTTCAGTTCAATTTTAATTATATATCACCAAATCGCACTTTATTTTGTAAGGTAAAACACTCTAATGACACAGAGAAAACTCAAAGATCAAACACCCCCCGATGACTTGGTGACAGTGGGAAAGAAAAACTCACTTTTTACAGGAAAGAAACCTTCGGCAGAACCAGGCTCAGAAACAGCAGCCATCTGCTACAGGAGGTTGGGGATGAGGTTTCATTGATTGTGGCTTTATTTCATGC
Source organism: Copadichromis virginalis (assembly GCF_057382275.1). Lineage (NCBI taxonomy): Eukaryota > Metazoa > Chordata > Actinopteri > Cichliformes > Cichlidae > Copadichromis > Copadichromis virginalis. Next base: position 17,082,261 of record NC_140636.1, read on the forward strand.
ACTTTACTCAGAGCTGATTGGCCTACCTCTGACCAGAAAGCTCAATTAATTAATCCAGAGTTCATGATTTGATTCAGTTTGAATGAAAGTGGTTTTAAAAATCCAACATAAACCTTGGAAAGAAGCAAATTAGTTTTTCACATAGAACAAAATTCACTTGTGAATGAGGGTGCAGCGATGACTGGTGCCATGTTGGAAGTCGGCCACATTTTTAAAGACCTTGTTTACTTCTGAATGGTTACCCAACCAGCTCAATAAGAGCAAAAAAACATTTTCTGAAGCATTAACTAACAAAAGTGAGAGAATGTTTCTCAGCCAAATTTTGTTCATCTCGCACTCAAACCTGCACATTTAGCACTTTTCTCACATGAAAATCGGTGAGGTGTAAGTGAGATCACGATAGCTTTATTCATATGCTGCAACTCAGAAGCAAAAGGAAGCCATTTTTAGTATCCACACCTCTGAGCACATGTTTTACAAAGAATATTGTAGACAGAGAATAAATGGGGATTGAAACTGGGAGGAGGGCATTCAGTCGTCATAGTCTATACTCTGCACAATTTTTAAGGGATTATTTCTTGAGTGAAATGTAGTTCCAGCAAGTAGTTCCAGTCCTGTACATTGTCTTCAGGATTAAGATTTAGTTTCTACCACCATGCTAAGCCAGAAAAATAGATCCCGGCTGTGTTTCAGAGATTCTTTAATGAATAAATTAATTATTTTTTTCAAATATAGCTTTCACACAAGAACTGGAATACATTGCAGCTGGGTTCAGTCCACTGTTCCACAGAGCCACATCTTCAAGCATATTTTATATGTTTTTAAGGATCTATAAAGTTGGGGGTAAAAAGGTGATAGGTTTGTAGCTTGAACCTATTCGCTGGAACGTTGAAGACAATATAATTACACCGCAAGCAAGACACGAAGTAGGCAAAGTTCTTCATGTTTCTCGTGCACGGGAGAGAACCGGACAAACGCCGTTCCTTCGCTTGACCCCAGTTGCTCTCGTCCGCTCCCCCGTAACACTGCTCTTTTATTGAGGTTACATGAATATGCATAGGTTCATTAACATACGCCGTCTACATACAAACAAAGAGTACCTTGCCTGTGTGTGTGTGTGTGTGTGTGTGTGTGTGGGGGGGGGGGGGGGGGGGGGGGGGTCAGAGTGTGACCCCATAAATGACTTCCCTAAACCTGCTGGTCTGGAAGTCCAACAGTTCATCTAAACAAAAGGCACTTAGCCTAAAACAGATATAGCCACGTTTATCCTACCATAAAACAATAAAACAAGGTACGACCTCTTCCCATGTTCCCAGGATGTAGGTGCGAAATGCACACCAAGCCTTTGCAGCCTGCTAAAGATCACACATCCTATCACTACACAATTGATTATACACCTCTAAGCATATATGGTTAAATATTTCTAAGCATAAATGACAATCAACAATACAAAACCTAACAAAAGGTCTACAATAGGGTGTGCAACTGTTAATGTAACTCGAGTCATGCACTCATACTGGGTGTCCTTGTTTTGTCCTTCCATCGAGTGTTTTAGAATCAGAGACTTTAGTCTGTATGAGGTCTTTTATTTTGAAAATTGACTGAATTTTCCATTCGGTTCCTGATGTCTCTGACTTCCTGTCTCCTCATCTGCCCTGTGCAGCTTTAAACAGCTTCCAGTTAAATAAATAAATGAATGAATGAGTAGATTATCCACTATTTTAAGAGATACGGAGCAGACGGTCACTTCTGGGGCACGTCTGGAACTGAAAGCATTGTCTCAAGTTGGTGAGGTCAGTGCTGGAATGTGGTGCAGCTCTTCTCAGTGTGTTTCTGGGAAAAAACTAATGATAAAGTAGTAGCTTGTTTGCATTTACACCATGCAGAAAGTGGCTTTAACACTGACACAACTGGTTTCTCACAGGGAGAATAAATATCAGTTTTATGTATTTATTGGTAATATAGTAAATCTATCTGCTTCTTTCACCTGCTTTGTTTGAATTGGGGTGATGGCACTTCTGTTTTCTTTACACTTAGCCTTCTACATTATCCGACGCTGATATTTTTGCTTAACTCCTTTTAAAACTTTTAGAAAGGTATCAGGAGGTCAGGTGTGTTTCCTCCTGCTTACAGTTGGGAAAAGGACAACCGAATGCAGCATCTCTCATTTTTTCATCTGAGATATTTTTACCTGCTTCTCACAGGCGAGATTCACAAACTGTTTTCCCACTTGAAGAGGTACAAGAAGGCAAAACAAGGCGAACGCCAGCAGAGAAGGGATGAAAGGGTGGGTGAGACGAGGGGAAGAATGGTAACCGTCCCAATTAGCGGGCTGGAGAAAAGAGTAGTGCTTTTACACGGCAGCTTCTATCAAATCAACCGCCCCCGGCTCAGCGGGAAAAAGCTGCTCAAAATGGATTTGCTCCTTTTATCAAGCCCTCCATGACACTTAGTTAAGACTCCTTTGCCTCTATCCTGCCACTGATATGTGCCACTTTGAGCTGGTGTCTCACCGACATTATTAAGAGTGAAAGTTTCAGGAACTTGGGAGAAAGCTGGAACATTGTGTTGGAGTGGATTACGTCATGACAGTGTTGGCTTTTTCCAAAAGTTAGAGGAAAGAAGAGATCGTTCTTTTCAAGTTATGTTCTTCTTCATCTTTTGTTTTCTTTTCTCTCTCTCTCTGCCCCCTTATTTTTTTCTGCAACAGGCTGGGTTTAAAGCATTCATTCCTCACCAGCGTCCCTCTGGGAGTATTAGCATTGGCTGCTCAGTTATTGTGAATCCAAATTGGACAAAGGAGTCAGGTTTGAGAATGCAGCTGACAACACTATTCAGGCTTCTTTGTAAGTGCCACAGAAATGTTCAGCACAGCCTCACTCTTTGCCTTCCAGGCAACTGAATCATTTAGAAAGGTGAGAGGCATAAAATGTGTGGCAGATTAAGAAGTATTCAGTTCAGTCCTTTTAATGGTGTGTATCTGATGTTTTATTTAGACTGTGCATTCAAAAGATTCCTCTCGCAGAGCTATTATACTCACGAGGGCAGCTGCATCAGATCTGTTTGTGAGGCTGAAAAAGAAGTCTGAAAATTTTTAAACAAAATCATAATAATGACAAATTTACAGATCGAAATAATACTGATAGAGTTAGAATTGAAGATTAAACATTAAGACTCACCTGGTATTGTTACAATTAATTTATTATCTGTTAATCTTTAATAAGATGTACAAAGATGTCACGTGTAAATCTAAGTACACCACGTGACTCAGTAGTTTGTTGTCCCACCTTTAACTGAAGTCGTTGTTTTCTCTCACAACACTGTGGAGAAAGTTTAACCCACTCTTCTTCAGTTCATTGTCGTTTGCTTTCCTTCCACAGCATTTTAATTGAGCTGAGGTCTGGACTGTGACTGGGCCATTGCAACACCTTGATTTCTTTCTTTTTCAGCCATTCTTAAAAAGAAACACATCAAGGTGATTTGCTGCTGTGCCTGGGATCCTGGGGTCCTCGTGCTGTCGAATGACCCAGTTTGGGCCAAGCTTTAGCTGTCAGACAGACGGCCTCACATTTGACTCTAGAATACTTTGTTTCATGGTCAACTCAGTGACTGCAAATTGCCCAGCTCCCATGGCTGCAAGACAAGCCCAAATCATCACGCCTCCACCTTGGTGCTGACAGTTGGTGTTTAATTTTCTCCAAATGTGATGCTGTACAGTGTGGCCAATCACCTCTCATCTGTCCGAAGGGCATTTCTCGAGAGGTCTTGTGGTTTCTTCAGATGAAACTTTGCAAACATAATCCATCGTGCAATGCCAAGATCTGTGTCTTTTTTAAGTCTGTAGGATTGATTTTGAATACATGCTGTAGTTGGTGTTCCACTACCATATGTACTAAATGGGCTACATACCCAACCTGTTGTAAAAATTTAAATACTTTAGGTCCTTGAAGTTACTTAAACTCTGTTAAAGTTTTACATTTCTCTCATTGTTTACAAATAAATAATAAGATCAAAACCTTCAAAATTGAAAATAATTGCCTGTGTTTCTGTAGCTTTGCACAGTGTTCTTTGTTTTCGGTGCCACAGAGCTCCATTTATTTATTTACTCTGCTGTAATGCTCACATTCTCCAAATCAGAGGCTGAAAATAGTCTTTAAGAAATGCACGATTTTCCTCCAGTTTGAAAACCATTCAACCCCCGTCTGTTACGTTTTTGCTTAAAAAAGAAAAAAAGAATAGATATGTGTTTACCCTGTTTTATGGATGTAGTGCTTTTAATTGGATTGACAAGCTGGGTATGTTGGAAGGCATTAAGACCGTTTTGGTCTTTTGATGCTATGATGTTTGTTGATGATGATGAGAATACAGAATATCACCACCTGCTGCTACAGTGAAGCACTGATGAAGCTGTAAATGTGTGCAACCAAATTACTTTCTTTAATGGTTCCTATTAAACGATGTGTTATGATGTGTCTGTATTTTGTTATTTTATCTATTTATATCCTCCCAACCAGTCAACTGCATCCAGAGGATGAGACGGACGCCGCCACTGGATGAGCTTCAGCCACCGCCCTATCAGGATGAGAATGGCTCTCCGAGGATGTCCTGCACGCTGTCAGATCTGGGTGATGCCAAGTGTGATCTGTCCCACACCAGCGGTAGCCCCCACCTCTCTTTTGGCAAGTGTCCCAGTGAGGGCAGCGACGGCCCCGAGACTGAGAGTTACCTCAACAAGGGCTATGAGGAGGACGTGCCCAGTGACAGTACAGCTGTCCTCAGCCCAGAGGTAAATACCAGTCATGCAATATCAGAGTGATACTTTAGATTGAGGTGTTATTTTGAACACTGAACATTTCATTGGTTTCCGTAGGATATGTCAGCCCGTGGATCAGCAGCCCAGCTACCGAAAGGTTATGAACCAGATCCTGTTGCAAAATACGGGACCCTCGACATCGTGTTTGACTACAACTCAGAGGAGCAGCAGCTGTCTGTAACCATCATGGCAGTAACCGACCTTCCCAGCTACAAGCGCACCGGTAACATCTCCTGGCAGGTTCATCTGGTGCTTCTGCCCACCAAGAAACAGAGGGCGAAGACGGGGATCCAGAGAGGCCCGTGCCCCATCTTCACGGAGACCTTCCGCTTCAGCCATGTGGAGTCAGAGATGATCAGCAATTATGCTATCAGATTTCGCCTTTACAGCATGCGACGAATGAAGAAGGAGAAGGTGCTCGGGGAAAAGGTGTTCTACCTCACCAAGCTCAACCTTCAGGGCAAAATGTCGGTGCCGGTCACATTAGACCCATGCTGTGCACTCCCGGTAAGATGATCAAAGCAGGTGTTGGCTTTCAAGCTGCCACTCATCACCTCACTAATTACTTCTCTTTGTTGATTGATCTTTCATCCAACTGGATAACATTTTCAGAGTGAGATCACATTTTGCAGATCATTCTTACTGAACTGCCTGTTTTGTTTGCTTGTTGGCTTTTAATGCTTCTCAGGAGTAGATGGTAGTGCGACACTGCCTCCATTTCATCTTAGGGAATAAACAATAATCAGTTTACTTATTTTTTTCCTTTCGCTCACTTTATTTCAAAGGCTACAAAGAAGAAAGGCAGCCTTAAAAGGCACCTATTTATCCTGCATTGAATCTGTCAGATATTAGTTTTCTTTCCCTTTAGTAACAATATTTTTTATTTATGTAGATATCCAGGTGCTGAATTAACCCAATACAGCAACATTCAGTGCTTAATTCACTGAACATAAGATAACTAAAAATGTAAAGAGTATTTTTAGCCTATCCAAAAACACAAGTCCTTAAGTATAAAGAAAAGATGTGCATTACGTAACCTTCAAATGTTAGCTTGCCCAGCCTAATACAGGCTCCTTTTTTAGCGGGTTAGCTATCTGTTTGGAGATATCATATTAAAATCTTCCCTGAATCTGATTTATTTTCCTCACGGTTCTTCTCCATGGCCAGCTTCTGGCCTAGTCCAGCATCCTCACTCTCTGATGACTTTAAGAGCTCAGTCAACAGTTTGAGGTAATAATGAATCAAATGCAAAGTTTATTTTGTAAATGTTACTATTATTAGTGTTCAAAAGTAGGATTATCCTGGTTAAGCCGTTATCCACTGAGTGTGATTTCAGTAACAGATCATTAATCCCACTCTGGCTACCACCATATTTTATATCCAAGTTATAGTGGCTAGCATTATTTAGCGTGTACTATACGACACTATTTTGCCTAAACCAACACTCTGTGATAGTAAATACATCATGTATGTAGTGTATTAAAAGAAGTCAAAGCCAGAACCTCGTAGATTTGAAACCGGAAAACTGGATACATTGTAACTGCATGACGGTGATTTGCAAAATCAAATAGGCATTAAGGTATTCGGCAGCTTTGCCTTTATTCAGGAATATAACCAGAATACAACTGTGTTGGATTACAGATGAGTTGCGCTCATTGGCACAGACAGACTGAGATTGATTGAAACATGCTAGCAATTTGTCTGTGTTTATAAAGTAGATGGCAGTTATTTGCGTACCTCACCCGTCTGTCTGAGAGTGATTACTTGACGTGATCGATGAATGCGAAAAATTCAGTACAATGACCAAGTAAGGAGTTTGACGTCCTGCTGGGACAGAGCAGTAAAGGGAGGGTGTAGTGAACTGCTGTTTGAATTGTAATTCATTTGTGTTTTGGAAAATCCTTAACAATTAAAAACTGATATTAAGAATGTTCTGAATGTTTGCCAACTCTTTCAGGGTGGCGAATCCCAGGTCAGCCTCTCAGATATGACATGCAGTGAAAGCGCCTCGTCATTCCAGTCAGTCAGTCAGGCTTCCACACCGGAGATCCTCGTGGGCCTGGTTTACAACGCCACAACAGGACGTCTCTCTGTGGAAGTCATCAAAGGCATCCACTTCAAAAACCTGGCTGCTAACAAACCACCCAGTAAGTACCCTAAAACGTTTTGTTGTCCAGTTCGAGAAAGAGCAGGAAAACACTTTTAATGTTTCAAATGCTAGAGCGGAAGAGGACAAGTTGAGCCTGTGCATAGGAGTTTGTATCTCCTGTAAACATCTGTAGTCATAGTCTATATATTTTACATACTATGCGCTTCCTTACGTTCAGTCAGAGAGGGACTATGCACAGCGTATAACTTCTCCGAATCAGAGATAGTGTACTCTATCTCGGCCACCACCTGCTTTTCAGTTTTCCTCTGGTTTCCCTCATTTCCCGGTCAGCCTCCTCAGTCAGCTTCCAGGGATCTGAGCAGCAAGTTCAAACAAAAACTGCCTCTTGTTGAACTTTGTGCAAATGTTGTTGTTGTTGGCCTTCTGACCCTGTTTCTCTTTCCTTGCATCTTCTGTTATGTCTGCACCTGAAACTCTCTCACCCTACTACCTTTTTGACATCTTGGTCCGCTGTTTTTCTTACTGCTGTCCAACCCTTGTTGTCAGATGGACTGTTCTGTTGTCTAAAACACTTGATAGGTGGACAGGTTTATATTATCAGAGGTGAGTTTCTGTTCTTCCCTGTAAAGTGTCATCAGTGTTAATTTCACATCCTTTTTTTTTTTTTAAATACATCTTCATGGATGCAAATAGATGTAAGTAAATGGAATGACTGTTGATTGGAGACACACTAATTTAACTGGCTTCTATCATTAATATATATCTAATTTGATGCTGTAGTATGTTGGATTGACTCAATGTCGCCTCATCCCCCAGTCGGTTGCATCAGATGGCTGCCGCTTCCTGAGCTTGGTTTTCCTCATGTCTTCCTCATAAAAGGGAGTTCTTCGCTCCCACCGTTGCCAAGTGCTTACTCTTACTGGATCACATGATAATTGTGATTAACTTTGTCTCTCTGTAATTTATAGGTTTTACATTATGAAACAATTGTTGCTATAAAAATGTAAATTACATATAACAGCAACTGTTTATGCAATATTGGGAGCCCAAGCTCTTTGCACCCATCCCAAATAAGTTGAAAAAATGTAACTAAATTCTCACTTGGAAGCAGTTTTGATAAGATAAGCTTTTCCCATAAAACCTGAAATATGACTTTCTTTAAATTCATGTAAACTTTGGACCATAGGACTCTTATTGCATTTTAACTCTCATCCATGAAGATGCTCGGCTGTTGTACTGTAAGTCTTCTTGCTGTATTTCTGAATGCGTATCACATCACGCATGCATCTGAGATACCCCCTCCTGCCTCCTTTGCCCGTTTCTTGTGTTGCCTGGAAGTCCTTCGTGTTTTCACTCAGCCTTTTTCATGCTATGTCAGTCTAGTTTTCTTGGTGTCTGATAGCCAGCAAGAAGGAGATGTTGTCATTGAGTGCTGGCCTAATTCGAACAGTACGCTTTGCACATTTTACATTTTTCGGCTTTGCTTCCAGCATATGAAACATAAACAGGACTTCTGTAATAGAGTTGCATAAATATTCATCTAAAAGCCACACTGTACTGTCCTTCCATTAATTGCCATGTTCCATGTATTCGTGAATGTCTCTAACTAATAACTAGCTGTCAGATTTTGATATTGTTTGTACATTCTTGAATAGCATATCCACATACTTTATAGTCTTCAAATTGTACTTGGAAAATAGTCGCATCTGGCAACACTGAAAAAAACCTTTGTGCAAAATCCTCACGAAGGCCTTGATTGACTTTGTGCGTCCTTACAAAGTGGAAAGAGCACGGTGAAAGATGCGGAGCAATTTCAAAGCTTCTTTTCTGCCATTTCAAAACAGTACCGAGCCGACGAGTCAAGTTAATCATCAGCCGCAGCCCCTCTCATTCAGCAACAATGCCAAAGAGCCATGCATCACCGCTACTGACCACTTAAGACATCCACAGCTCTACAGAGCCCATTCAGCACCAGTCAAAAAAGAAATCAAGGCTATTTTTTTCACTCTGCTTTTATGTCAAAGAGAGCAACTGAATGTGTGATTGAAGGCGGTGAGCTAGGCGTTGGAAGGCAGCTGGCACTCGACAGCATGAAACCCTCAGCAATTCATTCCTTATACCCCTCTTAGACTGGAACATAATACACAGCATTATTACAGAGTATGGCTGTAGACGAGGGGCAAAACACTCTCAAAGATCCATTGTGATTGCCAGTCTTGCCTCGCTTACTTTCCGCTGGATTTATGGCTTCAGTTTGTGCCATGATTTCTGCATTGAAATGAGGAGTGAATAAGGAAAGCGTGAATGCTGAAATCACTTGATAATGGCAGTGTTTTTCCTTTTTGCTTTTTCCTCTTCTGGGCTAAATGAATGAGCTTTATCGGGATTTTGTTTTTTGGAATGTGATCAGCGGGGTAATAAAAGGTGGAAAATGTCGCAAACTGCGAGTATCAGCGGTACAAGTCGTGCTTCTAAGCTCAGAATTCTTAGATACTTTAATCCCGACTCGATATATTATGTTCTGTCTTTGATTGCTAGGGTCTTGAGCTAAATATGTTTTTTCATATCTCATCTGAAAGCTTCATATAATAACATATTAGAATTATGCACCAGCAGTCGTACTAGTAGCAAGTGCTTTTTCTGTTCTGTTTCACATTAAAAGCCCCTATATGCATGAAAACCTGGCAACATGCTTGCATTAGTTGCATAACGCAACTATTAAAATAAATACTAACAAATGAAATTATCATTTTTATTCATCAGATTATTAAAAATTAGATTATTTAAAGAGTTTCTAGTGCAGCGGCAGAGGGCAGTAGGGTTTTTTGCAGATCATTTGGTTGTGCAAGCTTCCTTGAGCAATGAGAACTGGCGCCTCCAAATTTAAGGCCACAGTTCTCAGCCAGACAAGGGTGGACTGCCCACTCCAGGTTGGAAATGAATTGCTGCCCCACTTGGAGGAGTTCAAGTACGTCGGGGTCTTGATAACAAGTTGCGCCTCAAGTGGACGTGTTCAATTGCCTCTGGGTCTTGATAAGGAGCTGGGAAGGAGTGGAACAGGAGGCTAGCAGGATTGATGCATCAATGCAGACGATGTGCCACTCTGGTGAAGAGTGAGCCGAGTGTGAAGGTGAAGCGGCCAATTTACAAGCTAAATTTCAATGAAGCTGTGTAAAATAAAGTGCAATAATTTGCAAGTCTCATAAACTCTTATTTTATTCACAACAAAACTTAGAGAGAATTCACTATTTTAAGGAAAATATTGGCACAGTTTATACTTGATGGCAGCAACACGCACTAAAAAAAGTTGGGACAAGATCAAGTTTACTACTGTGTTATTTTAACACCAGTCTGTAAACATGTGGGAACCCATGACACCAGTTGCTGGGCTTCTGGGAGAGGAAGGTTGTCCCATCCGTGTCCGATCTGTTGTTATGGATGCAGAACTCTCTTTAAAAAGATGCGATCAGATTTGTAGGCAGCCAAGTCCGTAGGGACTAATACACCCCATAGCATCAAGCATGCAGGCTTTTGAACAGCGCTGATAACAATCTGGATGTTCCTTCTTCCCTGTAGTCAGAATGCTGCAGCGTCCAGAGCCTTAACCTGCATTTTTGGATGGCACAGTGAACTGTGTTCACAGACAGTGATTTGTGGAAGTGTTCCTAAGCCCATGCACTGATTTCCATTAAGCAATCATGCCTTTTTCAAGGGCATCCAATACTGATTTTTGGTCGTGTCCCTCGCACACAAAGGTTTCTCCAAATTCTTTCATTTGATATTTGGTACTATAGATTATAACATGTTGACAGTTTTGAATTTTGCATATTCTGAAATTCTTCCACAGTTTGCAGACAGTCTGGTGAACCTCTGCCTGTATTTACCTCTGAGAAACTCTGCTTCTCTAAGATGCTCTTTTTATGCTACTGACTGTTGCGAATGAACTTATTTGCAAAATGATCTTCCAGCTGTTTCTTTGTAATATCACTTACTTTTCCAAACGTTTTCGAGACATGTTGCTGCCAAAACAATTCAAAATGAGTCAAAAAGTAAAATGTTTTAATTTAAATATATGACCTGTTTTTCTCTGTTTTATTGTGGATGAAATATGGGATTATGAGAAAAGCAAATTCTGAATGTATTTGCATTTTACACAGTGACACAACTTTTTTTTGAGTTTGGAGTTGTACCAGTCCCTCCTACCTTCACAGCCAAACACTGTGAGCAGTGCCCGAAAGAATACGTTTGCAGAAAAAAGCGGTGAAATGAAGTTCCTCCCATGAGTGTTTGGGCTCGCCAGGGGAGTAGCTCAGCCATTCAGAAGGAGCTCAAAGTGGAACCACAACTCCTACAGACTGAGAGACCCAGCTGAGGTACTTCTGGCATTTGAATAGAATACCTTCCAGTGAAGTGTTTCACCATTCTGGGTCTGCCCTGGACACACTGGAGTTGGGAATTTATGGAAAAACAATACTAAACACATTTTTAAAAATGATTTTCTACAGATATATAATTAACAACAATGTCTGTTCAAGCTTATCTGAACAAGTTTCTGGCATGATGAAAGAAAAACGCGTGTGCCCATACACAGAAAAGAGTCTGCTTGAGAGAAATAGACCTTAACGGGAAAACTGAAGAAGACCTCTTTGCATAGTGAAAGAAAAATAAATCCAGTGTGAATCTGGGTTACAGTAAGTGTCTATTGCCAAAGTCATAAGGGCAAATGCATGACACCCAAAAAATCTAAATAAAATCTATATTTTTCTTTATTTCCCTCTGAACATGATACAGGTATTGGTCATATTAACACTTTAATGCTGGCAAGAAATGTTTTTAAATGGAAGCAGTAATCACATTTTTAGACATGCATGAAACAAATGGAGTTTCCATGAACTGAGCAGTGGCGTTCAATTCATAAATCATGAAAAACACTCAGTGCAACAACTTAACCTTCTTATTTTTCCCGGTTCTTTTCTGTTACGCAGTTCCTCCATAGATTTTATTCAAGGCTTTTTCGAATGTCTTGTATTTCCCTTATATTTCTGACACCTCTCACCCAGATTCTCATTTAGTGTCAGCAGACCTGTATATCCTGCACAATATGTGAGTCACATTTTGGACAAAGCATGTCTTGGGACTGCCTCGGGCTCTAAAGTTTTAGCATAAGTCATTATGTCAAATAATAGCAGCTCTTCATGGTAATTTGTGATGAACCACGTAACCAGAATTAATTAATTTTGGCTACATGGTTCGTTTCAGAAGGAGCTCCTAATCCTTTCAAACACAAGCAAACGTATGACTAACTTTCTCCAGTCAGTTTTCATCTTCAGCATTATCCCCCATTTCAGATTAGACATCAGTAGTCGCATAGCAACAAGACTGAAGTAACGCTCCCTGCGCTCACAGCTGTGCTTTGTGTTTGATCAGGAGAAAAAACGCATCCTATGTGGTCATGCTCTTATATATCATCCGCTGTGACATTATTACAGAAGTGAATGCTTTGTGGAGAAAATGTGTCAATCTTTGCTGCAGAGGAAACAGCTGCAGCAGGTCGTCATGGCTGATTACTAAGAGGAAAGGTGAAGAAACATAAGGATTTTGCACAAAGGGTCTATTATTTAAGTCTGGTGCCTGAATTATTTTCTTTCCTTTTTTTACTACTACAAAGCTATTGTAGAATCTCACGGTTTAAAAAATATATATAAAGATGTATCATTTCCCTTGTAACTCTCTCCTCCACCTGCTTCCTCTCTAGATACATATGTTAAGCTGACCTTACTTAACTCCATGGGCCATGAGATGTCCAAGTGTAAGACCTCCATCTGTCGAGGTCAGCCCAACCCAACCTACAAAGAGACGTTTGTCTTCCAGGTAGCTCTTTTCCAGCTCTCGGACGTCACGCTCATCCTATCCGTCTACAACAAGCGCAGCATGAAGCGCAAGGAGATGATTGGTTGGATTTCGCTGGGCCTCAACAGCTCTGGAGAGGAGGAGCTCACCCACTGGACTCAGATGAAAGAGTCTAAAGGACAGCAGGTTTGCCGCTGGCACAGCTTGCTGGAATCTTAATGGCACAGCAAGATGGCGCGCGGGCATAGCTACACGGCGCCGCCGCCATCTTTGTCTCAGATGGGCAGGAAATGGAAATGTTCAACTGGGAAGCGGGAGTGCGATGCCGTCCAATGAACCAGCGTCAGTGGTGATGAAGAGACGGGAACACAACCACATCTGCACTCAGTTTCTCAGCTCGGCATGGCATAAGCGATTTCATGGCTCTGTTTGGCTAAACAGTCATGAATTAGTTTTATGATGAGACATGCTATTTTCCATATACTGCCGTGTAATGACCTTTAAGTTTTTGTAGATGGCATCTTTTTGTCTGCTGAGCCGGTTTAGCTGGGGCTAAAGATCATTGAGCAAATTACACCTGGTAGCCATATGTACCCACACCTCCAGCCGCATAAATACAAGTAGGAGTTTCTAAAGAAGGTTTTAATTTTTGTAATTATATTTTTTTAACAAATATTTTCCAGACCACCTCTTAGCAGATCCTTATCTTAAAATTTAGCTAGAGACAACTTCTTACCTGGAAATGTCAAACGAGGCTGGACATTACCATTGTGTCATCCCCATCGACTTCAAAAGCACAAGAAGTTTGGCAGATTTTAAAATGGCAGTTCTACAATGGTGTAAAATAGGGACTGTAAAATAATTAAAAAGGAAAAAAGCTTCCCACCTGAAGGTTCCTGTACTTCTTTAAAATACTACAAGCAATCTGAAGTGCTTCAGTCAAAGGCAGCTGGACTCCTTTTAGGTTTTTGAAGACATCGTCACCTCTCACCTGAAAGGGTTATTTGCACCTAAAGAAGAAGAGACTGTGAAATACAAATGTTCAGATTTTGGATTCACGCCTCCACTCACGTAAGCATAACTCATGATCTTAGGTGGCGCACTAGACAGCATTCCGAATCAGTCTTTAGAACTGAAAACAATCTTCTGAATGAAAAGTAAAACCTCTTCAGGAACCTAAAGCGAGTGCAGCTGCCTTCAGTTCAAACACTTTAGATTACCATTAGACGACTGAGAACCCATTCAGTCATAAATAGTAAAAAGGGACTCATGGGGGAGGTAAAACTAGTCACCATGGAACTTCCATAAAATCCTAGTTCATACATTGGGAATGAGGTTCATGTACCTCAAAGTGCAAGCCTTGGCTTGTTTAGGATATAACAAAGAGTGACAATCCAAACAGCAACAGCAAAACATTTAACTCAGTCAGAATGCATTAATGGTAAATCAAAAAAGATAAAGCAATTAGAAGAGATAAGGAGCCATGGATAAGGACCTGTAAACAAAGAAGCAAAAGGCCGGTCTAACAGCAAACAGGAACTTCCAAAGCTAAAAGAAGAAAAGAGACACCAGTGTGTAAGCGCAAAAACCATTTGAGGTTGGTTCCAAACGTGAGTCAGTCCCCATAGACTCCCACTTTAAAATGCCCAATGTAAAGCATTAAAATCATTAAAATGTTTATAGTATGTTTATGGTCCATCAGCTAAGCCCATTCTCTACTAATTGGAGTCACTGAACTGGATCTCTCCACTGTGTTTATGCTGTTTGTAGCACCTCTAATAGAATTGTCTAACACATAAAAGAGCTTGCTGTGTGGTACAAACCATCCAAGAAATCTCTCACTCCACCCTTTTGTCTACATATCATTAATTCTGGGTCCAAAAACCTAGTATAGCAAAAATACTGAGTCCAAACCAATGAACGCCTTTATGGTGTCCATCTTTTACATAGTCCATAGAACTTCTCCAGATGTCTGATGTGTGAGTCGGAGGTGTGGATACACAGAGCTACCATTACTGGTCATGCTAACTGCACTGACTCTTTCTCTTTGGACCAAAAAATGACATTTAACCTCCTACAGTTCACCTTCCCTCTGTCTTCAGGCTTTAGAAGATCTGGACTGTGACCGGAGACTTTGCACTGGCAGGTCTTTTTATCAGACGTGACCAGCTGATTGGTAACGATCATGTCTTAAATCAGAAATTATATTTTAGTGGATGTTTAGAACAGAGAAGGGAGCACTAGAGGAAGAGGACTTTTCATTTTCTTATTTTGTTTGTTCACCTTTTTTCTGACTGCAGCTTTAATCACTATCACATCATTTTAGAAACATGCATGCCACATGCTCCGTCCAGGGTACCCATAAATGGGACAATTATAAAGTGAATATAGGGACTTTTTCAATTTTAAATGTCCTTTACCAAAGTTTATTTCATCACGCTGCATTGTAACCTGTGCAGTTTCATTCAGGGTGGTGGGAGGTTATAAGGCAGTCATAAGAAAAACAAAGTCAATTCTAAGGTTTTTATGTATCAGGAAAAAATGTTAAAAATAATCTAGGACTTAGCTGGTCTTAAAAGTACATCGTCAGATGAACAGTTTTTAGTACGCCCCTCTGTTACCGACCACATTTATTTTGTCCTGATGAGTAAAACCTTAGAATTGATACTTTCGTTTTCATGGCTGTAGATTGAGTGAGAATTATTACACTTTAATGAATTCCTCTCTGCCGACACTACTGAGTTACAAGCATAGCTTCTCAAGCATCTCAAGCTTAAGTAGAATAAATAAATGTGACGAATAATAGAAGGTGTCAGACACGCCCTGACATCACTGCCAGGGTTTGTGTCGAGATGACATTCAATAGTGATCATGGAGAAGAAATGAGTGTTTCAGATTGTCGAATATTTATAGAAAACACCAGTTGGAGGACACATTGACTGACTGGGATATGCTATATGTAGGTTAGTTAGATGGTTTTGTGAACATGACTTTTCATTCGAAGGTTACACGCAATGTCACGATTCTTTAAAGAAATTTCCGACACCTTTTTGAATATAAACGGCTCATTAAATCACAGCTAACAGGTGAGACTAAATCCTACTTGTTACCTTTTTCTAACCTGCTCTGGTGCTATAAGAGAGCTGTGGGTGTCCACACAGAAGCCCTTGCCTTATGGTTTTTAGTCAGTTCATCAACTTCTTAAAGAGTTCAAAACACAGACACACCCTGAGAGCACACAGACCTGCATCCACACTTACAGAAAGCACACGCAGTGCAGCACCACTCAGCCTCGCTGGAGGGAATTCAAACTTTTGAGGCGATTTCATTACGGCAGCGAGCACCGACAACCCTGCAGACTGTCTACGGGCTTTTTAGCTGCAGCCGCTTTATCTTTGCGTTTCATATACAGATAAAAAAAATATATATATATATACTCTTTACTGTGCCTGTGGTTGTGGTGAAAGGTAGCTTTGTGCAGTGTTTACCAAGTGTGTGTGTGCGCGTGTGTGTGTGTTGACTGGAGAAGGTACAGTAAAGGGGGCGTGGGAGGGGGCTGTGATGTAGGTAGAGTTGTTGCATTTTCTTGTTGGGTGTAACCGTTTCTGATTTCAATTACTGGTTATTAGAAGAAAACAAGCCAAGTCCTGATTGTCTGACATATGCTTTATATTAGTAACTGTTTTATCTATTTTTGTATCAGCAGCCGGGAGAAGAAAATGTGTCAAGCCAGTTATTAGTGAATCAAATATTAACCGACTCCGTGAGCAATACTGTTTGAATTGCTACTCTTTATGATTCAGTTTGTTTACGTGGGGGAAGCAACACACGTCTTATAGCTCAGGTCTTATTTACGTTCCCTTTTCTAAAACCAGAGAGGGGTGTGATGGAGACCGGCTGAGTTTATCTCAAAGCAATCTGTCAAGACTTCTCAGCTTTGATGCTTTCTAACAGCTTGAAACAGAAGCACAGCCTTTACAGCACAACAGTGAAACACACAATGCGAAAGACCAAAGCTCATTTGGAAGTGTAGAGATGCACCTGTAATCTGAATCCAAAAGGTTTTTATTTTATGGGATCAGCCTGGAGCCTTTGAGTGAATTTGTATAGTGTGATATTTGATTACCTGTGGGGGGGAGAAAGGGGGGGGGGGGGTGTGGAATTCAACAGAAGACGTGCAGGGATATATTAAAGTGGGATCACGGGCCCCATAGTTAATAATATTACAATATTATTATCAGTAAAGTAACAGATGAAAAATATTAACACTGCTGGGAAAAAAATCCTCTTCTCTGAAAATATAATTATGCTGGAGAGAATTAGTACCTGAAAACCAACTGGAAATGTTATCCGTAACACTTGATCCATGATTCATGTTCCCTCCAAATACGGAAGCAAAAGAAGGCCAAAACATTTGACTTCTAGATACTGTTACGTTTATAGATTTGAAAAAATGAAAATGCTTTCACGTTGTAATACTTCAGAAATGTTGTTAAAGTGTTTTTAGAGTTTGCAAAAACCAGAAAGCAATACTATCACAAAAGGAACAACATCATACAATCTGGACTGCCTTTAGCTCTGATGACAGCATTCGACGTGGGATCATTTTGATAAATTTATCCAGCATTTTTTTCCATCTAGAACTGCATTCATTTCTCACTATTATCTTGTTTGACAATGGGAGAGGCAGAAATCCCAAATATTCTCAGTGGCCTTAAGATCTGGACTCTGGCCATGGTCGTCTTTGAATATGCCCGTGACATCAGGGGAGAAAAACATCCATTGATGGAAAAACCTGGTCATTCACTATGTTAAAGCTGTGAGTATATCAGCATATATATGTACCAGTATATTCAGGAAGTCAGCTAACCTCATTTTTTTTAAACGTACAATTTGCTGAACCTAAGGCTTGCCCAGCAGGTACGAGGCATGATGGGCGCATGACTTCATCACCCCTCGTTAGTTAGCCATAAGTCTAGAGCAAGGTAAATCTGGACCACATGACCTTTTACCATTGCCCCAGAGTCCAGTCCTTATGATCCCAGCAACGTGCAGCCCATTTTTCTGATTAGCCACACAGATAAGTGGTTTTCTTAAGACTACACAGCTGTGTAGTTCTCTTAATTTCATATCTATGATGACTGTGGTCGAATCTGATTTCACCAAGTTTTTAAGTGATTGTGATCATGATCAGTCAAGTTTTTTTTTCTTTCCAGATTTCAATAATGTGTTGTACATTTCTTAACCCGGCTTTAGTACTTTCAGCTTCTCCAAAGTTGTTTTCCTTGCTTGTTGGAGGGCAATAATTTGACTCCTCTGTAATAGAGCAGTGCATTTTGGGGGGGTTTTTAGGAAAGAGAATCTACTAATTTCATCAACTGAAACAAACATTTTTGTCCTCAAGCAGCTGCTCAAGGACCCGAGGGCCAACTACTTCATCTGCTGCCAGCATGTGAGACCATGAAGTGCTTTAGAAACAAGTGAAAATACTTGAAAGTCATTTTAAAATGCAGAATTTAAAGTTTTAGGTTAGTTCAGGGTCATTTGAAGAAGTTAAGATGTACAACAGCAAACTTTTGACATATGAATTTTCTGTTTAATGTGGTCTGTTTACAAAAACAGAAGTAAAATTTCCAATCAGGAAATTAAAAACAGATCTCTGTACATTTAAATTCAGTGCAGTGTACACATTTAAACTCTGCTGGTCTTCTTTTGCTTCCGTACCAAACGACAGAAACCTGTTTAACATCCCTTTGACGAGCTCTGAATGTGTTAATCTTTCACAGGCTGTGTTCCACTAATTACGTGTTCAGACTTGTACGTTTGCTGCATCGTTTCTTACGCTTTCGTTTAATTTACAAGATTTTAAGAATTTTCTGGTTTTTAAGGCTGGTTTTAATTTGTGATTTTATTTTATTTTTTAGAAACTACCTATGCCACAGAGGCATCGGTGCCTTACTGTTTTTCACTCAGCAACCTTGTGTTACAGTGTCTTAACGTACCTGTAAATGTATTTTTCTCCTGTACTTTGGACTGACTTTGATTTGTAAACTGTCTTATTAATTGACTTCTGATAGAGAATTTCTATGTGATAATATTGTTTAAAAAAGAAAAAAAAAAACAAAGAAACATCATCATGTAAGAGGTTTTTTTTTATTGAATTGTGTGTTGCATTTGAATCAATGTCCTAAAATTTGCCTTAAATTGCATTTCCACAAAATAACCAACAGGTGGAGCAACCATTGCATCCTGTTTCTTTTTTTTTCTTTTTTTGTCAATGTTTGAACTTCACTTACTTTATAAACTTTTAACTCTCCTCCGTTAAATGTAAACCACCGAAATTTGCATGAATTCAAAATAAGCGTGGCGGTGTTGTTTCTCGAAATCAGACTGCCTGCAGCTCATGCGGAGAGGGGCTCACTTGTACAGTGGCATCTTTTGATGAACGTTTCTGCCCCACAGGCAAAGATATCATAGCTACACCCGAGTGTACATCTAAATACCTCTCTGTTGCAGAAATCCTAAAAATGGCACAGAAATGGAACGTTAAAAAAACCAAACACATCTTTAGGTGGATATCTGTTACTCTACACCTAAATATGTTTGCACTTGTTGTACAAGAGTGTAATTAATTCCAGCTTCATTTTTATTGCACAGACAGACAACTTTAAAGCTGTCAGGACTCCCCCCCTTGTCGGGGACTTTGCTGTGGTGAAGTGACACCTCTGCTTTGTGTGATCCTGACACCCAGCAGTAGTTTGAGCTAAATATGAAAAGAAGGTAAAGAGAGAGAAAACAAGATCAGAGATACAAGGTTTTCACAATTAACTGTGTTCCCCGACACGTTCCACAGCTGAACGCAGAACAAAGCGCTCTCAGGGAGAAACACTGGAAAATAAGATTCAGTGGCTGCTGTGGAATCAAAGGGGAAATGCATAACAGATGAGAGGGGTTTGCTCCCTCCCCTCTCTTTGTCGGTCACATCCCTGCAGAGCAGATCTTCCAACACACAACCTGTCTGAAAAAAAAAACTGTTAGAATCCTTCAGGTGCTGTCGGAAATTATATTATTACAGCCAGAGTGCACGTGGACGTTTGAGAAAGTAAATGAAGTCAATGGTGTAGCCAATAAAAACAATAAGCAACTGCCAGGATGGCTGAGCAATAAGTAGTCCTGCAAAACAAACAAAAGAGGCATTAATTTACTGACATTAGTTAAACTTAACTGAAGCTGAAGGAGATTTTAGTAAGTAGAAGAGAAAGTAGTTCTTCAGGCAGATATAAACGAAAGCATCCAAACTTACAAAAAGGCACGCACACTGCTGCAGCACTTGGCTTCATTAACTATAATCCAAACACTGAGGTGATTTCATTTCTCCAGCGAGCAACAACAGCCCTACAGAGTGTCTGCAGAATACCAACATTTGATGGCTCCAGTCAAAAGCCGAAGTACACGCTTTTTAGAGACCAGGGGATTATGTAAAGTGGTTAATAAAGAAAATATTAAGTAGATTAAGCAATACCCGTCTGCAACTTGGATTCAAATTATTCTCAACTACTGATTAACAGGTTTAAATTTGAGCCTGAGGGATGCTGGATTATTGGGGCCAAGGTGGATGTTTATGCTACATACAATATACTTATAAAGAAAGTAATGATTGTTTAGAAACTAGTCTCTAACTTTCACAATAATTAGCTAATATCTTCTTCTACCTTATCCTCTGAAAAACAAAAGCCATGCAAAAAAAATACATATATATATTTTTTAAATTCACAATATTTTTCAATGACGTATTTGTTTATTGAAGGAACTAAGAAAAGGAACTTGGGACACCGGCATCCTTGGACAGTATTTGTACTTTATTACAACATGTTACAGAATTTTACCCATGTGTCTGTCTTACACTGGTCAGATTATCCAATGAGCATTCTGGGCACAGAAAGCAGCACGTGAAATCTATTTTTATTACCAAAAGTATTTGCATATTTATATTTTCGTGTCATCCCATATACTGATGGAGTAAAAGGACTGAGACGAGGAATAAACAGCAACAGTAGCTACACATAATCCTGATGAAAAACAATAAAAAAAAAAAGCACAAGCTGTTTCATTTTCCACTTAATAACAGATACTTTACAGTTTTGGTTCTGCCTTTACAACGGTCTTAATTCTTCATAGCATGGATTCAACAAAGTTCTGGAAACGTTCCTCTCAGACTTTGGTCCATGTTCCCACGATAGCATCACAAAGCTGCAACTGTGCTTCTGCTGTGTTCTGTGCTGGCAGGTGACACCTAGTGTGCTCTTCTGCAGCTCTAGTGCAGCCGCTTCAATGTTTTAGGATGTGTTATGTGTTCAGAGATGCTCTTCTGCATAACTTTGTTGTAACTTGTGGTTATCTGAGTTGCTGTTGCCTTCCTAGCAGCTCAAAGCAATCTGGCCATTTTCCTGTAACCTTTGGTATCTTCCAGAGAACTGCTGCTCACTGGATGTTTTCTCTTTCTCTGACCGTTTTCTGAAAACCTTAGAGATGACCGTGTTGGGAAATTACAGTAGATCAGCAGTTTCTGAAACACTCAGACCAGCCCATCTGGCACAAACAACCACGCCACGTTCAAACTCACTTAAATTACCTTTCTTCCTCATTCTGATGGTGGCTTTGAACTTCGGCAGGTCGTCTCGACCACGTGGACATGACATTGGAATTGGCTGACTTTTAATTTGTACCCAGGGATCCCCCACATAACAACCTATCACGTGTTAATAAAAACGCTCTTCTGCGGGTGCTTTTTGCAAAAATAATATAAAATTAATCGACATACAATAACGCGGGCGCGATAAGTCACTCAGAACGGGAGAGTGGGGGAAGTTCCGAGCAGGCCGTGAACTCCTCAGCAGTACTGGTCGGGATGGAGCTGCGGCGCTGCTGCTGTTGTTTTCTCTCCGCCGCACGTTCATATTAACTGTCAACCGACGGGAGCAGGTCGGGACCCTCTGCGCGGAGAAGCACCGTGAATGGACTACCACAGACAGCGCTGGGGCTCGCCTTTATCCCTCCGCCGAAGAGAAGACAAGAAAACATCAAATAAAACAGCTGCAGCATCTGTCAACCTTTGCAGTCTAGAAAAACGCGCGGGTGCAGTAAGAAAAACGGCGCGCGCTCACTGATTAGTATGTAGACAAGTCGCTAATTAACTGGTAATTACACAAGTAGTATTTAAACCCGCCTGTGCGCCTCGCGTGTCTGCCAGGAGTCTAAAATTAGACCGAGGCAGACGCGGTAGTATTTATTTAGTAGTTGGTTGTTGTTGTTTTTTCGTTTTTCATTAACGCACCTTGGATTCCTGCCGTTACCACAAAGCAAGTGTGGAGCCGAGGACGAGGTCCAAACAATTCAAGTCAGGTAAGATCACATCTGCTCGCTCTAATGTGTGAACGTGCTCAGGATCCCGGCGCTGGAAAGTAAAAGTAGGCTATTAAAATGAAGTAGTAAATGGTCTCGGTTCGTTTTTGAATCACTGCGCGGTCCTTGTTTTCAGTCTGCTTGTTAAACAGTAGCTTATGATTTTGTTTTAATGTGCTACATGTTAAGTTGTGAATGGAAAATGTTTATTGAAACTGTTTTTGTGCGTCCTCCTGATTTTACCGACCTGAGTAAACTGTTGGATAAACCTGATTTAGATCTTGCTACCTGCGGGACTAATGAGAATCGGGGCGCTCAATAGCTCACTGGTTTGACGTGACAGACACCGAGGTCCTACACATTACGCAGGCTGACATAACCAGCCACCCTCCTGGCACCCATCCAGCCTCACTTCATTATTTTTGTGGCGACTGCTCTTGGCTGCAAATCCTGAAGTGGCGGTTGCCTGTATTACTGCTGCCTTCTGAAAGGACAGGCTTTTAGGCGATTTAGCTCAATCCTGATCTTCTGTTGTCTCCTTGATGTCATTTCTGTGCTTTCTCGGGCTTAGAGTCACAAGCATCCACTGCTCCCAGGGTGGACTATTAACACCCTGTTAGCCCCAGATGGGATTAAAAAATTCCAGCCTGGCATGCGTAATGGAGTGAAGGCAATAAATAAACATCATCTCCCTCCGCCTTTCTGTATCTGCTGTTTTGGTGAAATAAAGGCTTCGAGTGCAGCCGGCTGGTAATAGTGTTGGATGCGCTTCACCTCCTCTCACTGCCAACAACATCCGGAGTCACTTGCCAGGAATTCCACCTTTGCTATTTGTTTCCCTTGGAGGCGGGTGAAAAGTGCTATGTGGAATATAGTGAAGCACGCAACAGGGAGAAACATCCAGGTCAGACAGTACAGACGAGAGGCGCTGTAACAAGAGGAAGCGTCGGGGCTTCTGCAGCACGGTGGACGGCTTCTTGGCATCCAGCTCGGGCAAGTCCGATGCCAGATCCCTTCTCTTTGCTGCCTGCCAGAGCCCCTCCACCCCACCGTCTTTATCAAAAGCCTCACTGTGATTTCCCCCTTTCAGTTCTGTTGCTGAGCTATCAATCATATCTCGCTCTCAGCAGACTCTTCTGCTCATTAAGGATGTGAACCTGTAGGTAGCCTGCAGCCCCCCCAGCTATTCATCTCCCTCAGTGGGGCACAGAGACTCACATCTGGAGCAGCATTGCAAAACATGGCTCTTAGCAGACATGTAGTGTACGCTTAAGGAGATTCAGCGCACTGGTGCCAAGCATAAAATTAACAAGTGTGCGGCTCATACACAAACCTGCACTGGTATGTAATTAGGCAGAAAAGCAGAAAAAGGATAGATGTAGTGGATTATAGAGACTCCACTGCAAAGGAAAGTCTGGAAAAATAATGCTGAAGGGACGTCAGTGGTGATGATAGCTGGCTGGCTTCACATCATCCCCTTTGTCCCTCTCTTTCCCTGCTCTGTTTTGTGTAAAAGGTCTCAGCCAAGACAAGTTGAGCTGCTTTAGTGAGTGTTTTTGTGTGTGTGTCAGGACCGCAGGGTGTAGCCCCAGACTTTTTTTTTTCCTCCCCCCCCTCAGGCACAGCTTTCCCATCATGAATGCTCCTTTGTGCTCCAGAATGACACACAAGGACGGAGAGCAACTTCAGAGGAAAGGATAACGCAAGTTTGTTTCTGCACAATTAAGTGTAAAAATAGAGGAAGGTGCGACACGGCTCTCGCTTATAGCAAGGAGCTCACGGGCAGTATTTACAGCCCGAGATCCTGCGGCTCAAGAGGAATTTTCTCAAAGGTTTCTTTCAGTGCTTTAGTGTGGGTGTCTGGGGTGAATTTAGACCTGACAGAATTAATGCAACATGTACAAACACTGCTTCAAAATGCCTCACATTCCAGAAAGGAAAAGTAGTTAATCACTTATCATAACTGCTAACACATGTGCAGTCTTGGAGGATTTCACTCCCATTTTTTTATTAGCTTAAAAAAAAAATCACCTTTGGTTTCATGCACAGGTTCAGAAGGAAGAAGCAAAGTGGATTTGTTATACTGTCATCTGACAATGTGGGGGCTTTTTCTTCTTTTCTTTTTTGTACACAAACACACACGATGCCCTTGCTTGTCTTTAATGTGCGGCATGTCCACCTCTGGGAGCATCGGCAGTGACGTACTCACACACAACCCCGGCCCGTGAACCCTCACAGCCACAACAAGCCGTCCCCAGATAGTCCATAATGCAGCTTCCCTGTCACAACACATGTGTCACCGCTCAGCAAGAAGAGCGCCCGGTGAAAACCTCGAGGGCCCTGAACCCAGCTTAGTCACGCCACCGCGGCCAAGACGGCCCCTCTGATAGCTCCTGACAGGCTGCACGCTGGCACAAGCACAATCAAAGATGCAACGCAAAAAGGAGAAAAAAGCAAAGAAAGAAAATACTAGCGTAAGAGCAGAGGAGGCAGTTACTTGGGGAGCTGCAGTTTTTGACCTTGAAACAAACACCAGACAGAAATCATTTTTGCTTTCTGTAGCTGCTCGATAGAAAACGTAAATCTGGACCAAATAAAAGCATAACTCCACTGCCTTAGAGTCTGCACAGCTCCAGCTCAGATGGTGGGGATTTTGCCTCGTGCTGTATTTCAATTTTAATTGGGACATTCAGAGTAGCTGGACTTATTTGTGATTTTTTTTTTTTTGTATTGCCAGATGTGTACCACTGGTGAAATTCTGGTCATATATCAGTGTTTATTTGGGGGGGGGGGTTCAGCTTGGTTTTGGCATTTATTAGCACACAGGAGTCCTTTTTGTAACCATAACTGACCATTTTAAATTCGTCATTGCATTACTAATGAACTTAACACCAAAAAACAGGAAAAAGCATCCAGTATCTGCCCACGTCTGTCGACAAGGCCAGCGATACGAGCCCTGTTGACATGTGTCTCGGGGCTTTTTTAAATCTCTGAAAAAAACCTGTTGATTGACTTTTTGTTCACACCTCTGCAGCGTTTCTCTCTGATTTAGTCAGCATGGCTACTGCTTCTGTTTGACTGTGGTCCACTTCACTAGCAGGGGGCTAATTGCTTTCCATTTGAGTGTCTCAGTTTTGATTCATGGCTCACAGCGCCTTGTTGTTGCTATTCTGAA
This sequence comes from Copadichromis virginalis, assembly GCF_057382275.1. Classification (NCBI taxonomy): domain Eukaryota; kingdom Metazoa; phylum Chordata; class Actinopteri; order Cichliformes; family Cichlidae; genus Copadichromis; species Copadichromis virginalis. Next base: position 17,107,611 of record NC_140636.1, read on the forward strand.
GGAGATCTTGATGTCATGAAAGCTATTATCTACTCTCTATCTGTTCCCTCTCGCTGCTTCACCCTCTGATGCCAGCACTCGCGCACACTATCCGCCCCCACTTCAACAGGCGCGTTGATGGGTCGTAGCTTCTCCATATTGAGAAGAAGTGGGCTGCGTGTTAGCTTACAGTTCTCAATTAAAGTATGCTGATCACCCTCAGTTCATCCTCTCTCATAGATTTTATTAGTCATCCTGCCACTCTCTGCCAGCTGGTATTAACCTGCAGCACTTATTTTTTATGCAAAGTGTGTCAGCATCTAAATCTCTGTTTATATTTTACGTATTTTTATTAAATAACATTCGTTTTTTAATGCATCGTGTATACTAATGATAGTGTTAAAAAGAAACAAAATGCTAATAATAATAAAAAACACATTGTGGGTATTTTATTATACTAAAGCAGGGATTTTATTCTGTTTCAATTGATTGATTAATAAGTTTTACTTTAAACTTTTCAGAATTTCCAAATAACCACAATTAGTCCAATATTTCCGACTGATTTTATGAACTCCTCACAGATGGGATTATACTGGTTTTATTCATCCATTTTCTTCCTCTTATCCAGTTCAGGGTTGCTGAATTGGATAAGTGGGGGATGATAAACAGGATACACCCTGGATAGGTCACCAGTCTGGGATGAAGCTGGAAGCATGTTGGCTTTAAACTGGATAAAAAAAGCACGCCAAAGGAGCTAATTAAAACAATCAGACGGTCACCACATTATAGCTGCTAGCTAAGACTTCCACACTGTTATTTGTTCCTCAATGGTTAACAGTGACCATACACTGTGAGGTGTTCACAGCACTATGTTCTCTTGTCCTGCATAATGAGAAATTCATTGTATACAGTTTTCCAGCTGCTTCTTCATGCCAACGGGAGCCAGCTGAGGTGATGTGGGCATTGGGTCAGGGTGCCTCATGGGTGACTCCCTTTGAAGGTTTTCCATGAACAGCCGACTGGAGACTTTATTATTTATCTGGCCTCGGAACGCTTCAGAATCACCTGGGAGGAAGTGGAAAGTTTTGCTGGGGAGAAGGATGCCTCCAATATCCTGCTAGCCTGCGTCCAAAATGACCTGGCGTTGGATAAGTGGAAAATGATCGCTGACACAAATGCAACTCCAAGTTCTTTTAGTGGTCAATTATTTAGTGAGTTGAATTTTGAGGCAGACACGCTACTAAATTAACATTTTTAACATTACAACGGCAAAACAAGTCAACCCCAAAGCGATAGAAAGCCAGGATTTTGTCTCGCTGTATCACTTTATGTACAGTTTGTTTCCGTTGCTCTTTGTCACATTTTCTGATTCACCAACTCTCAGCTTCGCACTTTGAAGGTGCTATTTTAACTCTGTGTTACACAAACAGGTGGGTGGAAATGCAGTTAATGAAGCGCAGAATCAGTGCAAGCAGCTGCATCCTTTTGGAATGACATTTATTGACTGTGTAAGCTCTCGTTAGTACACATTTCTGTATCCATATTGTAGATTGTAGGTTTCTGGCTGCTTTTGTGCCACATTTAATTGTACTTTATTTGCATTTGCAGTCAGATGCACATTTCTAGAAGCTTTCAGTATTTGAAAGCCTCTGTAGTGAAAGCGAGACTGAGGATAGAAAAGACCACGTGTTGTATTGATGCATCTGGCCAGGTATCTCTAGACACAACAGGTACTCCACATGTGACAGGTTTCAGTGCCGCTGTCCCCGTCACATCACATCAGCATTCAGTGTCTGTGTGTGAGCAGAGGCAGCAGGCATCACACTATAAAGAAAAGCAAGGGAGCAGCGAAGGCAGTGCCGACACTCAACTTTTTCCTCTTCCTGCGAGATCCAAAGTGCCTGCCGTGAGATCACAGAGCTCTGAGGAAGCCTGCTGTTGAAACTCCAGTCAACGCAACCACAGGCAGCTCTTTCAGGGCTACACCCACTTATCTTCCCACTGTGGAGATGTGTCGCTTAGATTTGGTCCACCACACAAACTGCCAGCACACGCACGCACCTGCCTGTATCTGTGCAGGAGCAAGTACTGACACACACAAAGGCTGACAGTGACAGGAGCTGACGCTGTTGACAGTGAATTTTTAAAAGCCTTTTTTTGCTTCATGCATATGCATAAGGTCAATATCAGTGTGCTTCTCAGGGCTTTATATCTTCCAGATGGTGTCCCACAGCAAGCCTGGGTGTTCTATTATTACTGCAGAGGTACAAAAAGCAATTAATACAATTTAAATGTATGATATTAGTCCCAACCAACATGGTGCCATACCAGCTGTAAAGGCACCTGGAAATGAAATATGAGAGAGAGTTTATCAGACCGTCAGCTCTTCTGAAGTAGACAAAGTGTTTTTAAAAGCAAAAAGAAATGTCGGTGTCGTGCTCAAAAGGGCCCTCATCTGACATTAAAGTCGAGAACTGACGTCAGGTTTTTTAGGCAGATGCGTGTTGAAATTTTGGTTTGCCCTTTTTCTGTGCTTTGGGGCCAGAGAGTTTGATACCCACTGCTTTATAATGCATTGTATTAAATGCATTTCACCTCACCTTACTGGCATTCAGTGCCATCAAAGGAGCCCTTCAGTGACCGAGCACCTCAGGAAATACAGAACTCGTTCATTTTTGGACTTTCTTATAGAAACTTTGATATATCCCAATTTGTATTTTAAACTTGAATAATAACAATTTAGTGTTACAGATTTTTCATCTTTTGGACAATAATTAAAATTAAAAAGGAATTAATTTACTCATTAAAAGAGAAGAAACTGCAGTTACATTGATGTTTCCACATTTTACATTACTGCTCATATATCTCTGTGTCAAAGGTCATTTTTTTACCCAGAAGCACCTAATCATGACCCCAGTGTTCACACTTATAATATTACCTACTTATCTAGAGCTATATAACATCTGCAGCAGGTTATTTATTTATTTATTTTATTAAGATTTGAGGACTGCAAACATAGTTGCTCCTTGTCAGAATTTGTGCTCTTGTTGCTCTGGCTGTGCATTTGTTGCAATGGAATATGGCAGAACAAAATCTTGCCGACACACTTGTGTCCTCTGCGCAATTCCCTTTTGCACAATTTATCTGCTTGATTCTGCGTGGTTGTTACGTCGTGACACATCGCATGTTTGTGTGCGAAGCTCTCAGGCCGTCCGGGATCTATTTTGATGCGAAAACCACAGACATCTTTTCCCTGCTATCTGCTCCCCTAAGGCTTGAAGTAAAAACCTGGCCAAAGAAACAGGGAGTAAACATTTAGCACACACACACACACACACACACACACACACACACACACACACACACACACACACACACTGTTAAACACATGCTGGATTGATTAGCATTTTTGAGGCCGCAGAGAAAAATACTTTGAGAGAGAGCACAGAGTTTATTAGAGACATGCTTCAAAGCTTCTCAGAATCAGTGGACAAATAAAATCCCCCATGTTTGGCTGGTGCTCATTTTTTTTTCTCTTAAATATTCCTAAAAAACAGCAGCTGACAAGATGCAGACAACACGCTCTCATATATTAAAACACTGTGAGCTGAGGGTCCTGGTTTACCCACCTTAATGTCATAAATGCCTGTGACTACAGAGTATCACGTTCAGCATAAAAACCTGCTGTGTGTGTGTGTGTGTGTGGATGCTGTGCAGCAGTTGCAAACAAAATGTGAAAACAAAAGCTGCTGGCAGTGGTACAGTGTTCACTTCTAAGGCATGTAGCTGCAGAAAAATGAAGAAGATGAACACCGAAGTCCAGTAAAATCCAGCTGTTAACACCGTCATAGTTGGAGGTGTATGTGTGACACCACTCACAAGATTGTAGCTGTGGTTTCCAGTCAGGAGGGTCACAGTACAATAGGAGGTGTCACGCCAACATTCACGTCAAGAAAAACCAACTTTTTTGTCACATACAGTCACCGGACACTTTTTTAGGTATACTTGCTCAGTTGCTTATTAACACAAATATCTAATCACATGGCAGCGACTCAGTGTACTTAGGCATGAAGACGACCTGCTGAAAATCACACCGAGCATTAGAATGAGAGGTGATTAGACTTTAAACGTGGCATAGCTCTTGGTGGCAGATGGGCTGCTATTCCCATCTCTAGGGTTTACAGGGAACGTTCGACGTTCAGGGATAAAACATCTCATAGATGTCAGAGGTTAAAGAAAATAGCCAGATCACTTTCAGCTAATAGGAAGGCAACAGCAACTCAGATAATGCAACACAGAAGAGCATCTCTGAGTGCAGAGCACATCAGCAGAAGAGCACACCAGAAGCCAGTCCTGTCAGCTAAGAACAGGAAGCTCAGCTTCCAATTCTCACAGGTTCATTAAACTGGAGTCATGGATTTTTCAAATATTTGAAAAACACGATGCTGTGAGTCATATGTTCCTGGCACACTTTGTGCTCCTTGGTACCAAAGGAGCAACTGAACGTTTTTTTTAAACATGACACCAGATCTCATCATAGGTGTTCAGCCGAAAAATCTGCACCCTGCTCAATCTTTTCCATTAAGAAAAAGAATTGCCAGTACCAAGAGTCCAACCTCGTGCTAGCAAGGTGTACCTAAAAACGTGTATCGATAAATGGACACCTAAAATAACCAACATGAGCCATTTACATAGATAATGAGATGCAGATTATTAATGTATTACAGCAGCAGTTTCTAGGAACAGCAGGAACAATATGTATAGCGTACATATGAACACAAGAAGCGAGACATATCAGTAATTAGATAAATACAGTTTTTATGTAATATTAAATGCATTATATAGAAGCTTTATTTCTAGAACTGTTCAAGTTCTCCAATAAACCTGTCACGGTTCTGTTGTTTCAGGCTGTCGTGCCTCTTTGTCTGATCTCAGACCGACTCTGTGATGTTCCCATTGATGGGCTGCACTATGAAATGAATTTGACCTACTTAGCTTTACCTTGGGGGCTATCAAGGAATGTCAGGATTAATGAACTCTACGACACTAAAACCATAATTAAGATACACACTAACTAATGTGGAGCTTGTGCCCTTTCATGTAAAAGCAGTGGGGTTTGCTTCGCCCCACTGCCGGTCACAGACGCATTTCTGCGTATTTCTCATGAGAAGGATCAAATGTAATCCATATCCAAAACAAATGTGAGAAATTTTTAAAATCTAATACAGGATGAAGGCAGAAGGAAAGCTGAGGAAAAAACACCAGATAAGTTCTGTTAATGTGTGTCATGGATTCATCTGTAATCCTCTCTATTGTTGGATTTTGTCACTTTATTTAGGCCCAAAGAACAATAAAAAAATCCCAGCTGCAACTTACATTTCATAGGATGGTTTACTTGGGAAGTTTAACCTGACATTATAAAGTTTTGTAGTTTCGCTCTTAAGCTCTTCTCCTTGTGGCTGAAGATCACGATGTTAGCTGTATGTTTGCAGCCGTGGTGCAGAATAAATTTGACACCCTAATGGTGTTGCATGATAAATGACTATGTAAGCATGCGACGTGTCCAACACCTTTGCGGAGTACTGTGATAACTGAACACCTCCATAGAAATATGTGTGTCTGAGCACCGTGGTCAGCATTTGTGGTCCTTTCTTGGCTTCCCTTTCAAAATGTTTCAGGACACATCAAGCTGTGTGTGTCTGAGTGTGTGTTCGCCTGCCTGTCTCAACGCTGGAGGGAGGGAGTCAATCACAGCAGCAGAAATCATCCCTGCAGGCGATCTGTCTCCACTCATGACAAGGCTCCTAAGGCACTTATCTTTCGTTCCCTGACTCATACCATCTATCCCGCGCTCCCTCTGTCGCTTCCCCCCCTCAGTCTTCCTTCCTATTCGCGATCACTCTCTGTATCCCTCCCACGGTTTGTCTCGTGCCCTGGCACCGCAATTAACTTCTCATCATCAAAGAGTGTAATGAAAAAGAAGGCGAGATGGAGAGTCAGACAGAGTTAGGGAAGCTGCGAGAGAAGAAAGATAAGAGGGATGGAGCCAGAGGAGCTGTGACTGAACAGAGGTGAAGCACTCACACAATGCTAGCACACACTTGTGCGCACTCAGTTTTTTTTCTTCTGTTTTTTTGCCCCTGAAATGCACACATTCAGAAAAAGAACGGGAGGAGAGATTATTCTCTCCTCGTTCCCTCGTTCCCTGCTTTTATTCCTCAACCCTCCGTTTCTTCCTCCTTCTTCTTTTACAGACACACACACTTGTTCTCACTGCCTCCTCCTCCTCCCCCTCCTTTTCTTTGAAGAACAAGAAGTATTGCTGCACATGTAGGGAAGCTGCTCTGTCGGCATTCTCATTGTTTTTCTTCACCCCCTTGGTTCAGAGAGCTGTCAACTGTGACCGCTGTTGAAAGGATGTCGGCAAGAGACTGAGAGAGGGATTCAGGCGGAGAGGGTGGGGGGATGAAAGAGACGAGCGAAGGAGGGAGAGGGGATGTCGAGATGGAGGTCCCTACGGAGGGCAGAGGGAGTAATGGCATGCTTGTTTCTTTGTGCCCGAGCAAACGTTGCAATAGCAGCGGTAAGGGGAGGTGATGGAGGGAAAAATAGCTGAGGGCAAAAAAGCAGCTTGGGGTGGAGAGATGAGAGGGGCCAAAGCTGCTAATGAAGCATGGCACTAGCGCTCAATAACAGTGACATAATTGGCCTTAGTTGGTGGTCCTCAGGTGTGGAAACCCTCAGCAGTGAAATGCAGTTCACAGAAGTATGATTTGACTAATTTGACAGCATGTTAGAAAATGTGCATAATTCACAATGTAACATGGTGGATTATGACCAAAACCAGAATAGCTGAGTTGCAGGCTCCAGCGGGGAGTCAGAAGAAAACCCTCAAGCTCTTTCTGGCCTGTTCTCCGTCTGATTCCTCCACATGTGCCGACATTAAAATCTGCTTGCTGAATTTCCCCAACCACAGTACCACAGTCTGTGTGCCCGTTACCTCAAATTTAGGGCAAGTGTTTAAAATCATCACTTTCTCCTCCATATATAGTCAAAATTCACCAGCTGCTCCTCTAAGCTTATTTGTGTGTGATGAAGATGGACAAAGCCACTGTGGTGTCACCCAAAATCCTGTTTTTAAAACCTCAAGCATCTTAGGGAGACTGCATCCATACTTGAACTAACAGAACCATAATTTACAAAATGAATATTAAGTAAGTTGCATTAAGTTGGCTTCAAACAAGAAGTTGAAATGATTAAGTAGGACAGCACTCTCCAAGTTTGTCTCCTTTCTGAGCTAACATGCTATGTTAACCTCTTGCAGTAAATTTCTTTGTTCATTTAGAGGCTGCAGGGAGTCCTTCATCTCATTTCTTCAGCTTCCCAGCCCTTTTTTTTCTTTTCAAATCAAATTTGTTCCCAAATGTTCAGCGATTGCTGGACTGATGTTGGTTGTTGGACGTCTCGCCCAACCGTATCATCCTGACCTTATCTGTCTAGGATATATCCTGCCTCTTTCCCAGTGTCCCAGTGTCATCTCCCTCCAACCTTAAGTGGATAAGCAATTAAAAAGATGGGTGGATGTGTTTTCCTTACATACCTTTACAAATGTCACTTTTTCATTTTCATTTGTTCCACACAAAATATTTTGTCTACTATAATCATCTTTAGTTTTACATGTTTCTCCCATTTGTACACTTTAATGTACTTTATATACACTTTACCAATATCCAGTGTTCTCTTCTGCTTTTGCGTATGACTATTGAAATCTTGAAAAACTGTGACCGTTCATAACAGGCGGATCCAGCAGACAGGAGCACAGCCCGGGATAGAAGCTAAAGCCATGTGAACTGGTCAGCAGCAAAGTGGATTTTAGCTGCCTAAAAGAAATCAATATTGGTCTAAGTGTGTGCTCTATTTAGTACATTTTAAAACTGACAAAAACAGCACTTTAACCTCAAAAGAGACTGGTTGTGTCACTGTGTGACTTTTTTTTATTAGTTTGAAAGCAAAGCTGCAAAAAGTGACGCAGCTTTGTTGAAGAAGTGATTTATGAAAAGCCAAAGTACGAAAACATAAATGATATTGTCTAATTCTGCAGGTCTGAAAATATGTGATATGATGAGGAGAGACTATTGATCTTTGGTGTTACTCCTGTCTTCTCAATGTTGGTCGATTCCAAAGAGTGTGTACTCTAACCGACTTTTAGATGTTTTCGCGTTTACCCATCGCGAGGCAGTGGACGTTTAAATGACCCTCTCTAGGTCACAGCTTTGCAAAGAGGCTGAGTTTCATGCAGTGACAGTAATTCAGTGGATTGCCAAACACAGTTTTTTGGTTTGTTTTGTTCTCTCTTGATGTTTGCATTTACATTTTTCCATTGCAAGCTTAACCACTTGTTGTTCTCTTGTCTGTATCAGCTTAATTTCCTAAATATGCACTTCACTTTCATTGACCCCGCTGGCTATTTCTTCCGATGCTGCAGCTCGTGCAATCGCGGCGACGTGTAAATCCTGCCATCATGAGGTCGTAGCTCACAGGGGGTCTTGTTCATGAGTGAGGATAAAATGGAGCATAAAATTAACTACATTGCCAGATTGCTGCAACAACTGCAGTGGTGTAGAAAAAAAATAGCACAAGACTGGCAATGTTGAGTTTTAAAGCATGTCTGCTGTATGCACCGCCGTTGTGTGTAATCCATTACTCCCCGGGGACGAGTAGATTGGATTGGTGAGAGCAGCTCTGTCTGAGCTGATGTTTCGTTGGCTTTAGGTGTGCCTGATTAGTCAGTTAAAGGCAAACGCTAGAAAAGCTGCACAGAGAAATAAAACTGTTCAGCCAAGCAAAACTGGGAGCTTATTGAAGCGGACATTTTAATCAGCTACCCAACAGGGGTGAGGCTGAGATGGTGTCGCCTCAGTTTGGTCTGTCAGGATGGATTGTGGGCGATGATATCTGTTCGAGCGGGCAGGTGGAGGAGGGGCAGGAGAAGCTTTGAGGAGGAAAGGTGGTGACAAGGAGGTCCGGCAGCTGATAACTCAAACAGCTGGCTCTGCATTCTGCATGAAGGGGGGAAAATATCAACAGTGAACCAAATGACAGCCATTCACTGTGATCAAAAGAGCGATTCGGCGTCTCTCTGCTGATTCGCAGGATCACAGACAGATTTTGGCTGTCGGGCCACTCGGCATCTTCACAGTAGGGCTCTGTTTTCAGATTGAAAAAGCTCAGTTGGCAGGTTACTGCTGCTCGCTGCCAAGTAATATCTTGGTGTCTTAGCGGCGTCACTTCAGTTTCAAACGTAAGGTGGTGCAGAGTGAAATATTTTGTTCTGTTCACACTTAATTCAGCATTAATAAGAATCAAATAAGCGCAGTGCCTGTTGGAAACATGTTGTCAAATCGTATGCCCTGTGCTCCGGTCCTGCTGGCACCGCGCACGTCATCTCCTTCGCTTCCTAGATTATCATGTTGTTGACACAATCTTCCCAGTGTGATTTGATGTGTGGGATCCATTTCACCGAACAAATTGGTGTCAAACATCTCGCCAAGTCTCCCACCAACTAATCAATAGGGAATTCATGGTGTGAGTGGGTGTCATTTCTCCATCTGTCCCTCGCTTTACAGAACTGCGCATATAACGGAGCTGCCAACCATCTGCCAATTTTTAGCGCTCGCCATTATTGCCGTTCAGATGTGTCATGCAGCTCGAACAGAAGCTGGTTACTCCTCCACGCAAAATCAATGTATTTGGCAGCATCAGATAAACAGCTTGTTAACGTTTACTGCGTCATTAGGGGAACATATGCAGAGCGCTTGTGAGATTTATGGAAACCGGTTCATTATTAACCGCTAATAGTGGATAAACCAAACTCAGTTTATCATTCTGTTTCCAAATACTGCGTAAGTTGATGTGATGTCTTTATAAGTGGAGGCTGAGCTTGGTCGTTCTTTTATTCTGTTTATTCCAGACCTGATTAGGAGAGAGAGATGACCCTTGTTTTGTCCATGAATCCTTTCCTGGACCCAGAGGGAGACCCTCCGCTCTCCACTTACCAGCCCATATGGGAGTCGGAGCGCTGCACTAAGACCTGCCTGTCAAACCCCGCCCCGCCATGCAGCTCCGAAGAACAATTCACTCCAGGTACACACAGACTGATGTTTGCACAGTTAAGTTGTTTATTCAAACTTGCACAATTAAAGTTGTTGAGTAAAACAAGCAGAGTTAAAACAGTTGTGTGGCCACGCTCGACCTTGTAATCTGAGCCATCTGCCCAAGCCTCATCAAGGCGACTTGCTCTCCAGGAACCAGAATGTAAGCATGCAGCGCTTCTTATGGGAGGTTGTAGCAGATGCTGTTGTGTTGAGCGGTCAGCTAATTTACATGGTAGCAGGCTGGCATGTGCTTCTTAGTTCCATTTTAATTTAGAGCCCACTCATAAGACAAAGACCCTGCAAAAGCTTCAAAAGATATGTTGGTATTTTAGTCTTGCATTAGACAGATGTTTCAGCTAAAGTATTAACTCTGACTCCGACCTTTCTCTGACCCTGGTCTCTGAGGTTTTGTCCCCTGACTTCACCCCAAGAATAAAAAAATTTAGTCGGGGTCGCCTCACAAAGTTTCTGTGTCTCTCTTTGGCACTTCTGAAATCTTAACATGTATTTCAGTGTCTTAAACATCCCCATAGTGTGCACATTAATTTCAATATAAAAATATTTCATTTATATTTACTATTTTTGGCTTCTGCATAAACGCCTGCAGGGACAGTTTACCCCCAAATCAAATTGATCTGTTTTTGCCTCTGGCCTGTGGTGCTGTTTATAAATCTAGATTATTCAGGTGTGAGTCACGTAGTGTTGGAGATACAGAGATGTCTCTTTTCGCTCGCATACGAGGCAGATGACACTCAAGCTTGCAGTGCTTAAAGCGACCCAAAATACAGCGGCAGTGTCTCTTTGCAGAAATCACGAGACCTGATTACTCAAATAAATATATAACAAATCAGCTCCACAAACCTTGTTGTGAGTAGTTTTATGTATTTTAAAGGCAACTGCAAGGTTTGTGGATTTGTTTAGTAACCATGTCGTAGGTTCTAAAAAGAGACACCGCTGCTGACTCTTTCAAATGTACTTTTGGCATGATAGCACGTGCCAGCTGCGTCCAATATATTCAACAGAAGGTGGATATCTCTACTGTGGATTTCTACGAAACTGGGCATCTCAGATGAAATAATACAGCTGGATAAACAGCACGACAGGCTGGACTGGGAACTGTTCCTTTAAGTAGCAGGAGTCTAAATATTCTATATTCAGTCGGTGATTAATGTTAGCTAATGTCACGCAGTAATGGTGAAAACTTATAGTTCATCAGTGCAAATGATTAATGGTGATATTCTCTCTCCCTCTCTGCGCAGAGTCATCCTGCAGACGAGTTCCTGATCATATTTCAATGTCGAGGATCGCGTACTTCAAGAGGAAGTTTGTTGATGATGATGATGAGGCACCCTTTAGCTTCAGGACATACTGCCAGACTGTAAGTATTGGTACAAACACACTGAGACAGAATAAGTGGAAAGACTGTTGAAAAGTGAAGCGTTTAGTTTATTCCGAAACACAAACTTTACAGTATCAGTGCTGTTTAATGCAAATATTTTTAAGTCCAGCTATTTCCGTCTCTGTATTTTGTTACTAATTGAGGCAGGTCACTGACAGGTAGATCTAATGGAAAACTGTCCTTCAGGTTGCACCGGTTCTGGAGGAGCGTGCCCACGTGCTGCGCCTCTCCCTGGAGAAGATGCGATTCATCGACGACCCCGAGGCATTCCTCCGCCGCTCCGTTCTTGTTAACAACCTCCTTCGGCGTCTGCGAGCAGAGATCCTCCTCCAGAGCACTGACTGGTGCTTTCCGCCCAACCCAGCGTTTGCCTCTGGCCCTTGCATCCTGCCTCCCAGCACTAACCCCGCTCACCAGGCACTCCACAGAGCAGTGCCCGCCCGCATCTGCTTAGCGCCCCAAGCCGGGCCGCCCTTACGCAAACGTTTCCGAATGGTCCGTGGGGGACAGGGGGATCTTCGCCCTGACTGTGCCCAGACATGCTGCTGCATCTACGCCGCGGCGGCCGCCGCAGGACACTACCTCCACCTCCCATTCTCAATGTACGATGCAGCGCTCTCCTGCTCGTCTGCACCGCACTCCTCCTCGTTTTTTCAGCTGGCCAGCCATAGTAAGTTAGGGCTGGCAGTGGCCGTGGATGATCGTGATGATGAGGATGACGATGTTGAGGAAGAGGAGGAAAATGAGGAGGAGGAAGAAGAGCGGGAGGAAGAGGAGGAGGACGAGGAAGACGATGATGAAAGAAGACAAGCGGGGCCTTCGGTTGATGTCGTTAGCAACAAATCAAGCCAGAAAAGTAGGACTAGGACCCTGCTAGGTGATGCACACGGGAGGACAGAGGACAGCTGCATGACAGATAGGGTGGAAGAAGAGGAGGGAGAGCAGGAGGAAGAAGAGGAGGAAGAGGAGGAGGAGGAAGAAGGCGTGAGACAGTGCCAGTGGGACTGTACTGCAACAGAAAGAGGGCCACACAAGCTGAGCTTTTGGCATCGGAGGGCTCACAGACAATAATTCAATAGCATTCTAAGTCTCCTAAAAATGTAATGATGACGACAACTGTCTCATAACAGATTAAGGTGGAAGCTACCTACACTATAGAAATGCCAAGTCAGCTTTATTTTAATGGGTTATTATACTTCAGGGTACACAGACACAGCTGTCATTAGCATTAGTGAGATGAAGAAAAACAGCCTCTTCTTGGCCTCTGTTGGCACTGCACACATTTCTCAAACAATTATAAAGACCAAGGTCACATATGGCGGGGTCTTAGGTCCCCAAAGTGAAGTGAAGCTTGCTATTGCACTGTCTGCAAGACCATTTTCAAGCCCCACAGCACAAAGCATAAGGTCTCAAATGGGGCTTTTTTATTGGTGCGACGGTCTCGTTTGAGGACCCTAAACAAGCCTATGAAACAATGGGTTGTGGATCTGGGAGTGTGTGTTTGCTTCTGTGTGTGTGTTTGCAACATAATATGTAGCATTTAAAAAAAAACTTGATTCTGAGCTGTTGTTTTTATTAATAAATCGGGGTGGGGGGGTGGGGGGTCACACATGATTATGCGTGACTGCTGATTTTGACGCTGACTCAGGCTATGGCGCGCGACAGTGCGGCGGCGGCACAATATCGTTTATTCTTCAGATTACTTTAAAACAACACAATCATGAACATTGTTAAATCACATTTTCAAAGTGCCTTAGTGTTTTTATAGATTCATGTATATGGCGTGTTTATGTATTTGTTCTTGTTTTTAACGTAGCTATCTCGCATTCCAAGCGACTGCGTTTGACTAAAACAGGACACGGGCATGTAGTTAAATGCAGGGATGTTAAAAAAATGTTCAACTAAATTTAGACACCTGAAAAGTGTTTTTGTTTTTTTTGTACTTTGGAATGCATGTTTTCTAGCACCTCCTCTTCTGACAAAGCACAAACGTTCTGCAAACTTTGAAGGAGCGATGTTTAAGCCTTTAAATGCTAAATGTTTAAAGACCTCATTTATACTCGTCATATCCGACCGGGGAAGGTTTGTTGTTGGTTTACCAAAAAGCACATGAATCTAAAAAACATAAAACTGGATCACACACTCGGAATTTAAAGATTTTGTTGACAGCATGATAATTAGATCCTGTAAATATATATAGAGCAATGTTGGTTTTGTTTGTTTTGTTTTTTTTAAAGATTTCTGGTTGGATGGTGGATTTGTTTCCTTTGCACAGATCCAGTCCTCCCATTTATGGTGTTTATGGTCAGCTGTATGACACGCTAACTGCTAACACCTTCTGATTTAATCTCTTGAAAATAAAACAATAAGTATTTTCCAAAATGATGAACTGTGATTATGACTGAACTCTGAAAGTATGCCCATCCTCTCGAGAGTCACGTCTGTGTATGTGCCCTCAAGTTTTCTTGCGTCTTTGTGCATCGGAAATCAAGCACAATGTACTCAAAGCACATTGATTGGGGAGAAATATGTCAGGCCAATGTGAAATACATATACTTGATTCAAAACTAAGGACAGGCACTGCACCAAACCAGCTCTCACACTTAGGAGACTAATCGTGGGGGTCTTGTTTGATGCTGTGTCTCGTTTGCGAATTCTGAGGATCAGAAACTGAAGCCAAAGCTGTTAAAAAAATGGACATAAAATATCCAGTTGTTGTAATTTCCTTTTTCCCATGATAATGACCTTAAGGCCCAAAGGATTTGGATAGATACATTTACATTGTTAGGTAGAGTCACCCACATTCAACCGGAAAAAAAGGAATTTAAAACACCGAAACCCATTCACTATCAGCGGTAATCTTAAAAATGGAAGACGGAGCAATGTTTTTGTGTGAATCGAGAACATGTAACTGCATTGTCTTATTAAAAATAACAAAAGAGCAAGCCTGCTCTGGTAATTTTGTGTGATGTTCTGTGACAAGTGTAAAGCTCAGTAAAAGAAATGTTGAAAAAACATCGCCGCCTCTTTTATTCTTTTTACATCACGCTGATCCTCGCAGCTTTTTTAAATACGACAATGCAGCGGGGGATGTGTGCGTGAGTTCCCGGTTATTGAATTGCTTCCCGTTCTGTCTGCTGTTCAGTGGAGTGCGGTGCCGCAGCACACCGCTCTTGCCAAATGTCTCTCAGGTGTCACTTTGCTGTTCAATTCATGTTAATTTTTTTGACATTACGCTCGGAGCAGTCACCTCCACACTTCTCCCTGCGCTCCCTGGCACACCTATTGTCCCTGCAATGCAACATTCACATAAAGCGTCTGCTTCCTTTAAACCCCACAGATAAGACAGGGACATTTTCAAAATATACACAACCACATTTGTGATTTTAAAAAAGCCTCCAGTACTTGCATATTTCTCTTTTCCATTTCTCTTGTTAAGCTTTAAGTTAAACATTTGTTAAATAGAGTAATGGCGCTTCATGTGTGTAGCCTCTAATTACTGGATTATTGCTAATGCTGTGCAGATTTTTCTATGACATTGCTACTGGTTGCTTGAAAGCAGCAAAGCCATTGTGGCTTAGAGTTTCCATGTGAGTGTGTGTCAGTAGGATGTAACAGTGTGAAGCTGGGAGGTTAAATCGCAGGTCTGAACATCTTGACAGCTCTGTTGCGAGGTGAGGATGGGAGATCATCTTTTCATGACACTTCTGCTGCAGGGGTGTTTGGATCCTGCTGCTCAGCCTGGCCTCATCCCTCTCTCTGCTTCCACTTCAGATCACTCACTGTTACCGTCTCATTTTACACTTTCTGTCATTGGACAGATAAATATTATTGCAAAAGAAACATACAAAACTGAAATCATCCCTAAAATAATGTTTTTATGTTGTATAAAGGAAAGCACACCTTCTTTAACTTGTAAGGTTTTACATGTCAGAAGACAATGAAACCTGGTCATTATCAGGTCTTAAAATTAGGTAAATGCAACTTCAGTTGAACAAACTATATTACACCATGTGCTTATTTCATTTATTTACCTAAATCTATGCCAAACAGAAACAGTGTGTGAAAATATTAGAGCACTCTCACTGCTTCCAGAGCAATTAAGAGGACAAGTATAAGCAAATCAAATGCATTTGATTCATTGATCATTAATGCGAGCAACTCTATGAAAACAGAGGTTTTGGCAGTTTGCCAGCCTGAAGCATTCAGGTGTGTTAACCTGGGAAAGGTTATAAGAGAATGTAAAGTCCATCATTTTGCAGGAGAAAGATTATTCACAAGTGGGAAACATTCTTGACAACTGCTAATCTTCCCAGGAGTGGACAAAAACACTGCCCAAGGTCAGCCTGCAAAACTGCAAAAAACCCAAGAGCTCCATCTCAGACTCTACAGGTATGTTAAATGCTAAAGTTCATGAGAGTACACAGATGAGCCCAAAGTGAAGCGAAACGTTTGGCAAAAACCAAACAGCCTATCAGCTCAAACACCTCAACCCAACTGTCGGCACGATGGGGAACAACTGATGATTTGGGCATGTTTTGTACTCATGGGACCCGAAGACCTTCCAGTCACCGAACTCCTCTGTATACCAAAGAATTCACTTGCGTCTTAGCATTTCCTGGTTAGATTTCAGTGAAATCTCTTAAAGAATGGCCTCAGTCATGTTCAGACTCTCAGTCTGACTGAAATGCTGTAGGCAGGAGGTAGAGCAGGTCACCTACTGATCGGAAGGTTAGTGGTTCGATTCCTTGCTCCTCCTCTAGTCGGCATGGGCAAGACGGGCAAGATACTAATCCCAAGTTGCTCTCCGATGCATCCATCGGAGTATGAATGTGTCTGAATGTAGTTAGGAAGCACTAAGCATAGAAGAAAGTGCTTGGATGAATGGGTGTGATTGGGTGAATGTCGTACGTTGTTTAGAGTGCTTTGAGTACTCCGGGAGAGTAGGAAAGCCTTATCTAAGAATCAGTCCATTTATGAGAGCCGTGCATGAGCTACAAAAAACAAATAATTCAAGTTGTTGCTACTAAAGTTGTTACTGATCTACTGAATGAAGATGTGTTTTTTTTTTCAAAGGACTGTATGTAACGTAAAATTACTTAATTATTAAATTTAGATAAGCTGTATTTAATTTTCAATCATTTATGGTTTTTAGATAACCATTGAAGCAATTTTTAGCTAACCTATTAAAATCATTTATCTTTAACTGACAGTTTACTAATTCTAATTACATGATTCATCCATTACTTTTAGCTATTTCAACAATTTTATCAAATCCCATTTTCCCATCTTCTCTTATTCCTTTATTTTCTCATACATGTGACTGGAAGTCATTATTTCACATGATACATGATACGCTGTTAAATTGTTTTCTTTCCAAACTCTTTGTTCTCACAACATTTTCTTATAAAACTCAACATTAGGAATTTGGACAAATCTCATATTAAAAAAAAACATTGTCCAACTACTGTGTGTTTGTATGTGTGAATGCCACACTTACACTTTCGTACTAACGCAATTCTGCCTGTGTCCCTTTACCAACACCACCCCCCCCCCCCTCCCCCTCATGCCTAAGGCAAAGACGGGGACTTACCAAATACCACACTCATCCACGCACGCATAAACACAGACACATGAATATCGCCGGGCGAGTACTGAGGAGAGGGGAGCCGTCATTTGTCAACAAGGAACTTTGGCAGCTCACAGTTGCCATGGGAACTGTCTGTTGCCGAGGACTGGTTTTGCATCACAAGGTCCTCAAATTGGCTCCAAAGCCTCGGAGGTCCCACCCCTCCTCCACCCGGCTCACCTCCATCTCTCAGAGCTTCAAACATATTGTCAGGTTTTTCTTTTCTCCTCCGGTTTCTTTTTTCTTCTTGCTTTGCCGTCTGCTGCATTTCAATCCCCAGTCAAGTTTTCTAATTAGCAAGGACAGCGATAGATAGATAGATAGATAGATAGATAGATAGATAGATAGATAGATAGATAGATAGATAGATAGATAGATAGATAGATAGATAGATAGATAGATAGATACTTACACATCAGGGATCCCTTTAAACCAACAATCACAATACACAGTTTAAAATAACAAGGACTACAGCAGTGATTTGCCCTCTGCAAGTGCTTACAGATTGTTATGCCTGAATTTTCATCCATGTCACCGCAGCTCAAGCCCAACAAGTCGATCCCCGTAGGATCAATTTGATTCAGCTTACATAACATCCACAGTTCTCTGGCTGTTGTTGATGTTTCTGGGTCTCTCCCTCCAGCATAATGCGCCTGCATTTCAGGGCTCAAAGAAGCTGTTGGTGTTTGATAAACACTTGTAATGTGTAGGATTGTCCTCAATCCTGGACTGTGAAGCACGTCCCCTTCACCACCCCAGTGGATATTTCACGGTGCCAAGACAAAGTTTGTAAGACGGAAGATGAAAGAATGGTTTTATTGGGTAGGAAACCTGACTTTGGAGATGGCTGGTCTCAGCTAACCACGTTTTTCTCAGTGTTGTTCTGAATGGGGCAAACAAAGCTGATGCATGATAACACAGACTGGTGACAAAAGCTGTGCAGTGACACTGATTGGCTCATGAGGATACTTGAGATCTAATTAGCCTGTTTGAGTAGACTAGAGACTGTTTTGTTGCTTCGTAAATGATCATGCTTATTTGTTTAGATCTGGTTTAAAGAAAAGAAGAAACAAAACACTGGACAATAAATTTTTATTTTCACATTACAAGCTTGCTGAGCTCCTCAAAAGGTCCTCGGTGACTAATGTTGAACTTTCAAAAACTGCAGTTCCTCTAATGACCACTTGGGGCTGGCTTCAGAAGCAAGTCAATCCACGTATTGTCCCATGTTAAAAGCCATTAACATTATATATAATTGGATGCAAGGCCTAATTACTCTTTATCATGATTGATTGATTGATTGAATCTTTATTTTGAACATGTTGAAAAAGTATAAAAAAAAATAGAATTAAAAGAGACAAATGAACAAAGCAAACAAAAGGAAAACGAGCAACCACAACTCCAAATAACGTCCATGTTCAAAAAGGAGCAGGAAGAAGCATAAGCTTATTTAATCCCACCCCTTTTCCACTATCTAGTATCAATAGACTACAGAAATACCTCCTTGCAATTACATTATATGTTATGTGTAATTTTTTTTTTTTTTTTAAATATATACACATATATGTTTCTATCTATCCATACATACGTATATACACACATACGCACATATACACATTTTCAATAACCCCATTAACACCTCAAGGATACACAGCCTACAATTATATATATATATATATATATATATATATATATATATATATATATATATATATATATATATATATATATATATATATATATATATATATATATATATATATATATATATATATATATATAACCAACCGGACATAGTGGTGGTAGACAAACAGAAGCACAAACAGAAGAAGACGGCCGTAGTGATCGATGTAGCGGTTCCGAATGACAGCAATATCAGGAAGAAGGAACACGAGAAGCTGGAGAAATACCAAGGGCTCAGAGAAGAGCTCGAGAGGATGTGGAGGGTGAAGGTAACGGTGGTCCCCGTGGTAATCGGAGCACTAGGTGCGGTGACTCCCAAGCTAGGCGAGTGGCTCCAGCAGATCCCGGGAATAACATCGGAGATCTCTGTCCAGAAGAGCGCAGTCCTGGGAACAGCTAAGATACTGCGCAGGACCCTCAAGCTCCCAGGCCTCTGGTAGAGGACCCGAGCTTGAAGGATAAACCGCCCGCAGGGGCGTGCTGGGTGTTTTTTTATATATATATATATATATATATACCCATACCAACAAACCCGTGCATGCGCACACACATGAAAATATTAGACAAGAACACCCTATCAAATCTCTACCTTTTCCCTGTACCCTGTAAAAACCATATCCTTAAACCGCTTTTTAAACTGCGCCATGCTTGGACATTGCTTCATATCTTTACTTAGTCTGTTCCACAGCTTCACTCCACACACAGAGATGCAAAAACTTTTTAATGTTGTACGGAAACGAGGATGTTTTAAATTTAATTCCCCCCTCAAATTGTATCCCCGTTCCCTTTTAGAAAACATTTTTAAATGATGATGCGGTAACACAAACATTTCCCTTGTGAGATCAATAAAGTATCCAACTATCTATGGTCTTTTTATGTGATGTGTAGCTGTCTTGTGGACATAAGAGCTGCCCATTTGGTTTTCCAGTAGGGACTCTGCGCTCTAAGATCTTTGACTAATTTTATATTTGACCCAAGATAACATCATTTTCAATATTACACAGAAACACCTTGCTTTCCAACTACAAGGAGCATTGCAGTGGCCGAAACGGAAACTAAAAGATTCCCAAACAGCCCACAAACTAACTTTGTCATTTATTAGATTTATTAGAGTCCCCTTGTGTTTTTGCCCCCTTGTTTAAGTCCCCCTCGCTCTTCATGTGTTTCAGTAACGTCTTTGTCTCCTATCTCCTCCTCTTGTTTACATGTTTCTGTCCTTGTGTTTCATTCGGTCTCCCATGTTTGTCCACTCAGGTTCTCCTTGTGTCTCTGTCCCAAGTCCCTCTCTGTCTTTATGTGCAAATGTCCCTTTTCTGTTCCCATGTTCCCCTCATGTTTATTCTTTATCTCCTGCCTATTATGTTTATCCATGTTCCCATGTTCCCTCGCTCCCTCTCTCTCTCACAGCAAGCTTGCGAGTCCCAGGTTATGTCTCTCCATGTTTACTGTTTTATTTTGAAGGCCTTGTGCTCCATGTTCAGTGTGTTTAGTGTTGCTTCCCCTGTGGCCTCACGCTCATTTGTATCAGCTGTTTCCCCATGTGTTTCCACTTCCCCTGATCACCTCCACTTGCTCCAAGCCAGTGTGCAAAAATGGAGCTCTTTCTGCTTGAAATGTATTTTTATGAAGTGGATGAAATTACAAAACTGGTGAGCGGTCCTGGTGTTGAGGAAAGACCGTGCTGGTGTGGCCAAAAAACACCTTTAACTGTAAACCTGCCAGCTGAAAGGTGCAAAGACATGACTGGAGACGCGACAATTATCCTCAACAGGAAATAGATGTCAGTTTGACATTTGTGAAGTTGGAGATTTGTGGTCAAAGTACACAGTGCAACTGGTCAGATCAGGATGTTGAGGGAAGGAATGAAACACAGCAGCTGTATCCATCCAAATTAAGGTAAGGTTTTCTCTTTTTCATGGGCCAGTTGGCAGTTTAATTCATGAGTGGGTATGGATTCACAAGTCTGATTCAGACTGGTTCCAGATCTGTCCAAACTGGTTCCTTCAACTTGACTGTATAAGCAACAGCAGTATACTAAACACTGCAGAGTATTTCCACACACATTTCAATCTTCCCTTGTCACACAACACAAGAGAGCGAAAAGGAGCACAAATATACGACTCTAAATAAAAGTTAATGTGGCTAATGTCACCAAATAAAGGAATTAACAGGAGTTTCCACTTGGCTGCGTAAAGGGAATGAATTGTTAAAGTGGATGATGCCAGTGTGTCTTTTGTTTGCTGAATATGCTGCTTTCAGTGACAGAACACAATTGTCATTTAAGGTCTTGCATATTAAACGTGACATTAATTACATTAACGACAGTTCATTAGTAACCTTTGCAATGCTTCAGCATTCAGACTCTGGCATTTAATTTCTTCTCTCGTTGGTCTTTAATCGCTGTTAAGTGTTGCTCTGATAGTGCAGCAGGGGATTGAGAGTCAGCCGCTCTCGTAATGTGAAGCAATATAAGCTTCCAGCATCCAGCTGCGAGTTTGAGGAGTAGCAAAATGAAGGGAGGAGGGCAGTGTGAAAGGCCACACCCTGTCTGAAGACTGATACCTTTGGCAGTAATTCAAGTTTCCTTGTTGAGGCCCTGAATCGCTCTTCTTGTTTCAGCATGTAGCAGCAATGAGGTCTGACGGACCTGAGAGGAAGAATGAGGTTAAATGTTGGAGGAGGGGAAAGATTGCCCGAGAGCATCCACAACATGTCCTCCTTTAACCTTGTTCTATATATGTTCTGCCGCATTCCCCGTTTTTTCCACCACGCTAACTGTACAACCCCTGAGATCAGCTGTTAAGCTACACATCTCTCCACCCCGGCCCACCGTCCTATTTCCTCAGGTCATGTCCTTTACTGTTCTGCACCACGGCTGCTTTGAACTGTCTGGAAAATATATATAGAATCATGAAGGGCGAGGATGGGGCGACAGAAATATTATGTAGTGGGGCCGCTAGCTTTGATGTAACCTTTTAATCTTGCTTGTACCAGCCATTTTCACTCTTTACGTCTGAATTTCAAATGCCAACCTTTTTTTCTTTTTTCTCTTGCTCCTCTTCTTGGCTGCATTTGTCACATGGAGAAAGGCAGGTCATCTGTGCTTGATTAATGCCATTCTATTGGTCTCTGGACTTGTTGTCTTTGACCCCAAGCACGATTTTACTGGCACTGTGTTTTGAAAGTGCATGTGAGGGGTGCAACTGAGCTGAAAGAAGTTAGCGGGTCATTTGAGCGCACAAACTGGTCAGTGGTCAAATTCAAATTGGTATTAAACGCTTCCCTTTACCACCAGTCATTGTCACATGATTGTCAAGGGCCACAGCACAGCGGAAGATGCCTACAGCTGCAGGGAAGTTTACTGGCCGTTGCACTACCATGAGTGCCCACTAGGACAACTATTTCCATGGTAACCTGTTTCAGTAACTATCAAATGGAAAACTGAAGCCATCAACTGATTATTTGTTGAACTTGACTTAAAGTGTCTGTCTTGTTAAAAAAAAACAAAACAAAAACAACAACAACATTCTCACTGGGGTTTAAAGAGTGTTGTATGTGAGACAGGGATCCAAGCGATGGTGCCAGAAATTCATGCGCAAAACATGAAACACCTCTGAAAGCCTCGCTCGAACATCTTGAACCGCTCAGTTTTATTTACAGTTGATATATCCATAAAAAGTCTTTTTCACATGCGATCAGAAAATTTCACAGAGGTTCATCACTGTCACCACTCACTGTATCCATACACGTGTAAATAAAGACTTAGAGCTTTCCCTGTGCCAGCATTCATCAAGGCAAAAACATGACTCAGACTGCCCTCTGAGTCATTTCTACAGCTCTTCTTAACCTCAAATACCCTGAAACTCCAGACTCTAATTGGCACTCGAACTAAATTCTTATTAGTTGGTTTCTTTGTCTCCTGTGTTTCTGTGGTTTAGTTCAGAATTATGGTTCCCAGTGTAACCAATTAAAGTGCAGAAAAACAAGAGAGAGTGCATAGAGATGGGTCAAAAGTACATTGCTGAACTATAAAACATATCATTACAGTGAGCGTGCAGTGATTCTTGGGTGGGCACTCACAATACTGATGCGCGAAATGGTTTTCACAGCAAGTTACAACAGCTATTCTTACCTCGCATGTCATGAATCGCTGTGTGGCAGGCAAGCAGGAGTGGTGGACCCAAAATGCAGAACTCAGACACGGAAGTGAAACTTAAGGCGCAGCTTTATTGCTGGGAAAAACCTCGTACAAACTAAACTCACCAAAAGAAAACCAAAAGTCAGAACAGAGGAACCAAGGACTGAAACACTGGAAAGAAACACTAAACTGGAGCAGGAGACCAAACACTAGGAACATAGAAGCAGAACACACAGCTAGTTGAGGGTACGACGCGACACTGACACAGAGAAACACAGGGCTTAAATACACAGACGGCAGTAATCAAGGGATGAGAGACAGAAGGGGAACACACCTGGGAGAAATCACAGCTGACGAGACAGGGGAAACGTAACTGAGCACACTCACATATGACACAAACCTTCACAATAAAACAGGAAACTCAGACACATGGAACCAGGCAAGACATTGAACTAAACAGACAGATTCACAAACAGATGGGGTGACACCATAGACAGAGACAGACTCAAAGGCAGACCAAATATAACACACAGAACTCAAACAATAATAATCATCATCATCATAAACTAGAAAATGATAACTAAAGGCGCTGGGTCACCGACCCAGGACCATGACATCGCATTTAATTTCCAGTTATACCCAAGCCATCTTTTAAACTAACACAGGCACAATTATCACTTTCATTCTTAGCGAGCGATACGTAAACCAGTGCCTGTGCACCCATTTAGAAAAAGGAAAAGCAAACAGCATTTTAAAAGTTTTTTTTAAAAAAAGGACCAATTTATCAATGGTTTTCTGAAATGCAGCAGCTAAACTGATACACAGAGTAGGGAGCGTTGTTAACAACACCCTCTGCAAATTTAGTGCAAATGGAGTTTGGTTAAATTTCCTGTCGCGCTTTGAATTTCCAATACAAGGGACTCGTCTCGCAATGCCATCGGGACTCGGAGTATGTTCCCTCAGTCGTTGCCAACTCAACGAGTCGGCAAAAACTGATCAGATTTATGAAAAAAGTAGAAAGTTTGAACTGCAACGTAAAACTAGTGCTAGCAGAAAGACTGTCATGAGTCCCACTCGAAACATTTCCTAGTTTCAAAGTAACCACGTTTACCAAGTTTAGCTTCAGCACTGCACAGACAACAATGCTTTGCGAATGGGTGAAAGACAAATAATGCTAGAGCTATTTAATTATTCTGCTCACTAACAAGCTAGGTAAGTGTCACATCACAGTCAATAATAAGATAGCTATGGCATTTTAATAATACAGCAAAGAATAATACAGCATTTATAAAGCAATTAATAATAAAGCAATTGACTTGCTTTAAACAATCTAATATTTTAGCTAAGGATAGCATCACCATCCTTTTAGGGGTGGCAAGAATGATATATTGTGGTATCTCTACTATTTTCACAAAAAGGTATGTACAGTTTTATGCAGTGACTCAAACTGTTAATGGTTAACTTAAGCTTAAATTCTTGGTGTTGTGGTGGTTATTTCAGCTAGACTATGATTCTTGTGGATGTGTGATGGTTTCTAGTGTTTGTGTGGCCAAGAAAGGTGTAAAGGCTTAGCTATTAACAGGCCACCGTGACTCATGTAGCAATTAATGACTCACAGTCAGTGTTCCTGTCTGGGGCTGTTTTCCAAATGTTAATAAAACCCGTGTTCCTGTAGCTGTGACAATGTGTCAAAAATGCAAAATTTAAATCCCTCACAGTGACAATTCCTGAGTTAATTTATTACAAAGTTATTGCAAAACTAAATAAAACTAAACAGATAATAAGACTTTGACAGAGTCTACATGCAGCTTAGAAGCCCCCAACTGGAAAACATGAAGCTGTTAAGTAACATGTTAGCATTCCCTTTGTAAGCTCAAACCATCACTATGTGGACAGTCTCACTGAGCTTGCATGGCTGAGTCTTAGATCCTTCATTATCCCCTGGACAGGAACTGTTAAATAGACTGCCATTGATATACAGCTTTTGTTCTCAATTTGAGCAGTAAAACCAACTTTTGCGCACAAATATTTCAACATGCAGACTAGGCGAGCCAGAGATCAAAACATGCACTTGTGGACATGGAAAGTATAATGGAGGCCTTAGTCCTATCAATTAACTAGGCTACAGTAGTTATATTGAAATCCATTGTTGGGCTTTGGTATTGTCAGTTTCATTTTTCTCAGGCAAACATCAGTATTTCCCAGTTTTTCCCTAAATTCTCTAAAAATTTCATTCAAATCCTCGACCACTAAAAGGTTTAACAGTCCTGTAGGCACACATGAATTGTTATATTTTAATAGAAAACTCTGAGATAAGCGCATGAGCATTAATTGACTTCATGCAGGGTTAACTTCTCCCACTCCATATTGTTTAAAGGCTCATATGCAGATGTTACTTTAATTCTTCTTTAACATTTAAACTGCATGGAAACTTCAAGCATCTCCAGGAGTAAAGTGTGTGTGTGCGAGTGTGAGTGTGTTCTGTACACCACTGGGAAAACTCACCAGGTGGCTTGAGTTAGGAGAATGGCTGTAGTTTCAGTGGTGTGTAGAAATGTATACGCCCCCCCCCCCGTCTAAGTCAAACCCTTTGCCGCTCTCTTTGGGGCCCTCAAAGCCTCCAAACAATAGACGTAGTGTACTCGAGACTGTCACTGAAATGACCACTGCGAGAGCTTGCCTGTGTTAGCCTGCTTTGTCCCCATGTTAAAGTGACATCTGTATGTTCATTTCCATGTGCATTCTGGTTCGTTTGACAGTGTGTGTACACACTTTTTGCCATTTCTCAGTGAATTAAAGAGGCATTCTTTGAGCAGTGGGCGGCCCAGAGGAAGCACAGGGGCTTTCAGATGGTGTGGCAAGGTCGCTGTTTAACTTGGACAGCCTGGCTGTTATTTCTGTCTAACCTGTGGCAAGCTGGCAACACTCTCTGAAAGGAACCTGGAGGACTACCGGGAGGAAAACTAAGTGTGTAGTGTATGAATGGGAAGTGGCAAGATACAGACAGAAAGAGACGGAGACCTCACACACCAGAAAGTTAAACTAGAGTTTAACCAAAGGGGGAAAAAAAACAAACCGAATCAACGAGGCCCAGCGAGTCATAGCTGTTATGACTGTGTGTAACATGTTAATGTTAATGTGTTTCTACGGGAGTACCAGTGTGCCTATGAACATAAAAGGGCTGCGTGCATGTGTGTAAGTATTAATGATGGTGGTACAGCTTCATAGTAAGGCCACAGCAGTGTTTACTGAGCTATAAGTGGACACACAAGCTACAGTAGGGAGATTTGACTGCTGCACACACAAACACATGAGCGAATAGCCAAACAGAGTGTGTCTTCCATAGAAAAATATAATCTAACCAGCCAACATGTTAACATCAATTATACCTTGACTAACTATATACAAAGTGTCAAAGTCCAGAGGCTGTTATGAATAAAGTCAAGCCTGATTTCATGGAAAAACATGAAATGGTACTGAAAATACAATGTTTATGTTCATGAACAAGTTTACAAATTATCCTCTCACCTTTTTTTGTTAAAGACAAATTTTAATCCAAATCACCATCTTGGGCTCACTCTAACCATGTATCGTTGTTGTCTCAACATAGCTGGGAATTAATTAGAACACCAATACAAAAGAAAATGTATCAGTTCAATGTGGACTGTGTGTGGTCTCTTGTGTGGACACGATGAGTTACACCAAATATAGTCTTACACGATTAATCCTGGAAAACTTTAAATGGCTGTCAAACAAATCTGTTTAAAGAAAATTTAAAGAAGGCAAACAAAGACATGCAAATGCCTTTTTTATGGTTATACAATCAGTATCTCATGGTTCATATAAGAGGATCTAACTGAACCACAGCAACACAACACTGCTGTTAAAATTTCCCAGCCTTGATAAATATACAATATTATTACACATGACCAGATTTAAGCACTGTGACAGACTGGTGACCTGCCTCTCGTCCTATAGCAGCTACGATAGGCTATAGCCCCCCTGGCAACTCTGAATTGGATAAATGGAAGAGAACGGATAGATGGATGGATCAGGTTAAAATACACATTTGTGGTGGTTTTCTTTTATATTTATATATTAAAAAAAAAACACCCAGCACGCCCCTGCGGGCGGTTTATCCTTCAAGCTCGGGTCCTCTACCAGAAGCCTGGGAGCTTGAGGGTCCTGCGCAGTATCTTAGCTGTTCCCAGGACTGCGCTCTTCTGGACAGAGATCTCCGATGTTATTCCCGGGATCTGCTGGAGCCACTCGCCTAGCTTGGGAGTCACCGCACCTAGTGCTCCGATTACCACGGGGACCACCATTACCTTCACCCTCCACATCCTCTCGAGCTCTTCTCTGAGCCCTTGGTATTTCTCCAGCTTCTTTTATATATATATATATATATATATATATATATATATATATATATATATATATATATATATATATATATATATATATATATATATATATGTTAAGAGAACAAACAGAAAGGGGACTCTGCACACAAATTAAGTTAGGAAAGTGTTTGAAGATGCTGGTTACAGCTTCTTCTACCAAATTCTTATTGCATTTGACCGGAGCTAGTACCCAGAGTCCTGTGGTTCATGTTTAATTGGGTGGATGCAAAAAAAACAAAGCTAAAGATAGATTTTTAAAAAATCTATATTTGATTTGGTTGGATGTTCATGTCTTCCTATAGTTTTTTCTTTGTCTTTGTTTTGAAGCATTTGGCAGAATCTGAGCAGAATGCACTGGTATAGATCTGCCGTCATCCCGCTTCTGCTGTCAGCAGTGAAATTACCAATAAATACCAGTTTTCAAGTTCCAGTGGCACCCATGCATCTCAGCCATAACAGAAGCGCCACCATGTTTGTCTTTGCATCATAAGCTGTGCCTCTTTTCTCCATCTTTATTCTTTCCATCGTCACTCCACTGTTTTCTTTTTGGATTTTTTTTTTTCCTCTGCTCTGCAGCCTGCAGCCTCTGTTTTCTTGGCTTACCGGGGATTTGTATTTTGTGGTGAACCCTCTGAGGTTCTGATCATAAAATCTTCTCCTCATTGTTGACAACATTTACCTCCAATCTGGAGAGCATTCTGGACTTGCTGTGCAGTCATGAAAATTGTTTTTCTTCACAAGGCAAATGATTTTCTCTACATCAACAACACTTTTTCTCATTTTTCTGTGTGCGCATGCACTGACAAACTGACAGCCTTTGATATCACTCCTCACTTGCATGCTCTTTACTCCACGAACTGACAGCACGTGGCAGAAAATGCGTTCACTGACAGAAAACACCAGCTCAGTCTAAGCAGAAAAGGTGTGAGCTCGACCAAATGGCTCAAGGCCAGAAACAGTTCAAACTTATTTGATAGCTTTGTAAATTTAACTACTGCAGGAGGGAGGAGGGCATACATCTTTGCCTTTTGACTCCATTTTACTAAAAGAAGCAGACTGACTGCAGTAAAATAATTAGAGTGGTGTTTCTTTGTAATGAAAGTAGACTTATGAAATGAGTAATAGCTGATTTTTCTCATCGTCTGAGCTTCGTTCAAGATTGGCCATCATTTTTATAGGTTATTATTTAGCAACAAAGTATTCAGTTACATTTGAACTTTTTTTTTTAGTCTGGGTACTCTGTGATATTAATCAACACATATCAGTAAAGTATAGAGTGGTGAATAAAAAATGAAATCTTAAGCTCTGAAAACTGCAGTTCCCCTAATAGCCACTTGGGGCATGCTCCATCAAACATGTTTACTGCCTGCTACAAAACAGTTTTGCTCAGTATTCAAGAGTCTATATGGGGGGATTTTATTTATAACTCATCCATCTAAATTTTAGTAAGGTTTAAATTTATAATTGATATGTGGATGTTGACATGCTTCATTTGATGGAATTGGATTTCTAGATGATGTTTTGTTTCCTCCAATATTCTCTAACGATATTAAAATTATACAACCAGTCGTGTTTTTTCCCTGGCAAGTTAACCATGATTCATGGCAGTTTTTGAAAATCAGTTTCAAAGAAGGCGCTGCACCAACAACCTCATAGTCGTTGCTTTGTTTATCTGCAAATGCATGTGAACTAACATGCCGAGCGGTTGTTCAACTTAAATAATTCCAAAGCAAATTGGAATGGAGAAGGCTAACCTTCAGAGTAAAAGTTGAGCTTCACCACAGTCATACCAACATGATTCTTTCATAAAACACAACATTTTGCTTTGAAAGCAAAACTTCTCCATGTATAGTTTGTGTTGCATTTTTCACAACTTCACTACAGCTCAGAGTAGCTGGACTACAATCAACCTCCTGCTACCAGTCAGGGAATACTAATATTTCCATTCACAACTGATACTTCCCAGATGACTGTAAATTGGTCTGTAGGCTTGTGTGACTGGAGTCTTAATCCTACATTATCACTATGAGTATTACACATCGCAAATGGCAGTCATGTTAACATCACATGAGTAGTGGTCACATGATTAGGACTGGAATTCTTTTTGCAGCCGCTGTATCTGCCCCCTGGTGGACATCAAAAAGAATGTAGGTTTAAGGTGATTATAAAAACATAATATATTTTATTACAGCACTTAGAGCATACTGTAAGTATTAAAGTGCTGTGCTGCATTGGTTTGAATCATATCAATCTAATAAACTCCAATCTGTTCATGTAAATGGAGAGGCTTCTTCACATCTAAGGTTAATTATGGAGTTCAACATGGTTCCATGCTTGGACCCATTCCGTTTACATTATACATGCTTCCCTTAGACAGTATCATTAGAAGGCATAGTATATATTTTCACTGCTACTGTATGCAGATGATCCCAACTTTATATATCCATGAAGCTGAATAGCACACCAATTTGTTAAACTGCAGTTTTTCCTTCCTACTGTTGCCAAAGCTCTTGCTCATAGGGGTCATTTGATTGTTGGGGTTTTTTCTGTTTTCTCTGCATTATTGTAGGATCTTTACCTTACACTATAAGCAGCCTTCAGGCAACTGTCGTTGTGATTTGGCGCTAAACATTATTGAAATTGAATTATTGAAAATTCGTTGTTTTTCATTTTAAAAACCTGGAAGCTACGTCTGTCTTTTGCCTTGAGTTATGTCTCAGCGCAGTGACCTGAATCTCCAAACTATTTTTTTGTTAAAAAGTAGTTTTATGCAAGAGTACAGCCAGACTCTATTTCACCAAGTGGATATCTATACTACATCACACACAGACATCTTGGACCTAATGTCATAGCTTTTGTTTCTTCATGTTCGTTTAATACTCTTAGTTTGAAGGTTTTAAAATTATTTCCAAACAAGACCCGTAACAAGAAGGCCCTTTAAAGACAAGGCTACATTCAGCTTTTATGTACAGCCAAAGGACAAAAAATATGTAGCTGACCTAATACTTATGGTCTGGACAGCAACTAAAAACATAATCTCACCATTAGATGTAGACACACTTATTTCACTTAAGTTCCTGTTACATAAAGAGAAAACTATGAGAACACATTTTACTCAGAGCAAGGAAAAAAACAGTGCACCTACAAATCCGTCTCAGTGTTTACTCAAACATTCCCTCAAGGATTGATTACATCTTGAATTGGTTTGGTCCACATGCAATCCTTTTCTAATAAATAAACCATATTGATTTTCCTATGTGTTCATCTGTGGGTGGGTGTGTTTGTTTTGTTTGTTTTATTTGTTTAGGTCCCCCCAAAAAACACAAGCGTTGTCCAGCAGTGGGCCCCCAGCCAGTGTGTTTCCTTCACTCGCCAGGGTTTATTGTTCCTCGGGCTCTCTCTGCTCGGCAGGAGGATGTTGTCTGTTTCTTGATTTTCTTACCAGCCTCTCTCTCTCTGTCTCACTTACACACACATATACAGACAGACACACACACAGACAGACACACGTACGTACACAGACAGACACACATGTACGTACACACACACACACTATTCATGTGGGAAAGAATGGGCCCACTCTGGATTAAACTATTCCCCTGCATAACACTAGACAAGGCATTTAATATCTCCAACCTTCTCTGTCCAAACAGTGACTTGGCACAGGCTGAGTGGAGGGCTGGAAAATCCCAGAGCTGCTGTAGAGTTTTTGGTGTGACCCACTCTTTTATTATAACGATTCCATAAATGCTTACAGACCCTTAACTTGGCCCGTCCCCATGAGCGATTTCAAGAAACCCATGAGGCACAGATTCAAACACATTTTGTACACATGACACATCAAAGTAAGCACACATACATGCATAAAAAAATAACCCTCAGTGTCAAAGGTGAATTTACAGAAAACGCAGTTTATATATTCTTTAACTTCGTATTGGATGTTCCAGCAGCAGCAGCTGGGGAAAGGACAGCTGGGACTTTTTAGTATTGCTGCTCTGCTTACACACACACACACACACACACACACACACACACACACACACACACACACACACACACACACACACACACACACACACACACACACACACAGAGAGAGAGAGAAACTGAAAATTGAGAGCTAGTAAGAAGGAATCACATGACACGCATACTAAAACATGATTTCTCATGCACCCTGGAAAGCAAACAATTGGTAAAGATGTGAGGGGAAAGAAAGCAGTTCAACAAATTTATAGAAAGCCATTAAGCTCGATAGATTTATCCTATTTTATTTTACTCTAACCGGCGCTGTTTCTCCTGTTGAGGCTAATAGAGGCCATCAAAGCACTCAGATGTCCTCACCTCACTCTACCATTTCAAGGCACTTAACTTGTGCTCTGGCCAGCTTTGGAAGCTCAGTTAGGAATTTATTCCCCCCTCTCCTTTTCCCTCCCTTCCCCCTGTTTCTTACATCTGGAAAATCATAATCTGGCAGCTTACATTGGAAGCAACTAAAGCCAGTTAGATATTGTCTGACTTTTCCCTCCCTTTTCTTTCTCTGCTTTTTTTTTTCTTTCAACACCTCTGGGTTCTGTTTTTTCCTCTCTCACTTCAGCAGTTTTTCCTCTTTACATGCTTTCGTTGTCCTCAGTTTTCTCTTGAAGTTTTTCCTGGAAGGTGTTTTTGGCAAAGGCGTGAAAGTGAATTTTAACCTTGGTTCTCACCTGCCTTCTATTTTCTTTTCTTTCTATCATCTTTTTTTTTTTTTTTTTTTTACAGTGTCCTTTTCTATTTTAAGAAAGTCCCAAATGTTTGATGTTCGTACACACCTATCACTTCATCTGCTTTGTTAGCAGTATCGGCTGCTTTTGCTTTGCTCTTATGTTCACCTCATCTCATCCAGCGTTCTGAGATGAGCTGAGAAAGTGCAAACCAGATGAGCAGGCATGTCAGAAGCCAAAAAATTGCCAACATCATTAATGCTATTATGGTATTGCATAACGCAAGTGTTGCATTTGATCATAGTTTGGTATCTTGCAACATTTTTATATTACAAAAGTGACATCATCCAATGGTTTTGGGCAAAGCTTAGCAGGCGTAATTGACTCCGGTTGCTTGTGTTGGACACCTGCCAAAACGGCAACCACACCCCTTATTCTAGTATGTAGGCGGATCATTTATTAAAAAAATATTTTAAATTAAAAAACAAACAAAAAAAAAACGTCACCAACCCCCAAATCAATAAGGAGAAGAAAACCATCCACAGAGGTCAAAACCATTTGCTGTAACCGTGTTTAAATATGCACTTCAGGGCTGTAAAATCGGGTATTTTTAACTCTGCAGCCTGTGGGGAATCCCTTTGGTCTCAAGTGGCACCGTTACAAAGTGGTGGCCTTGAACAAAATATAAAACGCACACCACACATGGACATTGCAGTAATGTTAGAGAATTACTAAAATTCAATGTATTTTGACATAGCAGTGACGTTTTATCAAAGGTGGGGAAATGTTATTCTATTGTGTTGTTAAAGTTTAGATTTACATTAAAATAGGTGTTGGATAAATATGCAGTCCTAAGAGAATTTTGTTTGTAGGGTCAGTCGTTATTTGAGAACCATTTGAAATATCTCTATTAATGTGCAAAGCTCTCATTAAAAACAGAAGACATTTTTAATTAACACTAATTTGTTCACTGTATAAATTTATGCACTTCATGTTAGATTTGGAGCTTTAGTTTTATTCTACACAGCATGGTTTTTAAATGGTTTTTACAGGTACCGCACACTCATAAAAAATACTTCGGTCTATATATTAAATGCTTTATTTGTCTTGGGTAACGCTGAAAACTTGCTTTAAATGTAAAGCTAGCTCAGGCTTGTTAGCTTGGCTTACCTTAGCACAAAGACTGGGGATGGGAAGAATCCTCTCCCAAATAGCAAAACGAAAGAAATCAAAGAAAGGTTTAAATAATGATAACAAGAAATAGAGAACAAAGAACTAATTGGATTTTTACCGGCCACTAAGCAAAGCTGAAGGGATGTTATTAGCAATTAGCATTAGCACATTGGCAATGTCCAAACAATGTGTTGGCATTTATTCCCCCTCCCACTAAGTTTTGAGATTTGTGGTACATATAGTACTTTTTAATATATCTTTTAAAAAGATATTTATGGTATGTTTAAGTAGCTAAAAGACATTAAAAAGCTTTCTGTGGAACTGATTCCATACAAACGGCAATAACTGCAGCTTTAAATATACTTGTATTATAACTATAGATTATTACATTCATTAAGTGTGTCGTAAAAACATGTGAGTAAATGAAGAGTTGCAGTATGAAATATTAAGGCAAATGTGTTGGGTTATGTTCAGTATGTTTTCCTAATCTGCCACATTTGATCTGGAAGCTGTCACAGAAATATAAAAACCTGAGAAAGTATTACAGTGCTCACTAGAATAAAGTACACATTGAACACATTGGTTACATATTGGTTCAAAATATATCCTCCAGGACGTTATGGGTGTAACAATCTGGAGTGTAACAGCAGCTCTGTGCGTCCCTCTATCCCAAAAACACAATTAGGTCCATAAATATTTGGACTATGATTAACATTTTCTTTAGGTTTAACAGTTTCCCACTTTCAGAAGCTCAAAACTAATTGGAGACTGGCTTGGGAAGCTTGCTTCATTATTCCAAACTAAATTAAGATACCAGAGCTGGAGCTGACTACAAGTATTGACCTTGCATTGTGTCACTGAACATATAATTTTCTGGAAATGAACAAAGAAACAGCTGGATAAAATTAAAGTAGACAAAAACAGGTTTCTAAAAGGGCATGTTAAAGACTAAAGCTCCTTCATCAAAAGCTAGAATTCGGCATGAAAGTGCCTCGAGTCTGTCTTCTATTAATGTTTCCAAGAAAATCCAGAGAAAGATTATTTTCTCTTCAACTCAATAAATTCTTAACAAGACCATACAGCATAAATCGTTAATTTGACTCCTTTTTCTTTTTCTCCTTTAAAGGCTCTTGAGCATAATCATTATTCATCGTAATTACTCATCTCCTTCTTTCCAGCCAATGGGTCTCTCTCAGCTCCCTCTGCTTTTGTTTGATTTGGCCAATGACTGTGCTGTGAAAGCAATCCTCCCCAGTAAACCCATTCATGGTTGACCACTTTGACTCCCTTAACTACAGCAAAGCAAAGCAGAGCAGCCACATCTGGCAAGCGGTTTTCACATCTGGTTTGTGTATCAGCTCTTTGCACGGCTGTCTGATAGCCTGCCTTGCAGGCATAAGATGTGATACAGACACTCCAGGGAAGAATGGCTAGAGGATAGTGTGCAAGTTTGTGTTCAGAGGTCAGATACACAGAGAGAGGAAATGTCATTCTTTGACAAAAACAC
Source organism: Copadichromis virginalis (assembly GCF_057382275.1). NCBI lineage: Eukaryota > Metazoa > Chordata > Actinopteri > Cichliformes > Cichlidae > Copadichromis > Copadichromis virginalis. Next base: position 17,142,376 of record NC_140636.1, read on the forward strand.
CAGACAAAGAAACAGCTGTATGCTTTAACTTTCTACTATTTTAATAAGATGCTGCAGGATCTTGTGGCTTCTAGAAAAATAAAGCTAATTTAAAGCAAATTTCAAAAAGCCCTTTAAATCAGTTTCATACTCGCTATAAAATAAACTGAGACTAGAGCAGTGTCATTAAATTTATGTCTTAACTAAGTGGTATGAAGCTAAAATTCAGCATGCAGAAAGAAGAGAAACAAAGATTACTAACAAAGGAAAGAAAATGGCCCTATAAACCAGTGTGAGAATGACTGGCAATAAATAACAGATAATAAGAGCTAGCAGACAAAAAGTCTGATAAGGAAGAGGATGAAGTGATAATGAGATCCAGATGAGGAACATAGCCACTGTGAAAGCTGGATGAGGGAAAGACGTGGGTCTGTGGGAATCATATAATGAGATGCTGCCCTCTTGTGCCAAGCCTGTATTTTGCTCTTCTCTGGTATTTAATTTTGATGGAATAAAGCATCTTGTTTGACAGTTTTCCTCTGACTTCAGCAGAGTCAAAGGAAATGTTTGAATTGATTATCTATTGAAGCGTTGACCCTGTGTGGATTAGAGAACTTCTGACTACAATGTGTATAAATCACAACACATTCATATGCTCTGTATCAGTTTGTCACAGCGACTCTCTCGACAAGGCATGCAGTACCTCACTAGACAAATCCCTGGTGTAACGGACATGTCAAAAGAAAACTGGAGGTGAGAGATTAAATCCGTCATTCTACAATTAGATTTTTAATAAGGGAGGAAACATCCCAGCAAACTCACTTCAAGTTAAAGCTGTGAAATGCTCAGAGTATAAAAAACACAAGAGCTACATCTCACATGCTACAGGCCTCAGTACATTAAATGTTAACGGTTATGAGAGTAGAATTTGAAAAAGACAAGCAAAGCATCTTTGGGAGGTTCGCCAGGAGATCGCCTCTTTTCTAAAAGGAACATGGCAGTATGGTGTGGGTTTGCAAAGGATAAACTGAAATCATGCTTTTATCTGGATAAATCACAAGACTTGGACATAACAGTGCCCTTTGGAGAGATTAGACAGAAGTGGAAATCCTTGATCATAATGGATAGCACAATGTTTGGCAATAAAAAAATAAAAAAATAAAAAAATAAAAGGGTTGGTGATTTGGGCACTAGGCTGTCACGGAGTCCTCTGTATACCAAAGAGTCCCGGTGTCAAATGTGGGGACATCTCCAAACAGCTAATGTTTGGCTAAATTGGGCAAATGTACAACGGAAGAAGAAAAAAAGAATCAAAGTATTGCAATGGCCCAGTCATCAAAGTCCAGACTTTACCTGTTCCAAGTGCTGTGTTTAAACTTAAGAGAGATGTGTGTAAATAAATGCCTGCAAACCTCAGTGAGCTGAAGCAGCTGTAAACGAGAGTGGGCTTAAATTCCTCAACAACTAAATGACCGACTGAGAAATTCATACATAAGGCAATTATTTTAACTTATTACTGAAAGTGTCTACAACACACAGAATCATTGTGTGTACTTGTATTTTATTTTCACATGAAAGGAGACATTTATGGTCTCAAAAAGACCTGTCAGATGACTTTGATGATGCAAGTTTCACTTGAGCTGGTTATTTATTTATTTATTTCGTTTTTAGTGAAATGTCTTACTAGCTATTGAAGGAATTGATATATTTAGTTTAGGTATTCATGTTCCAGCAATTACCTGATTATACCTACATTTAATTTAGCTCCAGTCTTGAATACCCAAGGATTTTTTATTTATTTATTTATTTTAAAAAGGGAAGACAAAAAGCTGCGCTCACACAAAACTTAAGAGTTGACAAATTAGTTTTTTCTGAAAACAATCATGCTAATGTTTCAGCCTACTGGACTTCAGTAACCGTTCATATTAGCCATCACTTACTGACCATTAATTAGCAGCTATGAACTACATTTTCATCAAACTCGCACGCTCAAAGGTAGATTCTGTTCAAAGAACCAGTTCATGCTAATTATTTGCAAAGCTAATGACATCCCCGGCAGCCTTCACTTCGTACTTGTGTTACATGTTACACTAGCAAACATCAAACTTTTAGCATTGTCCTAAAAAATATTGTGTACACAAACAGCAGTGCTTATTTCAAATATTTTTATTTTATGGCAAAAGATTTCGATAATCATGCAGGAAATGAATTTTATAAAATGTTTAACACCTTAACATCTAATGTTGCTTTTAAACTAATCATGAACTTTGCATACCGTACATTTTGTCCTACAGGAAGCACTAGCACAATATCACAAAGCACTCAGGCAGAGATGTGAGAATATTTCACTTCACTGTGGTCGAACTCCTTTCGCATTCAAGTGAAAATGGCCCTACTGAGTTTGCAAAAATACAGAAAAAAAATATTTACACCTGGATAATACAGCAGTGTAAATTAATGGTGGAAAACATGATGGAAGATTATCTACTGTGCAGAGTTTTCTTAGTCTACATGAGATAACAGTTTAATATTCTTAAATATCTTTGGTTGATAAGCAGGTTAGGCATTCAGTAATAATCTTATTACGTTAATGTCATCTTTCTGTTTGATGACGTGGTTCAATTAGTCGGGGCTCCAGTTTTTATTGTCGTTTCATGTTTGCTGATGCTCAGTACTGGCCTGCTTCATGTTCATTAGTGGCAGTTTCCACAAAATTTAAAGGCTTTCTGTCTAAAAGCCGATCACAAAACTTATATTTCTACAGCAAAGTCTGTTCAGGTAGGAGAGGCTTTACTGTAACGACCCTTTAAAGAAGAGGAAATCTGATCTAACAGGCAGGTGAGGTTTTCCTGTATAAGTCGAGGTGATTCACAGTTATTACTAGTCGTTCTCTTGGGTTTACCTGAATTCAAATCTTCAATCTGTGCCTGTCAAAGGCAAAAGGCCAAAATGGCTGCATTTTCTTTCCAGGTTGAAAATACATTTAAAAAAATCAGGCCACCGTAATCAAAGCCACAGATGTTTTTTTTAAGACCAAAGTGGTAAACTTACAAAATACACTCATCTAAGAATACATCTTTGTACGTTTTTGGCAACAAAAAGCAGGAGTACCACAAATGTACAGCACCATTTTGAAATGTGTTCAAAGAGGCGGGATGTAGAGAGCAGCCCACACTGAAAAAAGTCTAACATGCAGTCATTCATTCAATCTAATAAGTGCCATTCAAAACAGAATAAAATCATTGATTTGATTGTGAAACCCTTTCTTTTTGCATTTTAAAATACCACTTTTGATTTGGATGAAACTAAATATCTGTACAAAGGACACAACGCAAAGTTTTTGATTTCTCTCAAAACATATATTTCTTTTCATGTTGAACAGATAATATCTTTAATTTGAGTCAAAGTGATTTGCACTTGAACACGCCCACCAGAAATAGACCGGGACCCATTTTTATTCTGCATGGCTGCTGGAAACATCGTGTCACATCTTTGATTAATTTCATCTGAAAATAAACGTAAGTAAAGCCAAGTGTGTTACAAAAGCTTTTATAATTTGTATTGCCAAAATTGCAGAAAATAACCCCATTTAAGCTGGGTCGACAGCCACCCCTAATTTTTGCATGATTGTAGCTGCTAGCTACAAGCTAGCTAGCTATCCGGCGCGACGTTAGAACTGGTTACCAGAAACCGACCATCACAGTCAGGAATGCAAGTTAGGCAAAAAGCCGTTTTTTACCAGTATACTAACTAGCTAGCGTTACCACGATGCATCGGTGGTGGATACAGCTAGCTAGCATAAGTTCATAGTTCATAACATTCATAGTATAACTCCGTGCTCCGCTTCGTTTGAATTTTTCTGGTGAGCGCGCGGTTTCTAGACACAAGCTTGTGTTTGTGCGCGCACGTTTGTCTCTGTCTCTCTTCATATAAATATCTGTGTGTTATGTGTGTGTACACCGAGCGCAAAAGATAATTATTAATGTGCATGATTTAGAGACAGAAATAACACGCCAGCATATAAGATCAATGACATAAGACTAATTCCTTCAATTGACTTTCAGGCGCGGCTCGGAAAAATGTGCATTTTCTGAAGAAATTTTAATTTTAACAGCATTAAATTGACCCTATGCCAAACTTAGTTGCTAATGGCTGGTCTGTAGACTGTTTGGTAAACCTAAATCAAATTATAGTACTAGCTTTTTATAAGGATGTGTATGTCATGTTACGTATTTCTTGGTTTTTCTATGTTATGTGTTTTATAGAGAAGTAACATTATTCTTTTTTTTCTGTATGCTTTCAGAACCACAGATCGCTCCATCCATTCCATGGCTGAAGCATACATTTTCATTTAATCTGAACAGGTATCATTTTGCATTTACACTGCACATCCTTTTTAAACATTTCATAATAATCTAGACCCTCCATCATTATCCTCTCATTCACCTTGCTGATGTGTTGAGGACTTGATAAAAGAATACATGGTATGTCCATATCTGTTCTGTCTCTACATGAGATGCAGTCTCTTGATGTAAATTTGACAACTCTGCTATTAAATGCAATGATTAATGTAGGACAGCAACGATTAATAAACTCATCAAGTTAATATCTTAGGGTTCTGTATTGTTTTCTTTTTTTTCTTGGGCTTTGTGGAACATTTATGAAAATTTTCCACCATTGATTTAATTTAATGATTATGCAATTCACAATCTGATTAGTCAAATAATTGTTCTAATAGTCTGTGACCAAACAACTATCAAAATAGTAGTTTATTATGGTCAAAGATTTATCAGGTGTGCCAGACTTCAGTTCTTCACTTGTACATTTTGTTCCATATTTTACCTCAAGATATCCCAGAAAGATGAAGCTGAGGAAGAGCTGCAGTGTAACCACCATGGCACTCTTCATCTTCAGGGACAACTCAAGCTTCCTACATCAGCGTCGAGACATCGGGATAATCATTGATGGTGTGGAAGTCCTGAATGAGTTGCCTTCTGTGGCAGCTGGAGTGGCAATGGTCTTTGGACTCTGTTATGCTCTTAAAATGGAATATCCACGAGGATTCAGGTTCACCTTTGAGGCTCTTCAAAAGATTATGATGGAGCTTGACTTTAACAAGATGACCTCTAAGATTCGCAAACTTAATTGTGAACTTAACACTGCACAGTAGTGTGTTTGCGTGCATGTGTGGATGTGTATGTGCACATGCATGTGCATGTGTGCTTGGTTATTTTCTTGGTTGGCCTGCAGTGGTATTCTACATTCAAAAATTATAAGAACACCCATTTGAAAGGGAGATTTAAGTTGATTTCATTGATACATGTGTAGATTTTTTTTTACATTGTACAGGCACAGTGCACATATAAACATTTTTGAGTACTTGCAAATTGGTTTAAAAAGAGTTTTTATAATGGTTTTATGCCAGTTTTAGACAGGTTGCAGGTTTTATACTGGTTTTCAAAAGGTTGCAGGTTTTATACTGGTTTTCAAAAGGTTGCAGGTTTTATAAAACAAACATTTCTCTAATCATTTCTGCCGTAGCACTAAATCTGTATATTACTAATCCTCTCTATTGATTATAGTTAAAATGGTTTGGAACAATAAATAATTTTGAAATAATTGGTTGGCCAACTGTCTTGTTTTTTATAGGAAATGCAGAGCATTTTTGAACTGAAATAAAATGAAATGTAAAAAATATAGTTTGAATATATGTAAATCAATTACCTGGCTTCAACACAAACATATTAGTTCATGTTAATTTGGTTCGATGTGAATACATTAGGTTGGTTAAATTTCAATATATTAGCTTGGTTCAATAATTAAAATATGGTTCTATGTAAAAAAATCTATTTGGATAATGCAAAATTTAAAGTTTCAGTCAAGTCTAGTAATATTGTTTATATCAACATAAAAGTATCAGGTCAAATCAAGTGACTCAATTTGGATTCTCTGAAGCCAAATATTTTGGATATGACAATTGGACATCATTTTTTTTAATTTGAATAGGGTTATTCTTTTTACAGTGCAAAGAGATGAACGCATGAATGCACATTGGAGGAAAACTACCAGACATGGGCAAAACACTGGTCCGACACATGTAAATGTAGCTTTTCAAACAACAAACTGTTTTAAGTCAAACGAATGAACAGTGTCGACTAGCAGAACCAATGAGTCTTGGCAGCTCAAATGCCTAAAAGACAAGTTTTTTTTTATTTTTTATGTACTCTTAATTTAAAGCTACTGGGAAAAAAAACAAAAACTGCTTTAAAGCAACATTTTTTTTCAGTATCCATGTGACAAAGTGTGTTGTGATATTTTTGAAAGAAAGCTAATATATTGGGACTTTTTAAGCAGAGATGTTTTTCCCTCCTTCCTGCAAGCACTGTGTGCACATCAGTATCAAGGTGGCTCCCGGTATTCCTCTTAGGCCTTTTTCTTACAGACGTGGATGAAGTAGCATGGAGCCTGAGACTGGCCCGGCACGTAAGTCTTGAAATCTCCATAAACGGCGTGCTCCAGTTTGCCGTTGAAGGCCTCGTTCAGCAGACCTCTGAAGCTGTCCAGGCAGTGAGGGTAGTAGGACAAACGGAATTTACTGGAGGACACAAACAGAGCAAAACACCAGAGTTACTGAAGTTTGGTAGTATTTATGAGATTCAGCTCAGTTTCAACTGTGATACTTAAAAGTATCAAAGTTTAGTTTTAACAATAACACTACTGCAGACCATTTGTTCTTGATTTCAGGAATGCAGCGCAGTTTAACAGCTGTTATTGTGTCTGAGGATGGAGCCCAGCGACCTCGGGTGTAAAATAATTTACACATCATGAATGATGTTTATAAAGCCCGATGAGGGTTAGGATTAATCACTGGTCTACGTGAAAAATTGTGCTCTTTTGTTGCTATGGTGAGATATATATATATATATATATATATAGTCTAATGTGGCGGCATGACCAGTAACCAAGGTTACCCTAAACTAAGACTAAATGTGGGGGAAAAAAAAAAAAAGAAAACATTTTATTTGACCAAAACATAAAAAACATCTTTGATTAAAATTAAAGCCTAAATGACTTAATTTAAAAATAGAGGAAATATCCTTAGTTTTAGTATCTGTTCGTTTGATTAGTTTGCCTGATGAGTTGGTGATGGATGTCTCAAGACTGTAAATAAACTGCTTTCAAAAAGTCATGCACTTTTATTCATGTACTGATTTTCTTATTTCTTGCCTCTGACATAAGCCTTCATACAACAATAATAACACTAAAACTAATAAAAATCTAACTAAAACTAAACATTTTCAAAGAACTGAAAATAAACTGAATTCAGAATAAAGTCAAAATCAAGAGGAAAATTAATTAGAAAATGCAAAACCACAATCCTGCTGATGACGTTTAAACACCATCTAAAGTGAATGTAAGACAACTTTTTTTTTTTTTTTTTTTTTTTTAGCATATTAATGAATTAACATTACAGTTTATGGCTGGAAAGCAAAAATATTCAAGGCAATGTAAACCTAAAGATTTGAGATACAGTAAAAGCTGCATTTAATGCATACAAGACATGAAATTGTAGATGCTATAATGACAAATGTATAATGTATTGTCCAGATCTACCAGTTAGAATAGGTCTCCCATAAAAGGATCAAGATATAATGTATGAGGTGTGAGCTCAGTCTCCTATCAGCTCTGCAGCAGCATCAGAGCCCGACTCACCTAACTTCAGGCAGGTTCTGGAGGGTGGCCTGTGGCACTTGGATGGTGTAGTCCAGAGTGATCATATGTGGCTTACTGTTGACCCACAACACTGAGGTGGTGATGTCCTGAGTTAGGTCACTCTGCAACACACACGCACACACACACACACACACACACACACACACAATTTATCCTCATTTTCTTCTATGATGTCCAAACACAGCCTGAACAGAAGAGACTGATGAAAGGAAAAAAAGATTTGGTTGGTTCAGTGTTGGAGCACAAGAGCAAACTCAGGGATTACGAAGGCATCAGAAGCTGATTTTTGCCAACTAGCAATTGTTGACGTAGTATTTATATTGAGGCCTTCCAGCTGGATACTTCCTGCTTTGGCTGGATTAAAGAATATGGACGTTGTTTTTAATGCAAACATCTTGAATCAAATATGGCTCCCTACAGTCACGACCTGCTGTTGTGTATTCTCCACATCTCATATCTGAGCTCATTCCAAATGCAAGCCTGGCTGATTGTCTGAATTATGTGAACACAAGGTTAAAAAAAGGGGATGAGACAGAAAAAAAAAATAAAAAAAAATCATACATGCAATCTATACAGAAGTGTCCACTTAATGTGCACACTAGAGGCTACGTGTACTTTCAGTCATGTTGTTTCCCCGTCTTCCCAAAGGGCTTTTTACTCATTATTCCTGACTTCATCCATTTTTTGCCCCATTTGCCAAAATGATATGAAAACCCAAACACATTTCCTTCTGTTTCTCCTGCACCAGTTTTAGTGAAAATCTCACAATATCCGTCAGGCTCCGTGTGGGGATTTAAGTCTTAAAGCCAGCTGCTGCTAGGGATGGCGTAAATAAACCATTCTTAAACAATACTGTCTGTCCCACTACTACTCGCAAAGCAATAAAAGACCAGATTGTGCAGAGAATTAAGATTAAAAACGGGCTTCTTTGTGCCATCCATACTGAGGGCTGAAGAATGGCTTCAAACTTCAGATTCTCTTTTTGGGCAGAGAGAGAAGTCCAAAACTTATGATCTGTATGACAATAAAATAAGGATGATATTTGAGAAAAAGCCAATAGATAACTGCACGTTGTATGACTAATTCACATTCAGCAAAGTATAAAAGACAGATGTAGCTTCAGGCCCTGAAAAGTGAAGCCAACACAGAAGTGCCTTAAACCTGCACTCATTTGAAGGACCAATGGGGAGCGCCAACTGTGGCTGCAAAATGACTTCCGGTCCTGTAAAAAGTCTGAAAACAAATTTCAGGTCTGACCTCTGTAAATTACTTTCTGATCAATTCTATCAATTCAATTTTAATCACTGAGTTTTATTAAAAATTAAGTGAATTTTGCATATTTCAAAGCACATTTCAAAGCAAAAGGACACCAATGGCAAAAATGCTCGTCTCAAGGCTTCAAAGTGGGAAATTCACAGGTGACGTCCAGGAGCTACGTCCATCTTTTACACCGTTGAAGGATGTAATCAGCCATTTCCAGGTCCAAATGCTCCATAATTTCCAAGAATAAACAAGCAGTTAGACACCACAAGAGCTCAGCCAGTGTAGGAAGAGCTAAATCAATATTTGGAGATTTAACAATCTGATATTCAGATGCATGAACAGATTCTCTAATATTTATTACATGTAGTCATTTATCTTATCCCCAAGTCTTCTTAGATCAGCTGATAGCTGTGCTGCCCAAGCTGCTGTTGCCAAAAGGGAAGTTGCAGAGTGTCCTCTGGTGGACAAATTATGCAATATCAACACTCGTAAGATGGCTGGAGGGTGTCTCTCCAATTTTTTCTTTACCTTTTAAATTTTAATTTAAGGGCTGTATAGGCTCCAGCGAATGGATGACAGGATGGATTTAACGGCTGATAGATCACCAAAAGGCTAATATTGGCCAACTGATAAAGTGGTCAGGCTCTAGACACCACTGAGTAAGAAATAGATCCAGTTCTTTGAACTTGAATAAACTAAACAGTGTATCTGTTCTCAGAGGTTCAATCAAACATACCGTCATCCTTGAAAAGAGAATAAATGACTAAAACAAACAGCAGCAGACAGAACGTCTGTGATCAGCGCAGCCACAACACAAGGTTAATCATTCATATGTTGCTGTGTGCTTTGGGTTCGTACCAAAAAATAACAATCCTAAGCTTCTCTTAGCAGTCTCTAGAGCGAAATGTGATTTACCAAAGGATTAAAAGCAGAGGGGCACCGGGTCCAATTTTCTTGGCTGAGTCCTTTTTTTTTTTTTCTAAATTTTACCCGTCGAAACAGATTTTTGCTGATTCTGATTTTCTCTCCACGAACTATAGGAGCATATACAAGCAAATTAAAATAATATTCAATTTAAAATAATATTTTGAAATTAAATTTAAATATTTGAAACTGTTCAATTGCCATAAGCCTGCAGTACTTTGGAAAGGGTTAAGAAAAACAGACTAAAATGTACACCGACTGTTAACTGATGCATTTCACCTTTCCAAACTAAGCAGGTGTCGTGAGCCTGAAGGCTGTAGTTTCCACCATGAGTTCTTAAAAGCTGTATTTACACTGTTATGCAATTATGTTGTAAAAAGAATAATCACTGCAGTAAATCCAATATTGGTATATGTTTGGTACCTTGTAGTAGATGTTCTTGCCTTGTGGAGCACGCCCGGTCTCCAGGATGTAGTCGTAATTGCGGTGGTCAATGATGAGGACCCCACCTGGTCTGACCATACTGGCGATGTTTCGAAGGGCCAGCTTTTGGTCACTCTGGTCCCCTAACAGCAACAACAGCACGACTGAGTGCATGAATAAGGGATCAAATTGGCAGCTAAACACATGGTAACAAACTGGAAGGCAAAGGCGTGTGCATCGATTCAAGGAGATGTTTGATTTGAGTTATGGATGCAGGAGTAATCACATGGCAATTTAATGAGTCACATCATCATTCTGACAAGGCAAAAATTATTTGGACACTTTTTTTTCCCCTTCCACAAATATATTTCTAATATCTCTGACAATCTCTGGGACGAAGGTTGTGGGATAAATCCTTTGAGACAGATCCTGTATGGGCTTGCCATGCCTCTACACCCTGCTACAGTGAGGTGAAAGAGCACTCCAGGGCACTGCAACATCATCGCTGGGTATGTTCAGAGGTGCACCCAGACAGGTCATACCTTTAAACTCTAATGCCTACGTTTGCCAAGTCCAGGCATAATGAGATGTTTTGACAGGCCCAGAGGAAAAGCCCTTAAGCTCACCTATAAAATTAACAACACTTTTATTATTTGTGTACCTTTAAAGTCTGGTAAGTGGGCAAATGAGTTGCCGAGGCAGATGACAGCATCAAAACCATCTCCTGGTTTCTGAATGTCTTCTGATAAAGTCAGCCAGTTGGCCTCTTCAATCACTGAAGACAAGAAGGAAAAGAGCAGAACATGAGGTCACCTGAGGAAATGTAGATATCACCACAAACATGTGCACTTTGCAACAGTTTAAGACAAATGAAACAACTCTGAGTGCTGCCCACACACAGGGCTTTATTGGGAGCAACCCAGGCATGACGGCCAATGCAAAACAAACACCACACAGTCTTTGTTTTATTACTATAAGGAGGTCCGTGACTAAATGTCATACTGATTGCTTAGCTTTTCAACTTTAAGCTTACCCTGCCATCACTTGTACTGATGTTGCTCTGTTGATTAAGTTAACTTTATGCTAGGATGCACATTCTCTGACGAATGCTTCATTTGTGTCACTTCTTCTTAAGGTTATTTTCCATTGATTCATATGAGAGATCAATTTACTAGTTAACAATTCCCTGGCAACTCGCCTTGGCCCTTGTCTTATGCTTTAACTACCAGTTGGCTCATTGGCTTCAATATCCTTTAGCTGCTTCCCTGGAGAGGATCTCATCCCATGACTGGAGCTGCTCCAGCTCAACTTGTACTGCAGCTTGACTCTGTAGTCCTTGTTCTGCTCTTATGTTCCACTTGGGGATCAGAACCTGCAGCTTGTGCTGCTCTGCTGAGGTCACAGAGAAGAACAAGGGCTGCCGTCTCCAGCTGTAGTCCAAGATGGTGGACTTTTGAGCTAATCGTGAGGACGAGAGGCTCACAAAGAGACTGTCACAAAATGCTTGGCGAATATGATTTGATTACTGGCACAAATAGAATCTAAATCTGTGGAACTCACTGATTCAATAAATATATTTTAATTTTCATACCCCACTGGTCAAAAGCTGGTTCTTTTCTCCTGTCCCATCTCGCCTTCAGTGCATACTTGAGCATTTTGTCGCTGGCATCCACACTCACTAAATTAAACCCCTCCTCCACCAACATAATGGAGTCAATCCTAGAAAACAAAATCCATGAATACATTAAAAACAACAACCGACCTGTGAGGATCATGCAGTAGGTGTGTTTTGATTTTGAAGTAATCCCTGCTGTCATCTTCCCCTAAAAAAACAGTTTGATCAAGTCTGAGTGCGAGTGTGTGTTTGCTGTGACTGCACTACATGTGGTTTAGTAGTAGGTTGATAAGCTTATCGTCTCACTACAGACAGGAATACTAACCTTGTCACAGGTAAGGAGAGATAATTTGTATAGTAGCCAGAAGCTACTCCTATTTTGAAAACCTGACAGGAAAACGTGATTGTGGGCCAAACCACAGCCTGAATAGATGCTACTGACTGACTTCCAAAAATGTTTTCTCAGCAATTTATGAGTTAATAATAAACAATACTGACGTGTTTCAGTGCAACAGGGGGGAGGGATTCAATGGACAATAATGCAGAAATCATTAACATCTACTGGGTAACTACAAGATAATATAACAACAAAACAAATAAAGTTTACGTAAAAAGAACAGCCAGTTTTCAGATTTGGATTAAACAGTCTTAGGCTAAAAGCAAATTCATATCTTTTAGATTTCATCTTGGCAACAAGTCTCAAAGGACTCTGATGGTCCTTCATTTGGTTCAACTGTGTTCAGTCTGGTGACTGTGAAGGCCTCAGCTTAACAGATCCAGTATAATCCTTGAGGTATAAGTCAGGGATTCATGGTTCCCCTTTAATTTGTCTGTATGCCTATCCATTCTGCAGTTATACATAAGATTTCCTGCTAGAACCTATGGAATCCTAAATTAAAAAACTCTCACAGGTTCAGCTGAAAGTGATTCACAGCCTGAAGCTTCTTCTCAGAATTAGAAAGCATCACAAACACACTGCCAAAAATAGCTATTTGTAACCGTGATCCACGAGGAATATGTTTACTTCGAGGCTGCTGCACTATGGAGGGGCACCACTACTAGGGTATCGGGTCAGAATCAATGTGCTGGGGTGCTCCAAACCGCAGGAAAACAACCATGCGGCCTGATATATGGAGCTGAGTTATTATGGAAATGACTGCAGTTCTTACATGAACATTATAAGCTCTGTAATGTTGATTAGCAGCTGAAATGAGTGCTAAGTGATGAGCAAAGAAAAAAGAAGATACATTTATAATAAACATCAAATAATAAAATTGTTATAGTGCATCTCCAGTGAAAATTCTCCATGAGAAAAACAACAGCTGAGGTGACATTTATGGTCTGCTTGTCTGTGCTTAGGCAATGGCCTTGCTGCTGTGTGAAAGCACAGTCAATGTATCAAGGGAGATAAAAAAGACTGCAGGAAACCAGAAAAAACTCCTTTCGACTACCCAGCACTAGTTCATCACCCACTGACCTACTAAATGCAAGTTTAGGGTTCGCTTGTGTTTAGTTTGCTTTAGAAACAGGAAATTTAAATGGACAACACTTGCTTCTACAAGCTTGTGTCTCAGACATATTACGCCTCTCTAATTGAATCACATTTAACCAGCATGTGTAAACCTGCTGTGTCCAGACCAGTGCAGGAGGCAGGACGTGGCTCAGGATCAGGTGCAACTCTGCACTTTCATTCATTATTCTGTGGCTTAATCCGGATTTTGTCCCGAGTTAAAAAGGGTCAGTGAGTTGAAATTCCACAAACGTCAAACTCACTTGAACAGCTATAAAGATGGGTACAAGTACAAAAAGGCCTATGTGAGCTGAAATCACATTATTTTTTTACCTACAGATCTATCAAGAACAGCAAAGAAGCAAACACCATCATCACTATCAGCTACGCCTACACAACTCTGTTCTGAAGCTGCACAATCACTGTGAATCACACAAGAGTCACACCTTTTCACAAATCTGAAAAGCAATAATGCAGTCTGAATCAGCACGTTTTATGACGTCATCAGCAGCTGTTCACCTGCTGTATCATTGTGAGTTCAGGTTTTTGTTTGGCATATGCAATTTAAATCAGTTTAACCATTGACAAAAGCGTGCTCGAGATACTTGGATAAAGCCGTATTTAAGATTTTGTTATGGAAATTTCAGAACTTAAAGTTTTTGCTTATATTTTTTTTTTATTTGATCATATTTATAAATCCATACTAAGTTGAACGATTTGTAAGTGGATTTTGATGAAGCAGAGCTGAAGCCCCTGTCAGACGTGTCACTATGAAACTGCTAAATTGACCTGACATTACCCTGTTCCGCAGGCTACATCCAGCACACTCCGCACCCCGTGCTGCTTCAGCAGGGACACCACCCAGCTCCTGTACTCCTGCGTCCTGCTCTTCGTGTCTCCGATGTACAGCTGCCACACTTTCGCTGCTTTGCCATCGGCGTATTGATCAGGAAGACCTACGGCTGCCACACCGAGGGACCGGGTCCTAAACACGCTGTCGACCGACATACTGCCGCTGCTTCTCCCTGCCCGGACCTCTACCTCTACCTTAGTGTCGAGCGGACAAACAACTTTGGACAATTTTAACTGAGTGAGGAAACGCGCTACCTCTCTGGTATGCTTGCCACATGCTAGCCGAAATGTTATTATTTATATGAACAACCTAAGAAGAAACTTTAAGCCAATGACACGCCGTCGAGGACTGCCGCCTACTTTCTGATTGGATAACCTCAAGGGACCCGCCCCTTTTCTGTTTAGCATTGGAATACGTCACTCGAGTGAAGCTTTGCTAGGTTGCTAATTTTTCCCTTTGAACTTACCTTCCAGGATAAGTGTCACACTGTATTCCATCAAAGTTAAATACACGTGCATATTCAAGTTAAAATTAAGTTTTGTTTGACGTTGGAGGAGAAGTATTTAAGTATAATGTTAAAATAAAGTAGAGCTCACGAAGCCCATTACCTGTAAGGTTTTACTCGGGGAATAAATCCCACCAATGGCGGCACAGAGGACTCGCCCCCTTTAACATTTCTTCATCTATCGTTTGATCATGCTGTTTGGACGAATTGCTTGCGAAACATGAATGGCAGGAGTTTTTTGCAAAGTAAAAATCATAATAATTTCATTTTTTTTTAACAATGAAATACACAATGCTGCAGTAGTTAAGTGCACAGGGTGTAATATAGGTGAACAATGTGATTTAAAAACAAAACAAAAAAAACCCCATGGAATGAAATCATCTCAGGACTCTCCCAGACAGATTATTAGGCACTTTTCGTGCCCTCCCAAACAAAGTGAACTCCTCCTGTTGTGATTGGCGGATTTGGTTCTCTAGGACCCATATTTGCTGGTAGAGGTGAGGTCATGTCAGCTACAACCGGTGCGAGCTAGGTTAGGTTTGCAACTTCCAGTTTTTTCAGAACTGCACTACTACTTTATGGGTTGTTCACGCACACATACACACTTACTACTTTCAAAAATCCAGATCTGACTTCGAACACAGGCATAGTTGTGTAATTCAGCCTAAGCAGGGGTTGGCAAGAACACACAGCACTGCCTAGAGGAAGTCACACATTAGTGCACCTTTGCACTAGTCTGCCAAAAAGACATTCCTTCCTGTGGTTGTTTTGATGATGGTCGTGGAGTAGAAAATGTGACTCACTGCAAAGGACAAAGGACATGATCCACATCATTTTTATCCTCACTGACACGTCATGACATTTGCATGTGGGCATTGTCATGGTTGATCATAAAGTAAATCCCTACGAGCAACCTTGTAGCATTTTGTATCATCTTTGCTTCTAAAAGAATAAATGGACCTAAATCATGTCCAGAAATTGCGCCCCAGACTCTAACAGATGACCAGAGAGAGAGAGAGAGAGAGAGAGAGAGAGAGAGAGAGACTCTAATACAGTTTGTTGAATGTATGCATTAAATTAATCATCGTATCCCTTCTGAAGTATTGCGTCAATGCTGTTGATACAAAATGAAACAGGAAGTGAGTGATTAGTCAGATGGCGGAACAGATAAAAGGCTGAAGAAAATCGTTACATTTCAACTTGTTGTTTTCAGTAGGACCATGATGGACACCACTTCCAGCGCAGAGCCAAACTTTGCTGGAAATCGCCTCCTATCAATCAAATCAAATTTAAGATTGACACAGTCACTGCCAATTTGTCGGCTGCACATCATGTGAATCTTTTATTCCACCACATCCCAAAGGTGCTCTGTTTGACTGAGATCTGGTGAATGTGGATGCCGTTTGAGTACAGCGAACACAAGTCATGTTCAAGAAACTAGTGAGATAATTTGAAGTTTTTGGTATGTGGTGTTATCCTACTGGAAGGAGCCATCAGAAGTGAGGTACACTGTGCTCATAAAGAGATGGACATGGTCAACAGTATTTGAAGGAAACGGTTTCCAGGGCCTAATCCGTGGATCGACTTCCTTCGAGGCGTGGACGTCTATCAGCAGAGAATGTACCTTCACCTATCAGCAGAGAATGTCCCTTAGTCTGTAACACAGTCAAATATATTCTCAAGTAATATTCAAGCATGCCATTCAGCGTGTTAGTACGAGCTCGGGAGCAGCTTGGGAGAACAAGAAAACAGAGACTGCTTCAGATTGTCTTCCCAAATTGACTCAACTTTATTCACAAGTATAACAGTTTATATAGAGGGTAAAATTCATGAGACAGCAGATTATCAGTTTAAACCAGTACAGACCAAGATAAGGCAGCGTCTTCCTGCCCTTGGGTGAAGAAGCATCCTTTGTGTAGTTTATTAGTTCAGCTACAATTGTGATTATCTCAGCGACATATTTTCAAGGCACAAAACGAAGAGTTCTTTCATTAGTGAAATCTGAAACAAACCATTTGGCCTTCAACAGGCGTCTAAAAGATTAAGAAACTAATGTAGCTGAGGGAGTGATCTCTGTGGTATTTCAACCTTGTACCAGCCTGTGATTCTCACACATCAATTCTTGGGTCAAAGAGAAAAATAACTAAAACAAAGGGGCCTTATTGAATGACAGAGTTTTCCTGCATAATGTCACTATAAAACAATATCCAGTAAATGCTACCATGGTACTAAAATACCTAACAGTATTCAGGCAAATGTGCAAACAAATGTTGAATCAGAAACTGAGAGTCCGGAGACCGGCTGACGGATTGTTGAAGCGACCTGGAAATTCCCCTTAGAGCTCCGACATCAACAAAGGATTTTTATCCAGTAAACTGCCGCTCGCTGGATATTTTCATTTTTTTCACATATACAGGGAGTGCAGAATTATTAGGCAAGTTGTATTTTTGAGGAATAATTTTATTATTGAACAACAACCATGTTCTCAATGAACCCAAAAAACTCATTAATATCAAAGCTGAATGTTTTTGGAAGTAGTTTTTAGTTTTAGTTATTTTAGGGGGATATCTGTGTGTGCAGGTGACTATTACTGTGCATAATTATTAGGCAACTTAACAAAAAACAAATATATACCCATTTCAATTATTTATTTTTACCAGTGAAACCAATATAACATCTCCACATTCACAAATATACATTTCTGACATTCAAAAACAAGACAAAAACAAATCAGCGACCAATATAGCCACCTTTCTTTGCAAGGACACTCAAAAGCCTGCCATCCATGGATTCTGTCAGTGTTTTGATCTGTTCACCATCAACATTGCGTGCAGCAGCAACCACAGCCTCCCAGACACTGTTCAGAGAGGTGTACTGTTTTCCCTCCTTGTAAATCTCACATTTGATGATGGACCACAGGTTCTCAATGGGGTTCAGATCAGGTGAACAAGGAGGCCATGTCATTAGTTTTTCTTCTTTTATACCCTTTCTTGCCAGCCACGCTGTGGAGTACTTGGACGCGTGTGATGGAGCATTGTCCTGCATGGAAATCATGTTTTTCTTGAAGGATGCAGACTTCTTCCTGTACCACTGCTTGAAGAAGGTGTCTTCCAGAAACTGGCAGTAGGACTGGGAGTTGAGCTTGACTCCATCCTCAACCCGAAAAGGCCCCACAAGCTCATCTTTGATGATACCAGCCCAAACCAGTACTCCACCTCCACCTTGCTGGCGTCTGAGTCGGACTGGAGCTCTCTGCCCTTTACCAATCCAGCCACGGGCCCATCCATCTGGCCCATCAAGACTCACTCTCATTTCATCAGTCCATAAAACCTTAGAAAAACCAGTCTTGAGATATTTCTTGGCCCAGTCTTGACGTTTCAGCTTGTGTGTCTTGTTCAGTGGTGGTCGTCTTTCAGCCTTTCTTACCTTGGCCATGTCTCTGAGTATTGCACACCTTGTGCTTTTGGGCACTCCAGTGATGTTGCAGCTCTGAAATATGGCCAAACTGGTGGCAAGTGGCATCTTGGCAGCTGCACGCTTGACTTTTCTCAGTTCATGGGCAGTTATTTTGCGCCTTGGTTTTTCCACACGCTTCTTGCGACCCTGTTGACTATTTTGAATGAAACGCTTGATTGTTCGATGATCACGCTTCAGAAGCTTTGCAATTTTGAGACTGCTGCATCCCTCTGCAAGATATCTCACTATTTTTTGACTTTTCTGAGCCTGTCAAGTCCTTCTTTTGACCCATTTTGCCAAAGGAAAGGACGTTGCCTAATAATTATGCACAGCTGATATAGGGTGTTGATGTCATTAGACCACACCCCTTCTCATTACAGAGATGCACATCACCTAATATGCTTAATTGGTAGTAGGCTTTCGAGCCTATACAGCTTGGAGTTAGACAACATGCATGAAGAGGATGATGTGGACAAAATACTCATTTGCCTAATAATTCTGCACTCCCTGTATATCATCTGTAAACTCTGGATATGGTTGTGTTCTAAAATCCCAGCAGATCTGCAGTTTCTGTAATACTCACACCAGCTCGTCTGGCACCAACAACTGTGTCACATTCAGAGCCACGTAAACAACCTTCCTTTTTTTTTTTTTTTTTATTGATGCTCAGTTTGAATTTCAGCAGGTTGTCTCGACCATGTCTACATGCCTAGGTGCAATGAGTTGCTGAATTCTGATTCATTCAGACATTGTTAGTAACGAGTAGCTCAACAAGTGTACTTAAAGTGGCCAGTGAGCACGAACAGATGAATAAAAAGGACAAATAATTTTTTGCTAAATAAAATTGAAAGAAAAACACAAGTCCGATAATTTATTTATCAATATACCTGCAACAATGTCCATGTCTCTTTATTTATACAGCATATTTCATTACATGTTGCTTAAGAAAAATAAATGTAAAAAAAGTAGGTGTACAGCGTCTTAAGGCCATAAAAACTAAATAATAATTAATATTAGAGATATTTTATATTTTAAAACAGTTGTTACTAATGCTATATTATTAGAAGATACAGCTTAAGTAATTCGGTTTCTGTTGGAACAAACTGTAATTTCCCAAATTACAATTTGACTCAGTTCTGACTGCCTGCTTTCTCAGCACTTTGTTCTTGAGGACAGTAGATGGTGCTATAAGAGCAAATCTGAAAGAATTCACGCTTGGACATGAAACGTAATTGACCATAAAATTACCTCAAAAAAGACCTGAAATAAAAGTATACACATGTCATATCTTTAAAACTCATTTGCAACCAGTTAAATGTACAAATGTGAATGATTATAGAAAAGGGTCAGCGTTAACATATTTATACATATGCTGTACGTGAAGTACACATAAGTATGTTAAGATTGTAAAAATAGTTTGATTACTTTTTGAATACTCTTTAACATTTTATATACTTCTATATTATATGTTCAAGCATTAATAAGTTCATAAAGATGTTTCAAAAACTGCTTTTGGAAGAATACAAAACTGATAAAGTTGATGACTGATAGTATATATAACTATGCTAAATTGTATCTGAATTATAGCTATCACTGTAGCTATCTTTATACTTGTCCTTCATTCCTTATTGTGTGGGGGAAGTGATGAGGGGAAGTTGGGGTAACACTGAATATGGTGATTCAATAGAGTGAGCGTAAGGTAGGGATTAATAAGTATGTACATATTTCTTCCTACTCCATTTCAGACTTAACGGTTGTCATTTCATGTAATTTAGATTCTATTTATTTTATTTTAATTTTTGTTTTTGTCTGAGAACGTGTGTGTGTGCGCGTGTGCGTGTGTGTGTGTGTATGTATATTTCTGAAATGAAGATGATGTTGTAGTAGTAGTAACAAGAACAGCACATTGGGTTTCATTCATATAAGCTCTTATGTAATAAAATAAAGGTGTAAACCTCCTAAAATGATGGCTGTTAAAATGTTTCATGTATCAAAATGTAGTTCTCACTTTTCTTGTTTTCCAAAAGGAAAAATGAGATGTAAAACATTTGGAATTCTTTACATTCATCTATACATCTGGCCAGTTGTTCATCTAATCTACGCTCCTTTTTGACAAAACACATAAATAAACCATGAGTAATGACCATAGGCTCAGCCTGCTGGTCAGGCTTCTGAGGAAGAAAATATGACTGGAACTAATAGTTGGAGGCCAGTCAGTAATTGGAGGTGTAGGTTAGAGCTACTTTGACTTGTTAAACCACTTAAACATTTAGCGTTTTCTGTTCCCAGTGATGTGGACCACACCTTTAGGTTCATGAGGGTACCATTAAATAACTAGGAGACAACACAGAATACCCAAGTCTGCGATAAAGAACAAAGAGCCAGAGGACTCTGTCATTTTGGGGCAATAATTAAGTCACAACGTTGTTGCGATTAGAATTTTCTCTTTGCCTGTTACGCTTAACTACATAAAACCTAATGACAAAAATAGATGCAATGACAACAACAATGACCACAATCCAAACCCACAGAAAGCGCACCCCAGGAACAGAAGACGCCTTCAGTGTATTGTTGCTGATGGGTGGTTTGACAAACGCTACAACGGGAGGAGTTGTGACTGGACCTTCATTAGGGTCCTCACAAAAGTTTCCGTCAACCTTTAGAAAGCCTTCAGGACATATGTCATAGCCAGCCTCTTGTATACTAGGGCATCTCTTTTGTGCACAGTGTGGTTTGCACTGCCTGGGGTCTTTGTTGTCTGGTATATATTGTTTGAAACAAGAGCATGTGTAACCCCCCTTAAAATCCTCACAATTCTGCTCACATGGTCCAGATGAACAGCCTTTATAGCTTTGAAAAAGGGTTGGATGCGATACTTCTTGTCCACGGCATGCATCTTGGAGCTCAACTTTGCACAGAAACCCATCAGCTTTATCTAAGCACGGTCTCTCTGTCCATTTTTCATCACTTGACAGTGATACGCAATGTGGAGAGCAGAGTTGAATGTGGTTATTCCAGGATGGAAGAAAGGTGATGCCCGGTCTGCCAGATATCCACTTATAGCCTCTCAGTGGAGCTGAGAGGTTGCTGCAGGCACCAGCTGGTAAATGCAGCCCGATCCAGTAGTTCCCAAACAATTCCTGACTCAGAATGTCAAACAACCTCTTATCACTCTTAGAGCACAACTGCAGAAGTTCTCCTTTCCTGTCATGGCAGGCTTCTTCAGCTGTTTTAAAATCCACTTCACCCTGGTTTAGAGTTATGCAGTCAGGTTTGCCATAATTACTGCAAACTGCTCTGCAGTGGTCTGGCTGCTTTATATCCAATCCTTTTCCAACAGTCAGTGAAACCATCAGAATAGTCATACTCATCCTAAGCACAGGCACTCTCGTCTGCAAGCAGGCCATGCTGTCTCATAGTGGAGTGCAAAAGGTTGCCTGTCTTAAACGATGGGGAATTTCCAGTCTTTGTGCCATTGCGGAAACAGGGTATCTCAGGAAGGAAATGAGATAAAGAAAAAAAAATTAGTTGAAGTAGGACCAGCAGCAACAAAATGAAGAACAACGTTTAGATATACTAAATATGCAAAGGGCTCTTATATAAACTGCCAAACTAATTCAAGTACTTGCCTAAAATCAAGATTCCCGATTTTATACCAAAATGTGAGCCGGCACACTGGACCTCTCTGGGAAGTCAGGAATTAATCAAGCAGAACAATTGATTGCTAATTTTTATTTATTTTTTTCTGGAATGTAAGGTTTAATTTGGCAACCTCATCAAAAACAGTAATGTGTTTAAAATAAATTCATGGATAATAACAATAATATTAAATAAAAAAAATTAAATTGGATTCAAATTCTAACAAATTAACCTTTACAGAAACATAAACAATAATTCTGGTAATAGAATGGGCTTCATGAATGGTAGTGCTATCTATATATGTAAATAAGAACAACAAAGAAAAACAAGCAAACAATTCATTTTAGATTTTATACTTGCAGTATATAAATTGACACCAGTTTCATCTTTACATGATGGTGTGTAGATGTGGAACTTCAATCAAAAAGACTTATTTGTTGGTGTGTACAAGTACATGTCATTGTCAGAGACTAAACTGGTTTACTTAAAGGTACTTCTTGTTCAACAAAAACAAGAAAATTACCAGCATTTTTAAACATTTTGAAAGGCACCTTTTGTTTTTTATCATAGTCTGAATCTGCTCTGTTTTAGCAGGATGGAGTTTAATAATATCTTTAAAAAGGCTGAAATGTGTTGTGCTGAACTCTGGGCAGGTCAAAATAACTCGCTGTATTATCACGTGGTCCAAATGAGAGTTTACAGCCAGAGCCTATTTCAACTTCATATCGCTGCAACACAGTACAAAAGCTTTGACCTTTGAAGCTCTTCTAAACAATTTTTTTTTTTTCAAAAAGTACCTTTAAGTTCTTAAGAATGTTTGTGAGGTATACTCTCTGGAGAATATACGTGTTAGTCCACTTTTTACTTTTAGATTATATTATACTTCAGCCAGCTCAAACAGCAAAGTACCACCAACATTTTAATGCACCAGTAATAATGATCATATTATACAAATAATATCTCTTTAGTACTTTTACTTCGATACTTGTGTATTTTTTTCTTTTTTTTGTTGTGTTATTTGGGGCACAGGTTGTAGAGTGATCAGTAAATGGTCTAATGATCATTTTCTGTGATATTAAAGCTAAAGATCCTCTTTTGTTTTCATAGTACACAAGCAGATTCTCAGGACAGGAGGTAATAGCAGGATTATACACAATAGCATAAAATATTGTCACAAACAAATGAAGAAAAGTGTCTGATCTTAACATTGAATGAAATTTTTTTTA
Organism: Copadichromis virginalis; assembly: GCF_057382275.1. NCBI lineage: Eukaryota > Metazoa > Chordata > Actinopteri > Cichliformes > Cichlidae > Copadichromis > Copadichromis virginalis. Next base: position 17,165,503 of record NC_140636.1, read on the forward strand.
CAGCAAATACTGGTAACTTTCTCATAGGTAAAGATATTTACATTGCCTCAGACTATTAACCGTGCAATAAAAACAGTCGTTACACATCCTTCATAACCTTTACAGCATATTATGCACTTCCACTTAACACCCATTTACTTTTTATTTTTCCCCCATTATGACTCTACTCTTATTCAAATACTATTTGATGGACAATGACGTTTTCTGATTTGCGTTTTGATATGTAGTGTAATCACAGGAGATTGCAAGAATTGCATAAATAAACATAACTCTAGTCAGTCTTTTCTGTCACTAAATGGTCATGGGTCATCAGTCAAGATGGACTCGTATAGTTTCTCTAAACGTGGATCCAAGCCAGAGGACACCCAGCAGTAGCCATCTGCAGTGGTGTTCTTCTTCACTTCTTTTTTAGAGCGACTGCATCGAAAAATTGCAAAAAACAAAGTAATTGCAATCAACACAACAAGAGGAATGACTGAACCGAGGACGCAGATTATCACCCTGGAATTGATTGTCTTGGCGAAACTCGTGGCCATGGTTGTGTTGCTCAGTGGATCCTTGTTTGTAACTTTCTCCGGGTCTGGAATGGGTGAATCGGTTTGAGGATATGGGTGCTCAGTTGTAGAACTGGTTAAAGACTCTGTAAAGTTTTCTTGTGTCTTCTCATAAGATGGGTAATCTGATGAGGTTAATGGTGCAAAGGTCACATTTGGAGCATAAGTGGTTCCATCATTTTCCAGGTGGGTGCATATGAAGCTTCCTACAGTATTTACACATTCAAACTTAGCCCCTGAACAGCTGTCAGTCACACATTCATTAATGTCTTCACATGAATGGCCATCTTCAGAGAAAGCAAAGCCTTCCTTGCAAAAACAAGAGAACGATCCAATGGTATTCAAGCAGATGTGCTCACATTTCCTTTGTGCACACTCATCAACATCCCTGCATTTGCCATCCATCATTTTGTAGCCGACTTTGCAGGCACACTTATAACTGCCATGTGTGTTTATGCACAGGTCGTTCTTACAAGCCTGTGATTGGCACTCATCAATGTCAGAGCAGTTGCGTTGGTTTTCGTGCAGTTCGAAGCCAACTGGACATTTGCAGAAATATCCCGACTCGCTCATTACACACTGATGCTCACAGGTGTCAGGACTGCACAAGTCTTTGATCCTGCAGCGGAGTCCATCTTTTTCCAATTCATAACCTTCTCTGCAATCGCATCGAATTTCATCTGCATCCTGACGGCACAAATGTTCACACCCACCATTGCTGATATCACAGCTTCGCTTTCCTGTTTTGCAAAAGGGGCCCAGGTTAGTCCACCGGTAGGTATGGTTAACAGCGTTGCACAAAGACATGCGATCCTCCTGATCGCTACACCGAATTATAGCAAAAGTTCCATGAGGAAATGACTTCAGTTGACTTTTAAGTGGGTCTTGTGAGAAAGGTACTGTGTAAGCGATTTCCCCAGGCCCCAGTAGAGCCAAAGGTTCACACATCCCCTTAAAATAAAACTTGCATGCATAAAAAGCTTTACGTTTTTTGCAAGGGACAGCAGTCCATTTCAGGTGATTCTCACTTGAAAAGTTGTAATCAATATTTACACATCTCTCTGCTAAGCATGTGGAGGCAGGCTCTTCTTTCCAGTTGGAGTAGTGGGATTCCTCATTTCCAGATACCCATTTAAATCCTCGGAGTGGCTGGTCAGGAAATACACAATTGGTTTCTTTGAGTTTTAATCCAATCCAAAATTCAAGCAGCGTCCCATGTCGTTGACTTTTTATTAATGAGAGAAGTGAGCGCACCACATCCTCTTCTTTTCGGTCTCTTATGGTCATCAAATATCCTCCTCTTTTGTCGCAGTCTTCTTTGGCCTTGTCAAACCTCTCCTTCTTCATGTGTGCAGTGAAGCAGGCATTAGAGGTGCACAGCGTTTCATGTTCAAACCCTGATAAACCTTCGAAGCTGTTAATGAGCTGCAGGACAAGAAGCCACAACATAGTTGCCACGAAGATCAGCAAAATGTTTGCTCTCCAAAGGGTTCCTGGGAGTTTTAGGGTAAAAAGAGACCAATAAGTGGTTGCCCATTCGTAGCCAAAGAACAAGTGTTTCTCAAAGCAACATTCAGGCTCCAGTATCCTGTTTACAAAACTAAAGACGGAAATCATGTTTAGCAGCAGTTAGTAGCTCTTTCTTACTCCCATGCTGACTGGTTCCGTTTCGAGGAAGAAAACAATGAAAGGCTCTGGAGTGTTTTGACTGGTTATCCAGATGTCTCCGGCCCCAGCAGAGTTCAAGCTTTTTAAGCAGACTCCCTGAATTGTGGTGCCTTTCAATACATGAACATGGAGCGGTCAGATTCATGGAGGGGACTGTGCCATTACAAATAGCCGCCACAGGAAGTGAACCCGTGAACTTTGCCACTCTGTCGCCACGTCTGACCTTCACCTCATTATTTACTATAAAGATGTTAAAATTGCACTTATCGTAAACCATCAGTATTTTATTAATGTGTAATCTTCCTCCTGTTATGCAGGTATAGAAGTATCACTATTGATTAGATTTGCTGCCTACCCCCAGCTCTTATGCTGCTATTTAATCTTTTGTGTATAATAACCAAAATATGAGTTTTAATATTCATACTGTAATGGATTGTTTAAAACCTCCCAAAATGTACAATTTACATAACTCTTGATTACTGCTTTTTCATATTTAAACCCAATAACTTTTTGGAGGGCAAGTACAGAAGACCTTTGCGGGCCTTCATGTGAATACAGACGTTTCCTGTATTTGTTTAAATACAGGAAGTGCCTCGACTTCAATCACAGGAAACAGACACCAATCTCCACCCTCTGAGTGCACAGTGGCACTTAAATAGTGTCTACTTCAAACAAAGCCTTGCTAATAAATTCTTCCAAGTCTATTTAAAATATTATTACTATCAGGTTAATCACCGCCTGTCTACTTTGGTGTAGGAAATTCAAATAACTACATTTTACCAAACTGGGTGAATCTACGAAACTGGTGGCTTTAGTTACATGACAACGATCAGAAAACAAACGTAAATCTTTTCTGATGTGATGTGACTTAGTAATTCTCACACTTTATAGAAAACTGCCTTAACATCTATATTTAAGCTATTGTTTGCAATATTTTCTGAAGCAGATTTCTTTGAATTCAACCCAGTCACGAGCTTTTGTAATTCAGCTGTTTATATTTAATTTAGGTTTCTGGTTATATTCTTGCAAGTACTCTTATAGTTTATATTTGGAAATTAAAAAATACTTGAAAATATGTCAAACACCATTTGTTTGGATAAAATATTTTCCAATTTTAAATAAAAACATGTAAAAAATTTTGTTCAATATTCTGAGAAGCTATATGAAAAATATAATTCGGGATTGTTGACCTGAGGGTGTGTCTGTTTTAATATGTGGTCCACTTAATAAAATTTTATTTTGGTATTTTCACAGCCATAATTAAAACACGGTAAACGTACATGGTTTTTGTAATAGAGTGAATTGTTGCCCCCCAGTGGTAAAATACAGAAGTGCCTGTTACAGGGCTAGTTCTTGGTTGACCAATATATAACAACAAAAAAGGGTAGTTTTCTGCACCGCTAAGAAACAACAAGTTAGTGTGTGATGTCCTGCTGTTCAATAAAGGCACCTATCCACGTCCTTCTGTCCTGATCCTTTTAAGAGCCTAATCCAGAATATCACAGTTTTTTTATGGTTTCATCTTCTTTTTAGGTCATGGGTGTGTTTAGACCCTTTATCAGGGTAATGATAATGTGTTTTAATATTATTTTCTGACATTGTTTTATAATCATATTTTGCCATCTCCTCTACTGGAAAATGAAAGCTACCCAGAGCGCTCACACAGAGGCTGGTTTGTCATTAATAGATTAAATGAGACTTTGGTTGCTCTGGCAGAAAGAAGATGCAGAGGTCATTTCATGATATAAATTAGAGATGCAGATTTAAAACATTTATATGAAATACTGTAAAAGTGCAAACTGTTCTGATAAGTCACAACATCGCCCCTGCATTATTTGAATTTGTTCTCTAAATAGCATCAGAAACATTAGCTTATGTAGCTTAAATTACTAGATTATTGGCCAATTTTAACTTTCGGAGCCATTAGTCTGCTGGCATATTACAAGTTGCCGGTAAAGAAGCTGATGTAAAGTTTATTTTACTTTCTATCTACCTTCTATTCCTGTTCTGCGCTTCATTGTTTGTTTACAGTACAGATCTAAATCCAGGTGAGAGCAAGTCTAAAGGATGTGACAAGTCAAAGCCTGTATTCATTCTAAATATTGTTATAAAGAGAGAGAAAGAGAAATTGACAGACAAGAGTGGACATGTAGTTGAGCGCAACTACATGATAAAGGGAGTCTAGCTTCTGTTTTGCCCATATTTTTTTGACACGTTTTCCGGCCAGTCGGTAATAGTAGGATTATATTTTCAGCTATTAATTAGTAGCAGAAAGTAGTGTCGTTAAATGATAATGCTTTAAGTTTTCCACTACATCCTGGCAACTTTCTCTCAGTCGAAGATATTTACACTGTCTCAGACACTTAACAGCTCATTAAGAAAAGGTAAAAACATGCATTCCTGTGGGACGAGAAACTGTGGGCCAGATGTATCCTGTTTACTTTGCTAACAAACTTGTCTGGAGTCCAAGATATATTGTGCAAGAACATTTAGTCTGGCACAATGTACATAAGGTCAGGGCAAAATCAATTCAATGACGTCAAAAGAGCTCTCTGGAGAGGCTGACGCACACATCGGTATGAAAACATTTCTGAAGTGTTAAGTGTTCTCAATATTAATGTCACGGAAGGCGTTCAGAGTGAAGGATATGATTAATAACAGAACAGTTGCCAACAAACCTTCAGATATCCAGTGGTGGAAAAACTTGGAAGCCATGTCAGCTGTTAGAGCAGCTAAACAGAGAACACTGAGTACAATATAAGTCCATACGTGGAGTCTGCTATTTAAAGTCTGAGGAAACAACAGGCTTCATCATGACTTGGATAAAATCACCCCAGCAAGTGCTGACAGCATGGCACAGTTTTGTTTGTAAAGGGAGGTTGGTAACTCGGGTTATTTACTTTTACAGGAACCATGACCTATAGTGACACTATTTCTTGGGTTGACAGCACATTTGTCCTATTGTCCTCCATTATCTCCTGCTAAGCAAAGACTTAACTGTAAGTAAGAAAGTATTTGAGAACCAGATTATGACTCTCCATGTCATCTGTGGTATTGGCTAGACTTCCATCCTCGATCAAAGCAATCAAAGCCTATGATGGATAAACTGTACCAGGTGATAAAAGATGGTAGAAACTTGCCCCAACTTGCAAATATTGCAAATAACACAAATATTCAGTGAGCTTTTTTTTTTTTTCATTCAAAAATGCAATCTCCATATTTGCATTTTAGGCATGTTCATGCTGACTGACAGCTCCTTCAGTCAGAGATTCATTGCACCTGTCAGGGCAGGACAGCTTTATGAGCTGATAACCTGCTGGAACCTCTGCTCAGGAATCTGTGCAAGTAAGTTACACTTATTCTAGGGAAAATGTGATGACAGCTGTGGTTGCTAAAGAAACACAGCAAAGGCATGAAGTTCTTCGGAATTGGGAGCGCTAAAGGAGACACGAGCAAAACAGGTGAGTATGTTTTCAACTCTTTGTGATTGAACATTTAATTTAAGGTTAACAGAACAGCTGTAATTCATGTGCCAACTTTATTCTGAGACGGCTACAAATAAGGAAGAGCTGGTTAGGTTATACCTTTAATTTCATATATTTTATTGCCATGTTATGTTATCTAGAATATTAGGCAGTGTGTTTGTTTAAAGGCAGGAAATTACCCAGCATCACCACTGGGACATTATTCCCTCCACCAGCCTCCATGCTCACTTATACAATTACTGTATTGTAATTACAGGGAGAAATTTAAAAAAACAAAAAAACAATTTTTACCTGAAATTCAAGTTCAATTACATTTTTAAAACATAATAGAAAACATAACCTATGTAAACCTTTTGTTTATCAATGACTTAGCCTGCCGAGGGCTCTGCAAAGACCACGTCACCTTTGATGTTCAGTCAAAAATTAGCAGCCATAAGGAAGTTTCTAATCCTGCACTGGGACATCACAGAGGAGTTGGCAAACTGTAGGCACGATTCACAACATTTAAGATTCTGATGTTGAAGGAAGCACAGTTTTCATACGCTTTCCCTGCTGATGTCAGAATAATGTGCATTGCAATCGTCATAGTCTCCTTATAGTCTGTAAGAGATTAAAGCATTAATGACCTTCTAGTTCTGCACAATATGGGTTAAGCCATCACACTGGGGCATAGCAGCACTGCACCACTTGAGTGAAGTCAAAGAGAATAGAGTACATGTTAATAGTGTCAGCAATCAGATCACTGATTGTGACGTTAAAATATTTGAGTAAAATTATTTTTCCTCCACCAAAGACTTTTTTGTGTATTATCACATCGTTTCTGATAAACAAGGATGTATGTTTAATGTATGATTTTAGGTCTTTACAGACCCAACCTTCTCTTGTGTGATCACCATCATTTCCACTACTGCCCTCTACTGGCTTCTAACAGAAATGTCCAGGTCTCTAGCTAGAGTCTAATTAGATATTGTTCATTTACAGTTAACATGCCATCAGTGACACCTGTTAACTGAAAGAGAATCAACAAAACAACAGAATGGCCTCCGAAGTCAACAGCCTACAAAACCTTTTGTTGTTGTTGTTGTTTTTGGCATGTCCAAATAACAGTAAAGAGATTAGTGATCGCTTCTGGGAACACTTTAAAGACAAGTGGTACCAGTTTGACTGGAAATAGCTTAGAAAATCAGACCATCGCCCGATGACTGATGAATATAAGACCAACGCAACGTTAGGCATGAGTAAAAGAGAATAATTCTCAGAAGATTTTAATATTTTTTTCACGTTTGTGAACACCTATTGTGTGTTTGAATGAAATATTCTGCTTCGATTTTTCTGGTTCAAGACGTTTCAAAGCCCATAGTCTTTGGTGTTTACTTTTCTAACGTCAAACTGATGTTGTAGCTTAAAAAATAAGTTTTTCCTTGACTGGCATAAGAGTTCTCATACAGAACTTGAAGTCAAAAGACTTATATCTTTTGACTTCATGTTTTAGAAGGTCTCAGTTTTAAAATGTGGGTAGAGTGGTCTTCATGGTCCGCTGCGTAACAAAAACATAATTTAACGAAATGACTACGAATTTGGAGACAAGTTTGGCCATGTTGCAGTATCTCTCTCGCTCGCTTGTTGTTTAGTGTGAACAAAACAAACTCAAACTCAAACTGGCATTACGCACCCACCCACAGATATCTTGATGCTTCAGAAGAAGTCATGAGGGATGAAACGTTTGTCCCACGTCCAGCTGAACAGAATCAACTTTTTGGGATATAGCCGTAGAACAGAGTAGCTACAGAAATGATAAATCATTTTGGCACTGCCAGCTAGCTACTATCACAAAAACCTTGTGTAATCTGGTTTTCCATTACAATTTTCTCTCTTTCCCCTTTTGGGCGGCTAATTATATTTTGATTAAAGTCCTCGTTATCTGTTAGTGCAGTTACCGAACATGTGTTTCTCTCTGTAAACATAACAGTGCATCACATTCAGTTACTATTTCGATGCTAATAATCAACAATTACATGAGTAAAAATAATACTTTCATTATGGGTTTTTATGAGGGCTCCTGTCCTTTTTGTTGCTGCCTATTCTACTCCTTTTTCTTCTCACTAGATGGGAAATTCACCATTACCTTCTTTTTAATTAAACTATTTTCTTGGGAATGGTTTGACGGCATCCTTTAGTTATCTTAGTTTAGTTTCTTCATCTTCATCTTGTGCAGCCATAGGCAGGTCTTAACATGACACCAGTAATTTAGTTTCATTTTTCCCCATCACTTGAAAGGATCTGAACGTGATAAGATCACTGTATGCGCTATCATGCAAGAATGACTTCTGAATAAATAAACTGGAAATGTGCTTTGCCAGCTTACCTATCCTAAATTTGCAGGTAGAGGCGGTTAGACTGAACAGGGTAAAACATGCAAAAGAATGACATAGAATCTGTGTTTACCACAAATTTCAGATTAACTCATTAGCAAAGGTGTGAAAGTACAGATGCCCCTTTCTATAGAAATTCCCATATCCTGACTGCTGAGTTTATAACCTCTGGCCTCCTTAAGGAAACAAAGTAACCCTTCTCACGTGGCCAGCCTGGATAAGGAGTTTTTGCTCACTGACAGGCTCACACTCTGATAAAAAGCTTTAGTTTATAATTGCAGTTATCCTCCTAATTGCAATATTCTAATGGCAATTTAGGCCTTAACATTGACACTGGCTTACAATAATGCAAGTGTTAACTTCACCTATACACCTAGAAATACTGTATATAAGTAATCTATAATGGGGAAATTATGGCCAGTGAGGGGAATCCTTCAACATCCAGAACAGATGAGACATTCAAGTGCATCTTTGCTGATTTCACCACTGATGTATAGGCGTAACATGTCGACGTTTTGTCACGTCCCGCGGCGTTCCTGAGGAACGCGAAAGGAGACCTTCGGCGTTCTTATGGTACGCGGTGGGTTATGGCTGGAATCCAGTGCAATGACGCTCCCGCGGTAATAGACGTTCCAGCCCTGTATTCCAGCCCTAAACCTAACCTTATCCCTAGCCCTAACCATAACCTTATTCCAGACCGTAACCAGGACTTTAATGATGTTAAATAGCGTGTTTCTAAGCGATTTGAAGAAAAAGAGCGAACATGTGTAGGTTCAGTCCAGACGGTTCTCATATTTCCTCTTTTTCCGAGGTCGTCATTTAGGAACGTGGTGGGTAGCCGAAAACGTAATATGGTGACGATTTGTCACCTAGCGTAAAATGTTACGCTTTGGGAGTGAGAACGTGTTGGTATAACGGTGGTGAAAAGGATGCATGGGAGAGGTTTGCCTCTAAACAGGTTTTTATGGTGTGAAAGTAACCTAACCATGTACTCTTCTGGTTATCTTGTAGTTGCAGGTTGTGTGGTTTGTTCATCACATTTGTTTTTGTTTTTTTGTTTGTTTTTTTCTTAACAAATGAAAAAAATAAATCACAGGCAGGCCGCAAGCCAGTGCGTGCAGTGGGGAGTGTTGGAGAACAGAGCTGTGGCCTGTAAAGAGTGCTCAGTAGGAGTCGGGCTGAGAGAGGAACAAATAAGCTTTATTATTGGAAAACAAAGAAGAAAAAAGTAGAAAACTGGTTAGTCTAAGAACTGTCTTAGAATTATTACCACAACTCATCAGTGGGCTTTTTTGCAAGAAGACTGTTTCCTTAAAATAAACTAGATTGTTTGAGCTGATGACATTCAGGAGCGCTGGCTTTGTTAGAGAGTATGTATCTTACCGAGACAGGGCAATAACAACAACTTCTGCCCTTTTGAGAGTCCCTTGTATATTGGGTTTCTCCCTAAAGACTTTATGCACATCAAATTCTATAACTGGTTTGTTAAGCAGTGGAAGTGAAAACAAGCATGTGATCATAATTCATTTAACTTTCAGTTCCAAGGAAAGTCATGTTTAAAAGGCCTTGGGGGGGAAATAATCACAGTCACATAAAGCCAGTTTTTATTTTCAGTGATGCAGAACACTTTTTATTTTACGTTTATTTTATTTGTTTTGGGTGTTTTTTGTTTTTTTAGGGTCTCACGTGTTTCTAGTTAATAGATATAGAGAAATATTTTACAACAAAAAAATGTTTTTATTAAGATTCAAGTTTATCATAACAAATGCATCATTACATCCATGATCAAAAGAAAGTACTCCAGAACACCCCGGAGTTATAGATGCCAGTGGTAGTGAAGATGAGGCTAGGATGTGGCTCTGAGTGACTCCAGTGAGGTGGAGATGGGAAAGAGGTGGGTTCCACAAGGGAATGTCTGAAGGGGAGATTGATGGAAGAGCACTGACATTTAAACCATGCAGAGTGGAGGCTGACTGGCTCCAAGAAGGCAGGCATGACGCTGATTGGACTCAGATGTCTGTGCAGGTTCTGCTTAGGTTTGCAAAGTCGCATCTGATCAAACCACAAGACTTCAGTAACAATGTCCTTTGTTGAGAAGAGACCAAAGTGTAGATGTTTGGCCACAGTGGTGATTATTTTGGCTTGTTTTGCCACTATAACACCTGGAAACTAGAGTCAAGCTTTTTTCACTGCTGCTCCATTTTGGCTTACGTATGTAATATCTTTCATGCTTTTCTTTGTCTTATTATAATAGGAGGAACTGAGGAGCCTGAGGAATTTCCAATATTTATTGCACAGTTTTATCTGGCTGCCTATGCATGCCTCCTCCTGTTATTCAAAGCAGCCTTTAATTTAATGTTGAAAAACTTCAACTTCTGCAAAATGGAACGGGAAAGTTTTAAAAAGAAGCACATGCCCACATGCTCGTCTCAAGTGAGATTTCAAAGAAGCTCCATAAGTCAGCCTCTCCTATAATATACAGACTTGGGCAAAATTGTTGGTACCCTTCGGTCAATGAAAGAAAAACTCACAATGGTCACAGAAATAACTTTAATCTTACAAAACCAATAATAAATCTTAACCAATGAAAGTCAGACATTGCTTTTCAACCATGCTTTGACTGAATTAAAAATGAATGCATGAAACAGGCCTGGACAAAAATGATGGTACCCCTAGAAAAGAAAGAAAATAATGTGGCCAAAGGGACATGTTAATCCAGAGTCTCTCTTTTGAAATCCTTTATCTTATCTTAAGCCAACCTCCCTGGACGTGGCTGCAGGAGGAAATTGATGACAGATCAAAGATGCAGGGGACTCAAACGCAGGACTCCTGAATCAACTGAACACAAGGATTTATTTACAGAGTTCACCAGGTGTATATACAGAGAGTGCCGGGCAGTGCTATATACAACAATGTGAGGGACGGGACTCCAGGGAAATCCAAGGGGGGGAATCACTCGCTCTCCAACTCTCCACATACATGACTGCAGTTCCTTTCTTCACACTTGACACACAGATTCACATGGGAAAGGTTATCCAGGGGGTCTGTAGATGAGGAAACAGGAATGAGTACGATATTCACAAAAGACACTTGACTTATCTTGAGCTGTAGCTTGACTCTCACTGACGTGTGGTAGACAACAATCCAGCGAAGACCAGCAGTCACCTCCTGGCTGAAATGCCATTCACCTTGATGGGCATCAGGTGTGTTCTTTTCCGTGGGCCGAGGGCCGAGGGCGTGAACCCACAATGAGTTCTGCCCCAGCGACAGAGAGGAGGTGAGAGAGAGCGCAAGAGAGAGAAAAGAAAAAAAAAAGGCCGACCAGCGCCTTGCCGATCCCCCAGGCCGTGACAGGTGCTGCTTTGCTGCATCTGGCACAGGTTGTCTTGAATCTGTGCGGGGTACAATGAAATCTCAAGACTATCAAGGGATTCTAGAGAAAAATGTGCTGGTCAGTATCAGAAAGCTTGGTCTCAGTCGCAGATCATGGGTCTTACAACAGGACAATGACACAAAACACAGCTAAAAACACCCAAGAATGGCTAAGAGGAAAACATAAGACTATTTTAAAGTGGCCTTCTATGAACCCTGACCTCAATCCTATTGAGCATCTTTGGAAGGAGCTGAAACATGCAGTCTGGAAAAGGCGCCCTTCAAACCGGAAACAACTGGATCAGTTTGCTCATGAGGAGTGGACCAAAATACCTGCTGAGAGGTGACAGTTACAGGAATCGTTTGATTGCAGTGTTTGCCTCAAAAGGTTGTGCAACAAAATATTAAGTTGTGGGTACCATCATTTTTGTCCAGGCCTGTTTCATGCATTTATTTTTTAAATAATTCAGTTGAAGCTTGGTTGAAAAGCAATGTCTGACTTTCATTGGTTAAGATTTATAGAACTTTTATTTATTATTACTTTTGTCAGATTAAAGTTATTGCTGTGACCATTGTGAGTTTTTCTTTCATTGACCGAAGGGTAGCAACATTTTTGTCCACGTCTGTAAATATTTAAATATATCATATAGTAAATCTTTGTTAAACAAGTAACATCAGGATCTTTACTGCACATGTACATCAGCAAAAATATCTTGGCGTGCAGTTTAATTGGTGAAGTCAGTTATTTTGTTAGTGAATTTTTTTTCTTGTTCTACAGTAGTCAAACACTTTAGAGGCAAAAAGATTTAACTGTCAGCCATAAAATCTTTGTGTAGTTACAAGTTCTAACATGCACAAATGCTCGAAGAAACCAAAAATAAAGTGGATGCCAACTACCATGGCAGCCCTGTAAGTTTAAACAAACTTACTCAAGGTTGTTCAAACATCTAAAATATAATGTTTATTTAGCAGACAACATACAACAACAGAGTTACATATTTGCGCTGAAGTCAAGCAAACCTTTGGGTTATTTTAAATAAAAACCAGGAAGCTGTATACAGGGCATCACACCTGTACATTAAGAATTAACATGACTTGTGTGTAAACACCTATAAAACTAACCCTGCAGGTTCCAGAGTAATTCCAAGGAAAGTGGTGGAGTTTGAGTGAAATTTGCATAGTAAGGTAAGGAGGAGCCACAACCTGTCCTGTCTGATTTAGGGGATTGTGGGCATTATATAAGACTGAAGCCTGTCCACTCTTACCTGCAGACCTGCTCCATATCTACTAAACAACACGCTTCCTCTTTCGTGACTCGTTCAGGTAAGATGTTTGTTTAACAATTTTAGGACTACTGACTAAAATCAGTTATTATAGTTTTTCTTTTTCTGTTTATTTTTAGTGTTAGGTTTTGTTTTGTTTTTATTAGTTTCATAGTCTCATTAAATATTATTACTATATGGGCATTTCATTGATATTTTATTGTAAATTGCAGTTCTTTTTCTTTTAAAAGAGAAAAAAAACCCAAGCAATGTTTTTAATATTTATATATTATTTCACCTATTTTTTTTCTCACCTAGATTTAGTTAGGCGACCCACCTTTATCATTATGGGTCACCTATACCTATTAGAACAGGTGCTGCACTTGTGCTGTTGCAGACTGTTACCTTGCAAAAAACGGCTCATAAAACTGAGTTAAATCTTAGGTAATTTCCTCTAAATGTCTACCACTTTAATCTCAGTATGTATATTGTTTTTAGTTAATTCTATTAATATTATTAGTAGTAGCAGCTATAGTCAATATAAACATTAAGCATGAGCTGAGCTGCTTCCTAAAAAGCAAATGGGCATACAGTGCTTAACAAATTTATTAGACCATCTATCATAACAAGAATGAAAATGTGTTTTTAGAAATTACTTAGAATTATATTGTTATCTATTAGGCAAATTAAAATAAAATTACAGTTGTATGAAATATGAAAATTAATGGATAACAACAGCTTTAAAAATACTATTTTGATTAAAGAGGCTACACATACAGTTGGTTACAGAAACATAAAACATGATTTTGGTATTTACTAATACTGTTAATTGAGAGCAGCTGTGGTATAAACATTACACTGGGTGGTGGTCTAATGAATTTGTAATTTGTATGTACTTGTTTTGTGCAGACAGAGATTTTCATACATAAAGAAGCATGCCTACAAATAACCTTTTCTGAAGTACTGAATTTAAACACAAGCAAAGAAGAATAAAATTGTCTTATATGACAATTAAATATATGAAATGACAGAGTATGTCATGTTTTTTTGGCATTGACTTTTTACATCAATTCTTACATCAACCAAGCTTTATTTTTAATATCTAAAGTTACGTTACCAAAAAAATATTTAATGTAATTTACTGGTTGTAATCTAGAGGTGGAGTAGACTGATAATCACCCTAGAGGTTTGAGGAGCGTACTGATCATTTTAAGAAGAATTTAATTTTACTGTTAGGATTTGAGCTGACATTGTTTCTTTGTAGCATATCATTTATTATACTAATCTATCAAATTTACATGCCAACTTCTTGAAAACAGACACAAACACTGCAGCAATGCCTCTTCCTGGTGCATGCCTGAACATTATGGAGGCTCGTCACAAGCAGAAGGGATATGGGAGCATCTCCAACCCTGAAAGGTTCTGTAACCAAGACTTCAAGAACCTGAAGCAGTACTGTCTAATCAAAGGAGTAAGGTACCTCGATGACATGTTCCCCCCTGATGCAAAGTCTATTGGCCAGGGGATACTGAAGCCCTCCGACCTGGCCCACGTGAAGTGGCTAAGACCTGCGGTGAGTATTTAAAGATATTTAAATTGCACATTAGATGCTCTATCACATCTAAATGTTTAATCAGCCGGGGACTGATTCCCCCTTTTTCACTGCAAGTGATTCAGTTTAAATTTTCTGCTAATGACATTTTTCTGCAGTCAGATTGTAAAAGTGTTTGAATGAGCTGTTCTTCAATTCACACAGTCCCAGTACACAGCTAACAATAATGCTTAACATTTCAAAAATAAAAGTGGTTGCCCTAGACTGCTAGACATGAGCTAATAATTCATTTTAGAATTTTAGAAAACAAAATACAATATCTTTTCCACCTTTGCCCCACTGCATTTGAGATTGTGAAAATGTAGCTCTTCTTATGAACCAAGAAGTGAGATTTTCACTGTAACAGTGCCCTCTAGTGGATGTGACAATAATTAAATTAATCCTGATATTTAAGCCTGTGAAGTAGAGTTTCATATTTCAAACTTGGCCCCAAACCTCTTAAATTTGGGAATGGTCGGATACATTAAGTGGAAATGAGTGAAGCAATCCTTATATTTGAAAACTGACTCCCTGTTTTACAGCAAATTGCTCCTGATGCTGAATTTGTGGTTGATGGCGTCTCCAGATTTGACTTTGGTCAAGGTGTACTTGGTAGGGTCATTTCTTCACTCCTAATATTTACACTCTTGTATCTGCCTACAGTCCTGATTGTTCTTTTTTGTTGTTGTTAACCAGGAAACTGCTGGTTTCTTGCATCAATCGGCGCACTGACTTTCCAGAATCACATTTTTGAACAAGTTGTTCCGCTCGACCAAAAAATCAAAGAGAACTACTGTGGCATTTTTCACTTCAGGGTAAACATCATTAAACTATCAGTATAGAGAAGTAATTATTATCTTTAACTGTTTTTTTCCCCCACTAAACGAAAATTTAAAAGCTGTTTATTTCACAGAGTTTGGATTATTTTGTCTCTAATGATCAAATTTCATGAAACACAACAAGCTCACAAAACAATTGTATCTTTACTTTAGTTCTGGAGATTCGGGCGGTGGGTGGACATCGTCATTGATGACAAGTTGCCGACGATCAATGGCAGACTAATCTTTGTTCACTCCAAAGATCCAAATGAGTTCTGGCCTGCTCTGCTGGAGAAAGCTTATGCCAAGTATGCAAAGAAACATATGATTTATCCGATATACAGTGAACAAGTTACATGTGGGGGATCTGTGAAAAATATTATCTACCTCTGTCAGGGTTTGTGGTTCCTACACCGACATGACTTCTGGAACTCCTTCAGAGGCTATGATGGATTTCACCGGTGGCGTCCACATGTGCGTCCAGCTGTCGGACGCCAGTTCAGACGTGTGGGGGCTGATATGCAGAGCTGGCAAATCCAACACATTGATGGGCTGTGGTACACCTCAAGGGGTAAGCACAAAAAAACAGAACTCAGAAACAGCCCGAGGTTATTCAGGGAGATTATTCTCCAACTACAAAAAAGGGCTTAGAGGACTTTGATTAGTGTTAGTATAGATTAGAGATGCTGTAAAACTGTTTTGACATTTTAACAAACATTTTATGCATTTTGAGGTGAGTTATAACAAAGTCTGTGTTTTCCACTCAGACTGCACTTCATCATCTACCAATAAAACTGGTATCATATTGCCTAAAAACTATAAAACTAAATCAATGATGTAATGATGAAGTTATATTTATGGCATAATCAACCAATATTGCACAAATACAACCCAAGTTAGCATGCACTTTGGGACTGCTTAAGTGGGAATGCAAATCCTGGAACAAGAAGACTGTTTTGACTTAGTAGACTCTGAAAGTTCAAAATCTATTTTAAGTTTTTTGTGAAGCGGTTGGTTGACTGCCAGAAACATCTTTTATGAAGACAAAGTGTCCCAAAATGTTGAAATTTGCTTTAAGTCAACATAACCAAACTTTGCAGTCACTTTTTTCTAATGATATTATTGTATCAGAAGTCTTTATTTTCATTTTTTATGCTTTTACAATGACCAATGTTCCTTGATTGTAGGAAACATCTGCTAACACAGTTTTGCCAAATGGACTGGTCCAAGGGCACGCCTACACTGTGACAGGGGTTAAAGAGGTAAAGAATTATACTTACACAGTAATCACAGTTAGTATTGGAAGTGAATCTACAGTAATAATACTTCCCTGGTAAGATTACAGCAATAAAAAGAATGCTATCACATAGTATCACAGTATGCAGTGTAGGAAGAATTACAGCAAAAACAAGCGCATGACATATTAGACAAAATGTTTAGGGGAGATTTAAAAACCTTTAAGCATACATTTAAATACAACAATAATATGTCCCAGAAGGTTGATTCTGTTCATCTGGACGTAGCGTTTTGTGGGAGAAACGTTTCGTCACTCATCCAAGTGACTTATTCAGTCTCAGCTGACTGCAGGTTTTCCCAACCTTATAAACAGTACATTTGCACAATGACTGAAAATAGAACCACTGAATGAACAATGGGCTCTGAGATCAGTTCCTTGATCATTAATATGCAAATTCTCATGACCATTGACTAACAACTACTGATCAAAGACCACTGATCAGTGGCAATGAGTACCATCCACAGAGAGTTGGGGAATGGCTGCAATCACGTAAATGGCCTCCTTGACTCCCCCTCAAACCAGTGTTTCCAGCTGATTGTTCGTTCAGTGATGCTCGTTTCAGTCATTGTGCAATGTACTGTTTATAAGGTTGGGGAAACCTGCAGTCAGCTGAAACTGAAGACGTCACTTGGATGAGTGACGAAACGTTTCTTGCATTGAAAACGTTACGTCCAGATGAACAGAATCAACCTTTTGTGATTTACTTACCTGGATGATTGAGCATGCATCGAACCAATAACTGTGATTTTTCTGGTGCCTGCGGCCAGCTTATTAGCCAAGGAAAACTTGTGAAGCTGATCCGTTTGTGGAACCCCTGGGGCAAAGGAGAGTGGGTAGGAGACTGGAGTGATCGGTAAGCAGTAATCAGCTTTGGTATATTTAATTAGAGAATAATTTTCTTCAAAATATGCAACTCTGGATAAAAATTACCAACATAATGTGTCATCTCTTACCTAAAATACTGTCTTTAAGGTCCCCCATGTGGGACATTGTGAGTTCTCAAGACCGCCAAATGTGCCTTTCAGTGGCTGATGATGGAGAGTTTTGGTAAGCAAATTTCGTCAAAAGAAAACTACAACCTCTGGCGGAATTATATTAATACCACCAGAAGTTGTAGTTTTCTCTTTTTTTGCTTTATTTACTCTGTACTATGTTATAAGCTTAGAGTTTTATACTTTGACATCACATCTAAATAAATTAGGAATGAGAATCTACCTGATTTTATTAACAGGATGGCATTTGAAGATTTCTGTAAGTTCTACACAGATCTTGACATCTGTGGCCTGAAACCAGACTTCATAGATGGAAAATCCTCTGCTCAGTGGAAGACCTCTGTGTACGAGGGTCGGTGGGTTGCTGGAACTACTGCTGGAGGCTGCATAAATAACAGAGGTAATTATATAGCATATACTGGAATATAAGTGTTTAAATGTTCAGCAGAACATAATTTTTTAATCTTCAATTCATGTAAATAAAACATATTTTTCCCTCTATGTCCTCCAGACACTTTCTGGACAAATCCACAGTATCGAATTAAGGTCGTAGGTGAAAACTCAGAGACCAATGGGGAGAAAAACATCCTAGTGTCTCTCATGCAAAAGCCTGACAAGAGGAACAGACGCCTGGTGCAGAACCTCCACATTGGTTTTGCTGTATATTTGGTAAATATTTCTCTTTGTCATATCATTCATACATGCATAACTATGGTGAAAACAAATACCATGTTGAAGTTGACATTTTCAGAGCATGAAAATGTATTTAACTATTGTCAGAACTTGTATCGTAATGTGGAAACAACAATAATAATGTGGTGTTGAAATGCAGAAAATGACAGATCAAAAATTTACTACAACATACAAAAAACCATTTTGTTAGCAAGCCAAGCTTTAATATGCTGTCCAAGCATTCATACAGTGGCTGTGCACATGTTGAAATAACTAACTAACGACTAACTGAATTATTGTTTATTCCCAACATGAACAAAATTCATCTGACGTCCTTCAAGGTGTCCGAAGACGTAAGAAACTAATTTAATCTATTTCATGTTTATAATACACATATGGTGATGTGAAAAGGAAAGTACACTGTCTTTCACTATTAAGGTTCTGTGTATCTGTATGCGCTGATACATAAAACCTTCAAGTTGACATGTCTGTACGCACTTCAGAAACTTCTTCAAATGAAATTGGGGAGCTGAAATATCACTTTGAATAATTTCAGTACAAAACGCAAAGTGGGAAGTTTCCAGCAATGTTCTTCAACACCCATCTGCCTGTTGCTCGGAGTGATAAATACATGAATGCCCGTGAGGTGATAGAGTTCCTTATGCTGAAGCCTGGTGAATACCTGATTGTGCCATCCACCTTCAAACCCAACGAGACAGCCTCCTTCATCCTCACCATCCACTCAAGAGAAGAGACTTGTTGCTAGTATGCTCACTGTCGATGTCTGATGATATGACATAAAAAAATTTAAAACAAAATTTGCATTTGACACATTACAGTTGATTTCTATGAAAGTAATGCATATTGGTCTCCCCACAGTGAGAATTCAAATTCAAATGAGCAAAGATATGAGCCAGTTGAAAAGGTTTGTAACAAATCATTTAATTGTGTCCGTGTTATTTTGCTGTTCATGTGTTATTAATGTGAACTGTTGACTCGTCAGGTCACAAAAGTAAAAAACCATCAGGATGAAGAAAACAAGAAAACATTCTTCCGTCAATACTCTGACAAGGTAATTAAAAAAGATCTTTTTGCTAATAATATTAGCCGCATTACTGCAATATTACAAGTTTATATAGCATTATGTGTCTAACGTCTGTGTAATGTATCATGTAGTAAACCAAATCAATTAATGTTTCAGTATGAAGAAGTGGATGCTGAGCAGCTCCAGAGGCTTCTAAATGAAAACATCCTGAAAGGTTTGGCCTTTAAAAAGTCTGTCAAGCTCAATTTAAATTTACTGGGCCACCTACACATGGCTGTTTGGCCATGGGAACCCATTCCATGAAGCTCCTTGTGCACAGTTTTTGTGCTGATGTTATTGCCAGAGGAGGTTTGGAGCCCTGTAAATACTTTTGTTCATATAGCGTAGTTTCCAGGTCTGACCCGTCCAATTTATAAATCAGTATTATTTCCTGTAAGCCTTCATCGGACTCTGGCAAACTCTGGTTTATGAGAATATGACTCTAACTTATTAATACAAAATTAACTGTGGTCCACATTAGTGTAAACATCAGTAATACAGCAGGGTGTGCAAGACCCTCAGTTTCTTAGTCGCCATGGCTACTTCGACATGCAGTCTATGACTCTGAATACTGTGGATGACAATTGTGCTACACTGTCTTTGCTAATTCAACTCTGTTTTATTTAGGAGAAATGAAATCTGGAGGGTTCAGCCTTGATGCCTGTCGCAGCATGGTGGCTCTAATGGATGTATCCTGTTATAATACATGTGATACTGGAAAAAGCAGATTAAGAAACTTTGTAGTTTGCCTTTTTGAGCTGTTGAAAAGTAACTATTGCAGAAGTCTATATGTAAGCAAACCTGAGTGCTTCTCTGTTGATATAACCAGCATTACTCATCTGAAAGACCAGACTAAGATTTGTCCCTTTGCTACCTTAATGTGGGTTTTAAAAGACATCGATCACAGGCAAACTAAACAGTGAGGAATTTGTCCGTCTGTGGAACAAGGTCACCAAGTACAAGGTAAAGGGAAAAAAACAGCCTTAAAACATATATCAATACATCTGCTATAGATGTGAAGATTTTCCCTGATCAGTTTCATGGTTTCAGTCTTCTCTTATCAGGAGACTTTCTTCCTCACCGACGTTTCAAAAACAGGAACGCTGTCACTGAGTGAGCTGAGGAATGCATTTGTAGCTTCAGGTATATGTTTATAGTTATATGTGTGTATATATATGTACATGTGTGTATATGTATGTATATATACATATATGTGTGTGTATTAGTATATATTAGTGCTGTCAGCGTTAATCTCGTTAAAATAATGCTAGCGCCATAACCCAGAGCTTCCCAAAGTGTGTGGCCCACCCCCTAGGGTGGGGCGCAGAGCCATTGCAGGGGGTATGAAAAGAAAAAAAAAAAAAAGGACACTTGGACACTGCTAGCATAATGGACAGGTTTTTGACGGGTGTCCACACAAACGCAAAGCAGGAGATGAAGCATCGCCAAATATGTTTCCAAACCAACTTAATTCTAAGCCAAAGACTAGAAAATACGATGAAGCATATCGTGTGTGTATGTAAGCGTGTAAAACCTGAAGATGGAGACAAAATACTGTTTATCTGCCATTCTGCAATTCATCTCATGTAAACAATAACATGCGCACAGCGTGACGTGAAAAAAGGCACATACCTTTGACGTTGCCTGACGAACTGTCTATCCCTCGTCCACACGGAGGGATGGACAAGGAGTCTAAAAAAGGAGTTTTAAAAAAATCTCCATTTTCGGTGATTCCAAACGCCGTTTACGTGCTGACGAAAGGCCCAAACGCATAGAAACAGCTGCGTTTTCAAAAATACCCGTGTAGGTGTGGACGTAGCGTAAAAGATTTAGTAGTGTATTTTATCACTACCTGTAATTTATTGCAGATTACTTGTATTTGTTTAATTGTTTACTAAATGTTTGAGATGTGAAATAAACTGTTGGTGTTTGAAAACAAAATATGGGCGTGTGTGGCTGGAGGATGTGTTTGTGCATGCGGGGGGCGAACATTTTTCTTGTAAAACAAAGGGGGCCCCAGCAAAAAAAGTTCGGGAACCACTGCCATAACTACATTAACGCGGCAAATCTTCATTAGCAAGATAGCGCGGATTGACCCGTGCGTGCAGCTGGACGGCGCGTTAACATCATTTTAACGAGATTAACGCTGACAGCACTAGTATATGTATGTATGTACATATATCTCAGCAAACTCCTCCTGAAGTCTGACTGTGTGTGTTCTTCAGGAATGAAGGTTTCAGATGACATGCTCAGTCTGATGGCTCTGCGCTATGGCGCCTCCTCTGGACACATGGCACTGGAGTGCTTCATCAGTCTCATGATTCGCTTGGACTGCATGAAGAGTAAGTGAAGCCGAGAAGAAATAACAACAGTAGATGTGTAGATAGCTGAAAATAAATCTCATGCAGTGAGAATGAAAAGTTTTTTCAGTGGAAAACATCTTTCTCGCTTCTAAGATTTGATTAAGGTTTATGATTTGTACAGTTTAAACTCAAAGTTGTGTTCTTCAACAGAAATCTTCAAACAGTTGTCTGATGGAAAATCCATTCATCTCAAGGAGTCAGAGGTAATAAAGTCACTTTAGTGCTGACAGAGCAAACGAATAAATAAATATAAATATTTATACAAAGAAAACGCATCAGTTTAAGTGATACTTAAATGTTAATAAATAATCTGTCTTATTTTCAGTGGATGTACGTTTCCATGTACACTTAAGCCAGCTGAAAGACAGATGCACGTTTCATCTGGAAAACACAAGAAGATATTTCAAAAACTTGTTTTCTGTGAATTAGCTATAACACTTTATTACTTTGAAACAACTAAACACAATAATGTGAAACTATAACAAACACTAACATTTAAAGCTGTAAACCTTATGCCTCTCTGCATATTATGTCAAAGACTGAATAACTGCATTTTTTTGTGACTAGTACTGCAAACTTGTCAATCTGTGTTTTATAATAGAAACATAATACAGATGTTCGTGAATGACATGGGACTATTGTATCAGTCAAAAATGAATGAAGTGGATGGGAAATTAAACTGATAAGATAACTACAAAAACTCGGAAAATGGAAATTCAAAGGAAGAAAATGTCAAATTTAACTAGTACCTTTGTTTTTATATGTAATTTTCTATATCAGCTGCTTTTTAAAATTCCTTTTATATTGGGGAAAGGAAGTACCAAACTTCAGTGGGTCAGTTTCAATAGTGAGAGGTTGCGTTCTCCTCCTTTCAATGAAGCATTGCCTTTGTGATCTTCAGCAATTTTCTTTTTTCCAGCAGCTGGGATTTTTTTTAATCTTATCATTTGTTTTGTGGGTTTTGATATATTTAGCTGCATAATTGCCTGTTAAAGTTACATTTTCTTAATAAAATCATGTGTTATTTTGTAGATTTGCCGTCTTTGATTTTTCTTTGAGAGATCTTCTTTTACCCAGACACTTTTATAGATACTTCCCTTTATTACATTGAATGCTTTAGACATACTAAAAAACGTCTAAAGCATTTAGACATTTGCTTACATAAGGATGTCTATAAATGCAGGTGACACCGAGGCACCCTAGGCAGTAGGTCAATGATCAATTTTTATTAACGTATCACCAGACCTGTGGCCATATGTTCTGAGCACTAGGGTGAAGGGTCGGGCTGAGCTGTCAACTGATCAGTTGTGAGTTGGATTAGGTGGTGGAAGATGATGCTGGACAGACCTAGCAGTATAGTGAGGGTGTGCTGGGAATGCTTAGCAAAGGTCCTGGTCCGCGAGATCTTCAACTCACACCACCGGCAGAGCTGCAACAGCATTCCAAGGGAGATTGGGGGACACTGAGTCCAAATGGACCGTGTTCAGCGCCTCCATTGCTAAAGCCGCTGCGGCTGCAAGGTGATTGGTGCCTGTTGTGGTGGTAACCCCCGAACCAAATGGAGGAAACCCGAGGTGAAGGGAGCCACCAGACTGAAGGAGAAGTCCTATTGGGCTTGGTTAGCCCGTGGGACTTTGGAAGCAGCCAGTAGGTGCCAACAGGCCAAGCAGAATATGGCTTGGGCAGTGCCTGAAGCAAAAATTCGGGTATGAGAGGAGTTTGGAAAGGCCATTGAAAAAGACTTTCAAACTGATGGAAAACTGTTGAGCGACTTGGGAGGGGAAAGCGATACTCTACCTGCACTGTGTATAGTGCAGGCGGAACGTAGCTGACTTCAACTGAGAACATTGTTGGGTGGTGGAAGGAATACTTCGAGGACCTCCTTAATATCAATGGCACATCTTCTGCTGAGGAAGCAGAGTGTTGGGAAGAGGAGGACAACTCGTTTATATTTGAGGGTGAGGTCACTGAGGCAGTAAAACAACTCCTTGGTTGCAGGGCCCCTGGGGTGGATGAGGATCGCCCTGAGTTGCTAAGGGCTTTGGGTGTTGTAGGGCAGTCTTGGTTGACACACCTCCAAATGTTCCATGGAGATCGGGGGCGGTACATCTGGACTGCTAGACCAGAGTGGTGGTTCACATCTTTAAGAACGGGGACCGGAGGGTGTATTCCAACTATAGGGGGATCACACTCCTCAGCCTCCCTGGGAAAGTCTATGCCAGTGTTGGAAAGAAGAGTCCGTTTGTTAGTCGAATCTTAAATACAGGAGGAACAAAGCGATTTTCGTCCTGGTCGTGAAGAACTTGCAACTTAGAAATGTATTTATTGTCATTGTACAGTGTAACACTGGACCAGCTCTTTAGCCTCTCAAGGATACTTGGGGGTGCATGGGAGTTTGTCCAACTAGTCCACATGTGTTTTGTGGACTTGGAAAAGACATTCGACTGTGTGGGAGGTGCTTTGGTAGTATTGATTGTCTTGCCCATTGCTACAGGCTATTCAATCCTTATACAACCATTGCAAGAGCTTGGTGCCCATAGCGGTCATCTGGTTCTGTTGGCTTTATGGGGTGGTTTCCAGCTCGCACTGGAAAGGTTCACAGCTGAGTTTAAAGTGGTGGAAATGAGAATCAGCACCTCCAAATCTGAGGCCATGGTCCTGAGCTGGAAAAGGGTGGAGTGCCCACTCCGGGTCATGGATGAGTTCCTGCCCCAAGTAGAGGAGTTCAAGTATCTTGTTCCCAAGTGATGGGAGAAAGGAATGGGAGATCAACAGATGTATTGGTGCTGCGGCTACAGTGATGCAGACACTATTCTGGTCCGTCGTGGTGAAGAGAGAGCGGAGCATAAAAGCAAAGCTCTCGATCTACCGATTGATTACTACCTTCACCTATGGTCACGAGATGTTGTGACCGAACGAACGAGATTGCAGATACAAGCGGCGGAAATGGCTCCCTCTGAAGGGTGGCTGGCCTCTCCCTTCGCGATAAGGTGAGGAGTTCGGCCACCCAGGAGGGGCTCAAAGTAGAGCCGCTGCTCCTCCACATCGAAAGGAGTCAGTTGAGGCTGTGAGGGCATCTCATAAGGATGCCTCCTGGGTGAGGTGTTCCAGGCATGTCCCACTGGGAGGAGGCCCCAGGGCAGACACAGGGCACACTGGAGAGTTTATATCTCTTGGCTGGTCTGGGAACGTATTGGTGTTCCCCTGGACAAGCTGGAGGAGATGGCTAGAGAGAGGGAGGTCTGAGCTTCTCTGCTGATGCTGCTGCCCCCGTGACCTGGCCCCAGATAAGCAGAAGAAGATTGATGGAAAGATGACTAACATTGCTTTAGGTTAAATATTGCTACTTTTAATTGGATACCAAATTAGGGAAAGTTCTTCTATGTCTTATTTATATTAACTAAGTTGAGCTTTTTTCATCATTCTGAGCCAGGAAAATATGCTTTCTACCAAATATGCATATTTTGATCCTATCTGAATTTGCTACTAAACAACTGTGATAAATCATCACCAGTGAGAAGAAAGCTAAACCACAAGTGCATCTTTAAAGACACATAAGGAACGATCAGGATGATTGAGGTTTCCATTTAAAATTTCTCCCTTTTATACATAACTGATGTTCTGTTATGAATTTTATTCGTTTAGAACAAATTCAAATAAATGTCCATTTTCCAACATTCTTTACATTTCTAAAGAATTTAGCACATTTCATGTTCATTATATACAGAAGTCAAACAGTTTAATCACGTCTATTGAAGTATAATAGTCAAACCTCTCATGGATAAGTTTACCTTAAAGTTCTTATCACCATTCTGACACCAATATGCATCATTTTTAAAGTAAAGTTTCTACTTTGTGATAAAACTCAATAGAAATAGGAGACATAGTAAACTCAACAGTGTCAAGTGTGCCAGTGAGAAGTTACCTTGTCAGAGTGTTTATTGAAAAAGTCTCTTATGTTCATCTTCCTGTGGACTTTTGACTTTGACCTAAATAAAAAGGTATTCACATTATCACTTAGCAAATAACACAACAGCAATGAGACATGATTTATTGTTGAATACCCACATTCTCATCAAGCTCATGTTTGTGATGCATATTTCTTCTTCACAGAAAAACATTTCCGTGTTTGCACATGTATCATGAAGATTGTTCCAATTTAGCATTGCCATATTTTGTCCTTCAGCCCTGCTAGTATGCACTTATGAGTGTGCATACTAGCAGTTGGTCTCTGCTTTTGGGTGGATGGTCAGGATAGAGGCCACTGGGATTGAAGGTAGATGGCACAATCAAGTGTCAGATTCAAGAAATAAAGGTGTCATGACATATCCATGTTAGACAGTGAAGAGCAATGTTTACCTCAAATATGAAAAACCCAATGTGGAGGTTTTGCACCAGGTGACTGTTCCTTTTTTCAGGCTTTTGAATGAGTGACACCATTATGTTTTTATCGCCATCTTTGTCTGAGCCACTGCAAAATTTGAAACGACACTGTGGTTTGGTCCAGAAACTGTCTTTCCTGGGAAAATTAAAAAGTGTTTACTGCAGCCGCCTCTCTATGGCGTGACGCAACCCTTCCCCAGGGTTCTTCCACCACAGATCACACAGGTTGTAAATTTTATCCATTATCTCCCTCCTGAGCGTCTCCTCAGAGTCCGCTGGGTCCATGTGTGGCTGGATCATTCTGTCACGGTCTGTGGTGGCAGACCATGGGTATGTGGCGAAGTAAGACCCAAAATGCAGGACTCTTTAATGCAAGCAGTGTTTACTCAGTTGTATATAGTATTTGTATTTGTATTCTATTTTTATCTTATTGTATATTTATTTTATTTTATTCTGCTGTATATAGTATTTTATTTTATTCTATTCTGTACAGTTGTGTACTGTATTTATTCTTATTGTATTCTAATTTTTGCCTCATAACTTTTGCACTGTCCACTTCCTGCTGTGACAAAACAAATTTCCCACGTGTGGGACTAATAAAGGTTATCTTATCTTATCTTATCTTATCTTATCTTATCTTAAGCTTTTATTACAGTCACTTTATAAATGCCTCTATAAAAGGATTAAGGTCCTTTCAGTTGCTTTGGCAGATGTTTAAACCGCTGTCTCTGGGTAAATTCTGACGAAATTATACCACAGCAGGATATAGTTATATAACTTTATAGGTGTTTAGTGAAAGGAATGAAAATAAGTCCTCATGTATGAGTGAGTATAGGGCAGCAGAAGTATCAGGGACATTAAGCCAATGCTGGTGGTTCTGTGTGGTGTAGTTCTACTTACCCTGGGAGGTGTACCACAGCCCATCAGTGTGTTTGATTTGCCAGTTCTGCAGATCAGCCTCCACAGGCTTGGACTCGGTTGTGACAGCTCGATGTTAATGTGGACGCCGCCGGTGAAGTCCATCATAGCCTCTGAAGGAGTTCCAGCAATCATGTCAGAGTAGGAGCCACAAACCCTGACAAAATAATAGTTTGTTTGTTTTTTTTACAGATATTTAGAGAAATCACACCTTCAACTCTCATTATGTCTAAGATTAAGACTGCATACTTGGCATAGGCTTTCTCCAGGAGAGCAGGCCAGAACTCATTTTGGTTTTTGGAATGAAAAAGATTAGTCTGCCATTGATTGTTGGTAGTTTGTCATCAATGACCACATCCTTCCACTGCCCAAATCTCCAGAACTGGGGAAAAAAAAGAATGAATCTAGTTTGCCACTCTTGATTTATTATTTAAAAAATGTCTTGTAGCGTGTTGGGGCTCGACCTCGGTCTGTAAAAGTGATGATAGATGAAATGATGTTTTAGGCCAGGGATTTTATTCCCTTTCAGGCCAATCTATTTATTGGGATGTGTTTAGCAAAATAGCAAGTTACTTCCTCCCTTTGGCCCTAAAAGTTGGAGATTCTGCATTTACGTTGGATGGGCAGCAGGCAAAGGCGGGGACTGTGACTTACTGGCCTCTGGTATCATAAACCAGTCATTTATGAGGTTACAATTACACACAGTTTAGTTTTAACATGAAAATGTGTTAAAATAAAATATAAGCAGTAAAAGAATTTTAAACCATGTAGCACATGCTTGTTAGCTAGTTCATTCTGCTGTGGTTAAAATACAAACAAAAAGCAACATCTCAAAAATAAATAAATAAATAAATCGGTGAGTATTTTTGATAGGTGTGTTTTTATTGAACACAAGTAGTGATCAATAAAAATATATCTGTCAAAAAATTATAATCAGATGTGTTGTTAGATGTTGGTATTTACACTGAAGTGAAAAATCCCACAGTTATTCTCATCAGCAGTTTCCTGTTCAAAAATATTCTCATGGTTACTAGAGGAAATCATGTGAGGAGAACAATAAATATATATTCATATATATTCACGAATACATTTCACCTATGAAGTTTCCTTGACCAAAATCAAACCTGGAGACTCCGTCAAGTACAAAGGCTGGAAAACAAACAATTTCCTGAAAAAGGGAGAGTGCTGATCAGAGAGTAAAGCTCTGAAAGTCTTAAAAGAAAGGATGCACATTTCTTTGTTAGTGTATCCTTCACAAAAATGTGCATATATTCATGCACACTGAAATAATCTTTCAATTGTTATAAGAGTCACAATAGCATGTTGAAGACTGTTTTGGTTGAACCACACTAAAAAACATCCCTGAAATCTGTTTGTATTTCTAATACAAGATATTGCTTGTATTAGAAACAGTGTATCAAATATCTGTTTCCAGCTGTGACAAACTAAACCAGAAACCTGACTGTGCTGTTTTTGAACCGTGGAATAAGAAATTCTACGTGTAGTGAGACTCAATCTAAATGCAGTGAAAGTACTAAAACTGAATTGCTCTTTTAAAAAATTTGCTCAACATTTTAGTAACATTTTACAATATTAGGATATATACTTCACCTAATATTCACATTTTAGGTGAACCATCAGCTCTACTTTCAAAACACTCACTACTGGTCTCCGTGCTGCAGCTCGGTTTCAGGGTGTTGGCAAGATTCTTACTGCCTAAGCCATCTTTATGTAAAGTAACAATTCTTTTTTCCCATGATTTTGCTATGGTGTGCCATGTTAAACTTCCAGTGACCAGTATGAGAGAGTGTGGTAGCAAATTCAACACACCTATTTCCCATTTGCACCTGGAACCTTGTAACACTCATGAGTCACATTACGCCAGGAAAGGAAAATAGCTAATTGGGCACAATTTGGACATTTTCACTTAGGGGTGTGCTCACTTTTGTTGCCAGAGGTTTAAGCAATAATGGCTGTGTGCGTTATTTAAACGGGACAGCAAATTTACACAGTTATAGAAGCTGTATACTTTAATACATTGTACCAAAGTGTCATATCTTCAGTTTTGTCCCATGAAAACATAACAAAATATTTACAAAAAATTGTAGGGGGTTGCACTCACTTTTGTGAGATACTGTGTATATGAAATGTACAGCTATACAAATCCAGGAAAAAAAAGAAAAAAGGAAATAAATATGCAAATAAATAATGTTGTGTGTTTACAGTTTTGGTTATTGCATGTAAAAATAAGTATTACATAGTGGTGGTTAATAGTGGGAAGTCCTTGGAGTGCGGGGTGGAACTGTGTTATCAAGGAACCGAAAGGTGGACCCTCTCCAAACACTCCCTGTTGATGCTGAGGAGGACTAAGTGCTGTGCCTCCTGAAATCAACAATGACCTCTTTGGTTTCAATCACGAAAACGCAAACTTGACACAGAGAGATAGACAGAAAGAATATGACACATGAAACAGAGAAGACAGTGACTTAAACTAATGGTCAGAACACCAAATAAAGTAAAGAGAACAAAACCAAGAATAACCCTTAATACAAAATCAACCAAGCACAACTCAAAACCCCAAATAATTCATATATTTAGCAAAACAAAACAGAAAAAGAAAAAGCTGGGTCAAAATTGACCCAGAACCATGACAGTTTATTTCCTCTGCCAGCTGCACACAGCGCAGCCTCTGTGGTTTATGATGTCTTGTAGGTGGAAACTAGCGAGCTAACTTCCCGCTAAGTTTTAACTGCATTAAATTTAATGCATTCGGTTTTCATGGATGCCTGGATGTTAAACTTAATTGTTACCTGGTAAAGCAGCAACGCGTATACCACATAAAATCGATTCGAGGTCAGCAAGCACAACCTGAATTCATACAGGTGCATTACTGATTTTTCAATGTTCCTTCATTGTTCCTTCAATTGCTCCTGCAGTCAGCTAAGACTGAAGAAGTCACTTGGATGAGTGACGAAACGTTTCTCCCACAAAACGCTACGTCCAGATGAACAGAATCAACTTTTGGAGATTTACTTTTCTGGATGATTGAGAATGCATCAACCCAATTACTGATTTTTGAGAAGATTAAAGGACTTGAAGTGGGCTTTATAGTGCAAAAAATATGGTAGTAAAGCTTTGTTAAGCAAGTAACATCACTATCTTTTACTGCACATGTACACAAGCAAATTACCTTTTCAGTTAACCGATGAAGTCAGTTTTTATGTGAGTAAATATTTTACTTATCATTATCAAAATAAATGCCAACTACCGGTACCATGGCAGTCCTGTAAGTGTAATCAGACTTACTCAAGGTTGTTCAAATATCTAAAACATTTTATATTTAGCAGACAACATACAACAACAGAGTTACATATTTGCACTGAAGTCAAGAAAACTTTTGGGTTATTCTTTCCTCTTGCTTGCTTTTCAGTATCAAGGATTATTCACTCACTGTAACGGTCATGAGAGCTGAAAATGTTTGGCTCTGCCTTCTGATTATTTTCATTCATGTGATGTTTTAATAAAAAACAGAAAGCTGTATACAGAACATTGCACCTGTACATTCAGAAGTGAAAGGGACTAACATGACTTGTGTTACGACCCAGTGATGTGTGTGTTGTGTTATGCCTCCCACGGGGGGGATGGCTGTGGCTGACCTCTGGCTTCGGGGAACCGAACGATCCAGGATCACGCGAAATCGTCAACAATCTCATCCAGCTAACTCACTTAGCGCGGTACGAAGAACAGGCCCCTGGTCTTAAATCTGATGTGGTGAAATTTTGCCGCTCGTGCCACACATGTCAGCTTGCCGGTAAACCAAATCAGGCGATTCCAACTGCGCCGTTAAAGCCCATCCCCGTGGTTGGGGAACCTTTTGAACATGTTATCATTGATTGTGTTGGTCCCCTTCCAAAAACAAAGTCCGGAAATCAATATCTACTCACCATGATGTGTATTGCCACCCGTTATCCTGAGGCTATCCCATTGCGCTCGTTAAAAACCCGTGGGATTGTGAAGGCCCTAGTTAAGTTCTTTTCTATCTTTGGACTGCCTAAACGTATCCAGATGGATCAAGGCACAAACTTTATGTCCAGAGTTTTTGCCCAGGTTATGACCGAGCTCGGTGTCACCCATCACACTTCCAGCGCATATCACCCGGAGAGTCAGGGTGCATTGGAAAGGTTCCACCAAACTCTGAAAAGCATGCTTCGCAAACATTGCACTGAGTCTGGCCGTGAGTGGGATGAGGGGTTGCCCCTGCTATTGTTCGCCGTCAGGGAGACGTGCCAGGAGTCTTTGGGGTTCAGTCCTGCTGAGTTAGTTTTTGGCCACACGGTGCGCGGCCCGTTACGTCTTTTGAGAGAGAGATTTCTCTCAGAGAAACATCATCCGGAAGAAAACATTCTGGACTATGTTAGCTCATTTAAAGAGAGGCTGCATGATGCCTGCAACACTGCTCGTGGCGCGCTAGAAAAGGCTCAGGTCAGAATGAAAACCCGTTTTGATAGAAAGTCGGTAGTGCGGAGGTTCCAGTCTGGGGATCGCGTGTTGGTTCTCCTGCCTGTCGTTGGTTCACCCCTGCAGGCAAGGTTTTCCGGCCCCTATGGCATTGAGTGCAAATTGAGTGAAACTGTCTACGTGGTGTAAACCCCTGATCGTAAGAAGAAAAGTCGCGTCTGTCACATCAATATGTTGAAGGAATACATTGATCGCGAACGCCGGTCACCGTCTGTGTTACCTATCGTGTCGGTGTCCGTCTCTCAACCCTGTGATGATGGGTTGGACGATAGGCACCGCTCTGTTTCGGGGGTGCGTCTTAAAAACTCTGAAATCTTGGCTGACATGGATGCCTGTTTGGCTCATCTGTCTGATCCCGAAAAATCTGATGTCCGTGAGCTCATTACAAACTACCCGACTCTGTTCGGTGATATCCCCACTCAAACTCATGTGCTAAGCCACGATATTGATGTGGGCGATCACAGACCCATCAAGCAACATGCATACCGAGTAAATCCCACGAAGCGTGCTGTAATGCAGCAGGAAGCCCAGTATCTCCTCGACCATGGTTTTGCGATTCCCAGTAATAGCTCTTGGAGCTCACCATCACTTCTGGTCCCAAAACCCGATCAAACCTCCCGGTTCTGTAACGACTTCCGAAAAGTAAACGCTGTTACGAAACCAGACTCCTTCCCACTCCCCCGCATGGATGACTTAGTCGACCGTGTTGGGTCAGCCACCTTTGTGACCAAGCTTGACCTCCTAAAAGGATACTGGCAGGTTCCGTTAACTGACCGGGCTTCCGAAATCAGTGCTTTTGTTACGCCTGACCATTTTTTACAGTATACTGTCATGCCGTTTGGGCTACGGAATGCCCCAGCTACCTTCCAGCGGCTGATGAACACGGTGCTGCATGGAGTTAGAAACTGTGAAGTGTATCTGGATGACATAGTTGCCTATTCCTCCACTTGGCCTGAACACCTCAAAACCCTTAGTGAAATATTTGACCGCCTGCGTGATGCCTCTCTGACACTAAATTTGGCTAAGTGCGAGTTTGGAAAGGCTGCGGTAACCTACCTGGGGAAACGAGTCGGACAGGGTCAGGTTCTCCCGGTTGCGGTGAAAGTGCAGGCAATACTGGACTTTCCCGCTCCGCAGACCCGTCGGGAGCTGCGGCGGTTTCTAGGCATGGCAGGTTATTATCGTGGTTTCTGCAAGAACTTCTCTAAGGTAGTAGCCCCGTTGACCAGTCTTGCCAGTCCAAAATCACCATTCACATGGTCGGAGACATGTCAGTTTGCTTTTGAAGCTGTCAAAGCTCTCCTTTGCAGTGCTCCTGTGTTGGCCGCCCCTGATTTCGCACGTCCATTCAAGCTTGAGGTGGATGCGAGTGCCTTGGGGGCTGGGGCGGTGCTCTTGCAGGAGGATGTAAATGGCATCGACCATCCGGTCTGTTATTTTTCCAAGAAATTTCTAAAATACCAACTACATTACAGCACGATCGAGAAGGAAGCCTTAGCCTTGTTATTAGCCTTGCAGCACTTTGAGGTGTACCTTGGATCCAGTCCTGTTCCAACCATCGTATTCTCGGACCACAACCCTCTCCAGTTCCTGTCTCGGATGCAGAATAGCAACCAGCGCCTTATGCGCCGGTCCTTACTCTTACAGGACTTCAACATTGAGATCCGTTACAAAAAGGGCTTAGAGAATGTTATGGCTGATGCCCTCTCTCGGTCTTGAATCAAACATCTTTGTGTAGGGATGGATGTTTGATTTTTTTGGGGGGGAGAACTTTTACGACCCAGTGATGTGTGTGTTGTGTTATGCCTCCCACGGGGGGGATGGCTGTGGGTATCTTTCCCCTTTTTCTCTCCTAGGAGGTGGAAACCTGGGCGTGGCTGCTGGGTATCCGGGTGGAGTCTCTGCCTGTCCTGTGTGGATCCTGTGTGGATAATTGATGGACCACCTCCGGTACTTAAGGACTTAACGACAGCCACCTGGAAGCTCTCCCCGAGCCTCCACCACTCGACCAAGAACCTGTGTGATGATCTATGTTAGTGCAGTGTAGAGTTTTGAGTGTATATCTGG
Organism: Copadichromis virginalis; assembly: GCF_057382275.1. NCBI lineage: Eukaryota > Metazoa > Chordata > Actinopteri > Cichliformes > Cichlidae > Copadichromis > Copadichromis virginalis. Next base: position 17,198,919 of record NC_140636.1, read on the forward strand.
TTGGGATGTCTACTTGGTTGTAAATAGTGTAAATAGTATATCTGGGTGGGATGGCTATTATGTTGTAAATAATTGTAAATAGATTGTCAAATAGTGATCACGGGTTGGTTCACCTGATATATCACTGTCACTGCCGCAGCCTTGTAGGCGTGAGAAGCCGTTTTTTTTTTTTTTTACACGTTTTCTCCTGTTTTTTCCCTTAGAAAGGTAGGTAAGCGACTTGTCTTTTGTTTGGCTTCTTTTTATTTTGGTGTAGGGAAGCGTAGGGATCGCTAGGGAGTTTTGTTTGTTGTTTTGGCATTGCTCACTGCCGACGAAAATAAACGGCTGCTTACCACTTGAACGGTATTGTTGTCGGTGTACTTACTTGGGTGGGGAGTGGGGGGGGGGGCTAACCCTCGTGTTGCGTTTTTTCACTCGCTTGGACTACAAACGTAACACTTGTGTGTAAACACCTATAAAACTAACCCTGCAGGTTCAAGGGTAATTCCAAGGAAAGTGGTGGAGTTTAAGTGAAATTTCCATAGTAAGGTAAGGAGGAGCCACAACCTGTCCTGGCTGATTTAGAGGATTGTGGGCATTATATAAGACTGAAGCCTGTCCACTCTTACCTGCAGACCTGCTCCGTATCTACTAAACAACATGCTTCCTCTTTCGTGACTCGTTCAGGTAAAATGTTTGTTTAACAATTTAAGGACTAATGACTCAAATCAAAGTTATTATAGTTTTTCTTTTTCTGTTTATTTTTAGTGTTAGGTTTTGTTTTGTTTTTATTAGTTTCATAGTAATAGTTCTTAAATATTCTTACTATATGGGCATTTCATTGATACTTTTTTTGTTGCAGTTATTTTCTTTTTCTTTTGAAAGAAAATAACCTAAACAATGTTTGCATTATTTATATATATTAATATATTATAATTTGAGCTGACATGTTTTTTTTGTACTGTGTCATTTATTATACTAATCTGTCAAATTTACATGCCAACTTCTTGAAAACAGAGACAAACACTGCAGCAATGCCTCCTCCTGGTGCATGCCTGAACATTATGGAGGCTCGTCACAAGCAGATGGGATATGGGAGCATCTCCAACCCTGAGAAGTTCTTTAACCAAGACTTCAAGAACCTGAAACAGTACTGTCTAACCAAAGGAGTAAGGTACCTCGATGACATGTTCCCCCCTGATGCAAAGTCTGTTGGCCAGGGGATACTGATGCCCTCCGACCTGGCCCACGTGAAGTGGCTAAGACCTGCGGTGAGTATTTAAAGATGTTTAAACTGCACATTAGACACAGTATCACATTACTGCAAAGCAAAATTTTTCCCCACCTTTGCTCTACCATATTTGAGATTGTGAAACTATAAATCTTCTCATGACTCAAGAAGTGAAATTTTGACTATAACAGTGCCCTCTAGTGGCTGTGAAAAAGAATTAAATCAATCCTTAAGGATTAAATAAAAGATATTCTATTAAAAATGCATTCTGTTATCCTAAACAACCTGATTAGTTAGTTTGTAATCTAGTTTAAAAATAACATGAAATATTCACATTCTGAAAAGAATCAAAGCCACAAGTTTACAAAATTATGATTATTCTTTCTTTTTCTGACTGACTTTTGATCATGAGCTTCTTTTCAGGATAATTATTCAGTTTATTTCATTTTCTGTTATATAAAAAAGTTGTGAATTAAGGGCCCTGGAAGAGTTTCATATTTCAAACTGAGACCCAAACCTCTCAAATTTGGGGCATACTCCCTGTTTTACAGCAAATTGCTCCTGATGCTGAATTTGTGGTTGATGGCATCTCCAGATTTGACTTTGGTCAAGGTGTACTTGGTAGGGTCATTTCTTCACTCCTAATATTTACACTCTTGTATCTGCCTACAGTCCTGATTGTTCTTTTTTTGTTGTTGTTAAACTGCTGATGCAAGAAACTGCTGGTTTCTTGCATCAATCGGCGCACTGACTTTCCAGAATCACATTTTTGAACAAGTTGTTCCGCTCGACCAAAAAATCAAAGAGAACTACTGTGGCATTTTTCACTTCAGGGTAAACATCATTAAACTATCAGTATAGAGAAGTAATTATTATCTTTAACTGTTTTTTTCCCCCACTAAACGAAAATTTAAAAGCTGTTTATTTCACAGAGTTTGGATTATTTTGTCTCTAATGATCAAATTTCATGAAACACAACAAGCTCACAAAACAATTGCATCTTTACTTTAGTTCTGGAGATTCGGGCGGTGGGTGGACGTCGTCATTGATGACAAGTTGCCGACGATCAATGGCAGACTAATCTTTGTTCACTCCAAAGATCCAAATGAGTTCTGGCCTGCTCTGCTGGAGAAAGCTTATGCCAAGTATGCAAAGAAACATATGATTTATCCGATATACAGTGAACAAGTTACATGTGGGGGATCTGTGAAAAATATTATCTACCTCTGTCAGGGTTTGTGGTTCCTACACCGACATGACTTCTGGAACTCCTTCAGAGGCTGTGATGGATTTCACCGGTGGCGTCCACATGTGCGTCCAGCTGTCGGACGCCAGTTCAGACGTGTGGGGGCTGATATGCAGAGCTGGCAAATCCAACACATTGATGAGCTGCGGTACACCTCAAGGGGTAAGCACAAATAAACAGAGTCAGAGCAGTAGCCGAGTGTGGCGAGAATAAGGCACAGCGGGACCATCTTGAATTTGAGCCATCTTTATTCAGCACTTCTCACCTCAACACACATCAACCCCTGAGTCCTGTGTTTTAACACGGCGGGCGTGATTGCGGATGTCCTGCAGGTGCGTCCGCACGGCACCGCAGACCACACCCCACCACATACCCCCACCACATACAACCCATCGCCCGATTGAGGCCGGGGAGCCATCTGGCCGAACCTACTCCCGCCCACCGGCCTCCAACCTGATGACAGGGCAGTGTCTCTTGCGGAGGCCGCCCATGCCTCCAGCAGCGACACTGGTCCGGCAGTTGAATACCTGGCGAACCGGCACGACCCTGCAGGCACAGCCGTGAGCACCTGCTCAAAGGCGGTTGGACACTCGTCCATTGTTCCAGGACAGCTTGCGTCTTGCTCTTGGCCCCAGTTCGTGCAGGTCCCCCTTACACGGGGACCTCTGTCTCCCTGCGTGGCTCCTCCATTGTCTCCGGCTGGAGCAGCTGCTCCACTGCTCCCGGCTGGACAGGACCCTCGTGCACCTGATTCCTCTCTGGCTGCAGCGGCTCCTCTACCACTCCCGGCTGGAGCAACCCCTCATGCAGTGGCTCCTCACCCAGCAGGCATGGACCCCCTCGCACCTCGTACACCTCCGGCTTGAGGGCCTCCTCCACCACTCCCGGCTGGAGCAGCCCTTCCCGCAGTGGCTCCTCTACCTCCAGTAGGTGTAGACACCTCGCGTGCCTTGTCTGCCGCATTCGGCTGGAGCAGCTCCTCCACTGCTCCTGGCAGTAGCAGCCCTTCACCCAGCCGCTTACTCTCCTCCGGCCGGCGCGGACTATTGCCTGCCTCGTCTACCGTCTACTGCTAAGGTGCCTAACGCGTACCTCTGCCACCTGCTCCTGCTGGATAGCCGCCAAGTCTGCCATCATCTGGGACAGCCCCTCCCTGCCCTGGCTCTGTTGTGCCGCGTCCTGGGTTTCGGCACCAGTGTGGTGAGAATAAGGCACGGTGGGACCACAGATCTTGAATTTTAGACATCTTTATTCAGCACTTCTCGCCACAACACAAACCAACCCTTGAGTCGCCATGTTTTAACACGTCGGGCGTGATTGCAGATGCCCTGCAGGTGCGTCCGCACAGCCCAGCAGACAATGCCCCACCACACCGAGATGTCAGGCTATTGTGTACTCCACCCAAGGTAGCTGCTAGCTTCAGATAGATTGATTGGATGTTGCAACACATTGGAGAGCAGTAGGCAGTGGTTGTAATCGACCAGCAGGTGGTTGGTTCCAGTGCTTATTCCAAGCGCAGGTCGAACAGGCTATAACATATTCACGGGCGTCTCTGTCAAGTATTTAGATGTTTAGCTGATTGCAGATATGCCAGATTTTTGTGGTCTGTCCAAACAATAAATGGTTGAGCCATGCTCTCCAGCCAGTGCCTCCATTCCTCCGAAGTGAGCTTGATAGCCAATACTTCCTGGTCTCCCACATCATGATTTTGTTTTGCGGATGAGAGATGGTGAGATTTAAAATGTGTTGAGTGTTTTCCACTCAGACTGCACTTCATTATCAACTGATAAAACTGGTAACATATTCCACGAAAAATATAAAACTAAAGCAATGATGTAATGATAAGTTACAGTTATGGAGTAATCAACCAATACTGCAAAAATGCAACCCAAGTTAGCATGCACTTTGGGATGTGCTTAATTGGGAATGTAGATTCTGGAACTAGAAGACAGTTTTGACCTATTTGGCTCTGAAAGTTGCAAAACTTTCAGAGTACATCGGACTACAAACACGCACATTACCAACTCCGGAAGACAATCAAAGCAGCCAAACGTGAGTACAGGGACAGGGTGGAGCAACAGTTTGACAACCCTCGGAGTATGTGGCAGGGACTAAACACGATCACAGACTTTAGAGGGAAAACCAGCACACTGCAGACCACGGCCTCTCTGTGTGAGGATCTAAACGTATTCTACGCTAGATTCGACACAGCGAACACCATGAGACCGGACAGTGTGCGCACCGTGGATGACGTCAGTGCGCACACTGTGTCTGAGGAGGATGTGCGGAGGTGCTTCAGGAAGGTGAACGCACGCAAAGCTACTGGTCCGGACGGGATTCCCGGCCGCGTCCTCAAGTCATGCGCGGCTCAGCTGGCTGAAGTGTTCACGCACATCTTCAACCTTTCCCTCTCTCTGTCTGTAGTCCCAGCCTGCTTCAAAATGGCCACCATCGTCCCTGTACCCAAATCCTCCACCATCTCCTCATTAAACGACTGGCGACCTGTAGCCCTGACCCCCATCGTAAGCAAATGCTTCGAGAAGCTGGTCAGGGACTTCATCTGCTCTGCACTACCCGACTCACTGGACCCTCTACAGTTCGCATACCGCCACAACAGGTCCACTGATGATGCCATAGCCCTGACACTACATACTGCCCTGTCACACCTGGAGAAGAGAGACACGTATGTGAGAATGCTGTTTGTAGATTACAGCTCAGCATTCAATACCATCGTTCCCTCGAAGCTGGATAGGAAACTGCAGGATCTAGGACTGAGCAGCTCCCTCTGCAGCTGGATCCTTAGCTTCCTGTCTGACAGACGCCAAGTGGTCAGACTGGGCAGCATCACCTCATCCCCCGTCACACTGAACACTGGTGCTCCACAGGGGTGTGTACTGAGCCCTCTCCTGTACTCACTCTACACCTACGACTGCACAGCCACTAACAACTCCAACATCATTGTGAAGTTTGCGGACGACACTACAGTGGTGGGTCTTATCACCAACAGTGATGAGACAGCTTACAGGGAGGAGGTCAGCGCCCTGACCCACTGGTGTCAAGACACCAGTGGGTCTTATCATGCTACTCTTTTGACAAGATGGCGCCTGTGATCGGCAATGCCGCTGTCAAACTCTGTGTTCTCCTGTTTTATGTTGCATTACCGATTTTGCTGCTGTCTGTGGATAAGATTACAGCTACCTATGTTTACGATCGCCACACTTTACTTCGGATTAAATCAACTATGGAATCTATGGATGAAACCTGGAAATATTTTCGAGGCTTCTCTCCACCCTCCGGGCGATCAGCTGTTGCCCATTACGTCCCTTGCTTGCCCGGGCCAGGGAAAAACCGGAGCCACCGTTCCCGGACAAATCACCGTCAGAGAAGACGAGGAAGGAGAGCGGGCATCCAAGTGAGATTACGGAAATATAAGAATACCGCTGATTTAACGTCCTGCTTGGAGCTCTCAACATTGGATGTTTTTGCTAAGGCGGACCTCCAGCTAAATACACAGCTTCCCCGCTTGGGCTTCATCAGGACGCCGTGTCTGAGAACAGTCTTCCCAGACCATGTGAGTGACCGTCCTATTGTATTTAGTATTTATTTAGTATTTATTTATTTATTGTCATTGTCAAGAACAATGAAATTGCGTTTGGGGCTTCCATACAACCCAAAAAAAAAAGAAGAAAATAATAAATACCCCTTAAAACCCAAGTGTACATATTGTCCCACGGATTATACTAAACGGTATACATCCCCGAGGAGTATGCAGTGCGAACCTGCACCAAGCCCCTCAGGGTGTAAAAAGTGATGCTCCAGCACCGCCGATTAACATGGCTCTATTAAATTGCCGCTCGATCTCAAATAAGGCATTTGTTCTCAACGACTTTTTCATTAGGAATAATTTGGACTTTATGTTCCTAACTGAAACCTGGCAGCGGAATATGGAATTTGTCCATTTTAATGAACTGTGTCCAGCAGACTGTAAGTGCTTAACCACACCGCGTCTCTCAGGACGTGGTGGTGGGTTGGCAGTTATTTCTAGAAACTCCTTTTTCTGTCGGCTGGTAAAGACCCCCTCCTTTAACTCCTTTGAAATCCAGATGATGAAGATCAATAGGACTCACCCCTTCTATGTGATTTTAATCTATAGGCCACCGGGACTAGCTAGGAGTTTCTTAGTGGAGTTTGGGGATTTTCTATCCTCCACCATTAAGCTGGAAAGAATTCTTCTGCTGGGGGATTTTAATCTTCATGTTGATGACAGTTCATGTCACGCTGCTTCGGATTTTCTCACTCTCTTAGACTCTTTTAACCTTGTCCAACATGTGACTGGGCCAACACACAGTGGTGGCCACACCCTGGACCTGATATTATCACTGGGTTTGGATATTGGCCCAGTCCATTGCAGAGACATTTTTATTAGTGATCATAAATACCTTTTATTTGACCTTTCTTTTACTTATGACACTCTACCCTCTGTTTATGAGAAGCGTTCACGATTAATTAACGACTCAGCGGTAGAAGAATTTATGGAATTGTTTGATAACAATTTATCTGAAACAGATGATATAGATCAGCAGATGGCCTCCTTCAATTCACAATGTCAAAAAATTCTAGATAAAGTGGCTCCTCTTAAAATCAGGAAAGGCAGTACTGTTAAATGCCCGCCCTGGTTTACAGAAGCTATCCGCAGCTTTAGGCGAATATGCCGAAAAACCGAGCGCCTGTGGAAAATCACAAAACTCGAGGTTCACAAGCTCCATTTAAAAGAACTATTATCTACCTTTAATGACATGGTGACAGACTCAAGAGCCACTTACTTCTCTCAACTACTTGCAGTAGGAAAAAGAAATCCGAAAGTTGTCTTTGATACAGTGAGTAGCATCGTCTCCCCCCCAACGCCATGTATACCTGTCTTTTCAGATAAAGACTGTAATGAATTTTTAAAATTTTTTCAAGATAAGATTAGTTGCCTAAGAGGTAACATAACTCCCTCAGGTAACCCCACCAACTATGATCGTCCACACTCCATAATTATGGAATCTTTCCTCCCAGTTTCTTTAGAGGATTTATTGGAAACACTGACTCAATTGAATCCTTCAACGAGTTTAGCTGATGTCTTACCTACTCATCTATTTTGTAAAGTTTTTGAGACCATCGGGCCCTCTGTGGTCACGCTGATAAACCATTCATTGCTATCTGGCTCTGTCCCCAGGTGCTTTAAACAGGGGGTTATTCAACCTCTGCTGAAAAAGCCTACCCTGGATCCAACACTTCAGTCAAGCTACAGGCCCATCTCAAAACTTCCTTTTATCTCTAAAATCTTAGAAAAAGTTGTTTGGCTACAAGTAAAGAAAGCGCTGGAGAAGCATAACATTCTTGATAAATTCCAATCGGGTTTTAGAAAGTTACACTCTACAGAAATAGCTCTGCTGAAAGTCACAAATGACCTCTTGATGGCTGCAGACAGGGGTGATTGCTCAGTCCTGGTTCTTCTGGACCTTAGTTCAGCCTTTGATATCGTTGACCATCAGATCTGGATATCTGGATCTGTCCTAAAGTGGTTCACCTCATTTCTGGAAGATAGGACGCTTCTAGTTTCAGTGGGAAACTTCCAATCAGACGTGGCGAAGTTCCTATGTGGAGTTCCACAAGGTTCGGTTTTAAGCCCCCTGTTATTTTCACTATATATTCTTCCCTTAGGCCGGATCATTAGCGGTTTCAAAAATATTTCTTATCATTTGTATGCAGACGACATCCAATTATACATTTCTTTTAAATCTTGGGAATTAGACAAGCTATCCACTCTTATGGACTGTCTTAAGGAAATTAATCTTTGGATGACAAACAATTTCCTGCAACTGAACGCAGATAAGACAGAGTGCTTAATCCTTGCCCCAGAGAATATCAAGCCCCAAATTAGTCAACATCTGGGTGCTTTTTCATCGACGATAAAAGCCACTGCTCGGAATCTTGGGATAATTTTTGACCAATCTTTGTCCTTTGACGTTCATATTAAATCCGTGACCCGTTCCTGCTTTTTCCACTTAAGAAATATTGCCAAACTCAGGACTATTGTCTCCACAACCGAACTGGAGATGCTTGTCCACACCTTTATTTCCTCCCGGCTAGACTATTGTAATGCACTTTTCTCCTGTGTATCTAAGGCCTCACTAATTCGGCTCCAAGCGGTTCAAAATGCTGCAGCAAGGCTTTTAACCCACAGCAATAAATTTTCCCATATCACTCCTATACTAAAATCCTTGCATTGGCTTCCGATTGGGTATAGATATAAGTTTAAAATCCTCACCTTTATGTTTATGTCTCTACAAGGTGAGGCCCCCATCTATATCTCGGAGCTTCTCAAACCCTATTCTCCAAAGCGAACTCTTAGATCCACTGATAGTGGTCGTCTATCTATTCCACGGACTCGTCTGAAAACAAAGGGGGATCACGCTTTTCAAACCCTGGCTCCAATACTGTGGAACGGTTTACCCTCCTCACTACGCACCATCGACACGGTGGCCTCTTTTAAAAAACAGCTTAAAACTCATCTGTTTAGACAGGCATTTGGGTAATATGTTGTCTTATTTTATATTTATATTGTACTATTGCCTGTTTGATATGCTTTTATATTTCTTCTAATATTGTTCGTTTGACATGTTTTTATGTGAAGCACTTTGTAACAGCGTTTTTGTCTTAAAAAGTGCTATATAAATAAATTTTACTTACTTACTTACTTACAACCATCTCACCCTCAACGTCGCAAAGACAAAGGAGTTGATAGTGGACTTCCGGAGGTGCAGAGAAGTACACACCCCCATCACCATCAGCGGCGCTGCTGTGGAGAGAGTGAGTAGCTTCCGGTTCCTTGGCGTACACCTGGCTGAGGATCTTACATGGTCAGTACACACAAACAAAACAGTGAAGAAGGCGCAGCAGCGCCTCTTCTTTCTCAGGAGACTGAAAAGATTCGGCATGAGTCCCTGCATCCTCAGGACCTTCTATCACTGTGCCATTGAGAGCATCCTCACTGGATGCATCACCACCTGGTATGGCAACAGCACCGCCTTCTCATGGAAAGATGAGAATGCTAAATCATGGAGATGAAGATGGTGAATATACTTGAACACAAGCATCTTGTGATGTGGATTTTTTTTGTATGCATACATGAACTGAGAATGATGTACATAGATTATACCCATCATTTTCATGGCAAAAGCCTTTTTTTAATTTTAGAAGAAATATTTTTTTTGTAACTTTGGTCTCCCGCATCTGTGAATCCTTATATTGAGGGTGACTTGAGTTGATAGCTAGACTCTCCAGCGAGTAGTGCGGTGCTCTGAACGGATAATTGGAGGTGAGCTTCCCTCCCTCCAAGACATCTACAGGAAGCGGTGCCTGAGGAAAGCGGGGAGGATCATCAAGGACTCCAGTCACCCCAGCCATAAACTGTTCAGACTGCTTCCATCAGGAAGGAGGTTCTGCAGCATCCGGTCCCGAACCAGCAGACTGAGAGACAGCTTCTTCCACCAGGCCATCAGACTGCTGAACACTTCATAGACACCTCAGCTTCACTACTGGAACTTTAACATTATGCACTCCATACTGTACAGTAACGCCACTGTTTTGCACATGTCTCATTCTGTATATTTTATTTTATATATTTTTATTTATTGTTTACTCTATTTAATTTGTAAAATATGTGTACACACACACACACACACACACACACACACACACACACACACACACACACACACACACACACGTAGAAAAATATTTAGTATACACATCCAGAAATGCATATACTATTATATATTGTACATATATTTATTAGTTTCAGATGTGGCCATTCTTGTATTTTGCTTGTTTACATTATTGTTTTTTGCACAACTCTGTTGCTTGTGAAGCTCGCACACAAGAATTTCACTCACATGTGCTGTACCAATGTACCTGCACATGTGATGTGACAATAAAAGTGATTTGATTTGATTTGATTTGAACTTTTTTGTTAATCGACTGCCAGAAGTAGCTTTATGAAGACAAATAAGTGTGTCGCAAAATGTTGAAATTTGCTTTAAATCAACATAACGAAAAATTTTGCAGTCACTTTTTCCTAATGATATTATTGTATCAGAAGTCTTTGGTCATTGTAAAAAATAAAAAATAATGTTCTTTGGTTGTAGGAAACATCTGCTAACACAGTTTTGCCAAATGGACTGGTCCAAGGGCACGCCTACACTGTAACAGGGGTTAAAGAGGTAAAGAATTAGACAGTAATCACAGTTATTATTGGAAGTGAATCTACAGTAATAACATTTCCCACAGTATGCAGTTTAGGAAGAATTACAGCAAAAACAGGTTCCTGACATATTGGACAAATATGTTAAAGGGGAGATTTAAAAACCTTTGAGCATACATTTAAATACCATAACAACTGATTTTTCTGTTGCCTGCTGCCAGCTTATTAGCCAAGGAAAAATTGTGAAGCTGATCCGTTTGTGGAACCCCTGGGGCAAAGGAGAGTGGGAAGGAGACTGGAGTGATTGGTAAGCAGTAATCAGCTTTGGTACTGTTTCATGAAGACATGATGGATAAAATTACATGTTGTAAAAATGTTGACATCTGCATTGTGTACTTGCTGCTCTAAAAGTGACTCAGTTACTCAAGTAGTTCTGGTCTTTAAGGGAAATTTAGTCTGAACTGTTTTTTCCAGTTACTGCTTAAACAAACCGGTGTAATATTTAGTTTAAAATGCAGGTGAAAGTACAACCTTTTAACCTATATTGAGTGTTGGGACTAACGCGTTACAGTAACTACGTTATTATTGTGGTAACGAGCACGGTAACTAGTTATTATGCCAAAATCAGGATTCAATCGTTACTGGGATTTAGATAGGGTCGTTATTCGTTACTTCTTGCGGTGGCTATCGTGGAGCTTCCACAGATTCAGTAACATTAGCAAGTGGAGGAGGCCAGCAGGTGGATGGGGGAAAGGGGAAGCAGGTGAAGCAGAGACCAGAGGCGGCCGACGGTCGGAGTGTCAGGTGAACTGAACTTCAGGTAAGAAGTTATGACCTGCAGTCTCTCTGGGTGAGATATAAACCAAGTTTAGGGGTAGTTTATTTTCGTTATGCGACTTTTTCATTCTGGGTACTAGCTAGCATGACAGAGTTTCTATACAGCTGGGTGGGTGCTATGATGTTACTGATGTTGAACTTTATTTTGTTCATAAGGTTAATTATTAGTGTTGCCAACCGTCCCATGAAAAACGGAATTGTCTTGTATTCAGAGAAAATATCAAGCGTTTCGTATTGAGGTGAAAAGGGACACAGTTTGTCCCGGACTTCAGCTAGAATGAAAAAGACACAAAGCTGGAGTTATTCTGTGTCTTTGCTGCACAGCTGCCTCTTCTTCTCTCATTCTCACCCCTCCCTCTCCTGTTGCTACTTCAATCATGAAACTGATCAATGATCAGCTGATCGGATTTTCTCTCTCGTTTGTTTATCACTCACTTTGCGCCGAAAGAGGAAACCAGCGGATGTCGCGCTAAACAACAGCAGCACGTTTAAGCTTGATCAGCTGTTGTTAGAATACTTAGATGCTTTCTAGTATCAGCTGATGTTTGCTGGAGCCACAGCTGTAAAAGCTGCTGGTCATGATATCGGTTTGGGTATGTGGTGAGAGGGAAACATGAAGATGAAACCAGGAGATGTCTTTACTGAATCATCAGAGCTGAACAGGTGATGGAGAAACAGGTTTACCTTTTAGGTGACATGAATGAGTTGAAGGGAAGTTATGAACTGTTTCTGAGACAAATAACCCCAGGATCCTTTTTTACGTAGCTGACGGCTGGCAACTGCAGGGGCGGGTCTAGCTAAGTTTTGCCGGGGGGGCCATGTAGGGCATTAACAGGGAGAGGGGGGCACAAAGAAATACTTTTCTTTCTTATTCTCATTTAAAATATCTAGCTTTTAATGAATAATTATCTCAATCTTACAACAAACAATTGATAGATTGATACATATATACCATCAAAACAGTGTACATCACTGTCACAACAGCGTTTGTTTTCATTCAAAGGCTTTATGATTTTTCCTATAATGGCGGCCGCTCTCTAGTCAAAATGCCTGGGCTGATTTTTTGTCCCAGTCCAGCCCTGTATGCAGCTCACCTGCAGTCTGGTGTTGCCTACATCTTCCTATTCAGAAGGCAGAATTTCCGAGTTCTGAGTACAATCAAAGCACCACGACTGCAGTTTTTGTGTTGGATGTAAGAAGCGCACATGACGCTGTGACGTAGGCTAGAATCATGGGGGTGCTCAACGACGGCCCAGGCGTTGGATTTCTCTCGTGGAAATATGCACATTATTTTTTCCTTTCTGTTGGTAAGTGGCACAGTGCACTTGTGGAAAGTAAGCAAGCTAGAAGACTGGCAAAGTTATGGAAGCAACACATTAACAAGAGAATTCTGAGTAAAACCAAAGTTACTTTCCCTAGTAACTAGTTACTTTGAAAGTAACGAGTAACTTGAAGTAACAGAGTTACTTTTGATAGAAGTAACTATTAATGTAACTAAGTTACTAATTTAAAGTAACTTACCAAACACTGCCTATATTTACTTAGGGAATATTTTTTCTTCAATACATGCAACTCTAGATAAAAATTAACAACATAATGTGTCATCTCTTACCTAAAATACTGTCTTTAAGGTCCCCCATGTGGAACACTGAGTTCTCAAGACCGCCAAAAGTGCCTTTCAGTGGCTGATGATGGAGAGTTTTGGTAAGCAAATTTCGTCAAAAGAAAACTACAACCTCTGGCGGTATTATATTAATACCACCAGAAGTTGTAGTTTTCTCTTTTTTTGCTTTATTTACTCTGTACTATGTTATAAGCTTAGAGTTTTATACTTTGACATCACATCTAAATAAATTAGGAATGAGAATCTACCTGATTTTATTAACAGGATGGCATTTGAAGATTTCTGTAAGTTCTACACAGATCTTGACATCTGTGGCCTGAAACCAGACTTCATAGATGGAAAATCCTCTGCTCAGTGGAAGACCTCTGTGTACGAGGGTCGGTGGGTTGCTGGAACTACTGCTGGAGGCTGCATAAATAACAGAGGTAATTATATAGCATATACTGGAATATAGGTGTTTAAATGTTCTGTTGTACATTAAAACAATATTAATGTTTTGCTATAATACAGAAAAACACATTTGCAAGAAAATAAGATGTTACAGAAACATGCAGAAACTGATTGTCACTGAGCTCTGACAAATAAGGGGAATGAGGGAAAGGGCCAGCGCCACATACAGCAAAAACATAATGTTTTAATCTTCAATTCATGTAAATAAAACATATTTTTCCCTCTATGTCCTCCAGACACTTTCTGGACAAATCCACAGTATCGAATTAAGGTCGTAGGTGAAAACTCTGAGTCCAATGGGGAGAAAAACATCCTAGTGTCTCTCATGCAAAAGCCTGACAAGAGGAACAGACGCCTGGTGTAGAACCTCCACATTGGTTTTTCTGTATATTTAGTAAGTATTTCTCTGTCTCTATCTATCATACATATGGAAAGAAAATGCATGCAAAAGAGAACATAAACTAACTATGGTGAAAATAAAAACCATGTTGAAGTTGACATTTTCAGAGCATGAAAATGTATTTAACCATTGTCAGAATTTGTATCGTAATGTGGAAACAACAATAATAATGTGGCATTTAAATGCAGAAAATGACAGATCAAAAATTAACTACAACATAAAAATTATTTGTGGGCTAGAAAACATTTTGTTAGCAAGCCAAGCTTTAATATGCTGTCCAAACATTCATACAGTGGCTGTGCACATGTTGAAATAACTAACTAATGACTAACTGAATTATTATTTATTCCCAACATGAATGAAATTCCTGACGTCCTTCAAGGTGACCAAAGACGTAAGAAGCTAATTTATTCTATTTCATGTTTATAATACACATACAGTGGCTTGCAAAAGTATTCGGCCCCCTTGAACTTTCCCACATTTTGTCACATTACAGCCACAAACATGAATCAATTTTATTAGAATTCCACGTGAAAGACCAACACAAAGTGGTGTACACGTGAGAAGGGGAACGAAAATCATACATGATTCCAAACATTTTTTACAAATAAATAACTGCAAAGTGGGGTGTGCATAATTATTCAGCCCCCTTTGGTCTGAGTGCAGTCAGTTGCCCATAGACATTGCCTGATGAGTGCTAATGACTAAACAGAGTGCACCTGTGTGTAATCTAATGTCAGTACAAATACAGCTGCTCTGTGACGGCCTCAGAGGTTGTCTAAGAGAATATTGGGAGCAACAACACCATGAAGTCCAAAGAACACACCAGACAGGTCAGGGATGAAGTTATTGAGAAATTTAAAGCAGGCTTAGGCTACAAAAAGATTTCCCGAGCCTTGAACATCACACGGAGCACTGTTCAAGCAATCATTCAGAAATGGAAGGAGTATGGCACAACTGTAAACCTACCAAGACAAGGCCGTCCACCTAAACTCACAGGCCGAACAAGGAGAGCGCTGATCAGAAATGCAGCCAAGAGGCCCATGGTGACTCTGGACGAGCTGCAGAGATCTACAGCTCAGGTGGGGGAATCTGTCCATAGGAAAACTATTAGTCGTGCACTGCACAAAGTTGGTCTTTGCATAAAGAGTGGCAAGAAGAAAGCCATTGTTAACAGAAACCATAAGAAGACTTGTTTGCAGTTTGCCACAAGTGACAAAAGGTCCCCCTGATGATCCTCTACCTAATCACATGAGCCAAGGCTCCCTTGGCTCCCTCTATTGGGGGGATACTCCCACTGGGTTTAAATCTGAGACTCTCCACCATTTGACCTTAGAACTGAAGAAGCTTCTTGGATGAGAGGTGAAACGTCTTTAAGCAACTTAAAGAAGTCCAGACGGTTTTCTTTCCAAGCTCCTTAGATTTCAGTCTCTAGATGTGCGAAGCTGGTAGAGACAGACCCTAAAACACTGGCAGCTGTAATTGCAGCAAAAGGTGGTTCTACAAAGTATTAACTCAGGGGGCTGAATAATTACGCACACCCCACTTTGCAGTTATTTATTTGTAAAAAATGTTTGGAATCATGTATGATTTTTGTTCCACTTCTCACGTATACACCACTTTGAATTGGTCTTTCACGTGGAATTCCAATAAAATTGATTCATGTTTGTGGCTGTAATGTGACAAAATGTGGGAAAGTTCAAGGGGGCCGAATACTGTTGCAAGCCACTGTATGGTGATGTGAAAAAGAAAGTACACTGTCTTTCACTATTAAGGTTTTATGTATCAGGAAACACTGCTATGTTGTAAGATTGTTTAAATCAAAAACAATGCATGATATAACACACTGTGTAATTATTTATGTAACAAAGGCCAAGCCAAATAAGAGGTGTGTGGAAAAACTAAGTACACCCCATGGTTCAATAAGCTGTAGAACCAGCTTTAGCAGCAATAACATGAAAGAACATTGTTGCTGCAATTCATTGAGGTTTGTCTGCATTTGTTTATGCTCAACTCTCTCGAGGTCCCGCCACAGTGTTTCAGTTTGTTGTACGCCAACTGTTGAATCAGAATCAGAATCAGAATCAGAATCAGAATACTTTATTGATCCCTGTTGGTGTTCATTTGTGATTGTATTTATCTCATTTTACAGCTAATTTATGTGCTGATACATAAAACCTTCAAGTTGACATGTCTGTACGCACTTCAGAAATTTCTTCAAATGAAATTGGGGAGCTGAAATATCACTTTGAATAATTTCAGTACAAAACGCAAAGTGGGAAGTTTCCAGCAATGTTCTTCAACACCCATCTGCCTGTTGCTCGGAGTGATAAATACATGAATGCTCGTGAGGTGATAGAGTTCCTTATGCTGAAGCCTGGTGAATACCTGATTGTGCCATCCACCTTCAAACCCAACGAGACAGCCTCCTTCATCCTCACCATCCACTCAAGAGAAGAGATGTGTTGCTAGTATGCTCACCCTCGATGTCTGAAGATATGACATAAAAAAAAGTTTTGAAACAAAATTTGCATTTGACACATTACAATTGATTTCTATGAAAGTAATGCATATTGGTCTCCCCACAGTGAGAATTCAAATTCAAATGAGCAAAGATATGAGCCAGTTGAAAAGGTTTGTAACAAATCATTTAATTGTGTCCGTGTTATTTTGCTGTTCATGTGTTATTAATGTGAACTGTTGACTCGTCAGGTCACAAAAGTAAAAAACCATCAGGATGAAGAAAACAAGAAAACATTCTTCCGTCAATACTCTGACAAGGTAATTAAAAAAGATCTTTTTGCTAATAATATTAGCCGCATTACTGCAATATTACAAGTTTATATAGCATTATGTGTCTAACGTCTGTGTAATGTATCATGTAGTAAACCAAATCAATTAATGTTTCAGTATGAAGAAGTGGATGCTGAGCAGCTCCAGAGGCTTCTAAATGAAAACATCCTGAAAGGTTTGGCCTTTAAAAAGTCTGTCAAGCTCAATTTAAATTTACTGGGCCACCTACACATGGCTGTTTGGCCATGGGAACCCATTCCATGAAGCTCCTTGTGCACAGTTTTTGTGCTGATGTTATTGCCAGAGGAGGTTTGGAGCCCTGTAAATACTTTTGTTCATATAGCGTAGTTTCCAGGTCTGACCCGTCCAATTTATAAATCAGTATTATTTCCTGTAAGCCTTCATCGGACTCTGGCAAACTCTGGTTTATGAGACTATGACTCTAACTTATTAATACAAAATTAACTGTGGTCCACATGAGTGTAAACATCAGTAATACAGCAGGGTGTGCAAGACCCTAAGTTTCTTAGTCGCCATGGCTACTTCGACATGCAGTCTATGACTCTGAATACTGTGGATGACAATTGTGCTACACTGTTGTTACAGGAAAAATGTTTCTATGTTTCTTTACCTTCTTTTAAATGTGCAAGCATGCCCTTTTGTCTATGGTTAGATTAGTTTAGAATTATCTTTTTAGACTTTCTCAGCAAAGACATACTGTTTTGGGACATATTGTTTTAGATTGTTTTATCTCTCACAGCCTTCTCCCAGCTCTCTGCTGACGAGACTAGCGTCACATATGGAGTTGTTTATTGTGTGGATGCTTTAAGCATCCACACTATTGAGTTCCTGTTTCTCTTTATTCTTTATTATTATTGTGTGGATGCTTTAAGCATCCACACTATTGAGTTCCTGTTTCTCTTTATTCTTTATTTTTATTATTATTATTCTTCAAGTTGCTTCCGTACACTTTTCGCCGTAGAACTACTTCCACAATTTTCAGCCGATTTTCACCGTTCAAATTTTAAACTATTCTGCTATTTTTGCTCTTTCCGGCTATGACTTTTGCTATTTTTTGCTATTATACTTTTTAAAATATTAAGCTTTTTTCCTTTAATTTGTCCCATTGAAATGAATGGGAAACTTCAGCAATTCTGCTAAAATTTGCTTGTTTTTGAAACTTAACTACTTCCTCATACTTTCACCTAGAACAACCATTCAAATTTTAAAATGTTCACAAATTATTGGGCTATTCAGGTATGATTCAGCTTTTTCAAATCTTTTACTGTTTTACTTTTATGCCTCTTAAAGTTTTGAGTTGCAAAATTGTGATTTTTCACAAAATACATGTGTTGTTATGGTTGCTATGCTCTTGGCTTCCAGTGTGCCACTGAAGGTTTTGCAATTTTCACTTCATGTCCGAACAACTTCCTGCTACTTGCTCAATTTTCACTCAACTTCCACAAATTATACATCAAAACGTAGGTATTTTTGCTGGCTTTCAGAAAATGTCACCATCATTGTTGTGGGATTTATAGAATTTTGGCAAATCTCCTCAGACTAACACAAGGTCAGAAAACTCTCCATATAAAGTCAATGGAGAGTTTGTTCAAAATCACCGCTGCATTTCTGTAATGAGAGGCATATTCGAATCGTCATATCTCCTTAACGAAGCAAAGTTAAGACATGAGGCTTGTCCCGGTATATCTTCAGACACTCGTGACGCTCACAATTCAAGAATTATTTTCTCACCTATTACCGTTCTGAAATGAGTTGGACTTGTTTGAGGGTAGGAAATTTGTCCTTCGCTCAGATTTCTTCAGATTTCAAACTGTGGAAATGAACCACTTTTTTCTCTCGTCATAACTTTTTGTTGGATTTCCACAGAGACCTGAAAATTTCCATGATTGTTCACCAAAGCCTGCTGTCTCTTACGGTGAAAGAATGATATCGATACTCCAAATAGATTTAGAGTTAGAAAGCGTTGTTTGAGGGCAAGTCAAGGCAGTTTTTGCTTCGCTCTACTCAGTTATGGTGCATTACAAGTCAAATATCTTTAATAATTCATATTTTAATGATAAATTGTAAACACTGGAATATTCCCCCATCTCTTCTGAACAAAACGGTGTAAGAATGACCGCTCTAGCCCCTACGGTTAGGAAATTATTTTCATTTGTTTGAGGGGAGTCCTCACTATGAGAAATAGGCTGCAATAATCCTGTGCCTCTCTGTGCTGCGTGTGTAAAAAGAGGCACATGTTTTGGCGGGAAAAAGTACACAGGCTCTCTGATTGGTGGATTCAAATTCAGCAGCTCCCAGGCTGACCTAGAAACTTACTTCTCTCTCCCTGTGCATTTTTTTGCTGATTTTTTCATTTAACAAGTATATTTGAGGGACCCTCAGCATGTTCAGCATTTTTTCAGCTGTCCATTTTGCTTTTCCAATTTTTCTGTTTAACTTATTACTATTGTGCTAAATAATACTATTTCTGCTATTTTATAAGATTTGTGCCTAATATAGTATTTCTGCTAAATTACAATATTTCTGCTTTTTATACTATTTGTGCTAAAACATAGTATTTATACTAAATGTAGTATTTATACTTAATCATACTATTTCTGCTTTTTATGGGATTTGTGCCTAATATAGTATTTCTGCTTTTTATATGATTTTTGCTCAAACATAGTATTTCTACTAAATGTAGCGTTTATGCTTAATCATCCTATTTCTGCTTTTTATAGGATTTGTGCTTAATATAGTATTTCTGCTAAATTATAGTATTTCTGCTTTTTATAGTATTTGTGCTAAAACATAGTATTTCTACTAAATGTAGTATTTATGCTTAATCATAGTATTTCTATATATTTCTGCCAGGTCCCCAGGCAGCCAATCCTCTGTGAGGACTGAGAAATTCAAATTTTCAAATCAGGGCCTGCACGGCTTCCCAGCCAATCATATATGTGTCCTGAGGCATTCAAATTTGCATATTGGGGCCTTCATGGCTTCTAAGCCAGCCAATCATATCTGAGGGCTGAGGAATTCAAATCCACAAATCAGGGCCTGCACAGCTTCCCAGCCAGCCAATCATGTATGTGGGCTCCAGGTATTCAAATTTGCATATTGGGGAATTCGTGGCTTCTAAGTCAACAAGTCATCCATGTCATATATCTCTAAAAATTCATATTTTAATGATAAATTGTCAACACTTGAAGATTCCCCCATCTCTTCTGAACAAAACGGTGTAAGAATGACCGCTCTAGCCCCTATGGTTAGGAAATTATGGTCATTTGTTTGAGGGGAATCCTCACTATGTGAAATAAACTGAAAGAAGCAGGTCTATGTCTCTGTGCTGCGTGTGTAAAAAGATGCACCTGTTTTGGCGGGAAAACGTAAACAGCCTCTCTGATTGGTGGATTCAAATTCAGCAGCTCCCAGGCTGACCTAGAAACTTAGTCCTCTCTCCCTGTGTGTGTGTGTGTGTGTGTGTGTGTGTGTGTGTGTGTGTGTGTGTGTGTGTGTGTGTGTTTAGTGGGAGAGAGAGGACCCTGCCCTTATTTGACAGCATGTCATTGTAGGATTTAAATTGAACATAGTTAGACTGGTTGACTGGATTAGAGCCTGTGTTTGTGTGTCCCTCTGTGCATTTGTGTTTCAATAAGTTATTACTATTCTGCTAAATCATAGTATTTCTGGTACTTTTCTGTACTTGTGCTAAATACAGTATTTCTGCTAAATCATACTATTTCTGCTTTTCATAGGATTTGTGCTTAATATAGTATTTCTGCTAAATTATAGTTTTTCTTCTTTTTATAATATTTGTGCTAAAACATAGTATTTCTACTAAATGTAGTATTTATGCTTAATAATAGTATTTCTATATATTTCTGCCAGGTCCCCAGGCAGCCAATCCTCTGTGAGGACTGAGACATTCAAATTTTCAAATCAGGGCCTGCACGGTTTCCCAGCCAATCAAATAAGTGTCCTGAGGCATTCAAATTTGCATATTGGGGCCTTCGTGGCTTCTAAGCCAGCCAATCATATCTGAGGGCTGAGGAATTCAAATCCACAAATCAGGGCCTGCACGGCTTCCCAGCCAGCCAATCACATATGTGGTCTCAGGCATTCAAATTTGCATATTGGGGAATTCGTGGCTTCTAAGTCAACAAGTCATCCATGTCATATATCTCTAAAAATTCATATTTTAATATTAAATTGTCAACACTTGAAGATTCCCCCATCTCTTCTGAACAAAACGGTGTAAGAATGACCGTTCTAGCCCCTACGGTTAGGAAATTACGGTCATTTGTTTGAGGGGAGTCGTCACTATGAGAAATAGACTGCAAAAATCCTGTGTCTCTCTGTGCTGCTGCGTGTGTAAACAGATGCACCTGTTTTGGTGGGGAAAAGTGCACAGCCTCTCTGATTGGTGGATTCAAATTCACCAGCTCCCAGGCTGACCTAGAAACTTACTTCTCTCTCCCTGTGTGTGTGTGTGTGTGTGTGTGTGTGTGTGTGTGTGTGTGTGTGTGTGTGTGTGTGTGTGTGTGTGTGACAGAGAGAGAGAGAGAGAGAGAGAGAGAGAAAGGCTTTTAATGGGATGATCTCATTCTAAGATTTAAATTCAATATATTTAGACTGGTTGACTGAATTGGATCTTGTGTGTGGGTCTCTCTGTGCATGTGTGTTTCCTCATGTGTACATATTTGTGATTGTGTGGCTGTAATAAATGTTTTTGCAGATTTTTGTCATTTAACAAGTATATTTGAGGGACCCTCAGCATGTTCAGCATTTTTTCAGCTGTCCATTTTGCTTTTCCAATTTTTCTGTTTAACTTATTACTATTGTGCTAAATCATACTATTTCTGCTATTTTACAAGATTTGTGCTTAATATACTATTTCTGCTTTTATAGGATTTGTGCTTAATATAGTATTTCTGCTAAATGTAGTATTTATGCTTAATCATACTATTTCTGCTTTTCATAGTATTTGTGCTTAATATAGTATTTCTGCTAAATTTAGTATTTCTGATTAATTATAGTTTTTCTACTAAATCATAGTACAGTATTTCTGCTTTTTATGGGATTTGTGCTAAAACAAAGTATTTCTACTAAATGTAGTATTTGTGCTTAATCATACCATTTCTGCTTTTTATAGGATTTGTGCTTAATATGGTATTTCTGCTAAATTATAGTATTTCTGCCAAATTATAATATTTGTGCTAAAACATAGTCTCAATTTAAAATTACAATATTCATAGTTCATCACAGTGTCTCTGGTAAATCACAATATTTCTGCTCTGTTGTACTATTTTTCTAAATCATAGTGTTTCTGTAATGTTTAAGTATTTTTGGCTAAATATATTCTTTCTGTTATCTTATACTATTTCTCCTAAATTCTTGTATTTTTGAGAAGTTATCATGTTTCTGGTAAGTTACAATATTTCTGCTAAATTCTGCTATGCTATTGTATTTCTGCCAAGTATTATGTTTCCTCTAAGATATTGCAGTTCTGCTAAGTTATTACATTTTTGCTAACTTGATGTTCTTCTGCAAAGTTATTAAAATTTCAACAACTTTTTAAACACTGACTTTGATTTCTTCAGCTTCTTCAGCTATTTTCAACTATTTTCAGCAGACAGCTTCAGCTTTACAGTTTCCTCTAAGTGATTGCAGTTCTGCTAAGTTATTCCATTTTAGCAAAGTTCCTTTGCTTCTGCAAAGTTTTTACAATTTCTGCAACTTTTCAGCTTTTTCAGCTACTTTTTGCATACAGCTTCAGCTTTAAGCATCCACACTGCATTTTCGCAGGAAATGCAAATTTTTCTAGTTGTGTGGATGCTTTAAGCATCCACACTATTGAGTTCCTGTTTCTCTTTATTGTGTGGATGCTTTAAGCATCCACACTATTGAGTTCCTGTTTCTCTTTATTCTTTATTATTGTGTGGATGCTTTAAGCATCCACACTATTGAGTTCCTGTTTCTCTTTATTCTTTATTATTATTGTGTGGATGCTTTAAGCATCCACACTATTGAGTTCCTGTTTCTCTTTATTCTTTATTATTATTATTATTATTATTCTTAGGACTTCCGTACACTTTTTGCCGTTAAACTACTTCCACAATTTTCAGCCGATTTTCACCGTTCAAATTTTAAACTATTCAGCTATTTTTGCTCTTTCCGGCTATGACTTTTGCTATTTTTAACTATTATACTTTTTAAAATATTCCACTTTTTTCCTTTAATTTGTCCCATTGAAATGAATGGGAAACTTCAGCAATTCTGCTAAAATTTGCTTGTTTTTGAAACTTAACTACTTCCTCATACTTTCACCTAGAACAACCATTCAAATTTTAAAATGTTCACAAATTATTGGGCTATTCAGGTATGATTCAGCTTTTTCAAATCTTTTACTGTTTTACTTTTATGCCTCTTAAAGTTTTGAGTTGCAAAATTGTGATTTTTCACAAAATACATGCGTTGTTATGGTTGCTATGCTCTTGGCTTCCAGTGTGCCACTGAAGCTTTTGCAGTCTTCTCTTCATGTCCGAACAACTGTTTGCTACTTGCTCAATATTCACTCAACTTCCACAAATTATACATCAAAACGTAGGTATTTTTTCTGGCTTTCAGAAAATGTCACTATCATTGTTGTGGTATTCATAGAACTTTCGCAAATCTCCTCAGACTAACACAAGGTCAGAAAACTCTCCATATAAAGTCAATGGAGAGTTTGTTCAAAATCACCGCTGCATTTCTGTAATGAGAGGCATATTCGAATCGTCATATCTCCTTAACGAAGCAAAGTTAAGACATGAGGCTTGTCCCGGCATATCTTCAGACACTCCTGACGCTCACAATTCAAGAATTTCTTTCTCAACTATTACCGTTCTGAAATGAGTTGGACTTGTTTGAGGGTAGGAAATTCGTCCTTCGCTCAGATTTCTTCAGATTTCAAAGTCTGGAAATGAACCACTTTTTTCTCTCGTCATAACTTTTTGTTGGATTTCCACAGAGACCTGAAAATTTCCATGATTGTTCACCAAAGCCTGCTGTCTCTTACGGTGAAAGAATGATATCGATACTCCAAATAGATTTCAAGTTACAAAGCGTTGTTTGAGGGCAAGTCAAGGCAGTTTTTGCTTCGCTCTACTCAGTTATGGTGCATTAGAAGTCAAATATCTTTAATAATTCATATTTTAATGATAAATTGTAAACACTGGAAGATTCCCCCATGTCTTCTGAACAAAACGGTGTAAGAATGACCGTTCTAGCCCCTACGGTTAGGAAATTATGGTCATTTGTTTGAGGGGAGTCGTCACTATGAGAAATAGACTGCAATAATCCTGTGCCTCTCTCTGCTGCGTGTGTAAAAAGATGCACCTTTTTTGGCGGGAAAACGTAAACAGCCACTCTGATTGGTGGATTTAAATTCGGCAGCTCTCTCCCTCTGTGTCTGTCTGTGTGTATGTGTGTGTGTGTGTGTGTGTGTGTGTGTGTGTGTGTGTGTGTGTGTGTGTGTGTGTGTTTAGTGGGAGAGAGAGGACCCTGCCCTTATTTGGCAGCATGTCATTGTAGGATTTAAATTGAATATAGTTAGACTGATTGACTGGATTAGAGCCTGTGTTTGTGTGTCCCTCTCTGCATTTCTGTTTCAATATGCCTCCATATTTGTAATTTTGTAAGTTATTGCTATTCTGCTAAATCATAGTATTTCTGGTACTTTTTGGTACTTGTGCTAAATACAGTATTTCTTCTAAATTATAGTATTTCTGCTTTATTATACTATTTGTGCTAAAACATAGTATTTCTACTAAATGTAGTATTTCTGCCTTTTATACTATTTGTGCTAAATTATAATATTTCTGCTTTTTATACTATTTGTGCTAAATTATAATATTTCTGCTTTTTATACTATTTGTGCTAAATTATAATATTTCTGCTTTTTATACTATTTGTGCTAAATTATAATATTTCTGCTTTTTATACTATTTGTGCTAAAACATAGTATTTCTACTAAATGTAGTATTTCTGCTTTTTATACTATTTGTGCTAAATTATAATATTTCTGCTTTTTATACTATTTGTGCTAAATTATAATATTTCTGCTTTTTATACTATTTGTGCTAAATTATAATATTTCTGCTTTTTATACTATTTGTGCTAAAACATAGTATTTCTACTAAATGTAGTATTTCTGCTTTTTATACTATTTGTGCTAAATTATAATATTTCTGCTTTTTATACTATTTGTGCTAAATTATAATATTTCTGCTTTTTATACTATTTGTGCTAAATTATAATATTTCTGCTTTTTATACTATTTGTGCTAAATTATAATATTTCTGCTTTTTATACTATTTGTGCTAAAACATAGTATTTCTACTAAATGTAGTATTTCTGCTTTTTATACTATTTGTGCTAAATTATAATATTTCTGCTTTTTATACTATTTGTGCTAAATTATAATATTTCTGCTTTTTATACTATTTGTGCTAAAACATAGTATTTCTACTAAATGTAGTATTTCTGCTTTTTATACTATTTGTGCTAAATTATAATATTTCTGCTTTTTATACTATTTGTGCTAAATTATAATATTTCTGCTTTTTATACTATTTGTGCTAAATTATAATATTTCTGCTTTTTATAGTATTTGTGCTAAAACATAGTATTTCTACTAAATGTAGTATTTATGCTTAATCATAGTATTTCTATATATTTCTGCCAGGTCCCCAGGCAGCCAATCCTCTGTGAGGACTTAGACATTCAAATTTTCAAATCAGGGCCTGCACGGTTTCCCAGCCAATCATATATGTGTCCTGAGGCATTCAAATTTGCATATTGGGGCCTTCATGGCTTCTAAGCCAGCCAATCATATCTGAGGGCTGAGGAATTCAAATCCACAAATCAGGGCCTGCACAGCTTCCCAGCCAGCCAATCATGTATGTGGGCTCCAGGTATTCAAATTTGCATATTGGGGAATTCGTGGCTTCTAAGTCAACAAGTCATCCATGTCATATATCTCTAAAAATTCATATTTTAATGATAAATTGTCAACACTTGAAGATTCCCCCATCTCTTCTGAACAAAACGGTGTAAGAATGACCGCTCTAGCCCCTATGGTTAGGAAATTATGGTCATTTGTTTGAGGGGAATCCTCACTATGTGAAATAAACTGAAAGAAGCAGGTCTATGTCTCTGTGCTGCGTGTGTAAAAAGAGGCACCTGTTTTGGCGGGAAAACGTAAACAGCCTCTCTGATTGGTGGATTCAAATTCAGCAGCTCCCAGGCTGACCTAGAAACTTAGTCCTCTCTCCCTGTGTGTGTGTGTGTGTGTGTGTGTGTGTGTGTGTGTGTGTGTGTGTGTGTGTGTGTGTGTGTGTGTGTGTGTGTTTAGTGGGAGAGAGAGGACCCTGCCCTTATTTGGCAGCATGTCATTGTAGGATTTAAATTGAACATAGTTAGACTGGTTGACTGGATTAGAGCCTGTGTTTGTGTGTCCCTCTGTGCATTTGTGTTTCAATAAGTTATTACTATTCTGCTAAATCATAGTATTTCTGGTACTTTTCAGTACTTGTGCTAAATACAGTATTTCTGCTAAATCATACTATTTCTGTTTTTCATAGGATTTATGCCTAATATAGTATTTCTGCTAAATTATAGTATTTCTGCTTTTTATAGGATTTGTGCCTAACATAGTATTTCTGCTAAATTATAGTATTTCTGCTTTTTATAGGATTTGTGCCTAACATAGTATTTCTGCTAAATTATAGTATTTCTGCTTTTTATACTATTTGTTCTAAATTATAGTATTTCTGCTTTTTATAGGATTTGTGCTTAATATAGTATTTCTGCTAAATTATAGTTTTTCTTTTTTTTATAGTATTTGTGCTAAAACATAGTATTTCTACTAAATGTAGTATTTATGCTTAATAATAGTATTTCTATATATTTCTGCCAGGTCCCCAGGCAGCCAATCCTCTGTGAGGACTGAGACCTTCAAATTTTCAAATCAGGGCCTGCACAGTTTCCCAGCCAATCAAATAAGTGTCCTGAGGCATTCAAATTTGCATATTGGGGCCTTCGTGGCTTCTAAGCCAGCCAATCATATCTGAGGGCTGAGGAATTCAAATCCACAAATCAGGGCCTGCACAGCTTCCCAGCCAGCCAATCATGTATGTGGGCTCCAGGTATTCAAATTTGCATATTGGGGAATTCGTGGCTTCTAAGTCAACAAGTCATCCGTGTCATATATCTCTAAAAATTCATATTTTAATGATAAATTGTCAACACTTGAAGATTCCCCCATCTCTTCTGAACAAAACGGTGTAAGAATGACCGTTCTAGCTCCTACGGTTAGGAAATTATGGTCATTTGTTTGAGGGGAGTCGTCATTATGAGAAATAGACTGCAATGATCCTGTGTCTCTCTGTGCTGCGTGTGTAAAAAGGATGCACCTGTTTTGGAGGGAAAGAGTGCACAGGCTCTCTGATTGGTGGATTCAAATTCAGCAGCTCCCAGGCTGATCTAGAAACTCACTTTTCTCTCCCTGTGTGTGTGTGTGTGTGTGTGTGTGTGTGTGTGTGTGTGTGTGTGTGTGACAGAGAGAGAGAGAGAGAGAGAGAGAGAGAGAGAGAGAGAAAGGCTTTTAATGGGATGATCTCATTCTAAGATTTAAATTCAATATATTTAGACTGGTTGACTGAATTGGATCTTGTGTGTGGGTCTCTCTGTGCATGTGTGTTTCCTCATGTGTACATATTTGTGATTGTGTGGCTGTAATAAATTTTTTTGCAGATTTTTGTCATTTAACAAGTATATTTGAGGGACCCTCAGCATGTTCAGCATTTTTTCAGCTGTCCATTTTGCTTTTCCAATTTTTCTGTTTAACTTATTACTATTGTGCTAAATCATACTGTTTCTGCTATTTTATAAGATTTGTGCTTAATATACTATTTCTGCTTTTATAGGATTTGTGCTTAATATAGTATTTCTGCTAAATGTAGTATTTATGCTTAATCATACTATTTCTGCTTTTCATAGTATTTGTGCTTAATATAGTATTTCTGCTAAATTTAGTATTTCTGATTAATTATAGTTTTTCTACTAAATCATAGTACAGTATTTCTGCTTTTTATGGGATTTGTGCTAAAACAAAGTATTTCTACTAAATGTAGTATTTGTGCTTAATCATACCATTTCTGCTTTTTATAGGATTTGTGCTTAATATAGAATTTCTGCTAAATTATAGTATTTCTGCCAAATTATAATATTTGTGCTAAAACATAGTCTCAATTTAAAATTACAATATTCATAGTTCATCACAGTGTCTCTGGTAAATCACAATATTTCTGCTCTGTTGTACTATTTTTCTAAATCATAGTGTTTCTGTAATGTTTAAGTATTTTTGGCTAAATATATTCTTTCTGTTATCTTATACTATTTCTCCTAAATTCTTGTATTTTTGAGAAGTTATCATGTTTCTGGTAAGTTACAATATTTCTGCTAAATTCTGCTATGCTATTGTATTTCTGCCAAGTATTATGTTTCCTCTAAGATATTGCAGTTCTGCTAAGTTATTCCATTTTAGCAAACTTCTTTTGCTTCTGCAAAGTTTTTACAATTTCTGCAACTTTTCAGCTTTTTCAGCTACTTTTTGCATACAGCTTCAGCTTTAAGCATCCACACTGCATTTTCGCAGGAAATGCTAATTTTTCTAGTTATTCTTCAAGTTGCTTCCGTACACTTTTCGCCGTAGAACTACTTCCACAATTTTCAGCCGATTTTCACCGTTCAAATTTTAAACTATTCTGCTATTTTTGCTCTTTCCGGCTATGACTTTTGCTATTTTTTGCTATTATACTTTTTAAAATATTAAGCTTTTTTCCTTTAATTTGTCCCATTGAAATGAATGGGAAACTTCAGCAATTCTGCTAAAATTTGCTTGTTTTTGAAACTTAACTACTTCCTCATACTTTCACCTAGAACAACCATTCAAATTTTAAAATGTTCACAAATTATTGGGCTATTCAGGTATGATTCAGCTTTTTCAAATCTTTTACTGTTTTACTTTTATGCCTCTTAAAGTTTTGAGTTGCAAAATTGTGATTTTTCACAAAATACATGCGTTGTTATGGTTGCTATGCTCTTGGCTTCCAGTGTGACACTGAAGCTTTTTCAGTCTTCTCTTCGTGTCCGAACAACTGTTTGCTACTTGCTCAATTTTCACTCAACTTCCACAAATTATACATCAAAACGTAGGTATTTTTGCTGGCTTTCAGAAAATGTCACCATCATTGTTGTGGGATTTATATAATTTTGGCAAATCTCCTCAGACTAACACAAGGTCAGAAAACTCTCCATATAAAGTCAATGGAGAGTTTGTTCAAAATCACCGCTGCATTTCTGTAATGAGAGGCATATTCGAATCGTCATATCTCCTTAACGAAGCAAAGTTAAGACATGAGGCTTGTCCCGGTATATCTTCAGACACTCGTGACGCTCACAATTCAAGAATTATTTTCTCACCTATTACCGTTCTGAAATGAGTTGGACTTGTTTGAGGGTAGGAAATTTGTCCTTCGCTCAGATTTCTTCAGATTTCAAACTGTGGAAATGAACCACTTTTTTCTCTCGTCATAACTTTTTGTTGGATTTCCACAGAGACCTGAAAATTTCCATGATTGTTCACCAAACCCTGCTGTCTCTTACGGTGAAAGAATGATATCGATACTCCAAATAGATTTAGAGTTAGAAAGCGTTGTTTGAGGGCAAGTCAAGGCAGTTTTTGCTTCGCTCTACTCAGTTATGGTGCATTAGAAGTCAAATATCTTTAATAATTCATATTTTAATGATAAATTGTAAACACTGGAAGATTCCCCCATCTCTTCTGAACAAAACGGTGTAAGAATGACCGCTCTAGCCCCTACGGTTAGGAAATTATTTTCATTTGTTTGAGGGGAGTCCTCACTATGAGAAATAGGCTGCAATAATCCTGTGCCTCTCTGTGCTGCGTGTGTAAAAAGAGGCACATGTTTTGGCGGGAAAAAGTACACAGGCTCTCTGATTGGTGGATTCAAATTCAGCAGCTCCCAGGCTGACCTAGAAACTTACTTCTCTCTCCCTGTGCATTTTTTTTGCTGATTTTTTCATTTAACAAGTATATTTGAGGGACCCTCAGCATGTTCAGCATTTTTTCAGCTGTCCATTTTGCTTTTCCAATTTTTCTGTTTAACTTATTACTATTGTGCTAAATAATACTATTTCTGCTATTTTATAAGATTTGTGCCTAATATAGTATTTCTGCTAAATTACAATATTTCTGCTTTTTATACTATTTGTGCTAAAACATAGTATTTCTACTAAATGTAGTATTTATGCTTAATCATACTATTTCTGCTTTTTATGGGATTTGTGCCTAATATAGTATTTCTGCTTTTTATAGGATTTTTGCTCAAACATAGTATTTCTACTAAATGTAGTGTTTATGCTTAATCATCCTATTTTTGCTTTTTATAGGATTTGTGCTTAATATAGTATTTCTGCTAAATTATAGTATTTCTGCTTTTTATAGTATTTGTGCTAAAACATAGTATTTCTACTAAATGTAGTATTTATGCTTAATCATAGTATTTCTATATATTTCTGCCAGGTCCCCAGGCAGCCAATCCTCTGTGAGGACTGAGAAATTCAAATTTTCAAATCAGGGCCTGCACGGCTTCCCAGCCAATCATATATGTGTCCTGAGGCATTCAAATTTGCATATTGGGGCCTTCATGGCTTCTAAGCCAGCCAATCATATCTGAGGGCTGAGGAATTCAAATCCACAAATCAGGGCCTGCACAGCTTCCCAGCCAGCCAATCATGTATGTGGGCTCCAGGTATTCAAATTTGCATATTGGGGAATTCGTGGCTTCTAAGTCAACAAGTCATCCATGTCATATATCTCTAAAAATTCATATTTTAATGATAAATTGTCAACACTTGAAGATTCCCCCATCTCTTCTGAACAAAACGGTGTAAGAATGACCGCTCTAGCCCCTATGGTTAGGAAATTATGGTCATTTGTTTGAGGGGAATCCTCACTATGTGAAATAAACTGAAAGAAGCAGGTCTATGTCTCTGTGCTGCGTGTGTAAAAAGATGCACCTGTTTTGGCGGGAAAACGTAAACAGCCTCTCTGATTGGTGGATTCAAATTCAGCAGCTCCCAGGCTGACCTAGAAACTTAGTCCTCTCTCCCTGTGTGTGTGTGTGTGTGTGTGTGTGTGTGTGTGTGTGTGTGTGTGTGTGTGTGTGTGTTTAGTGGGAGAGAGAGGACCCTGCCCTTATTTGACAGCATGTCATTGTAGGATTTAAATTGAACATAGTTAGACTGGTTGACTGGATTAGAGCCTGTGTTTGTGTGTCCCTCTGTGCATTTGTGTTTCAATAAGTTATTACTATTCTGCTAAATCATAGTATTTCTGGTACTTTTCGGTACTTGTGCTAAATACAGTATTTCTGCTAAATCATACTATTTCTGCTTTTCATAGGATTTGTGCTTAATATAGTATTTCTGCTAAATTATAGTTTTTCTTCTTTTTATAATATTTGTGCTAAAACATAGTATTTCTACTAAATGTAGTATTTATGCTTAATAATAGTATTTCTATATATTTCTGCCAGGTCCCCAGGCAGCCAATCCTCTGTGAGGACTGAGACATTCAAATTTTCAAATCAGGGCCTGCACAGTTTCCCAGCCAATCAAATAAGTGTCCTGAGGCATTCAAATTTGCATATTGGGGCCTTCTTCTAAGCCAGCCAATCATATCTGAGGGCTGAGGAATTCAAATCCACAAATCAGGGCCTGCACGGCTTCCCAGCCAGCCAATCACATATGTGGTCTCAGGCATTCAAATTTGCATATTGGGGAATTCGTGGCTTCTAAGTCAACAAGTCATCCATGTCATATATCTCTAAAAATTCATATTTTAATATTAAATTGTCAACACTTGAAGATTCCCCCATCTCTTCTGAACAAAACGGTGTAAGAATGACCGTTCTAGCCCCTACGGTTAGGAAATTACGGTCATTTGTTTGAGGGGAGTCGTCACTATGAGAAATAGACTGCAAAAATCCTGTGTCTCTCTGTGCTGCTGCGTGTGTAAACAGATGCACCTGTTTTGGTGGGGAAAAGTGCACAGCCTCTCTGATTGGTGGATTCAAATTCACCAGCTCCCAGGCTGACCTAGAAACTTACTTCTCTCTCCCTGTGTGTCTGTGTGTGTGTGTGTGTGTCTGTGTGTGACAGAGAGAGAGAGAGAGAGAGAGAGAGAGAGAGAGAGAGAAAGGCTTTTAATGGGATGATCTCATTCTAAGATTTAAATTCAATATATTCAGACTGGTTGACTGAATTGGATCTTGTGTGTGGGTCTCTCTGTGCATGTGTGTTTCCTCATGTGTACATATTTGTGATTGTGTGGCTGTAATAAATGTTTTTGCAGATTTTTGTCATTTAACAAGTATATTTGAGGGACCCTCAGCATGTTCAGCATTTTTTCAGCTGTCCATTTTGCTTTTCCAATTTTTCTGTTTAACTTATTACTATTGTGCTAAATCATACTATTTCTGCTATTTTATAAGATTTGTGCTTAATATACTATTTCTGCTTTTATAGGATTTGTGCTTAATATAGTATTTCTGCTTTTTGTAGTATTTATGCTTAATCATACTATTTCTGCTTTTCATAGTATTTGTGCTTAATATAGTATTTCTGCTAAATTTAGTATTTCTGATTAATTATAGTTTTTCTACTAAATCATAGTACAGTATTTCTGCTTTTTATGGGATTTGTGCTAAAACAAAGTATTTCTACTAAATGTAGTATTTGTGCTTAATCATACCATTTCTGCTTTTTATAGGATTTGTGCTTAATATGGTATTTCTGCTAAATTATAGTATTTCTGCCAAATTATAATATTTGTGCTAAAACATAGTCTCAATTTAAAATTACAATATTCATAGTTCATCACAGTGTCTCTGGTAAATCACAATATTTCTGCTCTGTTGTACTATTTTTCTAAATCATAGTGTTTCTGTAATGTTTAAGTATTTTTGGCTAAATATATTCTTTCTGTTATCTTATACTATTTCTCCTAAATTCTTGTATTTTTGAGAAGTTATCATGTTTCTGGTAAGTTACAATATTTCTGCTAAATTCTGCTATGCTATTGTATTTCTGCCAAGTATTATGTTTCCTCTAAGATATTGCAGTTCTGCTAAGTTATTCCATTTTAGCAAACTTCTTTTGCTTCTGCAAAGTTTTTACAATTTCTGCAACTTTTCAGCTTTTTCAGCTACTTTTTGCATACAGCTTCAGCTTTAAGCATCCACACTGCATTTTCGCAGGAAATGCAAATTTTTCTAGTTATTATTGTGTGGATGCTTTAAGCATCCACACTATTGAGTTCCTGTTTCTCTTTATTCTTTATACTTTATTCTAGTTGCTTCCGTACACTTTTCGCCGTTAAACTACTTCCACAATTTTCAGCCGATTTTCACCGTTCAAATTTTAAACTATTCAGCTATTTTTGCTAATTCCTGCTACGATTTTTGCTATTTTTAACTATTATACTTTTTAAAATATTAAGCTTTTTTCCTTTAATTTGTCCCATTGAAATGAATGGGAAACTTCAGCAATTCTGCTAAAATTTGCTTGTTTTTGAAACTTAACTACTTCCTCATATTTTCACCTAGAACAACCATTCAAACTTTAAAATGTTCACAAATTATTGGGCTATTCAGGTATGATTCAGCTTTTTCAAATCTTTTACTGTTTTACTTTTATGCCTCTTAAAGTTTTGAGTTGCAAAATTGTGATTTTTCACAAAATACATGTGTTGTTATGGTTGCTATGCTCTTGGCTTCCAGTGTGCCACTGAAGGTTTTGCAATTTTCACTTCATGTCCGAACAACTTCCTGCTACTTGCTCAATTTTCACTCAACTTCCACAAATTATACATCAAAACGTAGGTATTTTTGCTGGCTTTCAGAAAATGTCACCATCATTGTTGTGGGATTTATAGAATTTTTGCAAATCTCCTCAGACTAACACAAGGTCAGAAAACTCTCCATATAAAGTGAATGGAGAGCTTGTTCAAAATCACCGCTGGATTTCTGTAATGAGAGGCATATTCGAATCGTCATATCTCCTTAACGAAGCAAAGTTAAGACATGAGGCTTGTCCCCGAATATCTTCAGACACCCCTGACACTCACAATTCAAGAATTTCTTTCTCACCTATTACCGTTCTGAAATGAGTTGGACTTGTTTGAGGGTAGGAAATTCGTCCTTCGCTCAGATTTCTTCAGATTTCAAACTGTGGAAATGAACCACTTTTTTCTCTCGTCATAACTTTTTGTTGGATTTCCACAGAGACCTGAAAATTTCCATGATTGTTCACCAAAGCCTGCTGTCTCTTACGGTGAAAGAATGATATCGATACTCCAAATAGATTTCGAGTTAGAAAGCGTTGTTTGAGGGCAAGTCAAGGCAGTTTTTGCTTCGCTCTACTCAGTTATGGTGCATTACAAGTCAAATATCTTTAATAATTCATATTTTAATGATAAATTGTAAACACTGGAAGATTCCCCCATCTCTTCTGAACAAAACGGTGTAAGAATGACCGCTCTAGCCCCTACGGTTTGGAAATTATGGTCATTTGTTTGAGGGGAGTCCTCACTATGAGAAATAGGCTGCAATAATCCTGTGCCTCTCTGTGCTGCGTGTGTAAAAAGAGGCACATGTTTTGGCGGGAAAAAGTACACAGGCTCTCTGATTGGTGGATTCAAATTCAGCAGCTCCCAGGCTGACCTAGAAACTTACTTCTCTCTCCCTGTGCATTTTTTTGCTGATTTTTTCATTTAACAAGTATATTTGAGGGACCCTCAGCATGTTCAGCATTTTTTCAGCTGTCCATTTTGCTTTTCCAATTTTTCTGTTTAACTTATTACTATTGTGCTAAATAATACTATTTCTGCTATTTTATAAGATTTGTGCCTAATATAGTATTTCTGCTAAATTACAATATTTCTGCTTTTTATACTATTTGTGCTAAAACATAGTATTTCTACTAAATGTAGTATTTATGCTTAATCATACTATTTCTGCTTTTTATGGGATTTGTGCCTAATATAGTATTTCTGCTTTTTATAGGATTTTTGCTCAAACATAGTATTTCTACTAAATGTAGTGTTTATGCTTAATCATCCTATTTCTGCTTTTTATAGGATTTGTGCTTAATATAGTATTTCTGCTAAATTATAGTATTTCTGCTTTTTATAGTATTTGTGCTAAAACATAGTATTTCTACTAAATGTAGTATTTATGCTTAATCATAGTATTTCTATATATTTCTGCCAGGTCCCCAGGCAGCCAATCCTCTGTGAGGACTGAGAAATTCAAATTTTCAAATCAGGGCCTGCACGGCTTCCCAGCCAATCATATATGTGTCCTGAGGCATTCAAATTTGCATATTGGGGCCTTCATGGCTTCTAAACCAGCCAATCATATCTGAGGGCTGAGGAATTCAAATCCACAAATCAGGGCCTGCACGGCTTCCCAGCCAGCCAATCATATATGTGGTCTCAGGCATTCATATTTGCATATTGGGGAATTCGTGGCTTCTAAGTCAACAAGTCATCCATGTCATATATCTCTAAAAATTCACATTTTAATGATAAATTGTTAACACTGGAAGATTCCCCCATCTCTTCTGAACAAAACAGTGTAAGAATGACCGCTCTAGCCCCTACGGTTAGGAAATTATGGTCATTTGTTTGAGGGGAGTCCTCACTATGAGAAATAGGCTGCAATAATCCTGTGCCTCTCTGTGCTGCTGCGTGTGTAAAAAGATGCACCTGTTTTGGCGGGAAAACGTAAACAGCCACTCTGATTGGTGGATTTAAATTCGGCAGCTCTCTCCCTCTCTGTGTGTGTGTGTGTGTGTGTGTGTGTGTGTGTGTGTGTGTGTGTGTGTGTGTGTGTGTGTGTGTTTAGTGGGAGAGAGAGGACCCTGCCCTTATTTGGCAGCATGTCATTGTAGGATTTAAATTGAATATAGTTAGACTGGTTGACTGGATTAGAGCCTGTGTTTGTGTGTCCCTCTGTGCATTTGTGTTTCAATAAGTTATTACTATTCTGCTAAATCATAGTATTTCTGGTACTTTTCGGTACTTGTGCTAAATACAGTATTTCTGCTAAATCATACTATTTCTGCTTTTCATAGGATTTATGCCTAATATAGTATTTCTGCTAAATTATAGTATTTCTGCTTTTTATAGGATTTGTGCCTAACATAGTATTTCTGCTAAATTATAGTATTTCTGCTTTTTATAGGATTTGTGCTTAACATAGTATTTCTGCTAAATTATAGTATTTCTGCTTTTTATACTATTTGTTCTAAATTATAGTATTTCTGCTTTTTATAGGATTTGTGCTTAATATAGTATTTCTGCTAAATTATAGTTTTTCTTCTTTTTATAATATTTGTGCTAAAACATAGTATTTCTACTAAATGTAGTATTTATGCTTAATAATAGTATTTCTATATATTTCTGCCAGGTCCCCAGGCAGCCAATCCTCTGTGAGGACTGAGACATTCAAATTTTCAAATCAGGGCCTGCACAGTTTCCCAGCCAATCAAATAAGTGTCCTGAGGCATTCAAATTTGCATATTGGGGCCTTCGTGGCTTCTAAGCCAGCCAATCATATCTGAGGGCTGAGGAATTCAAATCCACAAATCAGGGCCTGCACGGCTTCCCAGCCAGCCAATCACATATGTGGTCTCAGGCATTCAAATTTGCATATTGGGGAATTCGTGGCTTCTAAGTCAACAAGTCATCCATGTCATATATCTCTAAAAATTCATATTTTAATGATAAATTGTCAACACTTGAAGATTCCCCCATCTCTTCTGAACAAAACGGTGTAAGAATGACCGTTCTAGCTCCTACGGTTAGGAAATTATGGTCATTTGTTTGAGGGGAGTCGTCATTATGAGAAATAGACTGCAATGATCCTGTGTCTCTCTGTGCTGCGTGTGTAAAAAGGATGCACCTGTTTTGGAGGGAAAGAGTGCACAGGCTCTCTGATTGGTGGATTCAAATTCAGCAGCTCCCAGGCTGACCTAGAAACTCACTTTTCTCTCCCTGTGTGTGTGTGTGTGTGTGTGTGTGTGTGTGTGTGTGTGTGTGTGTGTGTGTGTGTGTGTGTGTGTGTGACAGAGAGAGAGAGAGAGAGAAAGGCTTTTAATGGGATGATCTCATTCTAAGATTCAAATTCAATATATTTAGACTGGTTGACTGAATTGGATCTTGTGTGTGTGTCTCTCTGTGCATGTGTGTTTTCTTATGTGTACATATTTGTGATTGTGTGGCTGTTATAGATTTTTTTGCTGATTTTTTTCATTTAACAAGTATAGTTGAGGGACCTTCAGCATGTTCATCATTTTTTCAGCTGTCCATTTTTGCTTTTCCAATTTTTCTGTTTAAGTTATTACTATTGTGCTAAATCATACTATTTCTGCTATTTTATAAGATTTGTGCCAAATACCGTATTTCTGCCAAATATAGTATTTCTGATTAATTATAGTTTTTTCTACCAAATCATAGTACAGTATTTCTGCTTTTTATAGGGTTTGTGCTTAATATAGTATTTCTGCTAAATTATAGTATTTCTGCTTTTTATAGTATTTGTGCTAAATTATAGTATTTCTGCCAAATTATAATATTTGTGCTAAAACATAGTCTTAATTTAAAATTACAATATTCATAGTTCATCACAGTGTCTCTGATAAATCACAATATTTCTGCTCTGTTGTACTATTTTTCTAAATCATAGTGTTTCTGTAATGTTTAAGTATTTTTGGCTAAATATATTCTTTCTGTTATCTTATACTATTTCTCCTAAATTCTTGTATTTTTGAGAAGTTATCATGTTTCTGGTAAGTTACAATATTTCTGCTAAATTCTGCTATGCTATTGTATTTCTGCCAAGTATTATGTTTCCTCTAAGATATTGCAGTTCTGCTAAGTTATTCCATTTTAGCAAACTTCTTTTGCTTCTGCAAAGTTTTTACAATTTCTGCAACTTTTCAGCTTTTTCAGCTACTTTTTGCATACAGCTTCAGCTTTAAGCATCCACACTGCATTTTCGCAGGAAATGCAAATTTTTCTAGTTATTCTTCAAGTTGCTTCCGTACACTTTTCGCCGTAGAACTACTTCCACAATTTTCAGCCGATTTTCACCGTTCAAATTTTAAACTATTCAGCTATTTTTGCTCTTTCCGGCTATGACTTTTGCTATTTTTAACTATTATACTTTTTAAAATATTCCACTTTTTTCCTTTAATTTGTCCCATTGAAATGAATGGGAAACTTCAGCAATTCTGCTAAAATTTGCTTGTTTTTGAACTCTAACTACTTCCTCATACTTTCACCTAGAACAACCATTCAAATTTTAAAATGTTCACAAATTATTGGGCTATTCAGGTATGATTCAGCTTTTTCAAATCTTTTACTGTTTTACTTTTATGCCTCTTAAAGTTTTGAGTTGCAAAATTGTGATTTTTCACAAAATACATGCGTTGTTATGGTTGCTATGCTCTTGGCTTCCAGTGTGCCACTGAAGCTTTTGCAGTCTTCTCTTCATGTCCGAACAACTGTTTGCTACTTGCTCAATATTCACTCAACTTCCACAAATTATACATCAAAACGTAGGTATTTTTGCTGGCTTTCAGAAAATGTCACTATCATTGTTGTGGTATTCATAGAACTTTCGCAAATCTCCTCAGACTAACACAAGGTCAGAAAACTCTCCATATAAAGTCAATGGAGAGTTTGTTCAAAATCACCGCTGCATTTCTGTAATGAGAGGCATATTCGAATCGTCATATCTCCTTAACGAAGCAAAGTTAAGACATGAGGCTTGTCCCGGCATATCTTCAGACACTCCTGACGCTCACAATTCAAGAATTTCTTTCTCAACTATTACCGTTCTGAAATGAGTTGGACTTGTTTGAGGGTAGGAAATTCGTCCTTCGCTCAGATTTCTTCAGATTTCAAACTGTGGAAATGAACCACTTTTTTCTCTCGTCATAACTTTTTGTTGGATTTCCACAGAGACCTGAAAATTTCCATGATTGTTCACCAAAGCCTGCTGTCTCTTACGGTGAAAGAATGATATCGATACTCCAAATAGATTTCAAGTTACAAAGCGTTGTTTGAGGGCAAGTCAAGGCAGTTTTTGCTTCGCTCTACTCAGTTATGGTGCATTAGAAGTCAAATATCTTTAATAATTCATATTTTAATGATAAATTGTAAACACTGGAAGATTCCCCCATGTCTTCTGAACAAAACGGTGTAAGAATGACCGTTCTAGCCCCTACGGTTAGGAAATTATGGTCATTTGTTTGAGGGGAGTCGTCACTATGAGAAATAGACTGCAATAATCCTGTGCCTCTCTCTGCTGCGTGTGTAAAAAGATGCACCTTTTTTGGCGGGAAAACGTAAACAGCCACTCTGATTGGTGGATTTAAATTCGGCAGCTCTCTCCCTCTGTGTGTGTGTGTGTGTGTGTGTGTGTGTGTGTGTGTGTGTGTGTGTGTTTAGTGGGAGAGAGAGAACCCTACCCTTATTTGGCAGCATGTCATTGTAGGATTTAAATTGAATATAGTTAGACTGATTGACTGGATTAGAGCCTGTGTTTGTGTGTCCCTCTCTGCATTTCTGTTTCAATATGCCTCCATATTTGTAATTTTGTAAGTTATTGCTATTCTGCTAAATCATAGTATTTCTGGTACTTTTCGGTACTTGTGCTAAATACAGTATTTCTGCTAAATTATAGTATTTCTGCTTTATTATACTATTTGTGCTAAAACATAGTATTTCTACTAAATGTAGTATTTCTGCTTTTTATACTATTTGTGCTAAATTATAATATTTCTGCTTTTTATACTATTTGTGCTAAATTATAATATTTCTGCTTTTTATACTATTTGTGCTAAATTATAATATTTCTGCTTTTTATACTATTTGTGCTAAAACATAGTATTTCTACTAAATGTAGTATTTCTGCTTTTTATACTATTTGTGCTAAATTATAATATTTCTGCTTTTTATACTATTTGTGCTAAATTATAATATTTCTGCTTTTTATACTATTTGTGCTAAATTATAATATTTCTGCTTTTTATACTATTTGTGCTAAAACATAGTATTTCTACTAAATGTAGTATTTATGCTTAATCATACTATTTCTGCTTTTTATAGGATTTTTGCCTAATATAGTATTTCTGCTTTTTGTAGGATTTGTGCTTAATATAGTATTTCTGCTAAATTATAGTATTTCTGCTTTTTATAGTATTTGTGCTAAAACATAGTATTTCTACTAAATGTAGTATTTATGCTTAATCATAGTATTTCTATATATTTCTGCCAGGTCCCCAGGCAGCCAATCCTCTGTGAGGACTTAGACATTCAAATTTTCAAATCAGGGCCTGCACGGTTTCCCAGCCAATCATATATGTGTCCTGAGGCATTCAAATTTGCATATTGGGGCCTTCATGGCTTCTAAGCCAGCCAATCATATCTGAGGGCTGAGGAATTCAAATCCACAAATCAGGGCCTGCATGGCTTCCCAGGCAGCCAATCATATATGTGGTCTCAGGCATTCAAATTTGCATATTGGGGGAATTCGTGGCTTCTAAGTCAACAAGTCATCCATGTCGTATATCTCTAAAAATTCACATTTTAATGATAAATTGTTAACACTGGAAGATTCCCCCATCTCTTCTGAACAAAACGGTGTAAGAATGACCGCTCTAGCCCCTACGGTTAGGAAATTATGGTCATTTGTTTGAGGGGAGTCCTCACTATGAGAAATAGGCTGCAATAATCCTGTGCCTCTCTCTGCTGCGTGTGTAAAAAGATGCACCTGTTTTGGCGGGAAAAAGTACACAGGCTCTCTGATTGGTGGATTCAAATTCAGCAGCTCCCAGGCTGACCTAGAAACTTACTTCTCTCTCCCTGTGCATTTTTTTGCTGATTTTTTCATTTAACAAGTATATTTGAGGGACCCTCAGCATGTTCAGCATTTTTTCAGCTGTCCATTTTGCTTTTCCAATTTTTCTGTTTAACTTATTACTATTGTGCTAAATCATACTGTTTCTGCTATTTCATAAGATTTGTGCTTAATATAGTATTTCTGCTTTTAATAGGATTTGTGCTTAATATAGTATTTCTGCTTTTTATAGAATTTGTGCTTACTATAGTATTTCTGCTTTTTATAGAATTTGTGCTTAATATAGTATTTCTGCTTTTTATAGGATTTGTGCTTAATATAGTATTTCTGCTAAATTATAGTATTTCTGCTTTTTATAGAATTTGTGCTTAATATAGTATTTCTGCTTTTTATATGATTTGTGCTTAATATGGTATTTCTGCTAAATTATAGTATTTCTGCTTTTTATAGTATTTGTGCTAAAACATAGTATTTCTACTAAATGTAGTATTTATGCTTAATCATAGTATTTCTATATATTTCTGCCAGGTCCCCAGGCAGCCAATCCTCTGTGAGGACTTAGACATTCAAATTTTCAAATCAGGGCCTGCACGGTTTCCCAGCCAATCATATATGTGTCCTGAGGCATTCAAATTTGCATATTGGGGACTTCGTGGCTTCTAAGCCAGCCAATCATATCTGAGGGCTGAGGAATTCAAATCCACAAATCAGGGCCTGCACAGCTTCCCAGCCAGCCAATCATGTATGTGGGCTCCAGGCATTCAAATTTGCATATTGGGGAATTCGTGGCTTCTAAGTCAACAAGTCATCCGTGTCATATATCTCTAAAAATTCATATTTTAATGATAAATTGTCAACACTTGAAGATTCCCCCATCTCTTCTGAACAAAACGGTGTAAGAATGACCGTTCTAGCTCCTACGGTTAGGAAATTATGGTCATTTGTTTGAGGGGAGTCATCATTATGAGAAATAGACTGCAATGATCCTGTGTCTCTCTGTGCTGCGTGTGTAAAAAGGATGCACCTGTTTTGGAGGGAAAGAGTGCACAGGCTCTCTGATTGGTGGATTCAAATTCAGCAGCTCCCAGGCTGACCTAGAAACTCACTTTTCTCTCCCTGTGTGTGTGTGTGTGTGTGTGTGTGTGTGTGTGTGTGTGTGTGTGTGTGTGTGTGTGTGTGTGTGTGACAGAGAGAGAGAGAGAGAGAGAGAAAGGCTTTTAATGGGATGATCTCATTCTAAGATTCAAATTCAATATATTTAGACTGGTTGACTGAATTG
Source organism: Copadichromis virginalis (assembly GCF_057382275.1). NCBI lineage: Eukaryota > Metazoa > Chordata > Actinopteri > Cichliformes > Cichlidae > Copadichromis > Copadichromis virginalis. The sequence goes on from NC_140636.1 coordinate 17,241,068, forward strand.
GATCTTGTGTGTGTGTGTTTTCTTATGTGTACATATTTGTGATTGTGTGGCTGTTATAGATTTTTTTGCTGATTTTTTTCATTTAACAAGTATAGTTGAGGGACGTTCAGCATGTTCATCATTTTTTCAGCTGTCCATTTTTGCTTTTCCAATTTTTCTGTTTAAGTTATTACTATTGTGCTAAATCATACTATTTCTGCTATTTTATAAGATTTGTGCCAAATACCGTATTTCTGCCAAATATAGTATTTCTGATTAATTATAGTTTTTTCTACCAAATCATAGTACAGTATTTCTGCTTTTTATAGGGTTTGTGCTTAATAAAGTATTTCTGCTAAATTATAGTATTTCTGCTTTTTATAGTATTTGTGCTAAATTATAGTATTTCTGCCAAATTATAATATTTGTGCTAAAACATAGTCTTAATTTAAAATTACAATATTCATAGTTCATCACAGTGTCTCTGGTAAATCACAATATTTCTGCTCTGTTGTACTATTTTTCTAAATCATAGTGTTTCTGTAATGTTTAAGTATTTTTGGCTAAATATATTCTTTCTGTTATCTTATACTATTTCTCCTAAATTCTTGTATTTTTGAGAAGTTATCATGTTTCTGGTAAGTTACAATATTTCTGCTAAATTCTGCTATGCTATTGTATTTCTGCCAAGTATTATGTTTCCTCTAAGATATTGCAGTTCTGCTAAGTTATTCCATTTTAGCAAACTTCTTTTGCTTCTGCAAAGTTTTTACAATTTCTGCAACTTTTCAGCTTTTTCAGCTAGTTTTTGCATACAGCTTCAGCTTTAAGCATCCACACTGCATTTTCGCAGGAAATGCAAATTTTTCTAGTTCTTTATTGTGTGGATGCTTTAAGCATCCACACTATTGAGTTCCTGTTTCTCTTTATTCTTTATTGTGTGGATGCTTTAAGCATCCACACTATTGAGTTCCTGTTTCTCTTTATTCTTTATTATTATTATTATTATTCTTAGGACTTCCGTACACTTTTCGCCGTAGAACTACTTCCACAATTTTCAGCCGATTTTCACCGTTCAAATTTTAAACTATTCAGCTATTTTTGCTCTTTCCGGCTATGACTTTTGCTATTTTTAACTATTATACTTTTTAAAATATTCCACTTTTTTCCTTTAATTTGTCCCATTGAAATGAATGGGAAACTTCAGCAATTCTGCTAAAATTTGCTTGTTTTTGAAACTTAACTACTTCCTCATACTTTCACCTAGAACAACCATTCAAATTTTAAAATGTTCACAAATTATTGGGCTATTCAGGTATGATTCAGCTTTTTCAAATCTTTTACTGTTTTACTTTTATGCCTCTTAAAGTTTTCAGTTGCAAAATTGTGATTTTTCACAAAATACATGCGTTGTTATGGTTGCTATGCTCTTGGCTTCCAGTGTGTCACTGAAGGTTTTGCAGTCTTCTCTTCATGTCCGAACAACTGTTTGCTACTTGCTCAATTTTCACTCAACTTCCACAAATTATACATCAAAACGTAGGTATTTTTGCTGGCTTTCAGAAAATGTCACTATCATTGTTGTGGTATTCATAGAACTTTCGCAAATCTCCTCAGACTAACACAAGGTCAGAAAACTCTCCATATAAAGTCAATGGAGAGTTTGTTCAAAATCACCGCTGCATTTCTGGAATGAGAGGCATATTCGAATCGTCATATCTCCTTAACGAAGCAAAGTTAAGACATGAGGCTTGTCCCCGAATATCTTCAGACACTCCTGACGCTCACAATTCAAGAATTTCTTTCTCAACTATTACCGTTCTGAAATGAGTTGGACTTGTTTGAGGGTAGGAAATTCGTCCTTCGCTCAGATTTCTTCAGATTTCAAAGTCTGGAAATGAACCACTTTTTTCTCTCGTCATAACTTTTTGTTGGATTTCCACAGAGACCTGAAAATTTCCATGATTGTTCACCAAAGCCTGCTGTCTCTTACGGTGAAAGAATGATATCGATACTCCAAATAGATTTCAAGTTACAAAGCGTTGTTTGAGGGCAAGTCAAGGCAGTTTTTGCTTCGCTCTACTCAGTTATGGTGCATTAGAAGTCAAATATCTTTAATAATTCATATTTTAATGATAAATTGTAAACACTGGAAGATTCCCCCATGTCTTCTGAACAAAACGGTGTAAGAATGACCGTTCTAGCCCCTACGGTTAGGAAATTATGGTCATTTGTTTGAGGGGAGTCGTCACTATGAGAAATAGACTGCAATAATCCTGTGCCTCTCTCTGCTGCGTGTGTAAAAAGATGCACCTTTTTTGGCGGGAAAACGTAAACAGCCACTCTGATTGGTGGATTTAAATTCGGCAGCTCTCTCCCTCTGTGTCTGTCTGTGTGTGTGTGTGTGTGTGTGTGTGTGTGTGTGTTTAGTGGGAGAGAGAGGACCCTGCCCTTATTTGGCAGCATGTCATTGTAGGATTTAAATTGAATATAGTTAGACTGATTGACTGGATTAGAGCCTGTGTTTGTGTGTCCCTCTCTGCATTTCTGTTTCAATATGCCTCCATATTTGTAATTTTGTAAGTTATTGCTATTCTGCTAAATCATAGTATTTCTGGTACTTTTCGGTACTTGTGCTAAATACAGTATTTCTGCTAATTTATAGTGTTTCTGCTTTATTATACTATTTGTGCTAAAACATAGTATTTCTACTAAATGTAGTATTTCTGCTTTTTATACTATTTGTGCTAAATTATAATATTTCTGCTTTTTATACTATTTGTGCTAAATTATAATATTTCTGCTTTTTATACTATTTGTGCTAAATTATAATATTTCTGCTTTTTATACTATTTGTGCTAAAACATAGTATTTCTACTAAATGTAGTATTTCTGCTTTTTATACTATTTGTGCTAAATTATAATATTTCTGCTTTTTATACTATTTGTGCTAAATTTTAATATTTCTGCTTTTTATACTATTTGTGCTAAATTATAATATTTCTGCTTTTTATACTATTTGTGCTAAAACATAGTATTTCTACTAAATGTAGTATTTATGCTTAATCATACTATTTCTGCTTTTTATAAGATTTGTGCCTAATATAGTATTTCTGCTTTTTATAGGATTTGTGCTTAATAATATAGTATTTTTGCTAAATTATAGTATTTCTGCTTTTTATAGTATTTGTGCTAAAACATAGTATTTCTACTAAATGTAGTATTTATGCTTAATCATAGTATTTCTATATATTTCTGCCATGTCCCCAGGCAGCCAATCCTCTGTGAGGACTTAGACATTCAAATTTTCAAATCAGGGCCTGCACGGTTTCCCAGCCAATCATATATGTGTCCTGAGGCATTCAAATTTGCATATTGGGGCCTTCATGGCTTCTAAGCCAGCCAATCATATCTGAGGGCTGAGGAATTCAAATCCACAAATCAGGGCCTGCACGGCTTCCCAGGCAGCCAATCATATATGTGGCCTCAGGCATTCAAATTTGCATATTGGGGGAATTCGTGGCTTCTAAGTCAACAAGTCATCCATGTCGTATATCTCTAAAAATTCATATTTTAATGATAAATTGTTAACACTGGAAGATTCCCCCATCTCTTCTGAACAAAACGGTGTAAGAATGACCGCTCTAGCCCCTACGGTTTGGAAATTATGGTCATTTGTTTGAGGGGAGTCCTCACTATGAGAAATAGGCTGCAATAATCCTGTGCCTCTCTCTGCTGCGTGTGTAAAAAGATGCACCTGTTTTGGCGGGAAAAAGTACACAGGCTCTCTGATTGGTGGATTCAAATTCAGCAGCTCCCAGGCTGACCTAGAAACTTACTTCTCTCTCCCTGTGCATTTTTTTGCTGATTTTTTCATTTAACAAGTATATTTGAGGGACCCTCAGCATGTTCAGCATTTTTTCAGCTGTCCATTTTGCTTTTCCAATTTTTCTGTTTAACTTATTACTATTGTGCTAAATCATACTGTTTCTGCTATTTCATAAGATTTGTGCTTAATATAGTATTTCTGCTTTTAATAGGATTTGTGCTTAATATAGTATTTCTGCTTTTTATAGAATTTGTGCTTAATATAGTATTTCTGCTTTTTATAGAATTTGTGCTTAATATAGTATTTCTGCTTTTTATAGGATTTGTGCTTAATATAGTATTTCTGCTAAATGATAGTATTTCTGCTTTTTATAGTATTTGTGCTAAAACATAGTATTTCTACTAAATGTAGTATTTATGCTTAATCATAGTATTTCTATATATTTCTGCCAGGTCCCCAGGCAGCCAATCCTCTGTGAGGACTTAGACATTCAAATTTTCAAATCAGGTCCTGCACGGTTTCCCAGCCAATCATATATGTGTCCTGAGGCATTCAAATTTGCATATTGGGGACTTCATGGCTTCTAAGCCAGCCAATCATATCTGAGGGCTGAGGAATTCAAATCCACAAATCAGGGCCTGCACAGCTTCCCAGCCAGCCAATCATGTATGTGGGCTCCAGGCATTCAAATTTGCATATTGGGGAATTCGTGGCTTCTAAGTCAACAAGTCATCCATGTCGTATATCTCTAAAAATTCATATTTTAATGATAAATTGTTAACACTGGAAGATTCCCCCATCTCTTCTGAACAAAACGGTGTAAGAATGACCGCTCTAGCCCCTACGGTTTGGAAATTATGGTCATTTGTTTGAGGGGAGTCCTCACTATGAGAAATAGGCTGCAATAATCCTGTGCCTCTCTCTGCTGCGTGTGTAAAAAGATGCACCTGTTTTGGCGGGAAAAAGTACACAGGCTCTCTGATTGGTGGATTCAAATTCAGCAGCTCCCAGGCTGACCTAGAAACTTACTTCTCTCTCCCTGTGCATTTTTTTGCTGATTTTTTCATTTAACAAGTATATTTGAGGGACCCTCAGCATGTTCAGCATTTTTTCAGCTGTCCATTTTGCTTTTCCAATTTTTCTGTTTAACTTATTACTATTGTGCTAAATCATACTGTTTCTGCTATTTCATAAGATTTGTGCTTAATATAGTATTTCTGCTTTTAATAGGATTTGTGCTTAATATAGTATTTCTGCTTTTTATAGAATTTGTGCTTAATATAGTATTTCTGCTTTTTATAGAATTTGTGCTTAATATAGTATTTCTGCTTTTTATAGGATTTGTGCTTAATATAGTATTTCTGCTAAATGATAGTATTTCTGCTTTTTATAGTATTTGTGCTAAAACATAGTATTTCTACTAAATGTAGTATTTATGCTTAATCATAGTATTTCTATATATTTCTGCCAGGTCCCCAGGCAGCCAATCCTCTGTGAGGACTTAGACATTCAAATTTTCAAATCAGGTCCTGCACGGTTTCCCAGCCAATCATATATGTGTCCTGAGGCATTCAAATTTGCATATTGGGGACTTCATGGCTTCTAAGCCAGCCAATCATATCTGAGGGCTGAGGAATTCAAATCCACAAATCAGGGCCTGCACAGCTTCCCAGCCAGCCAATCATGTATGTGGGCTCCAGGCATTCAAATTTGCATATTGGGGAATTCGTGGCTTCTAAGTCAACAAGTCATCCGTGTCATATATCTCTAAAAATTCATATTTTAATGATAAATTGTCAACACTTGAAGATTCCCCCATCTCTTCTGAACAAAACGGTGTAAGAATGACCGTTCTAGCTCCTACGGTTAGGAAATTATGGTCATTTGTTTGAGGGGAGTCATCATTATGAGAAATAGACTGCAATGATCCTGTGTCTCTCTGTGCTGCGTGTGTAAAAAGGATGCACCTGTTTTGGAGGGAAAGAGTGCACAGGCTCTCTGATTGGTGGATTCAAATTCAGCAGCTCCCAGGCTGACCTAGAAACTCACTTTTCTCTCCCTGTGTGTGTGTGTGTGTGTGTGTGTGTGTGTGTGTGTGTGTGTGTGTGTGTGTGTGTGACAGAGAGAGAGAGAGAGAGAGAGAAAGGCTTTTAATGGGATGATCTCATTCTAAGATTCAAATTCAATATATTTAGACTGGTTGACTGAATTGGATCTTGTGTGTGTGTCTCTCTGTGCATGTGTGTTTTCTTATGTGTACATATTTGTGATTGTGTGGCTGTTATAGATTTTTTTGCTGATTTTTTTCATTTAACAAGTATAGTTGAGGGACGTTCAGCATGTTCATCATTTTTTCAGCTGTCCATTTTTGCTTTTCCAATTTTTCTGTTTAAGTTATTACTATTGTGCTAAATCATACCATTTCTGCTATTTTATAAGATTTGTGCCAAATACCGTATTTCTGCCAAATATAGTATTTCTGATTAATTATAGTTTTTTCTACCAAATCATAGTACAGTATTTCTGCTTTTTATAGGGTTTGTGCTTAATAAAGTATTTCTGCTAAATTATAGTATTTCTGCTTTTTATAGTATTTGTGCTAAATTATAGTATTTCTGCCAAATTATAATATTTGTGCTAAAACATAGTCTTAATTTAAAATTACAATATTCATAGTTCATCACAGTGTCTCTGGTAAATCACAATATTTCTGCTCTGTTGTACTATTTTTCTAAATCATAGTGTTTCTGTAATGTTTAAGTATTTTTGGCTAAATATATTCTTTCTGTTATCGTATACTATTTCTCCTAAATTCTTGTATTTTTGAGAAGTTATCATGTTTCTGGTAAGTTACAATATTTCTGCTAAATTCTGCTATGCTATTGTATTTCTGCCAAGTATTATGTTTCCTCTAAGATATTGCAGTTCTGCTAAGTTATTCCATTTTAGCAAACTTATTTTGCTTCTGCAAAGTTTTTACAATTTCTGCAACTTTTCAGCTTTTTCAGCTACTTTTTGCATACAGCTTCAGCTTTAAGCATCCACACTGCATTTTCGCAGGAAATGCAAATTTTTCTAGTTATTATTATTATTCTTAGGACTTCCGTACACTTTTCGCCGTAGAACTACTTCCACAATTTTCAGCCGATTTTCACCGTTCAAATTTTAAACTATTCAGCTATTTTTGCTAATGCCGGCTATGACTTTTGCTATTTTTAACTATTATACTTTTTAAAATATTCCACTTTTTTCCTTTAATTTGTCCCATTGAAATGAATGGGAAACTTCAGCAATTCTGCTAAAATTTGCTTGTTTTTGAAACTTAACTACTTCCTCATACTTTCACCTAGAACAACCATTCAAATTTTAAAATGTTCACAAATTATTGGGCTATTCAGGTATGATTCAGCTTTTTCAAATCTTTTACTGTTTTACTTTTATGCCTCTTAAAGTTTTGAGTTGCAAAATTGTGATTTTTCACAAAATACATGCGTTGTTATGGTTGCTATGCTCTTGGCTTCCAGTGTGCCACTGAAGCTTTTGCAGTCTTCTCTTCATGTCCGAACAACTGTTTGCTACTTGCTCAATTTTCACTCAACTTCCACAAATTATACATCAAAACGTAGGTATTTTTTCTGGCTTTCAGAAAATGTCACTATCATTGTTGTGGTATTCATAGAACTTTCGCAAATCTCCTCAGACTAACACAAGGTCAGAAAACTCTCCATATAAAGTCAATGGAGAGTTTGTTCAAAATCACCGCTGCATTTCTGTAATGAGAGGCATATTCGAATCGTCATATCTCCTTAACGAAGCAAAGTTAAGACATGAGGCTTGTCCCGGCATATCTTCAGACACTCCTGACGCTCACAATTCAAGAATTTCTTTCTCAACTATTACCGTTCTGAAATGAGTTGGACTTGTTTGAGGGTAGGAAATTCGTCCTTCGCTCAGATTTCTTCAGATTTCAAACCCTGGAAATGAACCACTTTTTTCTCTCGTCATAACTTTTTGTTGGATTTCCACAGAGACCTGAAAATTTCCATGATTGTTCACCAAAGCCTGCTGTCTCTTACGGTGAAAGAATGATATCGATACTCCAAATAGATTTCAAGTTACAAAGCGTTGTTTGAGGGCAAGTCAAGGCAGTTTTTGCTTCGCTCTACTCAGTTATGGTGCATTAGAAGTCAAATATCTTTAATAATTCATATTTTAATGATAAATTGTAAACACTGGAAGATTCCCCCATGTCTTCTGAACAAAACGGTGTAAGAATGACCGTTCTAGCCCCTACGGTTAGGAAATTATGGTCATTTGTTTGAGGGGAGTCGTCACTATGAGAAATAGACTGCAATAATCCTGTGCCTCTCTCTGCTGCGTGTGTAAAAAGATGCACCTGTTTTGGCGGGAAAACGTAAACAGCCACTCTGATTGGTGGATTTAAATTCGGCAGCTCTCTCCCTCTGTGTCTGTGTGTGTGTGTGTGTGTGTGTGTGTGTGTGTGTGTGTGTGTGTGTGTGTGTGTGTGTGTGTGTTTAGTGGGAGAGAGAGAACCCTACCCTTATTTGGCAGCATGTCATTGTAGGATTTAAATTGAATATAGTTAGACTGGTTGACTGGATTAGAGCCTGTGTTTGTGTGTCCCTCTCTGCATTTCTGTTTCAATATGCCTCCATATTTGTAATTTTGTAAGTTATTGCTATTCTGCTAAATCATAGTATTTCTGGTGCTTTTCGGTACTTGTGCTAAATACAGTATTTCTGCTAAATTATAGTATTTCTGCTTTATTATACTATTTGTGCTAAAACATAGTATTTCTACTAAATGTAGTATTTCTGCTTTTTATACTATTTGTGCTAAATTATAATATTTCTGCTTTTTATACTATTTGTGCTAAATTATAATATTTCTGCTTTTTATACTATTTGTGCTAAAACATAGTATTTCTACTAAATGTAGTATTTCTGCTTTTTATACTATTTGTGCTAAATTATAATATTTCTGCTTTTTATACTATTTGTGCTAAATTATAATATTTCTGCTTTTTATACTATTTGTGCTAAATTATAATATTTCTGCTTTTTATACTATTTGTGCTAAAACATAGTATTTCTACTAAATGTAGTATTTATGCTTAATCATACTATTTCTGCTTTTTATAGGATTTGTGCTTAATATAGTATTTCTGCTTTTTGTAGGATTTGTGCTTAATACAGTATTTCTGCTAAATTATAGTATTTCTGCTTTTTATAGTATTTGTGCTAAAACATAGTATTTCTACTAAATGTAGTATTTATGCTTAATCATAGTATTTCTATATATTTCTGCCAGGTCCCCAGGCAGCCAATCCTCTGTGAGGACTTAGACATTCAAATTTTCAAATCAGGGCCTGCACGGTTTCCCAGCCAATCATATATGTGTCCTGAGGCATTCAAATTTGCATATTGGGGCCTTCATGGCTTCTAAGCCAGCCAATCATATCTGAGGGCTGAGGAATTCAAATCCACAAATCAGGGCCTGCATGGCTTCCCAGGCAGCCAATCATATATGTGGTCTCAGGCATTCAAATTTGCATATTGGGGGAATTCGTGGCTTCTAAGTCAACAAGTCATCCATGTCGTATATCTCTAAAAATTCACATTTTAATGATAAATTGTTAACACTGGAAGATTCCCCCATCTCTTCTGAACAAAACGGTGTAAGAATGACCGCTCTAGCCCCTACGGTTTGGAAATTATGGTCATTTGTTTGAGGGGAGTCCTCACTATGAGAAATAGGCTGCAATAATCCTGTGCCTCTCTCTGCTGCGTGTGTAAAAAGATGCACCTGTTTTGGCGGGAAAAAGTACACAGGCTCTCTGATTGGTGGATTCAAATTCAGCAGCTCCCAGGCTGACCTAGAAACTTACTTCTCTCTCCCTGTGCATTTTTTTGCTGATTTTTTCATTTAACAAGTATATTTGAGGGACCCTCAGCATGTTCAGCATTTTTTCAGCTGTCCATTTTGCTTTTCCAATTTTTCTGTTTAACTTATTACTATTGTGCTAAATCATACTGTTTCTGCTATTTCATAAGATTTGTGCTTAATATAGTATTTCTGCTTTTAATAGGATTTGTGCTTAATATAGTATTTCTGCTTTTTATAGAATTTGTGCTTAATATAGTATTTCTGCTTTTTATAGAATTTGTGCTTAATATAGTATTTCTGCTTTTTATAGGATTTGTGCTTAATATAGTATTTCTGCTAAATTATAGTATTTCTGCTTTTTATAGTATTTGTGCTAAAACATAGTATTTCTACTAAATGTAGTATTTATGCTTAATCATAGTATTTCTATATATTTCTGCCAGGTCCCCAGGCAGCCAATCCTCTATGAGAACTTAGACATTCAAATTTTCAAATCAGGGCCTGCACGGTTTCCCAGCCAATCATATATGTGTCCTGAGGCATTCAAATTTGCATATTGGGGCCTTCATGGCTTCTAAGCCAGCCAATCATATCTGAGGGCTGAGGAATTCAAATCCACAAATCAGGGCCTGCACGGCTTCCCAGGCAGCCAATCATATATGTGGCCTCAGGCATTCAAATTTGCATATTGGGGAATTCGTGGCTTCTAAGTCAACAAGTCATCCATGTCGTATATCTCTAAAAATTCATATTTTAATATTAAATTGTCAACACTTGAAGATTCCCCCATCTCTTCTGAACAAAACGGTGTAAGAATGACCGTTCTAGCCCCTACGGTTAGGAAATTATGGTCATTTGTTTGAGGGGAGTCGTCACTATGAGAAATAGACTGCAATAATCCTGTGCCTCTCTCTGCTGCGTGTGTAAAAAGATGCACCTGTTTTGGCGGGAAAACGTAAACAGCCACTCTGATTGGTGGATTTAAATTCGGCAGCTCTCTCCCTCTGTGTGTGTGTGTGTGTGTGTGTGTGTGTGTGTGTGTGTGTGTGTGTGTGTGTGTGTGTGTGTGTGTGTGTGTGTGTGTGTGTGTGTGTTTAGTGGGAGAGAGAGAACCCTACCCTTATTTGGCAGCATGTCATTGTAGGATTTAAATTGAATATAGTTAGACTGGTTGACTGGATTAGAGCCTGTGTTTGTGTGTCCCTCTCTGCATTTCTGTTTCAATATGCCTCCATATTTGTAATTTTGTAAGTTATTGCTATTCTGCTAAATCATAGTATTTCTGGTGCTTTTCGGTACTTGTGCTAAATACAGTATTTCTGCTAAATTATAGTATTTCTGCTTTATTATACTATTTGTGCTAAAACATAGTATTTCTACTAAATGTAGTATTTCTGCTTTTTATACTATTTGTGCTAAATTATAATATTTCTGCTTTTTATACTATTTGTGCTAAATTATAATATTTCTGCTTTTTATACTATTTGTGCTAAATTATAATATTTCTGCTTTTTATACTATTTGTGCTAAAACATAGTATTTCTACTAAATGTAGTATTTCTGCTTTTTATACTATTTGTGCTAAATTATAATATTTCTGCTTTTTATACTATTTGTGCTAAATTATAATATTTCTGCTTTTTATACTATTTGTGCTAAATTATAATATTTCTGCTTTTTATACTATTTGTGCTAAAACATAGTATTTCTACTAAATGTAGTATTTATGCTTAATCATACTATTTCTGCTTTTTATAGGATTTGTGCTTAATATAGTATTTCTGCTTTTTGTAGGATTTGTGCTTAATACAGTATTTCTGCTAAATTATAGTATTTCTGCTTTTTATAGTATTTGTGCTAAAACATAGTATTTCTACTAAATGTAGTATTTATGCTTAATCATACTATTTCTATATATTTCTGCCAGGTCCCCAGGCAGCCAATCCTCTGTGAGGACTTAGACATTCAAATTTTCAAATCAGGGCCGGCACGGTTTCCCAGCCAATCATATATGTGTCCTGAGGCATTCAAATTTGCATATTGGGGCCTTCATGGCTTCTAAGCCAGCCAATCATATCTGAGGGCTGAGGAATTCAAATCCACAAATCAGGGCCTGCATGGCTTCCCAGGCAGCCAATCATATATGTGGTCTCAGGCATTCAAATTTGCATATTGGGGGAATTCGTGACTTCTAAGTCAACAAGTCATACATGTTATATATCTCTAACAATTCATATTTTAATGATAAATTGTCAACACTTGAAGATTCCCCCATCTTTTCTGAACAAAACGGTGCAGTGACCGTTCTAGCCCTTACGGTTAGGAAATTATAGTCATTTGTTTTGAGGGGAATCCTTAATGGATAATGTTTATATATATATATATATATATATATATATATATATATATATATTTGTCTTTAAAACATCTTTGCAGACTGACTGTCCTGGACTGGTTGTTTTTTTTTTTTTTCAGGTCTGGTGAACTCAGCTCTTTGGTGTTGGTGTTCAGGAGTAGAGCCTTCTAATAATATGTATTCAACTTATAGAATTAAAGTTCTGCGAGTTTTTTCTGTAGCAAATAAATATTGTATAGAATATTTAAAATCACCTACATTTTTGATGTTTACAATGCCCATTGTGTGTAATACTGGAATTTCCTACTACCCGTGAACGCCTCATCTGTTACCTGACTGCCGGACATCCGCCTTTCCGCACACTTCGCTGAGTCCGCTCTGGGTGAGTGCTGCTGCTCTGCTTCTCCTCTTCTCTCCTAAATGTTTATAGTCTGTTTGTGCGATTTAACGAGTTCTTTTAGTGATTTATAAAGCCAACCGAGGTATAACTCATATTAGAGTAACACAGTGGTTGCTTTTTCTTAGTGAAACTTTGTCATTTTTGTATGTAAAAGGAGTGTTTGATGAGCTAACAACCCGATGCTAATGCCTAGCGCTCCTTTGAGCCCAGTGTGAAATGAAAATTTGACTGTGAACCACGGTTATTGTGTTGTTTTATTAATTACATTTGGTGTGTTTGTCAGTCTGTTACATAAGGTGCAGTTAGTTCTCTTCACAAATCAGTTGGTTAAAACAGCCTCATTCTTTATGCTGTAAAGTTTTTAACGAACCGCCATCTTAGATTCAGTGTCAGCTGTCGGCAAGATCAAAGGAGCCATTTTACCGCCTCTGACCGAACACGGGAGAAAAAGAGTCACGTGTGTGCAGGTCTTGTGGGTTAATTAAGACAAAGGAGGGGGGGAGAAACTGAGGATTAAACATAGGCTATGTCCCCACTTACACGGGTATTTTTGAAAACGGAGATTTTCCGTTTCTGTTTTAAAAAACAATCCCGTCCACACATAAATGCAGAAATGAAGGAGAACGCTGCTAGGAACATGCCAAAGCAGCAGGTGGCGCTATATTCCTAACCGTGTAGAAATGTTGGCCAATCAGAAGTCTAGAAGCCTCGGTGGGAAATGGTAAACAAAGATGGGGCATAGAAGCAGAACCGAGTCATATCTGTGGGGGGACAGTAACTGTGTGCGCATATGTAAGCATTTAAACACTGCAGAGAGAACAATTAACAGTAACCGTATTGTAGAAATGCATTTCACCGAAACAATAACGTGGCGCACAGTGTGACGTCAAAAAAGGCGCTGCGTTTTCTCCGTTTCCCTGTCCACACATAAATGCAAAAACGGAGTTTTCGAAAATATTCTGGCAAGCGTTTTTAGTTTTTCAGTGACCGAAAACGCCGTTTAAGTGTGGACGAAAGGTGCAAACGCATAGAAAAATCTCCATTTTCAAAAGTACCTGTGTACGTGTGGACATAGCCCAAGAATAATAAGAACTCCTAATATGTAGACTTTAATTTTTAAGAACTGTTTAACAAAGGCTTGTTTGTGCCAACCTAAATCTGCAGCACAGTTTAAATTCTCACTTTGTGGGAAATTAATGAAATAAACAACAGCCCACCTTCACATAAATAAAATATGGCAGTATATTATTATTAGTATGGTACATAGATATTTATTTTAAAACTACAGCATATTTACTATGATACTATGTGCAGTTGGTAATATTTTAGGAAGTAGAATTTGAATGCAGACCACCTCAAATATTAAAGCCTTAAAAATATGCCGTGCAGTTTTTCATGTATGAGTGTTTTGCAATCTTAAATGAGATGTAGACCAAAGAAAACAGAGGAGAGTTGTTGTTTGTATTCCAGCTGTAGTAAACAAAGAAGTTTAGTGAATCTTTTTGACAACAGAGAGTGATGCAGTATTGATGCTGATTTGAGTTTTCTGATCCTGTATTTTTGTTCTTTGTCTTTTGTTACACAGAGTGAAATAAAGCTTGGTTTTGCCTTTGCTGGTAAGTAAACAGTGATTGTAACTGAAGCAATATGAAATTGGGATTGTGTAACCTTTTTTAGCAATTTACATACAATAGTTTGGCTTTTTGTGATATCTTGCCATTTGCTCATGGGCAAAAACACATTTAGGATTTATAAGCAGTAAAGCCCCCCCCCCCCCCCCCCCCCCCCCACTAGATCTCTGAGTGTCCCTAAAAATGTCCCTGAAGTTTAATAGGCCATTTATGTCTAATTTTAAAGGCTTATCAAAGCATTTCTGTAGTAATTATTGTTTTTATTACACATGTTAAGGCCATTTGAGACTCTGCAATTAAATTTTGCCCTCTTTAGACTAAAGTGAGTTCATTTTGTCTGAGGTACAGTGCTGGGAAAAGTCTTTCTTCCTTGCAGATTTATTTTGTTCATGCTTTTTTGTCACATGTTTCAAATCATCTAACAGGGATGATATGAATAAATACAAAAAAGCATTTTAAAGTGATGATTTCACGTATGAAGCAGAGAAAACCAAACCAGAGCTATCTGTTCTAATGTGAGAACATGCTGGTCTCTAATACCCAGCTGTGGAAGCCCTGATACGAAGAACTACCATCAAGCATTTATAGTATCAAGTATTATTTGTGATTGTTGCACGCTTTGAAACTGTGATGTTATCATTTGATCAAGTGTGCAGTGCGAGCAAATCATTGCTTGTGGTATCTGCTGTGTTATGTAATAGCACCAAAGTATTAGAGCTTTACGTTCATGAGGAATTTCTGTGGAATTGCAGATGGATAAAACGACACATCACCTTAATAAAGACAGAAATCTTTAATAAGGTGCAGAAAGAGAAGATGGGGTGTTTATAGTAAAGCTGTTGTAAACAAAGAATTTAACAGATTTTTTTTTCACTACAGATTGTGATGCAGTATTGACTCTGATGCTGATTTCAGTTGTCTGATTCTGTATTTTTGTTCTTTTGTTACAGAGTGAAACAGAACTTCGGTTTTGCCTTTGCTGGTAAGTAAGCAGCAATTGTAACTGCAGTAATATGACATTGTCACTGTGTAACATGTTTAGCAACTTACCTAACGTAGTTTGGTTTTTGTGACATTACCATTTACTGATGGGCAAAAACAAATGGTCAGAATTTATACCTTGTAGCAGCAAAGGCCCCACACATGACCTCTGACTGTCCCTGAAGTTTAACAGGCCATTTGTGTCTGATTTTTATGTTTGAACACAAACAACTGTTTTTATACAGTTGTTCATGTTCTCCGTTTGTTTATGGATTTACCTAGCAGACATAACTATGAACGCATTTTAGGTGAGTTAGTGTAAGTGGTAGCTTAAACACTTAAGAGCACCACAGTTGTTGATTTATATCTTCACTCATATTCTGCTTATGTATTACATTAAAGTCAGACCACTATAGAAGTATTTTTGCCTGAGTGAACAGAAGTGGTAGGTTAAACATTTAAGCAATAATAAAAGACTAAGAGAACCAGAGTTGTGAGTAGGCAATGTTGTGTATGTTAAAGCCTGTGTGTAATTTATGTACACTAAGTTTAAATCAGTTTCTTAATAAGTTGCTTGATACAATGTGTTTGAAAATTATATATAAAAGGGAAATATTGCAAAATACAAAAAGATTCCTGCCAACAGGTACAATGGAAGGACTTTTTATTATAATTTTTAAGAAATTAATTGCAAAAATGGCGTGCCACTGTTGTTACTATAACATGTCAGAATTTACATGTATTTTAGGATTTACATATTCAGATCAGAACTAAAACCTAATGAGGTTTTCCGTTGATTCTAACAGTTGTGGTTTTTCCCACACTTTATTAAGCACTGACTTGTGATAGAAAATGATGGAGCTAAAAAGCCATAATCTGTACCAACAAATATTGGTGCCTCTTCTTTGCACTTCTGTAGTATGCATGCCTTTATTACACATGTTATCGTCATGTGAGACTCTGTAACTAAAGTTTGTCCTCTTTAGACTACAGTGAGTTCATAAAGGCTTGAAGAAATTGAGGATCTTACTAGTTATTTCATGTCACAGTAAATTGGATTGTGTGTGAAGAGGTTCAACAGTGTAAGTCATTAAACAGTGATCTGATGTGTTGTTTCCTTTCTCTAGGATACTGATCTGATCGTCGCAAGTCTGGTAAGTAAAGGTTTTGTCTGCAGTACAGTGCTGAGAAAGGTCTTTCTTCCTTGCAGATTTATTTTGTTTATGCTTTTTTTCACATGTTTCAAATCATCTAACAAGGATGACCTGGATAAATACAAAAAGCAGTTTTAAAGTGATGATTTCATTTTTGAACCAGAACAACCTGGTCTAATGTAAAAACATATTGGTCTCTAATACCCAGCTGTGGATGCCCTGATAGCAACAATTACCATCAAGCATTTACAGTAACTGGTAATGACTGGTTTACATCACTGGTTGATTTTGGTCCACTATAATTTCAGAATTGTCTTAATTAGATCCAAACAGGACAGGCAAAAAAAGAAAAGAAAAAAGTCTTAATTAAGGCCCAATATAGGGTTTTCAAGTCATACCAAGTACCACGGTGGTTAGCACTGTTGCCGCACAGCAAGAAGGTCCTGAGTTTAATTCCAACATCAGGCCGGGGTCTTTCTGTGTGGAGTTTGCATGTTCTCCCGGTGTTTGTGTGGGTTCCCTCCGGGTACTCCGGCTTCCTCCCACCGTCCAAAGACATGCAGCTTGTGGGGATAGGTTAATTGAATAATCCAAATTGTCACTAGGTGTGTATCTGCGAATGAATGTGAGTGCGAATGGTTGTCTGTCCCTGTGTGTTGGCCCTGCGACAGACTGGCGACCTGTCCAGGGTGTACCCTGCCTCTCGCCCTATGACAGGTGGGATAGGCTCCAGTGCCCCCTGAAAAGGATAAGTGGAAGCGGATGGATGGATGGATGGATGGATAGGGTTTTCAAGTCATACCAAGTATCTTAATTTCATTAAGGTCCAGACTGATTCGTTTACACCAAGTGTTTTGTTTCATTCATTCAATTGGACTTGCTTGTGTGCTTCAGATCCTAAGTGTGATTAAACTTAAGCCCAGGACCTGATGAGTTGATGTAGGTCCTGAAGTAGTAAAGGAACTCTGGGACATCACAGTAACAGCACCATGTTTGACTTTAATGCTGGTGTTTTTCTCTCACTATAGATGATTCAGTTTAGTGCAGTTAGTCAGCACAGCTCTTGGTTATCATCGAGATATTATTAGGCAACTTGTTTTTGCCTGTTCAGCTACAACGTCTGGGAGGGTTTCTGTTTTCTGGGGTCTCCAGATCCTTAGAAATCTCTTTGTAAACCTTTACAGAACTATATGTGTTTGTTTCACATTAGAGCAGCTCACGACTAGCAGTTTAGGGACAATTAAATATTCACATAGGGCAGGGGTCTCAAACTCCACTCTTCAAGGGCCGGTGTCCTGAAGCTTTTCCACGTGTCCCTGTTACAAAACACCTGAATAACATTTGTAGGTCATTAGTGAGAGTATAGAATTTGACTGTGTTGAAGTGGCATCCCCGAAGACTGTTCAAATTTAAGTAATTTAAGTGTTTGGAAAAATGTACTTCTAAAAGTACTTTCATTGCATCATGTTCATTCACTCATGAGCTGCTATAACATGAATCAAATGGCTGAATTACCACCTCAGCATGCAGTCACGTTCTGTAGAGTTTTGCTAATGACCTACTAATGTTATTCAGGTGTGTTGCAACAGGGACACATAGAAAGGTTTCTGGACACCAGGCCTTAACGACCAGAGTTTGAGACCACTGGTGGTAGGGCATGGTGGATTTCAAAAGCTTCTTCCCTTAAATCACTGCCTAAAAACTGCTTTTTGTAATTTGTCATAATGACTTGCAAAATATAGGTGGGATGAAAACATAAACATAAGACATTTTATAGTGGCCTGATATTTTTATCAAGGCTGTTTTTTGAAAATAATCCTGCCCTAATTTACAAAAGATGAACTGTCTGAAAGTCATGTTTGTTTGTTTGTTTGTTTGTTTAAGAAATGTGGGAATCTCCAGCAAAGATCTTACATGCAACAGCTCAGATACAGCACTCACTTCTGTTCTTTTTATCATGAAATGATCTACAAAGAAATGATCATCATACTAAATTTTGCTAATTAGGCCTTTATATCAGCTATGATAAGTTTATTATAGATTTAGTGTAGTGCTTATTGCTGTGTATCAAACATGCCCCAAATGTGACTGAAATATGTAGAAACTGCTGTGTAGAAACTAGCTGTCTCCAAATTTCTCATTTTGCCAAAATTCATACAGAGTGACCTGAAACTGTGCTGTAACCTCAGTGTGTTGGTTTTGTTGGACCATATAATATTTACAGTAAGTTACTGTAGCAGCACGTCTTGGTTTGAGTTTATAGACTTAGTTTATTGTTTTAATAGAATGTAAAAATGTCCTTATAACAGTTCCACCATCATTTGTTAAACATTGTCATTCTGTTCAGTCCAATAATTTACTGTAGAAGTCTTTAGTATTTAAAGCCCTACATGTATTGTATTTTTGAGATTATAAGGCATAATGTCAATAAACAAGCCTGTTTTTAAGGCAGATTAAGCCAAACAAACAGTCAGATAAGTCAAACTTTATTCAAGTCATTCACAAACAACTCTCAACACTGTTCAGTTGTAACACATAAAATACAGAACAATACACTCTTTCAGTTCATTCCTCATCCACAAATCCATCAAACTCTTCATGGGTTGATCAGTTTGAAATCTGCTTCTTAAGCATGTCTCTTAGCACGTGCCAGGTCCTTGTACACACACCATAATGTTATGTTGAAGCACCGTACGAATTACTCTGCGAGGGTCCTGACTATGGTAGCCATAATGCTCTGACAATACATCAAGCAGCACAGCTTTGTAGCTTACGAAGTCTTACGAAAATATTTGACAGAATTTTGAGCGCTGTGTACCACAGAAATCCCGTTTGAGGTCAGTAAGCATAACCAGAATCGATACGCTAGGCACATTGTATGTTTTTGAGATAATGACAGGATTTTAGGTATGCCATATAGTCTGAAGAATATGGTAAATCCAAGCATGTTGGAAATATGACTAATTCCATGCCTTTTGTGTCTTACAGGTGACCTGCTGCAGAAGATCCTCTCTCTCTCTCTATCATTATAAGCAATTCTGTCTATCCTATCACTCTCCCAACTCTATCTAATTTGAAAGCCATTCTATCTTGTATCCCTCTATCCCTACTGCTCTATCTAATTTGAAAGCCATTCTATCTTGTATCCCTCTATCCCTACTGCTCTATCTAATTTGAAAGCCATTCTATCTTGTATCCCTCTATCCCTACTGCTCTATCTAATTTGAAAGCCATTCTATCTTGTATCCCTCTATCCCTACTGCTCTATCTAATTTGAAAGCCATTCCATCTTGTATCCCTCTATCTCTACTGCTCTATCTAATTTGAGAATCCAAGTTTTGAGAATCCTTTCAGAATCCAATTTTCAGAAATCCAAGTTACCAGAACTTGATCTATCTGTTACAGAATTCTGAGAGATCTCTGCTCTCACTGCTCTTTCTTTCCTGTCTTTAAACTCTCTCACATTCAGTCATTTTGCTGGAAATTACAAGTTGAATATACAGTAGTAGAATTACAGTACAGTAGAACTTATAGTAGAAACTACTTACACAGCCCTACATTTGTCATTTTAATTTTGCATTAGACTTTAGTTTGGACTGCTAGTTTGGCTTACTTTGATCAATTGTATAAAATATCACCTTTTTATAAGTTTATTTGTAATAAGATAATCTGGTTATTTTGTAATACATACATTCAGATAAATAATAAATTAGATCCAGTCTGTTAGTCTGTTTCATTGGCTATAACATTTGACTGCAAGTTTATAGTACTATTATT
The DNA here is from genome assembly GCF_057382275.1 of Copadichromis virginalis. Lineage (NCBI taxonomy): Eukaryota > Metazoa > Chordata > Actinopteri > Cichliformes > Cichlidae > Copadichromis > Copadichromis virginalis. Next base: position 17,261,082 of record NC_140636.1, read on the forward strand.
TAAGGACAAACCCATTTTGTCACTCGGTGTAAGTATTCAGTTAGTATTGTCATCGAGAAGTGCCTGAGGACCCAGACTTCCTGTTTCCTGACTGCTGCAGAACATCCAGCTGAAGAAACCCCGTTTCTAAAAGAGGTACAATAAAACGCACCAAATTGTTTCCAGAGAACTTTGAATTTCCTTTATTTTTTGAGTTTGGAGTACAAATCAGCTTTTTAACATCTATTCATATATTCATAAAAACATTTTATAGTATAATAGTACATTTCTCAGATTTAACAGTAACTTGAGGAGTTATAAGTTTTTCTGTTTCAAGGTTCAGTTTTGTTTATATTTGTGTATAACCACATATAAGTTCCAGATTGTACTTCAGCAAAATGCCAAGAAAAAGTCAAAGGTCGCAGTCCCAGAAGCTTAGATGGCAAAAGCAGAAAGAACAGGTGAATGTTTCTCAGAGCAGTGAGCAGGTAAAGGTGTGTGTTTCAACTTTTCCCAGCACAGAAGTGCAGAGCAGTGTTCAGACAGCCACAGTGTCTTATGCAGATGTGGTAAAGAGAAGTGTTCCCTCAGTGTCTGTCCCAGAGCCTGAAGTTATGCAGGTAATCCAGACTGAACCCCAGCTAACTGTACAAACACAGCATGATGGAGAGACAGCCACAGTGTCTTATGCAGATGTGGTAAAGAAAGGTGTTCCCTCAGTGTCTGTCCCAGAGCCTGAAGTTATGCAGGTAATCCAGACTGAACCCCAGCTAACTGCACAAACACAGCATGATGGACAAGCTCCAGGACAGTCTCATGTACAGGTTACAAACAGTGAAAGTCCACGAGTGAGTAGCGTCTGTGCTTCCCGAAGCCAGGCTTCTCCTAGGTATGGAAAGTACCGGAATCAGCAATGTATGGCTAACAGTTTGGTTTTCCTGTCATTCTTACACGAGGATGAATTTATTACCAGAGCAGATCTAAACCGTGTGTTGGACAAAGGCCATGCCGTCTATTCAGATGCCAGACTGAGGTTTGTGAACAGCGTGTTTCTAGCCTGCGATGAACTTCCCTCAGTGGTCACCAGCCGCAGACACGAGTATCAAGTCGACATGTCTCAGTTTGCTCATTACGGCACATTTGATGGTACAGATCACTTTCCGAGCCTTGAACAGGGATTACAGTGTTTGGCTTCAGACATTCGCTACGCTTTGCTAGTCATGGGAGGAACAGTCATCGCTGTTAGCAGGCTGACTTCAGGTGAATATGCATATTTTGACCCTCACCCACGTAAGTCTACTGGTATGCCATTGTCGCTAAGTGTAAGTGGTGGAACTGCAGTTATGTTGAAATTCACACGTCTTAATGACATGATTGACAGGATCAAACGTTTGTACAGAATGTTTAGCATCGCACCAAGCTGTACTTATGAGCTACAGCCCATCGAGTTTCACAGTGAAAACGCTGCTGACCAAAGAGATGCTAATCAAACCACCGAATACAGACAAACAGCTACAAGTGCACCAGCTTTAAATGAACGTGTTCATGAATTAAACTCCGAAATATACACTGAGCAGACACGGAAACCTGTGACCAAAGATTTAACCAGTGAAGTAATGTCATCCAGAGTTGATTCTTCAAATGAGACAGCTGCTCCCGGAAAAAAACATCCTTCTGATTATTTTGAAAAGAAAACCTCTGCATCTTCTGTGAGAGAAACTCCGGTAACACCAGATTCTGTTCCTCAGAATGATTCAAACAGTGCCTCCAGTTCAACTAAGATAACAGAGGAACTCTCAGATAAACTGCTGAAACGTAATAAACAGGAAAGGCAAAAAATGAGGAGAAGATTATTAGCCCAACAAAAGCTACCACAACGAAAGGAAAATCAGAAGACGAAAGAAAGGCAGATGTACAGGTTTGATGAAAGCTTCAAGACAAAGAAAAAAAACTCAACTAAGAAGTGTAATGATCCTGATCACAGACATAAAAGGAGTCTGTACAAAAATGAGCTGTATAAATTAAATGCTACCTATAAGGAGAAACACAGAGAACATTTGAGAAAGATGTATAGAGAAAGTGCTAAAATTAGAGAGAGAAAAAGAGAACGTGTCATAAGGACATATAGAGACAATCCCCTATTCAGAGAAAAGCAGAAGGAACGTATAACAAGAACGTATAGAGAGTCTCCCATATTCAGAGATAAGCAGAAGGAACGTATAACAAGAACGTATAGAGAGTCTCCCATATTCAGAGATAAGCAGAAGGAACGTATAACAAGAACGTATAGAGAGTCTCCCATATTCAGAGATAAGCAGAAGGAGCGTATAAGAAGAATATACAGAACTTGTGCTGGATTCAGAGAGAAACATAAAGCTTACATGAGGTCATATGTATATAACCTATATAAAAAAAGCGAAGATTTTAAACAGAAAAAACGATCTTATATGACTAAGCGTTATGGAGAAGAAAAACAATTTCAGCAACAACACAAGGACAATATGAGAGAACGAATGAGAGTAAAATATTGGAACGGTTTTTCTTTCAGACAGATGCATAATATCAGATGTGCAATGAATATAAAACGGAAATATCGCCAGATGCATCGACCAACTGAGACTTTACAGTGTCATCCAGAGAACACTTTAATGAATGAGGCCATATCTCGTTTCAGATCAAACATTAAGTCAGCACCATCTTATGTTTGTACTGTTTGTCTAAAAGCTTCTTTTCCTAATCAGGTGAAAATCTGCAAAAGACAAAATTACTCAAAACACCAGACTGTAGCTCAGCAGTGTCTAACTGGTAAATTTGTTCATGTGTGTGATGAAGCATGTAATGATCACTGCAGCTTTCCTGTTGAGAGAAAAAAAGAGTATATCTGTCACACATGTCACAGTTCCCTCAAAAGTGGATGCATGCCCAGGCTTGCTGCTGTTAATGGTTTAGAACTGCAGGATATTCCAGCTGAACTTTGTGATCTCAACATTCTGGAGAGACATCTGATTGCCAAATGCATACCATTTGCTAAGATTATTCCTCTTCCAAAGGGGAGACAGAGACTCATACGTGGTAATGTGGTGTGTGTACCATCTGAGGTCCAACAAACAGTTGACAGTTTACCGAGGATCAGAAGCCAATCACAGATCATGAGGGTGAAATTGAAAAGACGACTGTGCTACAAAGGCCATCAGCTGTTCCAGACTGTCACCTGGTCTAAACTCATTCAAGCTCTGCGTAAACTGAAACAAATTCATCCACAGTACACAGATATTGTTATCAGAGATGATGCATTGCTTTGTGATCCAACGTTACCTGATGATGACAGCAGTGATGAAGCCAGCATGGCAAGTGATGATTATAATGAAGCAGATTTAATGGAAATTGACAACTATGAAAAAGATGCCCTTTTGTGCGAAAGTGAGTCTCAAAGTGACCAAGATATTAATATGCAATCCTGTGATGAACAACCAGAGGAACAAAATCCAGATGAACCAGAAAGTGATTTGAACAATGGAGGTTTTGCTCTAGAAAGTTGTCTGCAGCCTGTAGACATTTCAGAAGAGATTCTCTGTTTCACTGATAACACATATTGTGTGGCTCCTGCAGAAAGAAACAATCCTGTTAGCTTCTTCAGAACTCCTCATTTGGAAGCCATGGCATTTCCTGTGCAGTTTCCTACTGGTCAGAATACACTGGATGAAAAGAGACGTCTCAAGCTCACACCAAGTGCTTACTTCAAGTCAAGGCTTTTCAACATTGATGCAAGATTTGCTAAAGACACAAATTACTTGTTTTTCTCACAGTTTGTCACTGAAATACATTTGGCTAATTCCAGCATGACAATACAGCTAAGGAAAGGTAAAACTATGACCAAAGATGGACGCAAAATCACATCAGGAATGTTACAAAGTAAGACAGAAGTAGAGAAGCTGGTAAGAAATAAAGATGCAATCAGATTTATGCAGCCACTCAGAGGAACTCCAGCTTACTGGCAGAAAACTACCAGAGATCTATTCAGCATGGTTCGCCAAATAGGAACACCTCAGTTCTTTGTCACTTTCTCTGCTGCTGAGATGAGATGGCCTGAAGTGATTCAAGCAATAAAGAGACAGCAAGGTGAAGAGGTTGATTTTGAAGCCCTGGACTGGTCAGAAAAGTGTGAAATTCTAAGATCAAATCCAGTAACCACCATGCGAATGTTTGATAAACGTGTTGAGGCTTTGTTCAGAGATTTGCTTTTTTCTCCTGCACAGCCCCTTGGTGAGATCATTGATTACTTTTACAGAGTTGAGTTCCAGCACAGAGGTAGTCCACATATACACATGTTGCTGTGGATTCGAGAAAAGGTAGAAGCAGATGTGGATGATGACCAAACTGTCTGTGACTTTGTGGACAGATACATCTCAGCTCAACTCCCTGATCCAGAAAAACAACCTGAACTGCACAAAAAAGTCACTGAGCTACAAAAGCACAGCAAAAACCACACAAAAACATGCTTTAAGAGTGTGAACTCTGGTTGTAGATTTGGGTTTCCCAAACCACCAGCCACAAGAACAATGATTGTGAGACAGGATGAGGATTCAGACACTGAAGCTGCAAAAGCCAAACTCAGACCTTTGTTGAACCTGCTGAAGGAACCTGAAGCTGCTTCCCTCACCATAGAGCAGATTCTGTCACGATGCAACTTGACAATGAATGAGTATGAACAATGCCTCCAAGACATAAACAAGAAAACAGCTCTGATTCTGAAACGTGACCCAAATGAGTGTTGGATCAACAATTACAACCCAGACCTGCTTGAAGCCTGGAACTCTAATTTAGATGTCTCATTCATTTTGAATGCCTATTCATGTATAGAATACCTCTGTAAATATATAACAAAGAAAGAATCTGGCCTCTCTGAATACCTGAAGACAGTTATTGACAACTCTGATAAGAACACCGTCAATGAATGTGATGAAATGAGAGCTGTGATGCAGGCTTACTCAAAAAAGAGAGAAATCAGCGCACAGGAGTGTGTGACTCGAGTCTGTGGCCTAAAAATGAAAAAATGTTCCCGCAGTGTTGTATTTGTACCAACAGATGATAACCCAGTAAAAATGAGTCGGCCCATGAGCTTCCTGGAAAGCACAACACACGACAGTTGTAATATTTGGATGACAAGTTTGAGTGATAAATACAAATGCAGACCTGAGACCCCAGAATATGAGGAAATGTCACTGGCTGATTTTGCTGCCTTGTGCAGGTTGGTGAGTGGTCCAAATGAAGGAAAAGATGTGCTTCCTCTTCTAAACCAGCTTGGATTTGTACAAAGGCGAAAGAATGATAAACCAGCTATAATCAGGTATTACCACTGTTCACAGGAAAAAGATCCTGAGCAATATTATGGTCGACTGTTGAGACTTTACCTTCCACACAGATCAGAGCAGGAACTGAAACCACAAGGGTTCCAAACCTATCAGTCCTTCTACAACTCAGGTTTTGTACGACTTCCATGTTCAGACCACAGTGAGTCTGTGAAAAGGGTTGTGAAAAGAAATAAAGACAAGTATGAGAAGAACTCTGAGGATATTGAGAGTGCACTGGAAGAGTTTGAACAAAATAGGGATGTTGTGATTGATGAATGGTGTAATCTGGCTCCTGAATCTGAAGTTGTGAGGCTGCAATGCGATGAGAATCTTCCTGAGAGACATTCTGATGATGAGAACGAACAGGAGAATGTTCCCGACTACAGTCGTCAGTCTGATGCTGTAACAAAGATCAGAGCCGTCAGAGAACAACCTGCAGTAGATCCAGCCGTGGTACGTGTAATGTATCAGAATCTGAACCAGAAGCAGGCCTGCGTGTTCTATGCCATAAGAGACTGGTGTATTCAGCGAGTTTGTGGTTTGAACCCAGATCCATTTTTCTTCTATATCAACGGTGGTGCAGGAACTGGAAAGTCACATCTGATTAAGTGTATTCATTCTGAAGCATCAAAGATCCTGAGCAGACTGCCTGCTAATGCAGAAGAAGCTGACATATCAAATCCAACTGTTTTACTGACTTCATTTACCGGGACAGCAGCTTTTTCTATCAATGGCTCTACATTACATTCCCTACTCAAACTACCCAGGAGTCTGAAACCACCCATTCAAGGACTTGGTAACCAACTGGATGAAATCAGATCTGAGCTGATGAATGCTGAAATTATTGTTATTGATGAGATTTCAATGGTTTCAAAACCCCTTTTTGCTTATGTGGATGCAAGACTGAAACAAATCAAAGGCACTCAGAGACCTTTTGGTGGAATGTCAGTTTTAGCTGTTGGAGATTTTTACCAGCTGCCACCAGTGCGACAGTCTAAACCTCTCTGTGTTTACGATCCAGAACAGATTGACCTATGGCAGGAGCATTTTCAGATGATCACTCTAACCGAGATCATGCGTCAGAAAGATGATGTGGCCTTTGCAGAGATGCTGAACAGGATTAGAGTCAAAGAAAAGACAGATGAGCTTTCTCAGTGCGACAGAGATTTGTTGTCACAGGCTGTGACTGCACCAGAAGAATGTCCAACTGAGGTCTTACACATTTATGCCACCAACAAGAATGTGGAATCCCACAACACAGATACCCTGAAGAAGCTTCATTCAAACATCATAATCATCAATGCAGACGATTTCCAGAAGGATAAATGTACAGGCAGAATGGAACGAAGAGACAAACCATTTACAGGTGGGCGAAATGATTTACCTGACACTCTGAATGTTGCTGAAGGAGCTCGAGTCATGCTGACCAGAAACTTGGACACACTAAACGGTTTAGTCAACGGTGCTTTTGGTATACTGGTAAAGGTGGTGAGATCTGAAAATGATGGACACATAATTAAACTGGGGCTCAGGATGGACAACCGGCAGCCTATGAGACACAACCGCAGTGCTAATGCAGCATCTGATGATCTTGTTTACATTGAGAGAGCAGAGGAGAGTCTGAAGTTTAAAGGAGCGGTACGCAGACAGTTTCCTGTAAAGCTAGCATTCGCTTGCACAATTCACAAAACTCAGGGTCTTACAACACAGACAGCTGTAGTTTCAATGAAGAACATTTTTGAACCAGGTATGGCTTACGTTGCTCTCAGCAGGGTGACGTCTCTCAGTGGACTCTATTTGCAGGACTTGGATGAGAAAAAGATTTACGCCAATCCCGAGGTAACTGCAGCGCTCCAAACCATGAGACAAGCCAGTGTTGAGGAAATGATGCCTCTTCTTCAGGTCAGAGAAACAGCCAGCAGACTTGACACTCTTACACTGATCCATCACAATACGGAGGGTTTGCCATCTCACATCAGTGACATCAAGAGTCATCATGAAATGTGTTTAGCAGATGTTTTGTGTCTCACTGAGTCTCACCTTCAAGGCTCCTTTGTTGCAGACAGTCTTCATTTGGATGGCTACACCATGTTCAAACGCAACAGACATGTGTCCTACACAAACTTTCCTCACATGGCCAGCAGAAGTGGTGGGGGAGTTGTTGTGTATTTGAGGAATCATTTTCAGGTTCAGGTAAAACAGTATCTGCATAATGTCACTGATCTTGAGTTTTTAGTGTTGAAGGTTCAGGCTCCATTCCCTGCGCTCATTGCTGTTGTGTACAGACCCCCTGACTACAGTTTGACACCATTCATGCAAAACCTGGTAAGTCTTTTAGATTCACTTGAAATAATGGACTGTCACCCAATCATTGTGTGTGGAGATTTTAATGAGAACCAGTTGCAGAGTGGAAGAAAACAGATTCTGGAGCAGTTTCAGTCGAGAGGGTATTCACAGCTGATCACTTCTGCCACTACAGACAAGAACACCCTGCTTGACCTCATTTTTATTTCTCAGCCACAGAAATGTCTGTATTCAGGTGTTCTGAGATCATATTACAGTTACCACAACCCTGTCTTTTGTGTCCTGTCCTCGAGCCAATCATGAAGTCGTCTGGTGAGTTTTGAAACAATTACAGATCATGTTTGTTACAGAGTTTACTGATTGTAGAGCATGAAAAAGATTTTTCATTGAAAAAAGGGTCTTCCCTACTCTGTCTGTCAGAAGACCCTTTCTTATTGCAATGTTATTAATCATTTCACCAAATCATTGCTGAACTTCATGCAGAGCAGAGAACATCTGCTATCATGCACCTCTGATCTGAAATGTGCTGCAACATTTATTAAACCAACATCATTTCTTTTATTCTCATGTTTTAAATGACTAAATCTTTTTACTGTGACGTATGTAGCTCAACAAACGAGATCTTCCCCTCCAAGGGCTTGAAAATATGAAATAGTAAATAAATAAATCCCACATAAATGCAGGTATTTATTATGGCTCACATGAATAAATACAGACAATTATATTTTCTTGATTATAGTAGCTTTTGTAGAATCAAAAGTTTTTGTGATGAATGAGGTTTTGCTTATCATGTTTTACAGGTAAAAAATGTCAAAAGTTATAAACTATCTTTAGGCTACCAGAGATGTCTATAATGATACATTATGTAGAGAAAAACATTAGTACAGCTTACAGAATATGTATAAAAACTGATTTAGAAGTAAATGGATAGTTTTCTGAAAGTTCCCGACTACAGTTTAACACCACCCACCCAGATCAGCCCCCAAGTGTCTATGTAATGCTGGTATGGTGTGTGAGTTTGACTTGGCCTTTATCCGGGTGGGTTTGGGTTTGGGTGGATAAAGGCCAAGTCAGAATTCTCTGAGCAGCTGGAAAAAGCTGCTAATAAACAAAGACATCAAAAAGTGTGGGCTTTAGGTGTAGCCCCCGCTTTCTGATGCACTAATTAGACTTAGTAACCGACACCCCATACCAGCATTACATAAACACTTGGGGGCTGAGCTGGGTGGGTGGTGTTATAAGCACGTGTTTTGTTAGATATATTTTTTCAGACACCATCTTCATGAACTGCTGAGCCAAACCTGATCCATCAGTGCTGGACTGCACAGATAACTACATGCCACAAGGAGACTGCGGTGTTATGAATTGCCATACCAGTGTGTCTTCAATGGAGAAGATGACACACCCATCACCTGACCTCCTGCCTGATCTGGAGACCATCATCATGCTACCACACTACACACCTCTGAGACCATCAATGATGACTCATACTGAGGAAACTGTATTTCCTGTCAGAGATGCTCAGTGATCCTCAGAGCAGAGAGAGGTATCGTTCTTTATCTTTGATTAAAAAAAAAATGTCAGTGTTTTTAATTCAATTAATTAATTAAAATCCTGTTTATTGCATAAATAATTCCACACTCAAATGATTATACTTGTTGACACTTTTTGAGTTTTAATTCACATTATGGATTACAAATCTATGCTTTTTCTACTCTGTCTCTCTGTGCAGGTATTGCTGTCTTCTGAGTTCTTCCGTGTCCCAACTGAGGCCTTCAAACCTCATTGCAGAGCTCATGTCTTTCCTCACCATCATGTGAGTGTGAGATTGCTCTGGATTCTGGTTATGTGGCCTGCAGCACCTATAAGGTATTTCAACATTGTTCATTGTATAACTTATTTGTAGTTTTTAGGGTTTCTACAGACAAAAAAAATGTTCCTTTTTCTGTATTTTTTAGAACAAGCTCGTCCAGTGTGCCTGCATTCCAGCTTCTTAGACTCTACGCAAGTGGACAGAGTATCAGTGTTTGGCCACTCTTACAGACACTGACTTCTGTCAATTCACTTCTACTGATCGGGCACCTCACTCCAGGAAGACAGAGGGCTGCAAGCCTGTCATCATTTCCAGTGTGGCTTTGTATTCTTGGGGTAGCATCAGATTTTTCCCACAAATATTCAAAGGTAACACTTGTTTTAAGCTTAGTTATTAAATCAAAAGTCTTCCCTTGTGTCATGTCTGTGAAGGTTCTCATGATGTCCTTTGATGTAGTCTCTCTCTTCACTTGCATACCCACTACAGAGGCAGTGGAGACTGTCAGAAAACGACTGCAAGAAGACAGCTCCTTGGAAGACAGGACCAACTTCACACCCGATCAGATGTGCACACTGTTAGACCTCTGCCTCACCACTACATATTTCAAATACAACGAGGGTTTCTACAGACAAAAACATGGCTGTGCCATGGGTTCCCCTGTGTCACCTGTTGTAGCCAACCTTTACATGGAGGAAGTGGAAAGGAAGGCTCTTGGCTCTTTCAAAGGAAGAGTACCCAGCCACTGGTACGGATATGTAGATGACACCTGGGTCAAAATCAAAAGGCAAGAAGTGGAATCCTTCACTGCACACATTAACACCGTGGATAAAAACATCAAGTTCACCAGGGAAGACACAAAGGACGACTGTTTGCTTTTCCTGGACTGCGCTGTGCACATTGAAGAGAACGGCAAACTCAACATCGAAGTTTACCGGAAGCCCACACACACGGACCAGTACCTCCTCTTTGACTCCCATCACCCTCTGGAACACAAACTTGGAGTAATTAGGACACATCCCTCTCCCCCCCCGGGCAGAACATGTTCCCTCTAAGCCTGAAGGGAAAAAGAAGGAACACACACATGTAAAGGAAGCACTCAAAACGTGTGGCTATCCTAATTGGGCGTTTATAAAGTCAGCAAAGATGCACAGAAAAGAACATCAGATACCAGCGAGGGAGGATAAGAAAGACAGATGCAACAACATTGTCATCCCCTATGTACTAATTAGACTTAGTAACCGACACCCCATACCAGCATTACATAGACACTTGGGGGCTGAGCTGGGTGGGTGGTGTTAAAAGCACTTGTTTTGTAGATATATTTTTTCAGACACGGCACAGTCTCCTTTGTGGCAAAACCTTCAAACTTCACCATCCTCAGCTGAAACAACAACATCTTAACACCATCTTCATGAACTGCTGAGCCAAACTTGATCCATCAGTGCTGGACTGCACAGATAACTACATGCCACAAGGAGACTGCTGTGTTATGAACTGCCATACCAGTGTGTCTTCAATGGAGAAGATGACACACCCATCACCTGACCTCCTGCCTGATCTGGAGACCATCATCATGCTGCCACACTACACACCTCTGAGACCATCAATGATGACTCATACTGAGGAAACTGTATTTCCTGTCAGAGATGCTCAGTGATCCTCAGAGCAGAGAGCGGTATGATTCTTTATCTTTGATTTTAAAAAAAAATGTCAGTGTTTTTTAATTCAATTAATTAATTTAAATCCTGTTTATTGCATAAATAATTCCACACTCAAATGATTATACTTGTTGACACTTTTTGAGTTTTAATTCACATTATGGATTACAAATCTATGCTTTTTCTACTCTGTCTCTCTGTGCAGGTATTGCTGTCTTCTGAGTTCTTCAGTGTTCCAACTGAGACATTCAAACCTCACTGCAGAGCTCATGTCTTTCCTCACCATCATGTGAGTGTGAGATTGCTCTGGATTCTGGTTATATGGCCTGCAGCACCTATAAGGTATTTCAATATTGTTCATTGTATAACTTATTTGTAGTTTTTAGGCCTTAACACAACTAAAATGTTCCTTTTTCTGTATTTTTTAGAATAAGCTCGTCCAGTGTGCCTGCATTCCAGCTTCACAGAAAAGAACATCAGACACCAGCGAGGGAGGATAAGAAAGACAGACACAACAACATTGTCATCCCCTATGTAGCCGGTGTATCAGAAAAACTCAGGAGAGTTTTCTCCAAATACGACATCCCAGTGTACTTCAGACCCAGTAACACACTCAGACAGAAACTGGTTCACCCGAAAGACAAAACTCCTAAACACAAACTTAACAATGTGGTGTACGCTGTACAGTGCAGCGAGGAATGCCCAGACTTCTACATCGGAGAGACCAAACAGCCACTTCACAAGCACATAGCACAACATAGAAGAGCCACCTCCACGGGACAAGACTCAGCAGTTCATCTGCATCTAAAGGACAAAGGTCAGTCTTTGAGGATGCCAATGTTCACATTTTGGACAGATGGAGGAGTGAAAGAAGCCATTTACGTCCACTGTGAGCGACCATCTTTAAACAGAGGCGGTGGTTTACGACACCAACTGTCTGCCATCTATAATCCAGTTTTGAGTTCCCTCCCCAGACACCGTAACGTCCACTCACATCCTGGGAGTGGGTGATTTCCTGTCCTCGGGAAATCACATGATAGGGTGGGGCCAGGTTTCACAATGAGCTCACCCGAAACCCTGGCTGATTGGGACCCACACCCACTTTCACACCTTGGCTCATGTGATTAGGTAGAGGATCATCAGGGGGTTCTTTGTCCCTGTTTGGGGGGAAACTCCCACTGGGTTTAAATCTGGGACTCTCCACCATTGACCCTTAGAACTGAAGAAGCTTCTCGGATGAGAGGTGAAACGTCTTCAAGGAACTCAAAGAAGTCCAGACGCTTTTCTTTCCAAGCTCCTTAGACTTCACTTGTGTTAATTACATTTTATTTGTTGTTGTTTTCTTTTAGATTTATATGCAGTGATTGGATGCGGTGGAGCTTTGTTAACCGTGTGGAAAACATCTGTTTGTGATGATATTTACAATGAGGCTTTAAGGTGACAGTTTCCATGTAATTTCAATCCTCTTACTAAGCAAAAACATGTTTGCAATTAACATATTTTTTCAGTTTTGTCTTTTGGATTTATGGTTAACATTCCTCTGTGACAGCAAATACTAAACTGGTCCAAGTAACCAGCATATCATTGGTCAAAGGCAAAAAGGACCACATGTCACACTAGCAATGTGTTAGTATAGAGTAGGTCTAACAGTGGTTTTCCACATCTGCTCTAATATATATAGATAATGGGTCAGACATATAAAGTCATTTTGAAAAGTTCATAAAGGTCATTTATATGTGTTCCTCTTTATCATTTTATATCAGGTCACACAGCTGACTTGAGTTTTGATCAGAGTAGAACCATAACATTCATGCTAATGGTTCTACTGTTTACAGTTACTTTATGATGGATTTCACCCTGGTCACAGCACTATGTGAAAAGCTGTTAGAGGTAAAGTTAAGCCAATTAATACATCATCATAAGTCACTCTCTAACGCAGGGCAGTGATTATTATTCACTGTAATTTATTCCACAACAATGTTCTTTATTTGATTCTTTAAATATGCACATCGATTGTTTAGCTCTGTGACTCTCCACACCTGAAATATATCACAATGTGGACTTCATTTCGACAGTATTTTGTAGATTGGTACCATATTTATCATCGAATCATCTTGTGCACTTATTAACTAAATGTTGTTTGTTTGTTTTTTTTGTTTGTTTGTTTGGGGGGTTTTTGTTGCCATTTTTACCTTTCACCAACTGTGTAAATTCTGCAATTTTACCTTGGTTTTGTTTCACATCAGTTTATCTGCTGGCTGGTATTCCTGTCTTCCTTCTCTCACCCCAACCGGTCGCAGCAGATGGCCGCCCCTCCCTGAGCCTGGTTCTGCTGGAGGTTTCTTCCTGTTAAAAGGGAGTTTTTCCTTCCCACTGTCGCCAAAGTGCTTGCTCATAGGGGGTCATATGTCATATGATTGTTGGGTTTTTCTCTGTATCTATGAAGCGCCTTAAGGCGACTTTTGTTGTGATTTGTTGCTATATAAATTGAATTGAATTGGTTTTCTTTCTTTTCTAATGTTTCTGGTCATTTTTCACAGTTAAACAAGTAACTTTGAGGTTACGTCATCGTTTTCAGCTGTTATCTGTATACATTTTTTTCCTAATAATTACATTTCTGCAAAATTATAGCAGTTCTGGTAAGTTGTAATATTTCTGCCAAGTTATTAATTTTTTAATAAATTATTACATTTCTGCTAAGTTGTAGCTTCTGGTAAACTACAACATTTCTGCTGAATTGTTATGTTTCTTCTAAGTTATTGCATTTCTGCTAAGTTATTACATTTTTGCTAACTTGATGTTCTTCTGCAAAGTTATTAAAATTTCAACAACTTTTTAAACACTGACTTTGATTTCTTCAGCTTCTTCAGCTATTTTCAACTATTTTCAGCAGACAGCTTCAGCTTTACAGTTTCCTCTAAGTGATTGCAGTTCTGCTAAGTTATTCCATTTTAGCAAAGTTCCTTTGCTTCTGCAAAGTTTTTACAATTTCTGCAACTTTTCAGCTTTTTCAGCTACTTTTTGCATACAGCTTCAGCTTTAAGCATCCACACTGCATTTTCGCAGGAAATGCAAATTTTTCTAGTTATTATTATTATTCTTAGGACTTCCGTACACTTTTCGCCGTAGAACTACTTCCACAATTTTCAGCCGATTTTCACCGTTCAAATTTTAAACTATTCAGCTATTTTTGCTAATGCCGGCTATGACTTTTGCTATTTTTAACTATTATACTTTTTAAAATATTCCACTTTTTTCCTTTAATTTGTCCCATTGAAATGAATGGGAAACTTCAGCAATTCTGCTAAAATTTGCTTGTTTTTGAAACTTAACTACTTCCTCATACTTTCACCTAGAACAACCATTCAAATTTTAAAATGTTCACAAATTATTGGGCTATTCAGGTATGATTCAGCTTTTTCAAATCTTTTACTGTTTTACTTTTATGCCTCTTAAAGTTTTGAGTTGCAAAATTGTGATTTTTCACAAAATACATGCGTTGTTATGGTTGCTATGCTCTTGGCTTCCAGTGTGCCACTGAAGCTTTTGCAGTCTTCTCTTCATGTCCGAACAACTGTTTGCTACTTGCTCAATTTTCACTCAACTTCCACAAATTATACATCAAAACGTAGGTATTTTTTCTGGCTTTCAGAAAATGTCACTATCATTGTTGTGGTATTCATAGAACTTTCGCAAATCTCCTCAGACTAACACAAGGTCAGAAAACTCTCCATATAAAGTCAATGGAGAGTTTGTTCAAAATCACCGCTGCATTTCTGTAATGAGAGGCATATTCGAATCGTCATATCTCCTTAACGAAGCAAAGTTAAGACATGAGGCTTGTCCCGGCATATCTTCAGACACTCCTGACGCTCACAATTCAAGAATTTCTTTCTCAACTATTACCGTTCTGAAATGAGTTGGACTTGTTTGAGGGTAGGAAATTCGTCCTTCGCTCAGATTTCTTCAGATTTCAAACCCTGGAAATGAACCACTTTTTTCTCTCGTCATAACTTTTTGTTGGATTTCCACAGAGACCTGAAAATTTCCATGATTGTTCACCAAAGCCTGCTGTCTCTTACGGTGAAAGAATGATATCGATACTCCAAATAGATTTCAAGTTACAAAGCGTTGTTTGAGGGCAAGTCAAGGCAGTTTTTGCTTCGCTCTACTCAGTTATGGTGCATTAGAAGTCAAATATCTTTAATAATTCATATTTTAATGATAAATTGTAAACACTGGAAGATTCCCCCATGTCTTCTGAACAAAACGGTGTAAGAATGACCGTTCTAGCCCCTACGGTTAGGAAATTATGGTCATTTGTTTGAGGGGAGTCGTCACTATGAGAAATAGACTGCAATAATCCTGTGCCTCTCTCTGCTGCGTGTGTAAAAAGATGCACCTGTTTTGGCGGGAAAACGTAAACAGCCACTCTGATTGGTGGATTTAAATTCGGCAGCTCTCTCCCTCTGTGTCTGTGTGTGTGTGTGTGTGTGTGTCTGTGTGTGTGTGTGTGTGTGTGTGTGTGTGTGTGTGTGTGTGTGTGTGTGTGTGTGTGTGTGTGTGTGTGTTTAGTGGGAGAGAGAGAACCCTACCCTTATTTGGCAGCATGTCATTGTAGGATTTAAATTGAATATAGTTAGACTGGTTGACTGGATTAGAGCCTGTGTTTGTGTGTCCCTCTCTGCATTTCTGTTTCAATATGCCTCCATATTTGTAATTTTGTAAGTTATTGCTATTCTGCTAAATCATAGTATTTCTGGTGCTTTTCGGTACTTGTGCTAAATACAGTATTTCTGCTAAATTATAGTATTTCTGCTTTATTATACTATTTGTGCTAAAACATAGTATTTCTACTAAATGTAGTATTTCTGCTTTTTATACTATTTGTGCTAAATTATAATATTTCTGCTTTTTATACTATTTGTGCTAAATTATAATATTTCTGCTTTTTATACTATTTGTGCTAAAACATAGTATTTCTACTAAATGTAGTATTTCTGCTTTTTATACTATTTGTGCTAAATTATAATATTTCTGCTTTTTATACTATTTGTGCTAAATTATAATATTTCTGCTTTTTATACTATTTGTGCTAAATTATAATATTTCTGCTTTTTATACTATTTGTGCTAAAACATAGTATTTCTACTAAATGTAGTATTTATGCTTAATCATACTATTTCTGCTTTTTATAGGATTTGTGCTTAATATAGTATTTCTGCTTTTTGTAGGATTTGTGCTTAATACAGTATTTCTGCTAAATTATAGTATTTCTGCTTTTTATAGTATTTGTGCTAAAACATAGTATTTCTACTAAATGTAGTATTTATGCTTAATCATAGTATTTCTATATATTTCTGCCAGGTCCCCAGGCAGCCAATCCTCTGTGAGGACTTAGACATTCAAATTTTCAAATCAGGGCCTGCACGGTTTCCCAGCCAATCTTATATGTGTCCTGAGGCATTCAAATTTGCATATTGGGGCCTTCATGGCTTCTAAGCCAGCCAATCATATCTGAGGGCTGAGGAATTCAAATCCACAAATCAGGGCCTGCATGGCTTCCCAGGCAGCCAATCATATATGTGGTCTCAGGCATTCAAATTTGCATATTGGGGGAATTCGTGGCTTCTAAGTCAACAAGTCATCCATGTCGTATATCTCTAAAAATTCACATTTTAATGATAAATTGTTAACACTGGAAGATTCCCCCATCTCTTCTGAACAAAACGGTGTAAGAATGACCGCTCTAGCCCCTACGGTTTGGAAATTATGGTCATTTGTTTGAGGGGAGTCCTCACTATGAGAAATAGGCTGCAATAATCCTGTGCCTCTCTCTGCTGCGTGTGTAAAAAGATGCACCTGTTTTGGCGGGAAAAAGTACACAGGCTCTCTGATTGGTGGATTCAAATTCAGCAGCTCCCAGGCTGACCTAGAAACTTACTTCTCTCTCCCTGTGCATTTTTTTGCTGATTTTTTCATTTAACAAGTATATTTGAGGGACCCTCAGCATGTTCAGCATTTTTTCAGCTGTCCATTTTGCTTTTCCAATTTTTCTGTTTAACTTATTACTATTGTGCTAAATCATACTGTTTCTGCTATTTCATAAGATTTGTGCTTAATATAGTATTTCTGCTTTTAATAGGATTTGTGCTTAATATAGTATTTCTGCTTTTTATAGAATTTGTGCTTAATATAGTATTTCTGCTTTTTATAGAATTTGTGCTTAATATAGTATTTCTGCTTTTTATAGGATTTGTGCTTAATATAGTATTTCTGCTAAATTATAGTATTTCTGCTTTTTATAGTATTTGTGCTAAAACATAGTATTTCTACTAAATGTAGTATTTATGCTTAATCATAGTATTTCTATATATTTCTGCCAGGTCCCCAGGCAGCCAATCCTCTATGAGAACTTAGACATTCAAATTTTCAAATCAGGGCCTGCACGGTTTCCCAGCCAATCATATATGTGTCCTGAGGCATTCAAATTTGCATATTGGGGCCTTCATGGCTTCTAAGCCAGCCAATCATATCTGAGGGCTGAGGAATTCAAATCCACAAATCAGGGCCTGCACGGCTTCCCAGGCAGCCAATCATATATGTGGCCTCAGGCATTCAAATTTGCATATTGGGGAATTCGTGGCTTCTAAGTCAACAAGTCATCCATGTCGTATATCTCTAAAAATTCATATTTTAATATTAAATTGTCAACACTTGAAGATTCCCCCATCTCTTCTGAACAAAACGGTGTAAGAATGACCGTTCTAGCCCCTACGGTTAGGAAATTATGGTCATTTGTTTGAGGGGAGTCGTCACTATGAGAAATAGACTGCAATAATCCTGTGCCTCTCTCTGCTGCGTGTGTAAAAAGATGCACCTGTTTTGGCGGGAAAACGTAAACAGCCACTCTGATTGGTGGATTTAAATTCGGCAGCTCTCTCCCTCTGTGTCTGTGTGTGTGTGTGTGTGTGTGTCTGTGTGTGTGTGTGTGTGTGTGTGTGTGTGTGTGTGTGTGTGTGTGTGTGTGTGTGTGTTTAGTGGGAGAGAGAGAACCCTACCCTTATTTGGCAGCATGTCATTGTAGGATTTAAATTGAATATAGTTAGACTGGTTGACTGGATTAGAGCCTGTGTTTGTGTGTCCCTCTCTGCATTTCTGTTTCAATATGCCTCCATATTTGTAATTTTGTAAGTTATTGCTATTCTGCTAAATCATAGTATTTCTGGTGCTTTTCGGTACTTGTGCTAAATACAGTATTTCTGCTAAATTATAGTATTTCTGCTTTATTATACTATTTGTGCTAAAACATAGTATTTCTACTAAATGTAGTATTTCTGCTTTTTATACTATTTGTGCTAAATTATAATATTTCTGCTTTTTATACTATTTGTGCTAAATTATAATATTTCTGCTTTTTATACTATTTGTGCTAAATTATAATATTTCTGCTTTTTATACTATTTGTGCTAAAACATAGTATTTCTACTAAATGTAGTATTTCTGCTTTTTATACTATTTGTGCTAAATTATAATATTTCTGCTTTTTATACTATTTGTGCTAAATTATAATATTTCTGCTTTTTATACTATTTGTGCTAAATTATAATATTTCTGCTTTTTATACTATTTGTGCTAAAACATAGTATTTCTACTAAATGTAGTATTTATGCTTAATCATACTATTTCTGCTTTTTATAGGATTTGTGCTTAATATAGTATTTCTGCTTTTTGTAGGATTTGTGCTTAATACAGTATTTCTGCTAAATTATAGTATTTCTGCTTTTTATAGTATTTGTGCTAAAACATAGTATTTCTACTAAATGTAGTATTTATGCTTAATCATACTATTTCTATATATTTCTGCCAGGTCCCCAGGCAGCCAATCCTCTGTGAGGACTTAGACATTCAAATTTTCAAATCAGGGCCGGCACGGTTTCCCAGCCAATCATATATGTGTCCTGAGGCATTCAAATTTGCATATTGGGGCCTTCATGGCTTCTAAGCCAGCCAATCATATCTGAGGGCTGAGGAATTCAAATCCACAAATCAGGGCCTGCATGGCTTCCCAGGCAGCCAATCATATATGTGGTCTCAGGCATTCAAATTTGCATATTGGGGGAATTCGTGACTTCTAAGTCAACAAGTCATACATGTTATATATCTCTAACAATTCATATTTTAATGATAAATTGTCAACACTTGAAGATTCCCCCATCTTTTCTGAACAAAACGGTGCAGTGACCGTTCTAGCCCTTACGGTTAGGAAATTATAGTCATTTGTTTTGAGGGGAATCCTTAATGGATAATGTTATATATATATATATATATATATATATATATATATATATATATATATATATATATATATATATATATATATATATATATATATTTGTCTTTAAAACATCTTTGCAGACTGACTGTCCTGGACTGGTTGTTTTTTTTTTTTTTCAGGTCTGGTGAACTCAGCTCTTTGGTGTTGGTGTTCAGGAGTAGAGCCTTCTAATAATATGTATTCAACTTATAGAATTAAAGTTCTGCGAGTTTTTTCTGTAGCAAATAAATATTGTATAGAATATTTAAAATCACCTACATTTTTGATGTTTACAATGCCCATTGTGTGTAATACTGGAATTTCCTACTACCCGTGAACGCCTCATCTGTTACCTGACTGCCGGACATCCGCCTTTCCGCACACTTCGCTGAGTCCGCTCTGGGTGAGTGCTGCTGCTCTGCTTCTCCTCTTCTCTCCTAAATGTTTATAGTCTGTTTGTGCGATTTAACGAGTTCTTTTAGTGATTTATAAAGCCAACCGAGGTATAACTCATATTAGAGTAACACAGTGGTTGCTTTTTCTTAGTGAAACTTTGTCATTTTTGTATGTAAAAGGAGTGTTTGATGAGCTAACAACCCGATGCTAATGCCTAGCGCTCCTTTGAGCCCAGTGTGAAATGAAAATTTGACTGTGAACCACGGTTATTGTGTTGTTTTATTAATTACATTTGGTGTGTTTGTCAGTCTGTTACATAAGGTGCAGTTAGTTCTCTTCACAAATCAGTTGGTTAAAACAGCCTCATTCTTTATGCTGTAAAGTTTTTAACGAACCGCCATCTTAGATTCAGTGTCAGCTGTCGGCAAGATCAAAGGAGCCATTTTACCGCCTCTGACCGAACACGGGAGAAAAAGAGTCACGTGTGTGCAGGTCTTGTGGGTTAATTAAGACAAAGGAGGGGGGGAGAAACTGAGGATTAAACATAGGCTATGTCCCCACTTACACGGGTATTTTTGAAAACGGAGATTTTCCGTTTCTGTTTTAAAAAACAATCCCGTCCACACATAAATGCAGAAATGAAGGAGAACGCTGCTAGGAACATGCCAAAGCAGCAGGTGGCGCTATATTCCTAACCGTGTAGAAATGTTGGCCAATCAGAAGTCTAGAAGCCTCGGTGGGAAATGGTAAACAAAGATGGGGCATAGAAGCAGAACCGAGTCATATCTGTGGGGGGACAGTAACTGTGTGCGCATATGTAAGCATTTAAACACTGCAGAGAGAACAATTAACAGTAACCGTATTGTAGAAATGCATTTCACCGAAACAATAACGTGGCGCACAGTGTGACGTCAAAAAAGGCGCTGCGTTTTCTCCGTTTCCCTGTCCACACATAAATGCAAAAACGGAGTTTTCGAAAATATTCTGGCAAGCGTTTTTAGTTTTTCAGTGACCGAAAACGCCGTTTAAGTGTGGACGAAAGGTGCAAACGCATAGAAAAATCTCCATTTTCAAAAGTACCTGTGTACGTGTGGACATAGCCCAAGAATAATAAGAACTCCTAATATGTAGACTTTAATTTTTAAGAACTGTTTAACAAAGGCTTGTTTGTGCCAACCTAAATCTGCAGCACAGTTTAAATTCTCACTTTGTGGGAAATTAATGAAATAAACAACAGCCCACCTTCACATAAATAAAATATGGCAGTATATTATTATTAGTATGGTACATAGATATTTATTTTAAAACTACAGCATATTTACTATGATACTATGTGCAGTTGGTAATATTTTAGGAAGTAGAATTTGAATGCAGACCACCTCAAATATTAAAGCCTTAAAAATATGCCGTGCAGTTTTTCATGTATGAGTGTTTTGCAATCTTAAATGAGATGTAGACCAAAGAAAACAGAGGAGAGTTGTTGTTTGTATTCCAGCTGTAGTAAACAAAGAAGTTTAGTGAATCTTTTTGACAACAGAGAGTGATGCAGTATTGATGCTGATTTGAGTTTTCTGATCCTGTATTTTTGTTCTTTGTCTTTTGTTACACAGAGTGAAATAAAGCTTGGTTTTGCCTTTGCTGGTAAGTAAACAGTGATTGTAACTGAAGCAATATGAAATTGGGATTGTGTAACCTTTTTTAGCAATTTACATACAATAGTTTGGCTTTTTGTGATATCTTGCCATTTGCTCATGGGCAAAAACACATTTAGGATTTATAAGCAGTAAAGCCCCCCCCCCCCCCCCCCCCCCCCCCCACTAGATCTCTGAGTGTCCCTAAAAATGTCCCTGAAGTTTAATAGGCCATTTATGTCTAATTTTAAAGGCTTATCAAAGCATTTCTGTAGTAATTATTGTTTTTATTACACATGTTAAGGCCATTTGAGACTCTGCAATTAAATTTTGCCCTCTTTAGACTAAAGTGAGTTCATTTTGTCTGAGGTACAGTGCTGGGAAAAGTCTTTCTTCCTTGCAGATTTATTTTGTTCATGCTTTTTTGTCACATGTTTCAAATCATCTAACAGGGATGATATGAATAAATACAAAAAAGCATTTTAAAGTGATGATTTCACGTATGAAGCAGAGAAAACCAAACCAGAGCTATCTGTTCTAATGTGAGAACATGCTGGTCTCTAATACCCAGCTGTGGAAGCCCTGATACGAAGAACTACCATCAAGCATTTATAGTATCAAGTATTATTTGTGATTGTTGCACGCTTTGAAACTGTGATGTTATCATTTGATCAAGTGTGCAGTGCGAGCAAATCATTGCTTGTGGTATCTGCTGTGTTATGTAATAGCACCAAAGTATTAGAGCTTTACGTTCATGAGGAATTTCTGTGGAATTGCAGATGGATAAAACGACACATCACCTTAATAAAGACAGAAATCTTTAATAAGGTGCAGAAAGAGAAGATGGGGTGTTTATAGTAAAGCTGTTGTAAACAAAGAATTTAACAGATTTTTTTTTCACTACAGATTGTGATGCAGTATTGACTCTGATGCTGATTTCAGTTGTCTGATTCTGTATTTTTGTTCTTTTGTTACAGAGTGAAACAGAACTTCGGTTTTGCCTTTGCTGGTAAGTAAGCAGCAATTGTAACTGCAGTAATATGACATTGTCACTGTGTAACATGTTTAGCAACTTACCTAACGTAGTTTGGTTTTTGTGACATTACCATTTACTGATGGGCAAAAACAAATGGTCAGAATTTATACCTTGTAGCAGCAAAGGCCCCACACATGACCTCTGACTGTCCCTGAAGTTTAACAGGCCATTTGTGTCTGATTTTTATGTTTGAACACAAACAACTGTTTTTATACAGTTGTTCATGTTCTCCGTTTGTTTATGGATTTACCTAGCAGACATAACTATGAACGCATTTTAGGTGAGTTAGTGTAAGTGGTAGCTTAAACACTTAAGAGCACCACAGTTGTTGATTTATATCTTCACTCATATTCTGCTTATGTATTACATTAAAGTCAGACCACTATAGAAGTATTTTTGCCTGAGTGAACAGAAGTGGTAGGTTAAACATTTAAGCAATAATAAAAGACTAAGAGAACCAGAGTTGTGAGTAGGCAATGTTGTGTATGTTAAAGCCTGTGTGTAATTTATGTACACTAAGTTTAAATCAGTTTCTTAATAAGTTGCTTGATACAATGTGTTTGAAAATTATATATAAAAGGGAAATATTGCAAAATACAAAAAGATTCCTGCCAACAGGTACAATGGAAGGACTTTTTATTATAATTTTTAAGAAATTAATTGCAAAAATGGCGTGCCACTGTTGTTACTATAACATGTCAGAATTTACATGTATTTTAGGATTTACATATTCAGATCAGAACTAAAACCTAATGAGGTTTTCCGTTGATTCTAACAGTTGTGGTTTTTCCACACTTTATTAAGCACTGACTTGTGATAGAAAATGATGGAGCTAAAAAGCCATAATCTGTACCAACAAATATTGGTGCCTCTTCTTTGCACTTCTGTAGTATGCATGCCTTTATTACACATGTTATCGTCATGTGAGACTCTGTAACTAAAGTTTGTCCTCTTTAGACTACAGTGAGTTCATAAAGGCTTGAAGAAATTGAGGATCTTACTAGTTATTTCATGTCACAGTAAATTGGATTGTGTGTGAAGAGGTTCAACAGTGTAAGTCATTAAACAGTGATCTGATGTGTTGTTTCCTTTCTCTAGGATACTGATCTGATCGTCGCAAGTCTGGTAAGTATAGGTTTTGTCTGCAGTACAGTGCTGAGAAAGGTCTTTCTTCCTTGCAGATTTATTTTGTTTATGCTTTTTTTCACATGTTTCAAATCATCTAACAAGGATGACCTGGATAAATACAAAAAGCAGTTTTAAAGTGATGATTTCATTTTTGAACCAGAACAACCTGGTCTAATGTAAAAACATATTGGTCTCTAATACCCAGCTGTGGATGCCCTGATAGCAACAATTACCATCAAGCATTTACAGTAACTGGTAATGACTGGTTTACATCACTGGTTGATTTTGGTCCACTATAATTTCAGAATTGTCTTAATTAGATCCAAACAGGACAGGCAAAAAAAGAAAAGAAAAAAGTCTTAATTAAGGCCCAATATAGGGTTTTCAAGTCATACCAAGTACCACGGTGGTTAGCACTGTTGCCGCACAGCAAGAAGGTCCTGAGTTTAATTCCAACATCAGGCCGGGGTCTTTCTGTGTGGAGTTTGCATGTTCTCCCGGTGTTTGTGTGGGTTCCCTCCGGGTACTCCGGCTTCCTCCCACCGTCCAAAGACATGCAGCTTGTGGGGATAGGTTAATTGAATAATCCAAATTGTCACTAGGTGTGTATCTGCGAATGAATGTGAGTGCGAATGGTTGTCTGTCCCTGTGTGTTGGCCCTGCGACAGACTGGCGACCTGTCCAGGGTGTACCCTGCCTCTCGCCCTATGACAGGTGGGATAGGCTCCAGTGCCCCCTGAAAAGGATAAGTGGAAGCGGATGGATGGATGGATGGATAGGGTTTTCAAGTCATACCAAGTATCTTAATTTCATTAAGGTCCAGACTGATTCGTTTACACCAAGTGTTTTGTTTCATTCATTCAATTGGACTTGCTTGTGTGCTTCAGATCCTAAGTGTGATTAAACTTAAGCCCAGGACCTGATGAGTTGATGTAGGTCCTGAAGTAGTAAAGGAACTCTGGGACATCACAGTAACAGCACCATGTTTGACTTTAATGCTGGTGTTTTTCTCTCACTATAGATGATTCAGTTTAGTGCAGTTAGTCAGCACAGCTCTTGGTTATCATCGAGATATTATTAGGCAACTTGTTTTTGCCTGTTCAGCTACAACGTCTGGGAGGGTTTCTGTTTTCTGGGGTCTCCAGATCCTTAGAAATCTCTTTGTAAACCTTTACAGAACTATATGTGTTTGTTTCACATTAGAGCAGCTCACGACTAGCAGTTTAGGGACAATTAAATATTCACATAGGGCAGGGGTCTCAAACTCCACTCTTCAAGGGCCGGTGTCCTGAAGCTTTTCCACGTGTCCCTGTTACAAAACACCTGAATAACATTTGTAGGTCATTAGTGAGAGTATAGAATTTGACTGTGTTGAAGTGGCATCCCCGAAGACTGTTCAAATTTAAGTAATTTAAGTGTTTGGAAAAATGTACTTCTAAAAGTACTTTCATTGCATCATGTTCATTCACTCATGAGCTGCTATAACATGAATCAAATGGCTGAATTACCACCTCAGCATGCAGTCACGTTCTGTAGAGTTTTGCTAATGACCTACTAATGTTATTCAGGTGTGTTGCAACAGGGACACATAGAAAAGTTTCTGGACACCAGGCCTTAACGACCAGAGTTTGAGACCACTGGTGGTAGGGCATGGTGGATTTCAAAAGCTTCTTCCCTTAAATCACTGCCTAAAAACTGCTTTTTGTAATTTGTCATAATGACTTGCAAAATATAGGTGGGATGAAAACATAAACATAAGACATTTTATAGTGGCCTGATATTTTTATCAAGGCTGTTTTTTGAAAATAATCCTGCCCTAATTTACAAAAGATGAACTGTCTGAAAGTCATGTTTGTTTGTTTGTTTGTTTGTTTGTTTGTTTGTTTGTTTAAGAAATGTGGGAATCTCCAGCAAAGATCTTACATGCAACAGCTCAGATACAGCACTCACTTCTGTTCTTTTTATCATGAAATGATCTACAAAGAAATGATCATCATACTAAATTTTGCTAATTAGGCCTTTATATCAGCTATGATAAGTTTATTATAGATTTAGTGTAGTGCTTATTGCTGTGTATCAAACATGCCCCAAATGTGACTGAAATATGTAGAAACTGCTGTGTAGAAACTAGCTGTCTCCAAATTTCTCATTTTGCCAAAATTCATACAGAGTGACCTGAAACTGTGCTGTAACCTCAGTGTGTTGGTTTTGTTGGACCATATAATATTTACAGTAAGTTACTGTAGCAGCACGTCTTGGTTTGAGTTTATAGACTTAGTTTATTGTTTTAATAGAATGTAAAAATGTCCTTATAACAGTTCCACCATCATTTGTTAAACATTGTCATTCTGTTCAGTCCAATAATTTACTGTAGAAGTCTTTAGTATTTAAAGCCCTACATGTATTGTATTTTTGAGATTATAAGGCATAATGTCAATAAACAAGCCTGTTTTTAAGGCAGATTAAGCCAAACAAACAGTCAGATAAGTCAAACTTTATTCAAGTCATTCACAAACAACTCTCAACACTGTTCAGTTGTAACACATAAAATACAGAACAATACACTCTTTCAGTTCATTCCTCATCCACAAATCCATCAAACTCTTCATGGGTTGATCAGTTTGAAATCTGCTTCTTAAGCATGTCTCTTAGCACGTGCCAGGTCCTTGTACACACACCATAATGTTATGTTGAAGCACCGTACGAATTACTCTGCGAGGGTCCTGACTATGGTAGCCATAATGCTCTGACAATACATCAAGCAGCACAGCTTTGTAGCTTACGAAGTCTTACGAAAATATTTGACAGAATTTTGAGCGCTGTGTACCACAGAAATCCCGTTTGAGGTCAGTAAGCATAACCAGAATCGATACGCTAGGCACATTGTATGTTTTTGAGATAATGACAGGATTTTAGGTATGCCATATAGTCTGAAGAATATGGTAAATCCAAGCATGTTGGAAATATGACTAATTCCATGCCTTTTGTGTCTTACAGGTGACCTGCTGCAGAAGATCCTCTCTCTCTCTCTATCATTATAAGCAATTCTGTCTATCCTATCACTCTCCCAACTCTATCTAATTTGAAAGCCATTCTATCTTGTATCCCTCTATCCCTACTGCTCTATCTAATTTGAAAGCCATTCTATCTTGTATCCCTCTATCCCTACTGCTCTATCTAATTTGAAAGCCATTCTATCTTGTATCCCTCTATCCCTACTGCTCTATCTAATTTGAAAGCCATTCTATCTTGTATCCCTCTATCCCTACTGCTCTATCTAATTTGAAAGCCATTCTATCTTGTATCCCTCTATCCCTACTGCTCTATCTAATTTGAAAGCCATTCTATCTTGTATCCCTCTATCCCTACTGCTCTATCTAATTTGAAAGCCATTCCATCTTGTATCCCTCTATCTCTACTGCTCTATCTAATTTGAGAATCCAAGTTTTGAGAATCCTTTCAGAATCCAATTTTCAGAAATCCAAGTTACCAGAACTTGATCTATCTGTTACAGAATTCTGAGAGATCTCTGCTCTCACTGCTCTTTCTTTCCTGTCTTTAAACTCTCTCACATTCAGTCATTTTGCTGGAAATTACAAGTTGAATATACAGTAGTAGAATTACAGTACAGTAGAACTTATAGTAGAAACTACTTACACAGCCCTACATTTGTCATTTTAATTTTGCATTAGACTTTAGTTTGGACTGCTAGTTTGGCTTACTTTGATCAATTGTATAAAATATCACCTTTTTATAAGTTTATTTGTAATAAGATAATCTGGTTATTTTGTAATACATACATTCAGATAAATAATAAATTAGATCCAGTCTGTTAGTCTGTTTCATTGGCTATAACATTTGACTGCAAGTTTATAGTACTATTATTTAAGGACAAACCCATTTTGTCACTCGGTGTAAGTATTCAGTTAGTATTGTCATCGAGAAGTGCCTGAGGACCCAGACTTCCTGTTTCCTGACTGCTGCAGAACATCCAGCTGAAGAAACCCCGTTTCTAAAAGAGGTACAATAAAACGCACCAAATTGTTTCCAGAGAACTTTGAATTTCCTTTATTTTTTGAGTTTGGAGTACAAATCAGCTTTTTAACATCTATTCATATATTCATAAAAACATTTTATAGTATAATAGTACATTTCTCAGATTTAACAGTAACTTGAGGAGTTATAAGTTTTTCTGTTTCAAGGTTCAGTTTTGTTTATATTTGTGTATAACCACATATAAGTTCCAGATTGTACTTCAGCAAAATGCCAAGAAAAAGTCAAAGGTCGCAGTCCCAGAAGCTTAGATGGCAAAAGCAGAAAGAACAGGTGAATGTTTCTCAGAGCAGTGAGCAGGTAAAGGTGTGTGTTTCAACTTTTCCCAGCACAGAAGTGCAGAGCAGTGTTCAGACAGCCACAGTGTCTTATGCAGATGTGGTAAAGAGAAGTGTTCCCTCAGTGTCTGTCCCAGAGCCTGAAGTTATGCAGGTAATCCAGACTGAACCCCAGCTAACTGTACAAACACAGCATGATGGAGAGACAGCCACAGTGTCTTATGCAGATGTGGTAAAGAAAGGTGTTCCCTCAGTGTCTGTCCCAGAGCCTGAAGTTATGCAGGTAATCCAGACTGAACCCCAGCTAACTGCACAAACACAGCATGATGGACAAGCTCCAGGACAGTCTCATGTACAGGTTACAAACAGTGAAAGTCCACGAGTGAGTAGCGTCTGTGCTTCCCGAAGCCAGGCTTCTCCTAGGTATGGAAAGTACCGGAATCAGCAATGTATGGCTAACAGTTTGGTTTTCCTGTCATTCTTACACGAGGATGAATTTATTACCAGAGCAGATCTAAACCGTGTGTTGGACAAAGGCCATGCCGTCTATTCAGATGCCAGACTGAGGTTTGTGAACAGCGTGTTTCTAGCCTGCGATGAACTTCCCTCAGTGGTCACCAGCCGCAGACACGAGTATCAAGTCGACATGTCTCAGTTTGCTCATTACGGCACATTTGATGGTACAGATCACTTTCCGAGCCTTGAACAGGGATTACAGTGTTTGGCTTCAGACATTCGCTACGCTTTGCTAGTCATGGGAGGAACAGTCATCGCTGTTAGCAGGCTGACTTCAGGTGAATATGCATATTTTGACCCTCACCCACGTAAGTCTACTGGTATGCCATTGTCGCTAAGTGTAAGTGGTGGAACTGCAGTTATGTTGAAATTCACACGTCTTAATGACATGATTGACAGGATCAAACGTTTGTACAGAATGTTTAGCATCGCACCAAGCTGTACTTATGAGCTACAGCCCATCGAGTTTCACAGTGAAAACGCTGCTGACCAAAGAGATGCTAATCAAACCACCGAATACAGACAAACAGCTACAAGTGCACCAGCTTTAAATGAACGTGTTCATGAATTAAACTCCGAAATATACACTGAGCAGACACGGAAACCTGTGACCAAAGATTTAACCAGTGAAGTAATGTCATCCAGAGTTGATTCTTCAAATGAGACAGCTGCTCCCGGAAAAAAACATCCTTCTGATTATTTTGAAAAGAAAACCTCTGCATCTTCTGTGAGAGAAACTCCGGTAACACCAGATTCTGTTCCTCAGAATGATTCAAACAGTGCCTCCAGTTCAACTAAGATAACAGAGGAACTCTCAGATAAACTGCTGAAACGTAATAAACAGGAAAGGCAAAAAATGAGGAGAAGATTATTAGCCCAACAAAAGCTACCACAACGAAAGGAAAATCAGAAGACGAAAGAAAGGCAGATGTACAGGTTTGATGAAAGCTTCAAGACAAAGAAAAAAAACTCAACTAAGAAGTGTAATGATCCTGATCACAGACATAAAAGGAGTCTGTACAAAAATGAGCTGTATAAATTAAATGCTACCTATAAGGAGAAACACAGAGAACATTTGAGAAAGATGTATAGAGAAAGTGCTAAAATTAGAGAGAGAAAAAGAGAACGTGTCATAAGGACATATAGAGACAATCCCCTATTCAGAGAAAAGCAGAAGGAACGTATAACAAGAACGTATAGAGAGTCTCCCATATTCAGAGATAAGCAGAAGGAACGTATAACAAGAACGTATAGAGAGTCTCCCATATTCAGAGATAAGCAGAAGGAACGCATAACAAGAACGTATAGAGAGTCTCCCATATTCAGAGATAAGCAGAAGGAGCGTATAAGAAGAATATACAGAACTTGTGCTGGATTCAGAGAGAAACATAAAGCTTACATGAGGTCATATGTATATAACCTATATAAAAAAAGCGAAGATTTTAAACAGAAAAAACGATCTTATATGACTAAGCGTTATGGAGAAGAAAAACAATTTCAGCAACAACACAAGGACAATATGAGAGAACGAATGAGAGTAAAATATTGGAATGGTTTTTCTTTCAGACAGATGCATAATATCAGATGTGCAATGAATATAAAACGGAAATATCGCCAGATGCATCGACCAGCTGAGACTTTACAGTGTCATCCAGAAAACACTTTAATGAATGAGGCCATATCTCGTTTCAGATCAAACATTAAGTCAGCACCATCTTATGTTTGTACTGTTTGTCTAAAAGCTTCTTTTCCTAATCAGGTGAAAATCTGCAAAAGACAAAATTACTCAAAACACCAGACTGTAGCTCAGCAGTGTCTAACTGGTAAATTTGTTCATGTGTGTGATGAAGCATGTAATGATCACTGCAGCTTTCCTGTTGAGAGAAAAAAAGAGTATATCTGTCACACATGTCACAGTTCCCTCAAAAGTGGATGCATGCCCAGGCTTGCTGCTGTTAATGGTTTAGAACTGCAGGATATTCCAGCTGAACTTTGTGATCTCAACATTCTGGAGAGACATCTGATTGCCAAATGCATACCATTTGCTAAGATTATTCCTCTTCCAAAGGGGAGACAGACTCATACGTGGTAATGTGGTGTGTGTACCATCTGAGGTCCAACAAACAGTTGACAGTTTACCGAGGATCAGAAGCCAATCACAGATCATGAGGGTGAAATTGAAAAGACGACTGTGCTACAAAGGCCATCAGCTGTTCCAGACTGTCACCTGGTCTAAACTCATTCAAGCTCTGCGTAAACTGAAACAAATTCATCCACAGTACACAGATATTGTTATCAGAGATGATGCATTGCTTTGTGATCCAACGTTACCTGATGATGACAGCAGTGATGAAGCCAGCATGGCAAGTGATGATTATAATGAAGCAGATTTAATGGAAATTGACAACTATGAAAAAGATGCCCTTTTGTGCGAAAGTGAGTCTCAAAGTGACCAAGATATTAATATGCAATCCTGTGATGAACAACCAGAGGAACAAAATCCAGATGAACCAGA
The DNA here is from genome assembly GCF_057382275.1 of Copadichromis virginalis. Taxonomy (NCBI): domain Eukaryota; kingdom Metazoa; phylum Chordata; class Actinopteri; order Cichliformes; family Cichlidae; genus Copadichromis; species Copadichromis virginalis. The sequence continues at coordinate 17,292,057 of NC_140636.1, forward strand.
AAGTGATTTGAACAATGGAGGTTTTGCTCTAGAAAGTTGTCTGCAGCCTGTAGACATTTCAGAAGAGATTCTCTGTTTCACTGATAACACATATTGTGTGGCTCCTGCAGAAAGAAACAATCCTGTTAGCTTCTTCAGAACTCCTCATTTGGAAGCCATGGCATTTCCTGTGCAGTTTCCTACTGGTCAGAATACACTGGATGAAAAGAGACGTCTCAAGCTCACACCAAGTGCTTACTTCAAGTCAAGGCTTTTCAACATTGATGCAAGATTTGCTAAAGACACAAATTACTTGTTTTTCTCACAGTTTGTCACTGAAATACATTTGGCTAATTCCAGCATGACAATACAGCTAAGGAAAGGTAAAACTATGACCAAAGATGGACGCAAAATCACATCAGGAATGTTACAAAGTAAGACAGAAGTAGAGAAGCTGGTAAGAAATAAAGATGCAATCAGATTTATGCAGCCACTCAGAGGAACTCCAGCTTACTGGCAGAAAACTACCAGAGATCTATTCAGCATGGTTCGCCAAATAGGAACACCTCAGTTCTTTGTCACTTTCTCTGCTGCTGAGATGAGATGGCCTGAAGTGATTCAAGCAATAAAGAGACAGCAAGGTGAAGAGGTTGATTTTGAAGCCCTGGACTGGTCAGAAAAGTGTGAAATTCTAAGATCAAATCCAGTAACCACCATGCGAATGTTTGATAAACGTGTTGAGGCTTTGTTCAGAGATTTGCTTTTTTCTCCTGCACAGCCCCTTGGTGAGATCATTGATTACTTTTACAGAGTTGAGTTCCAGCACAGAGGTAGTCCACATATACACATGTTGCTGTGGATTCGAGAAAAGGTAGAAGCAGATGTGGATGATGACCAAACTGTCTGTGACTTTGTGGACAGATACATCTCAGCTCAACTCCCTGATCCAGAAAAACAACCTGAACTGCACAAAAAAGTCACTGAGCTACAAAAGCACAGCAAAAACCACACAAAAACATGCTTTAAGAGTGTGAACTCTGGTTGTAGATTTGGGTTTCCCAAACCACCAGCCACAAGAACAATGATTGTGAGACAGGATGAGGATTCAGACACTGAAGCTGCAAAAGCCAAACTCAGACCTTTGTTGAACCTGCTGAAGGAACCTGAAGCTGCTTCCCTCACCATAGAGCAGATTCTGTCACGATGCAACTTGACAATGAATGAGTATGAACAATGCCTCCAAGACATAAACAAGAAAACAGCTCTGATTCTGAAACGTGACCCAAATGAGTGTTGGATCAACAATTACAACCCAGACCTGCTTGAAGCCTGGAACTCTAATTTAGATGTCTCATTCATTTTGAATGCCTATTCATGTATAGAATACCTCTGTAAATATATAACAAAGAAAGAATCTGGCCTCTCTGAATACCTGAAGACAGTTATTGACAACTCTGATAAGAACACCGTCAATGAATGTGATGAAATGAGAGCTGTGATGCAGGCTTACTCAAAAAAGAGAGAAATCAGCGCACAGGAGTGTGTGACTCGAGTCTGTGGCCTAAAAATGAAAAAATGTTCCCGCAGTGTTGTATTTGTACCAACAGATGATAACCCAGTAAAAATGAGTCGGCCCATGAGCTTCCTGGAAAGCACAACACACGACAGTTGTAATATTTGGATGACAAGTTTGAGTGATAAATACAAATGCAGACCTGAGACCCCAGAATATGAGGAAATGTCACTGGCTGATTTTGCTGCCTTGTGCAGGTTGGTGAGTGGTCCAAATGAAGGAAAAGATGTGCTTCCTCTTCTAAACCAGCTTGGATTTGTACAAAGGCGAAAGAATGATAAACCAGCTATAATCAGGTATTACCACTGTTCACAGGAAAAAGATCCTGAGCAATATTATGGTCGACTGTTGAGACTTTACCTTCCACACAGATCAGAGCAGGAACTGAAACCACAAGGGTTCCAAACCTATCAGTCCTTCTACAACTCAGGTTTTGTACGACTTCCATGTTCAGACCACAGTGAGTCTGTGAAAAGGGTTGTGAAAAGAAATAAAGACAAGTATGAGAAGAACTCTGAGGATATTGAGAGTGCACTGGAAGAGTTTGAACAAAATAGGGATGTTGTGATTGATGAATGGTGTAATCTGGCTCCTGAATCTGAAGTTGTGAGGCTGCAATGCGATGAGAATCTTCCTGAGAGACATTCTGATGATGAGAACGAACAGGAGAATGTTCCCGACTACAGTCGTCAGTCTGATGCTGTAACAAAGATCAGAGCCGTCAGAGAACAACCTGCAGTAGATCCAGCCGTGGTACGTGTAATGTATCAGAATCTGAACCAGAAGCAGGCCTGCGTGTTCTATGCCATAAGAGACTGGTGTATTCAGCGAGTTTGTGGTTTGAACCCAGATCCATTTTTCTTCTATATCAACGGTGGTGCAGGAACTGGAAAGTCACATCTGATTAAGTGTATTCATTCTGAAGCATCAAAGATCCTGAGCAGACTGCCTGCTAATGCAGAAGAAGCTGACATATCAAATCCAACTGTTTTACTGACTTCATTTACCGGGACAGCAGCTTTTTCTATCAATGGCTCTACATTACATTCCCTACTCAAACTACCCAGGAGTCTGAAACCACCCATTCAAGGACTTGGTAACCAACTGGATGAAATCAGATCTGAGCTGATGAATGCTGAAATTATTGTTATTGATGAGATTTCAATGGTTTCAAAACCCCTTTTTGCTTATGTGGATGCAAGACTGAAACAAATCAAAGGCACTCAGAGACCTTTTGGTGGAATGTCAGTTTTAGCTGTTGGAGATTTTTACCAGCTGCCACCAGTGCGACAGTCTAAACCTCTCTGTGTTTACGATCCAGAACAGATTGACCTATGGCAGGAGCATTTTCAGATGATCACTCTAACCGAGATCATGCGTCAGAAAGATGATGTGGCCTTTGCAGAGATGCTGAACAGGATTAGAGTCAAAGAAAAGACAGATGAGCTTTCTCAGTGCGACAGAGATTTGTTGTCACAGGCTGTGACTGCACCAGAAGAATGTCCAACTGAGGTCTTACACATTTATGCCACCAACAAGAATGTGGAATCCCACAACACAGATACCCTGAAGAAGCTTCATTCAAACATCATAATCATCAATGCAGACGATTTCCAGAAGGATAAATGTACAGGCAGAATGGAACGAAGAGACAAACCATTTACAGGTGGGCGAAATGATTTACCTGACACTCTGAATGTTGCTGAAGGAGCTCGAGTCATGCTGACCAGAAACTTGGACACACTAAACGGTTTAGTCAACGGTGCTTTTGGTATACTGGTAAAGGTGGTGAGATCTGAAAATGATGGACACATAATTAAACTGGGGCTCAGGATGGACAACCGGCAGCCTATGAGACACAACCGCAGTGCTAATGCAGCATCTGATGATCTTGTTTACATTGAGAGAGCAGAGGAGAGTCTGAAGTTTAAAGGAGCGGTACGCAGACAGTTTCCTGTAAAGCTAGCATTCGCTTGCACAATTCACAAAACTCAGGGTCTTACAACACAGACAGCTGTAGTTTCAATGAAGAACATTTTTGAACCAGGTATGGCTTACGTTGCTCTCAGCAGGGTGACGTCTCTCAGTGGACTCTATTTGCAGGACTTGGATGAGAAAAAGATTTACGCCAATCCCGAGGTAACTGCAGCGCTCCAAACCATGAGACAAGCCAGTGTTGAGGAAATGATGCCTCTTCTTCAGGTCAGAGAAACAGCCAGCAGACTTGACACTCTTACACTGATCCATCACAATACGGAGGGTTTGCCATCTCACATCAGTGACATCAAGAGTCATCATGAAATGTGTTTAGCAGATGTTTTGTGTCTCACTGAGTCTCACCTTCAAGGCTCCTTTGTTGCAGACAGTCTTCATTTGGATGGCTACACCATGTTCAAACGCAACAGACATGTGTCCTACACAAACTTTCCTCACATGGCCAGCAGAAGTGGTGGGGGAGTTGTTGTGTATTTGAGGAATCATTTTCAGGTTCAGGTAAAACAGTATCTGCATAATGTCACTGATCTTGAGTTTTTAGTGTTGAAGGTTCAGGCTCCATTCCCTGCGCTCATTGCTGTTGTGTACAGACCCCCTGACTACAGTTTGACACCATTCATGCAAAACCTGGTAAGTCTTTTAGATTCACTTGAAATAATGGACTGTCACCCAATCATTGTGTGTGGAGATTTTAATGAGAACCAGTTGCAGAGTGGAAGAAAACAGATTCTGGAGCAGTTTCAGTCGAGAGGGTATTCACAGCTGATCACTTCTGCCACTACAGACAAGAACACCCTGCTTGACCTCATTTTTATTTCTCAGCCACAGAAATGTCTGTATTCAGGTGTTCTGAGATCATATTACAGTTACCACAACCCTGTCTTTTGTGTCCTGTCCTCGAGCCAATCATGAAGTCGTCTGGTGAGTTTTGAAACAATTACAGATCATGTTTGTTACAGAGTTTACTGATTGTAGAGCATGAAAAAGATTTTTCATTGAAAAAAGGGTCTTCCCTACTCTGTCTGTCAGAAGACCCTTTCTTATTGCAATGTTATTAATCATTTCACCAAATCATTGCTGAACTTCATGCAGAGCAGAGAACATCTGCTATCATGCACCTCTGATCTGAAATGTGCTGCAACATTTATTAAACCAACATCATTTCTTTTATTCTCATGTTTTAAATGACTAAATCTTTTTACTGTGACGTATGTAGCTCAACAAACGAGATCTTCCCCTCCAAGGGCTTGAAAATATGAAATAGTAAATAAATAAATCCCACATAAATGCAGGTATTTATTATGGCTCACATGAATAAATACAGACAATTATATTTTCTTGATTATAGTAGCTTTTGTAGAATCAAAAGTTTTTGTGATGAATGAGGTTTTGCTTATCATGTTTTACAGGTAAAAAATGTCAAAAGTTATAAACTATCTTTAGGCTACCAGAGATGTCTATAATGATACATTATGTAGAGAAAAACATTAGTACAGCTTACAGAATATGTATAAAAACTGATTTAGAAGTAAATGGATAGTTTTCTGAAAGTTCCCGACTACAGTTTAACACCACCCACCCAGCTCAGCCCCCAAGTGTCTATGTAATGCTGGTATGGTGTGTGAGTTTGACTTGGCCTTTATCCGGGTGGGTTTGGGTTTGGGTGGATAAAGGCCAAGTCAGAATTCTCTGAGCAGCTGGAAAAAGCTGCTAATAAACAAAGACATCAAAAAGTGTGGGCTTTAGGTGTAGCCCCCGCTTTCTGATGCACTAATTAGACTTAGTAACCGACACCCCATACCAGCATTACATAAACACTTGGGGGCTGAGCTGGGTGGGTGGTGTTATAAGCACGTGTTTTGTTAGATATATTTTTTCAGACACCATCTTCATGAACTGCTGAGCCAAACCTGATCCATCAGTGCTGGACTGCACAGATAACTACATGCCACAAGGAGACTGCTGTGTTATGAATTGCCATACCAGTGTGTCTTCAATGGAGAAGATGACACACCCATCACCTGACCTCCTGCCTGATCTGGAGACCATCATCATGCTACCACACTACACACCTCTGAGACCATCAATGATGACTCATACTGAGGAAACTGTATTTCCTGTCAGAGATGCTCAGTGATCCTCAGAGCAGAGAGAGGTATCGTTCTTTATCTTTGATTAAAAAAAAAATGTCAGTGTTTTTAATTCAATTAATTAATTAAAATCCTGTTTATTGCATAAATAATTCCACACTCAAATGATTATACTTGTTGACACTTTTTGAGTTTTAATTCACATTATGGATTACAAATCTATGCTTTTTCTACTCTGTCTCTCTGTGCAGGTATTGCTGTCTTCTGAGTTCTTCCGTGTCCCAACTGAGGCCTTCAAACCTCATTGCAGAGCTCATGTCTTTCCTCACCATCATGTGAGTGTGAGATTGCTCTGGATTCTGGTTATGTGGCCTGCAGCACCTATAAGGTATTTCAACATTGTTCATTGTATAACTTATTTGTAGTTTTTAGGGTTTCTACAGACAAAAAAAATGTTCCTTTTTCTGTATTTTTTAGAACAAGCTCGTCCAGTGTGCCTGCATTCCAGCTTCTTAGACTCTACGCAAGTGGACAGAGTATCAGTGTTTGGCCACTCTTACAGACACTGACTTCTGTCAATTCACTTCTACTGATCGGGCACCTCACTCCAGGAAGACAGAGGGCTGCAAGCCTGTCATCATTTCCAGTGTGGCTTTGTATTCTTGGGGTAGCATCAGATTTTTCCCACAAATATTCAAAGGTAACACTTGTTTTAAGCTTAGTTATTAAATCAAAAGTCTTCCCTTGTGTCATGTCTGTGAAGGTTCTCATGATGTCCTTTGATGTAGTCTCTCTCTTCACTTGCATACCCACTACAGAGGCAGTGGAGACTGTCAGAAAACGACTGCAAGAAGACAGCTCCTTGGAAGACAGGACCAACTTCACACCCGATCAGATGTGCACACTGTTAGACCTCTGCCTCACCACTACATATTTCAAATACAACGAGGGTTTCTACAGACAAAAACATGGCTGTGCCATGGGTTCCCCTGTGTCACCTGTTGTAGCCAACCTTTACATGGAGGAAGTGGAAAGGAAGGCTCTTGGCTCTTTCAAAGGAAGAGTACCCAGCCACTGGTACGGATATGTAGATGACACCTGGGTCAAAATCAAAAGGCAAGAAGTGGAATCCTTCACTGCACACATTAACACCGTGGATAAAAACATCAAGTTCACCAGGGAAGACACAAAGGACGACTGTTTGCTTTTCCTGGACTGCGCTGTGCACATTGAAGAGAACGGCAAACTCAACATCGAAGTTTACCGGAAGCCCACACACACGGACCAGTACCTCCTCTTTGACTCCCATCACCCTCTGGAACACAAACTTGGAGTAATTAGGACACATCCCTCTCCCCCCCCCCCCCCCCCCGGGCAGAACATGTTCCCTCTAAGCCTGAAGGGAAAAAGAAGGAACACACACATGTAAAGGAAGCACTCAAAACGTGTGGCTATCCTAATTGGGCGTTTATAAAGTCAGCAAAGATGCACAGAAAAGAACATCAGATACCAGCGAGGGAGGATAAGAAAGACAGATGCAACAACATTGTCATCCCCTATGTACTAATTAGACTTAGTAACCGACACCCCATACCAGCATTACATAGACACTTGGGGGCTGAGCTGGGTGGGTGGTGTTAAAAGCACTTGTTTTGTAGATATATTTTTTCAGACACGGCACAGTCTCCTTTGTGGCAAAACCTTCAAACTTCACCATCCTCAGCTGAAACAACAACATCTTAACACCATCTTCATGAACTGCTGAGCCAAACTTGATCCATCAGTGCTGGACTGCACAGATAACTACATGCCACAAGGAGACTGCTGTGTTATGAACTGCCATACCAGTGTGTCTTCAATGGAGAAGATGACACACCCATCACCTGACCTCCTGCCTGATCTGGAGACCATCATCATGCTGCCACACTACACACCTCTGAGACCATCAATGATGACTCATACTGAGGAAACTGTATTTCCTGTCAGAGATGCTCAGTGATCCTCAGAGCAGAGAGCGGTATGATTCTTTATCTTTGATTTTAAAAAAAAATGTCAGTGTTTTTTAATTCAATTAATTAATTTAAATCCTGTTTATTGCATAAATAATTCCACACTCAAATGATTATACTTGTTGACACTTTTTGAGTTTTAATTCACATTATGGATTACAAATCTATGCTTTTTCTACTCTGTCTCTCTGTGCAGGTATTGCTGTCTTCTGAGTTCTTCAGTGTTCCAACTGAGACATTCAAACCTCACTGCAGAGCTCATGTCTTTCCTCACCATCATGTGAGTGTGAGATTGCTCTGGATTCTGGTTATATGGCCTGCAGCACCTATAAGGTATTTCAATATTGTTCATTGTATAACTTATTTGTAGTTTTTAGGCCTTAACACAACTAAAATGTTCCTTTTTCTGTATTTTTTAGAATAAGCTCGTCCAGTGTGCCTGCATTCCAGCTTCACAGAAAAGAACATCAGACACCAGCGAGGGAGGATAAGAAAGACAGACACAACAACATTGTCATCCCCTATGTAGCCGGTGTATCAGAAAAACTCAGGAGAGTTTTCTCCAAATACGACATCCCAGTGTACTTCAGACCCAGTAACACACTCAGACAGAAACTGGTTCACCCGAAAGACAAAACTCCTAAACACAAACTTAACAATGTGGTGTACGCTGTACAGTGCAGCGAGGAATGCCCAGACTTCTACATCGGAGAGACCAAACAGCCACTTCACAAGCACATAGCACAACATAGAAGAGCCACCTCCACGGGACAAGACTCAGCAGTTCATCTGCATCTAAAGGACAAAGGTCAGTCTTTGAGGATGCCAATGTTCACATTTTGGACAGATGGAGGAGTGAAAGAAGCCATTTACGTCCACTGTGAGCGACCATCTTTAAACAGAGGCGGTGGTTTACGACACCAACTGTCTGCCATCTATAATCCAGTTTTGAGTTCCCTCCCCAGACACCGTAACGTCCACTCACATCCTGGGAGTGGGCGTGGGTGATTTCCTGTCCTCGGGAAATCACATGATAGGGTGGGGCCAGGTTTCACAATGAGCTCACCCGAAACCCTGGCTGATTGGGACCCACACCCACTTTCACACCTTGGCTCATGTGATTAGGTAGAGGATCATCAGGGGGTTCTTTGTCCCTGTTTGGGGGGAAACTCCCACTGGGTTTAAATCTGGGACTCTCCACCATTGACCCTTAGAACTGAAGAAGCTTCTCGGATGAGAGGTGAAACGTCTTCAAGGAACTCAAAGAAGTCCAGACGCTTTTCTTTCCAAGCTCCTTAGACTTCACTTGTGTTAATTACATTTTATTTGTTGTTGTTTTCTTTTAGATTTATATGCAGTGATTGGATGCGGTGGAGCTTTGTTAACCGTGTGGAAAACATCTGTTTGTGATGATATTTACAATGAGGCTTTAAGGTGACAGTTTCCATGTAATTTCAATCCTCTTACTAAGCAAAAACATGTTTGCAATTAACATATTTTTTCAGTTTTGTCTTTTGGATTTATGGTTAACATTCCTCTGTGACAGCAAATACTAAACTGGTCCAAGTAACCAGCATATCATTGGTCAAAGGCAAAAAGGACCACATGTCACACTAGCAATGTGTTAGTATAGAGTAGGTCTAACAGTGGTTTTCCACATCTGCTCTAATATATATAGATAATGGGTCAGACATATAAAGTCATTTTGAAAAGTTCATAAAGGTCATTTATATGTGTTCCTCTTTATCATTTTATATCAGGTCACACAGCTGACTTGAGTTTTGATCAGAGTAGAACCATAACATTCATGCTAATGGTTCTACTGTTTACAGTTACTTTATGATGGATTTCACCCTGGTCACAGCACTATGTGAAAAGCTGTTAGAGGTAAAGTTAAGCCAATTAATACATCATCATAAGTCACTCTCTAACGCAGGGCAGTGATTATTATTCACTGTAATTTATTCCACAACAATGTTCTTTATTTGATTCTTTAAATATGCACATCGATTGTTTAGCTCTGTGACTCTCCACACCTGAAATATATCACAATGTGGACTTCATTTCGACAGTATTTTGTAGATTGGTACCATATTTATCATCGAATCATCTTGTGCACTTATTAACTAAATGTTGTTTGTTTGTTTTTTTTGTTTGTTTGTTTGGGGGGTTTTTGTTGCCATTTTTACCTTTCACCAACTGTGTAAATTCTGCAATTTTACCTTGGTTTTGTTTCACATCAGTTTATCTGCTGGCTGGTATTCCTGTCTTCCTTCTCTCACCCCAACCGGTCGCAGCAGATGGCCGCCCCTCCCTGAGCCTGGTTCTGCTGGAGGTTTCTTCCTGTTAAAAGGGAGTTTTTCCTTCCCACTGTCGCCAAAGTGCTTGCTCATAGGGGGTCATATGTCATATGATTGTTGGGTTTTTCTCTGTATCTATGAAGCGCCTTAAGGCGACTTTTGTTGTGATTTGTTGCTATATAAATTGAATTGAATTGGTTTTCTTTCTTTTCTAATGTTTCTGGTCATTTTTCACAGTTAAACAAGTAACTTTGAGGTTACGTCATCGTTTTCAGCTGTTATCTGTATACATTTTTTTCCTAATAATTACATTTCTGCAAAATTATAGCAGTTCTGGTAAGTTGTAATATTTCTGCCAAGTTATTAATTTTTTAATAAATTATTACATTTCTGCTAAGTTGTAGCTTCTGGTAAACTACAACATTTCTGCTGAATTGTTATGTTTCTTCTAAGTTATTGCATTTCTGCTAAGTTATTACATTTTTGCTAACTTGATGTTCTTCTGCAAAGTTATTAAAATTTCAACAACTTTTTAAACACTGACTTTGATTTCTTCAGCTTCTTCAGCTATTTTCAACTATTTTCAGCAGACAGCTTCAGCTTTACAGTTTCCTCTAAGTGATTGCAGTTCTGCTAAGTTATTCCATTTTAGCAAAGTTCCTTTGCTTCTGCAAAGTTTTTACAATTTCTGCAACTTTTCAGCTTTTTCAGCTACTTTTTGCATACAGCTTCAGCTTTAAGCATCCACACTGCATTTTCGCAGGAAATGCAAATTTTTCTAGTTATTCTTCAAGTTGCTTCCGTACACTTTTCGCCGTAGAACTACTTCCACAATTTTCAGCCGATTTTCACCGTTCAAATTTTAAACTATTCTGCTATTTTTGCTCTTTCCGGCTATGACTTTTGCTATTTTTTGCTATTATACTTTTTAAAATATTAAGCTTTTTTCCTTTAATTTGTCCCATTGAAATGAATGGGAAACTTCAGCAATTCTGCTAAAATTTGCTTGTTTTTGAAACTTAACTACTTCCTCATACTTTCACCTAGAACAACCATTCAAATTTTAAAATGTTCACAAATTATTGGGCTATTCAGGTATGATTCAGCTTTTTCAAATCTTTTACTGTTTTACTTTTATGCCTCTTAAAGTTTTGAGTTGCAAAATTGTGATTTTTCACAAAATACATGTGTTGTTATGGTTGCTATGCTCTTGGCTTCCAGTGTGCCACTGAAGGTTTTGCAATTTTCACTTCATGTCCGAACAACTTCCTGCTACTTGCTCAATTTTCACTCAACTTCCACAAATTATACATCAAAACGTAGGTATTTTTGCTGGCTTTCAGAAAATGTCACCATCATTGTTGTGGGATTTATAGAATTTTGGCAAATCTCCTCAGACTAACACAAGGTCAGAAAACTCTCCATATAAAGTCAATGGAGAGTTTGTTCAAAATCACCGCTGCATTTCTGTAATGAGAGGCATATTCGAATCGTCATATCTCCTTAACGAAGCAAAGTTAAGACATGAGGCTTGTCCCGGTATATCTTCAGACACTCGTGACGCTCACAATTCAAGAATTATTTTCTCACCTATTACCGTTCTGAAATGAGTTGGACTTGTTTGAGGGTAGGAAATTTGTCCTTCGCTCAGATTTCTTCAGATTTCAAACTGTGGAAATGAACCACTTTTTTCTCTCGTCATAACTTTTTGTTGGATTTCCACAGAGACCTGAAAATTTCCATGATTGTTCACCAAAGCCTGCTGTCTCTTACGGTGAAAGAATGATATCGATACTCCAAATAGATTTCAAGTTACAAAGCGTTGTTTGAGGGCAAGTCAAGGCAGTTTTTGCTTCGCTCTACTCAGTTATGGTGCATTAGAAGTCAAATATCTTTAATAATTCATATTTTAATGATAAATTGTAAACACTGGAAGATTCCCCCATCTCTTCTGAACAAAACGGTGTAAGAATGACCGCTCTAGCCCCTACGGTTAGGAAATTATTTTCATTTGTTTGAGGGGAGTCCTCACTATGAGAAATAGGCTGCAATAATCCTGTGCCTCTCTGTGCTGCGTGTGTAAAAAGAGGCACATGTTTTGGCGGGAAAAAGTACACAGGCTCTCTGATTGGTGGATTCAAATTCAGCAGCTCCCAGGCTGACCTAGAAACTTACTTCTCTCTCCCTGTGCATTTTTTTGCTGATTTTTTCATTTAACAAGTATATTTGAGGGACCCTCAGCATGTTCAGCATTTTTTCAGCTGTCCATTTTGCTTTTCCAATTTTTCTGTTTAACTTATTACTATTGTGCTAAATAATACTATTTCTGCTATTTTATAAGATTTGTGCCTAATATAGTATTTCTGCTAAATTACAATATTTCTGCTTTTTATACTATTTGTGCTAAAACATAGTATTTCTACTAAATGTAGTATTTATGCTTAATCATACTATTTCTGCTTTTTATGGGATTTGTGCCTAATATAGTATTTCTGCTTTTTATAGGATTTTTGCTCAAACATAGTATTTCTACTAAATGTAGTATTTATGCTTAATCATCCTATTTCTGCTTTTTATAGGATTTGTGCTTAATATAGTATTTCTGCTAAATTATAGTATTTCTGCTTTTTATAGTATTTGTGCTAAAACATAGTATTTCTACTAAATGTAGTATTTATGCTTAATCATAGTATTTCTATATATTTCTGCCAGGTCCCCAGGCAGCCAATCCTCTGTGAGGACTGAGAAATTCAAATTTTCAAATCAGGGCCTGCACGGCTTCCCAGCCAATCATATATGTGTCCTGAGGCATTCAAATTTGCATATTGGGGCCTTCATGGCTTCTAAGCCAGCCAATCATATCTGAGGGCTGAGGAATTCAAATCCACAAATCAGGGCCTGCACAGCTTCCCAGCCAGCCAATCATGTATGTGGGCTCCAGGTATTCAAATTTGCATATTGGGGAATTCGTGGCTTCTAAGTCAACAAGTCATCCATGTCATATATCTCTAAAAATTCATATTTTAATGATAAATTGTCAACACTTGAAGATTCCCCCATCTCTTCTGAACAAAACGGTGTAAGAATGACCGCTCTAGCCCCTATGGTTAGGAAATTATGGTCATTTGTTTGAGGGGAATCCTCACTATGTGAAATAAACTGAAAGAAGCAGGTCTATGTCTCTGTGCTGCGTGTGTAAAAAGATGCACCTGTTTTGGCGGGAAAACGTAAACAGCCTCTCTGATTGGTGGATTCAAATTCAGCAGCTCCCAGGCTGACCTAGAAACTTAGTCCTCTCTCCCTGTGTGTGTGTGTGTGTGTGTGTGTGTGTGTGTGTGTGTGTGTGTGTGTGTTTGTTTAGTGGGAGAGAGAGGACCCTGCCCTTATTTGACAGCATGTCATTGTAGGATTTAAATTGAACATAGTTAGACTGGTTGACTGGATTAGAGCCTGTGTTTGTGTGTCCCTCTGTGCATTTGTGTTTCAATAAGTTATTACTATTCTGCTAAATCATAGTATTTCTGGTACTTTTCGGTACTTGTGCTAAATACAGTATTTCTGCTAAATTATTGAGTTCCTGCTTTTTATAGGATTTGTGCCTAACATAGTATTTCTGCTAAATTATAGTATTTCTGCTTTTTATACTATTTGTTCTAAATTATAGTATTTCTGCTTTTTATAGGATTTGTGCTTAATATAGTATTTCTGCTAAATTATAGTTTTTCTTCTTTTTATAGTATTTGTGCTAAAACATAGTATTTCTACTAAATGTAGTATTTATGCTTAATAATAGTATTTCTATATATTTCTGCCAGGTCCCCAGGCAGCCAATCCTCTGTGAGGACTGAGACATTCAAATTTTCAAATCAGGGCCTGCACAGTTTCCCAGCCAATCAAATAAGTGTCCTGAGGCATTCAAATTTGCATATTGGGGCCTTCGTGGCTTCTAAGCCAGCCAATCATATCTGAGGGCTGAGGAATTCAAATCCACAAATCAGGGCCTGCACGGCTTCCCAGCCAGCCAATCACATATGTGGTCTCAGGCATTCAAATTTGCATATTGGGGAATTCGTGGCTTCTAAGTCAACAAGTCATCCATGTCATATATCTCTAAAAATTCATATTTTAATATTAAATTGTCAACACTTGAAGATTCCCCCATCTCTTCTGAACAAAACGGTGTAAGAATGACCCTTCTAGCCCCTACGGTTAGGAAATTACGGTCATTTGTTTGAGGGGAGTCGTCACTATGAGAAATAGACTGCAAAAATCCTGTGTCTCTCTGTGCTGCTGCGTGTGTAAACAGATGCACCTGTTTTGGTGGGGAAAAGTGCACAGCCTCTCTGATTGGTGGATTCAAATTCACCAGCTCCCAGGCTGACCTAGAAACTTACTTCTCTCTCCCTGTGTGTGTGTGTGTGTGTGTGTGTGTGTGTGTGTGTGTGTGTGTGTGTGTGTGTGTGTGTGTGTGTGTGACAGAGAGAGAGAGAGAGAGAGAGAGAGAAAGGCTTTTAATGGGATGATCTCATTCTAAGATTTAAATTCAATATATTTAGACTGGTTGACTGAATTGGATCTTGTGTGTGGGTCTCTCTGTGCATGTGTGTTTCCTCATGTGTACATATTTGTGATTGTGTGGCTGTAATAAATTTTTTTGCAGATTTTTGTCATTTAACAAGTATATTTGAGGGACCCTCAGCATGTTCAGCATTTTTTCAGCTGTCCATTTTGCTTTTCCAATTTTTCTGTTTAACTTATTACTATTGTGCTAAATCATACTATTTCTGCTATTTTATAAGATTTGTGCTTAATATACTATTTCTGCTTTTATAGGATTTGTGCTTAATATAGTATTTCTGCTAAATGTAGTATTTATGCTTAATCATACTATTTCTGCTTTTCATAGTATTTCTGCTTAATATAGTATTTCTGCTAAATTTAGTATTTCTGATTAATTATAGTTTTTCTACTAAATCATAGTACAGTATTCCTGCTTTTTATGGGATTTGTGCTAAAACAAAGTATTTCTACTAAATGTAGTATTTGTGCTTAATCATACCATTTCTGCTTTTTATAGGATTTGTGCTTAATATAATATTTCTGCTAAATTATAGTATTTCTGCCAAATTATAATATTTGTGCTAAAACATAGTCTCAATTTAAAATTACAATATTCATAGTTCATCACAGTGTCTCTGGTAAATCACAATATTTCTGCTCTGTTGTACTATTTTTCTAAATCATAGTGTTTCTGTAATGTTTAAGTATTTTTGGCTAAATATATTCTTTCTGTTATCTTATACTATTTCTCCTAAATTCTTGTATTTTTGAGAAGTTATCATGTTTCTGGTAAGTTACAATATTTCTGCTAAATTCTGCTATGCTATTGTATTTCTGCCAAGTATTATGTTTCCTCTAAGATATTGCAGTTCTGCTAAGTTATTCCATTTTAGCAAACTTCTTTTGCTTCTGCAAAGTTTTTACAATTTCTGCAACTTTTCAGCTTTTTCAGCTACTTTTTGCATACAGCTTCAGCTTTAAGCATCCACACTGCATTTTCGCAGGAAATGCAAATTTTTCTAGTTTTATTTGTTTTGTATTTTCTTATCCTGTTCTCACTGTCTTTCCTATAAAAATTACCAAGCCACTGTGCATGGTGTGAGTTGTCCTTAGCAGCTCACCCGTGTACACGTTTGATAAAGAAAGTAACTTTGTCTCATTGTGTCTTTATTTCTCCTGGGTCTTTTACAGAGTTTTCCCCCAACATTTCTTGGTCCTTCGGAGCCGGAGCGCCTCCATCGTGTCCCATCTCCGTGACCAGTCCACGTTGTTCGTCTGTCGACAGCCCACACACTAGGTGTGTGGTCAAAGACCAAGGGCGTTAAATTCGAGTCTTGGCCAACGTTCTTAGAAAGCGACCCACGGTGGTGGGGCCCGATCGAGGTGGACCAGACCCGGCGACACTGACCAGGTAGATACAGACACACTGACACAATCTTGCGTAAAAACGTATTTTAAATTCAGGGAATTTAAAATAGCGAAAGTAGCTCGTCGCGACTGGAAGCTCCCCACTTCTGTGGGTTTAAAGTAGCTCGTCGGCTGGTAGCTTGGAGCTCGTCGACTGGAAGCTCCCCACTCTTGTGGGTTAGGTTTGGAGCTCTGGGTAGCTCCCCCAGCTGGGTCAAGGGAATAAGTAGCTCGTCTACAGAAAGACTGGCAGCTCCCCTTTATTATAAGGGTTCCGATCGCGCGAATAAGTGTGAATGTGAATGTGTGTGTGTATTGTTGTAACTAACGGAGCAAGCTGAATTTTCACGGTCCAATAAGAGACTGAGCTGCTCCTACTGTGTTTTTCTTTTACTGCTGTTCACTGACGTGCTGGTGAGTTGAGAGAACGGTCGAGTTCCGTCTCGTAAAGTTCACACCGCTTTTGGAAATAGTCCGAAAGTAGAAGGGCGTGTGAGCAACCACTCTCGTCTCTAATACCAGCGAAGGTGATAGCAGCTGTATTGTGTATATATTACTTAAACAAAAATAAGTAAATACATAAATAAGATGGGTAATCAAGCAAGTGAAATTAAAACTCACTCCTGCTGACGAGCAGTGGTGAGAAAAGAAAAGTCCAGACGCCGGACAAAAACAGTGTCTGTAAACTGAGAGATTTAAGAAAACAAAATATAAACAGTCGGGAGAACAGAATCCAACTGCCAGTTTAGTAAAACCAGAAGACGAGACACTGTGCAGTTCCCACAATCCTTTTAGTAAACCATCACCCATTCCTGCAGCCGCATCTGCAGCAACACCCATATCAGGAAGAACATAATAATCCCTTATTAAGTGAAAACTAGAGATCACAGTAGTTTGAAGTAGTTTAAAAGGGTTGAAAACAGACCCCACTGAGTAGATATAAATATAAAAAGTACGAAATAAAGATAAACAAAGGGAAAATTACAGTAGAAATGATCTTTAGAGTATTTGAAATTAATAATAGCAAGGATAACAACCTGTAAAGTGATATTAACAATGAAACACAGTTGGCATGATGACCATGCCCAGCATGTATAAAATGAATATAAAGCAAATAATTCACACGAAAATATTTTAATAAAATAAATAAGGTATATTAAGGCTGTGTCACTGTTCAGCCAAGGACAGTGTGTGAAAAGGTAACTGTCTCCACCTTGGGAAAAGGATGATTCTGCAGGTCATCTGAAGCCCTTGATGGATACAAAATAAAATATAAATAATACATTATAATAGAACTGCCTGGTCCGCCATGCAACAGAGAGAACAAATGTGACCGCAGATTGGATGAATTCAAAATTATCTGTTTGCTGAATAAGATGATCCTAACTAACAAATTGGCTCAGGAGTAGTATAGTGGTACACACTGATAAAATATTATAATATGCTATTGCTGTCATATAAGACAAAGAGGATAATATTAACAATGACATAATATTAATATGAAGAGGCACCTTAATCGGTTATGATGTGAGGTGGATAATTGTTAAGCAGTAGTCTGCATCAAGCTTAAGGTTTGCTGAAACTCAGTGTAATGACATGTGAGATGAAGACAATACAGAGAATAACTAAACTAATGAAGTGCATAGAGGCACTTGACCAGCTTGAAACCTATCATCCTAGAATGACACATTGCTGAGATATAGACCACACCTATAATAACAACCAATAACCAAAACCCTGTAGACAACAGCTAAAACTACAGGATTGAGAAGCTGAATTACATATGTAGACACTGCTAAGCTGATGAGCATGTTCCACATTTTCTTTTCTTTTTATTTATTTGTTTCTTTTAGAGCAGAAGCTGCTGTAACACACCCAAAGAAAGACTCTAGGTCTGACCAACCGTCTCAGTCATGGGCAAAAAGATGTCAGTCAATAAAATTCTAAAAGATAATTTATTGACAAAAAATATATCAAGAGATAAAAGATAAAACAGTCCAGTGTCCCACTTATGAATTGCATAAAAACACACAGTCCCAAGGCCAGAGCCAGCTATGCCACACGGCCAAGTTGCACTCCACATGTTGCCTTTAACAGGGTTAGAAGTTGTCCTTGGAGACCCACCACCCTGCAAGCATATAGTCAGTGGTCACTCAAGCCTCTGCAACCCTGCTGCCTTTAGGCTGTGGCATATAATAGGCCCTGGCCTGCACAGAGAGACAAAACGACACACCTAATATAAAATTCATAGGGCAAAACCCGTCCATCCCAAACATATCTGATTTCATCACATTACATACCTGCACAGAGAGACAAAACAACACAGCAGTGTTTGTAGTGTGGGCTATATGTAGACCAGTGTATCAGTGCAATCAAGTACACCTGCCTCTAATTAGTCCAACCCCATTCCAGCCATTGGCTCACCAAAAATGTGACAACCACAAAACCACTCCCAACCCAGTGCAACTTCACACAATAATATGGAGCTGAATTAACACAGGCACATTAGTCTACCATGTTACAAGCTGCATGCTATTAAAAGCCAACATATGCAGACTTCTGCCTTGTTCGGATGGCAGCATTTTTTTTTTTCTTTTTCTTTTGTGTCCTGACACGTTTATGTTTTTTGTTTTTGTTTGATTATTTTGTTGGTTTTGGAAACGAATTTAAACGAACTTGTGACCATACTTGAGAATCACAGTGACACATAGTGATTAGGCATATGATTGAAAAATGCCTAGGTTTAGAGCTGTGAGCTATGAGCTGTGAGCAATGCAAAGTTAAATATATATATATATATTTGTATAAATGGGAAACAACCCTAACTTGAAAGTTTGAAATGTGTGAGATCCATGCATTGTTTGAAGAACTAGAAATTATCTAAAACTGCCTTAAGTGAAAATGTAGAGTTGCATCTATTCTCCCAAACAAAAAAAAAAAAAAAAAAAAAAAAAAAGGAGAAGCATTCTGTAACTTAAAAATAAGGCTGACGTGTTGACAACAGACTAAAACACTAATTCGCAGGTGGCTATCAGGAACAGAGAGGCGAGCAAAGTCACAAACACCAAGGCTGCAGACAGCCATGCAGAAACAGCAGATAACATAGAGACAACGCCTGCTAGAACCGTGGAGAGGAAGGTCACTTCCCACGAGATTGTAGGAGTAGAGGACAAATTAGTTGTAAAGTCAGCTTCAGGCCACACAACTGTACAACAATTAACTGCCCTTTTAGAACTAGTACACACAGCAAGTGGCCGCAGGTGCTTTATTAAATGCATATATGACCCGTCGTGTCCAGTAAATTTGCTAGGTAGAGACGCTCTGACAAAACTTAAGATAGCAGTCATGCCATTCTTTTCTGGTATTACACCTGAGTGCCAGAAACCGACCGAGTATCACAACATTCTGAGATTTAAACAAACTCCAGGCCCAGATCCACCTTATGATCAGCAAGTGTGGAAGCTAGGAGAACAGCATTTGACCTTACAGCACAGGCCGAAATTGTGTAGGTTACGCAGTAACCACAGATAGTAAAATAATAGAAGCAAAACCACTTTCTTCTTCATGTCCTGCACAGAGCGCTGAGCTGATAGCTGTGATACGCGAAAGCTAAATACACAAAGACAAACTAATAAACATACATACAGACAGCCAGTATGTTTTCTCTGCTGTGCATCATTTTGCAAAAAATTTGGCATAACAGAGGAATGATTACACCAACTGGAAAACCGGTTCACCATGCCAAACTCTTACAACGCCTACTGACTCTTTCATTACTACAGGCAACAATTTTGCTGACAGAGCAGCAAAATAGGCGGCACAAAAGACAAACATCACATTGATGGCAGTGAACACACATCAGATTCCACTGGATGTGTTGAAAAATGCACAAAAGCAGCAAGCACAGTAAATTTTGAAACTTCAGCAAAACAATTTGTCAGAACGTGCATGACGTGTCAAAAATATAATGCTCAAGGTAACCTGCGACCAAGGAGAGGCCGTTTTCCAACTCCGCCTCATCCTTTTCACACAATTCATATGGATTTTATTGAACTAAGCGAATGTCAAGGGTCAAAATACGCCCTAGTGGTTATAGACGTGTTCTCAAAGTGGCCGGAAATCTATCCAGTGAAAAAGGCAGATGCAATTTCAGTAGCAAAGTGCCTGTGCAATCACTTCATACCCACATATGGCATTCCAGCTTTGATACGATCAGACAACGGCACTCATTTTGTAAATGATGTCATCACTAAGGTCTCTGAAGCACTCGGTTTCAGCATAAAACACCACTGTGCTTATCACCCTCAGAGCGCAGGCCTTGTAGAGAGAACTAACGGCACTATAAAACAAAGGCTCAGGAAATGCATGGCAGAAACAGGAAGGCCGTGGCCTGAATGTTTGGGTTTAGTGAAGATGTGGATGCGCTTAACACAAGGCTCCCATAAACTAACTCCATTTGAAATCATTCATGGCAGGCCGTTTCCACTGCCTATTACCAGTCAACCAATAGACAAAGCAATCAGAGAAAACACATTAGCAGAATGGATGTCTAAGCTGTTAGAAAACAAAGAGATCATTGTACATAATCAACAACCTGATGATGTTTCTCCAGTGTCTTGCAGACTAAAGCCCGGTGACTGGGTTCTGATCAAGGTGCTCCAAAGGAAAAACTGGAGCACACCCAGGTGGGAGGGGCCATACCAAGTCCTCCTCACTACACCGACCGCTTGCAAAATTGCGGAACGACCATCCTGGGTCCATCAGAGTCACTGCAGGCGAGTCAGTGAAGCCATCTAAACACAGCTGACGGCAGGCTTGCCTACTTGTTGTGATCTCGCCCGGTGGAGGGGTCAGCTTTCCTGGCCGGGGGGTCTACTTGCGACAGGAGGGTGTGTTCCGTCGTCATGAGGTGGTGGCTCTTATCAACTGCAGCGGCCCTGACCATGGCCGGGCTCCTCATCTTTGCTTCCGTGAGGGACAACAAGTCACGTTATATGGAGAAAAGGCAGACACTGTATGACAAAGGAAAGTACACCAAGTTTCTCTATGGCTATGCCACTAATTTCTGGTGGCAGTTTATGAACACTACAGCTTACTTGAATAATAAAACTGACTGCTATGCAAATACATATACACTTTCTGCCCACCAAGGAACGAGAGGAAGTGTATGGACTGTTCACTCAACGAAACCTGTGCCAGTAACGCGACACTGATGAGCCTCAACTGTCGCTCCAACTACAGCTACCGAATGCCACTACAAACAAAGACTCAGTACCAGACAGGATGTGCACGGACGGCACCCAGCAGCAGAGGAACCAGAGTTTTGGCTGACTGGTACTTCCTATGTGGCAACAAGGCTTATCTGTCACTCCCTGAAGGTTGGGGAGGTCTGTGCGCACTGGTGGAATTATCAGATCACGTTTTCTTCATGCAAAGTGTTGCACATCACCCAAGCAGCCGGCAGAGACGTGAAGTGGACATCGCCTCCCCCAATTCTTTCGGCATTACCGTGGACACTGGAGTGCCGGGAGAGTTTCGCATCTGGGGAGGAGGAGTGAAATTCTTACAGAGCTTGATCCCCGGCATTGGAGTTGCCGAGGTGCGGGATCATGTGGAAATCAACCGATATGCTCTGCTACGACACATCAACTTGACTAAGACCCTGGGAACCGCCTTAGCAGGAGAACAGCAGGCCATCAGAACGATGGTTCTGCAGAACAGACTGACACTAGACCTGCTAACAGCATCACAAGGAGGAGTTTGCAAGCTGATCGGGGAAACATGTTGCACTTTTATCCCTGATGGATACGAAACTGGAGGAGACATTTATGAAGCTTTGCAGAATTTGACCGCTCTGCAAAAATATGTCACTGAACACACACCTGGAGCAGCTACAGCACAAAGCTGGCTGGACTGGCTGTTCAGCGGTTCATGGCTGGCTGCTGTAGCAAAGCCATTTTTCCTTCTAGGTCTCATCATGATAGCACTGCTCATATTAGTGTTGTGTGTGTTGCCATGCCTAAGAGTAATGATTTCACAGATGATAACAACTACAATGACTGCTTATGTTGCCGTGCCTGAAGAAGACCAGCATCCCGTTGCAATTCTGTTAGAGGAGAACTTGTACTAGCTGCTAATAAATGACGTGGTGATTAAAAATGACTTGTCAAGTGATCATGCACTGATTAAAACATTAGTAGGTTATGCAAGTTTTCATGCTTTTATTTTTTTGAAGTCTTGACTTTTAAACATAAAGTTTTTCATTTTAAATATAACGTTTTCATGCTTTTATTTTATTTTTTTGAAGTCTTCAGTTTTAAACATAAAGTTTCCATTTTAAATATGAAGTTTTCATTATTTTACACATAAAGTTTTCAATTTAAGGTTTGCATCATTTTAAGTATAAGGTTTCATGCTTGTATTTTTTGAAGTTTCCATTTTATAATATAAGGTTTTCATCCTTGTATTTTTTGAAGTTTTCATTTTACATATTAGGTTTTCATCATTTTTAAAATATAAAGTTTTCATTTTACTTTTCATTCTTTTATTTTTTGTAAGTTTTCGTTTTAAAATATAAGGTTTTTTCCTTTATTTTTTGTAGTTTTAGTTTTGTTATTTTTCTTGTTTATTCCACTTGTTATTTCATTTACTATGTTTTTCTTTGTATTATTTTCTTTTGTTTTATTCTTTAGACCAAATGACTGCTGACATTTTGAAAAATTAAAAATTGCTTAAGATACTTAATAAATAACCTTCACAGACAATTGTTGTATACATTTAAAATAAGTTAAACAGGAGGGAATGTTACAGGAAAAATGTTTCTATGTTTCTTTACCTTCTTTTAAATGTGCAAGCATGCCCTTTTGTCTATGGTTAGATTAGTTTAGAATTATCTTTTTAGACTTTCTCAGCAAAGACATACTGTTTTGGGACATATTGTTTTAGATTGTTTTATCTCTCACAGCCTTCTCCCAGCTCTCTGCTGACGAGACTAGCGCCACATATGGAGTTGTTTATTTTATTTGTTTTGTATTTTCTTATCCTGTTCTCACTGTCTTTCCTATAAAAATTACCAAGCCACTGTGCATGGTGTGAGTTGTCCTTAGCAGCTCACCCGTGTACACGTTTGATAAAGAAAGTAACTTTGTCTCATTGTGTCTTTATTTCTCCTGGGTCTTTTACAGAGTTTTCCCCCAACAACTGTCTTTGCTAATTCAACTCTGTTTTATTTAGGAGAAATGAAATCTGGAGGGTTCAGCCTTGATGCCTGTCGCAGCATGGTGGCTCTAATTGATGTATCCTGTTATAATACATGTGATACTAGAAAAAGCAGATTAAGAAACTTTGTAGTTTGCCTTTCTGAGCTGTTGAAAAGTAACAATGAATCTTTGTAGGTACATAACAGAAGAATAGTCTATGTGTAAGCAAACCTGAGTGGTCTTCTGTTGATATAACCAGCATTACTCATCTGAAAGACCAGACTAAGATTTGTCCCTTTGCTACCTTAATGTGGGTTTTAAAAGACATCAATCACAGGCAAACTAAACAGTGAGGAATTTGTCCGTCTGTGGAACAAGGTCACCAAGTACAAGGTAAAGGGAAAAAAACAGTCTTAAAACATATATCACTACATCTGCTATAGATGTGAAGATTTTCCCTGATCACAGTTTCTTTTTTTTTTCTTCTCTTATCAGGAGACTTTCTTCCTCACCGACGTTTCAAAAACAGGAACGCTGTCACTGAGTGAGCTGAGGAACGCATTTGTAGCTTCAGGTATATCAGACAAGGATTCAGTATATTTAATATAAATGTAATATGTTCAAATATAAATAGTATGAACAAAAAAAAATTTCTGTGCTTCATACTGCAACACTGAATCACATTAAATTATGTAATAAAATTCTAGATTATAGTTTAACTGCATAAATTATCATTAGAAAAAATACAAGAATTATAGTATAGTATTGTATAATTAATATATATTCATTATATAGATGATATTGTAAACGTCACAGTAAACATGTTAATGTTTGTACAAAAATTATCATCATAAAGTTACAAGCACACAAACCACTTCCTGGTGCATTTGGATGAGGGGAAATGAGGGTTTCTAATATCTGCAAATACCTGCCCCCCTTGTCCTTATTATCTGGTTAGGCAAAATATACCTTTATCTGTGACTTCTGCTTTATTTGCATCAGCCAGACAGGACAGGTTCAACCAGAGAACCTCCCTCCCTGTACACTACCCATCCCATGAAACAACCAAAGCCCTGAATAGCTCCTTTGGAGCTGGATGAGATTGTTTTCCAAACATATTTAAAGCCTGATGGCAAGATTAGATGATCCCGAGTGCTGACAGAGCAAACGAATAAATAAATATAAATATTTATACAAAGAAAATGCATTCGTTTAAATGGTGATACTTAAATGTTATTAATAAATAATCTCTGTCTTATTTTCAGTGGATGTACGTTTCCATGTACACTTAAGCCAGCTGAAAGACAGATGCACGTTTCATCTGGAAAACACAAGAAGATATTTCAAAAACTTGTTTTCTGTGAATTAGCTATAACACTTTATTACTTTGAAACAACTAAACACAATAATGTGAAACTATAACAAACACTATCATTTAAAGCTGTAAACCATATGCCTCTCTGCATATTATGTCAATGACTGAATAACTGCTTTTTATTTATAAATAGTATTGCAAACTTGTCAATCTGTGTTTGAATTAGAGATGGCACGATACCACTTTTGTATGTCCAATACCGATACCGATATCATAAATTTGGATATCTGCTGATACCGATATGAATCCGATATAGTGTATTTTTTAATCAATAAAACTGTTTTAATATCTTGCTGTGTTTTGTATAAGTTCATACTGAAGTTTTAAAAAAATAAATAAATAAAGCTATTCTGTTAAACCTGTATGCAAAAAATACACTGCACCCAAAATATTTCATAGTTCAGCAAAACTGATCAATCTAATAAACTTAAACCTACTCCATCCTCCTTATTCTGGTATTTTAAAGAGCACTTAGCGGAAATATTAAGCAACCTAACTACGGTAATAGGGTTGCCAACTCCCAGCAAAAAAAAAAAAAAAAAAAGGGAAGCACCCCCACCCTCCACCTCATGATGCTTAACATCTTTCTTCAACAAATTTGCAGACTGCACAGATGGAACCTTCCCAAAGGAAAAAAGTAGCTTCCTAGGGTATATTAGACTTAATAGTTACTATATACAGTAATGGATTTTATACATTTTACATCAGATTAAAACTTTGGGTGTAAGATTCAGATAGTTATTTATTAAAAGCTAGACATTTTAACTGAGAATAAGAAAGAAAAGTATGTTTTTGTGCCCCCCTTTTCCTGTTAATGCCCTATCGGCCCACCTGGCTAAATTTTGCTACACCCGCCCCTGCAGAAGAGGCAGGGCTTAATATGGGAATGCTGTACAAACATTCAGAGATGAATTTACACACTTGCTTTACTTCTCTCTGGGATAACTTTCTTGGAGATGAAATGCTGGTTTGGTAGCGAGGCTCCAAACACTCAACCAGACCACCGACAGGTCTCGCACGCCACAGCCACTCTATCACGTCACGCATACTGCTCGACGTGCTAAGGTTATGAGCTGAGTTACGTGATATTTAATGGATCGGATTACATTTTTGATTTCTCTCCGATTTCTCTCTGATATCCGATCCAGTAATTTAGGTCAGTATTGGACTGATACCAATACGTAATATCAGATCGGTCAATCTCTAGTTTTAATAGAAACAAAATACAGAAGTTAGTGAATGACATGGGACTACTGTATGAATCAAAAATGAATGAAGTGGATGGGAAATTAAACTGATAAGTAAATAAATTTTAAAAAATCTAGGAAAATGGAAATTCAAAGAAAAAAATGTCACATTTAACTGTACATTTGTTTTTATATGTATTTTTCTATTTCAGCTGCTTTTTAAAATTCCTTTTATATTGGGGAAAGGAAGCAGCAAACTTCATTGGGTCAGTTTCAATCCTAAGCTAATAGTGAGAGGTTGCGTTCTGCTTCTTTGAATAAAGCATTTTCTTTGTGATCTTCAGCAATTCTCTTTTTTTCCAACAGCTGGGACCTTTAAAAATAATTTGTCTTGTGGGTTTTTATATATTTAGCTGCATAGCTGCCTGTAAAGTTACATTTTCTTAATAAAATCGTATTTTATATGTAGATTTGCCTTCTTTGAGTCTTCTTTGACAACTTTTTTTTTCTTACCTAGACACTTTTATGGTTACTTCCCTCTATCACTTTGAATGCTTTAGAAATTTAAAAAATATATAAAAAGTTTCTTGCCAGGTGACCAGTCCAAGGTGTACTCCACCATTTAACTCATTCATTCATGTTTATTCTCTACAGGACCTTCATGAGCTCATCACCTGGAGTTTTTCCAAGAACCCAGGAGGAAGTGGATTTGCCTTCATGCTATACCCCAACCCAAAAAAGGTGTGTTTCAGGCCAGTAGCCCTCACAGAGCCTTTGTTTTGCTGTAAGTCTTGTTCCTTCTGCGAAGCAAATAATTGTTCCACTATTTATAAAGCAGATGTGAGTGAAAATGCTGTAAAGCAAACATCCATTCACACACTGTTGGGATCTCTGTGTGTGTGTGTGTGTGTGTGTGTGTGTGTGTGTTTAACAAAGCAGTTTGATCCTCCTTCTTGGTCTCCCTCAGTAATGGTTTCTTTGATTGTATGTATCTCAGAGCTGGTGATGCTCAGTTGTGTCTGCTGCTTGAACTCGGAAATGTTAATGTTGTGTACCATTAATTGGCTTTTTCTCGGGCCAGTAACTTGATGAATTTATCCTCTGAACTGAGAGAAGTCTTGCTTTATTATTATGTGAGACCCTAACGAGAACCTTTATTTTTCTGTTTGATGGTTTTTTTTCTATGTTGCACTTGAAGAAACTTTCAAAGTTCTTGATATTTAGTAACTAACTGAAGTGAAAGCATAGATTAACTGGTGGCTGCTAGATGGTACTTGTTGCTGCTGGCCTTGTGATGCTTTTATTCACAAGCAGGTTGCCACCGGTAGTTTGCACAAAAGATGCCAACTTGTCTGCAGAAACTCGCTACTTACTCTCTGAGCTGTAATAAGAAACGTCCAAGAAATTCCAATCCAAAGTGGACACAGAGAAAGCAGTAGGATACAACTTTTCAAAATAAAAATTGTATCCTGCTGCCGCAACCAATGGACAACCAAGTGTTACAGGAGGAAAATGGTATAGAAAGTACTTTTATTTTTATTGCACAAAAGGACTCTATAGGACACTAGCATGCTAACGCAAAGTAACCCAAGGATCCAAAGTGATGATAAAACTAAGTCAATGCCGAGACCAGCCCAGCAGCAAGACTTAGGATAATGACTAATGTGTAATACATTATTCTTTGAATAACAACCCCAACACTAATCCCCTTTTTCACAGTTTCACTGCTGCTTCCATGAAAATGACTGGTATTTGTGGAAGCCTGCTAGCAATCAAAGCAATCACAAGGAGATTTTCAGTGCAACGTTCAGAGGTGGGACCAAGTCATTGTTTTGCAAGTCTCAAGTAAGTCTCAAGTCTTTATCCTCAAGTCACAAGTCAAGTCTCAAGTAATGTCAGGCAAGTCAGAGCCGAGTCTCAAGTCACTGGTGTAAAAGTCCGAGTAAAGTCACAAGTCTGAAATTTTGAATTTCAAGTCCTTTCGAGTCTTTAAAAAAAAAAACTGAAAAAAGCATGTTGCAGTTATATGCTAAATGTAAATATTAGACCATGTAATTTTTAAATCTGTGTTTTTCTCAACACATGACAAAATAGTGAACATAGAAAATATATACAAATTGTGAAATTGCACCTCTATAAAATGCAGCTCAATCAAACTTAGCTCCTAGAATAATTTTCACCGACAGTTCTGAGATAAGCCGCATGTTATTCTTGGATGCGGTTGTAGGACCGGCTTTAAAATCGCATGACAAGAATATCATACACATTAAAAAAACTGCATCACCAACGTAGCCTGGACAACATTTGCTAGTTAGATGAAGTCAGCTATCTCATTGTAGCATATTTATATGCATATTTATAATCATACGGTTCTTGGAGTGAGTGCATACACTCATGAAAGTTTAGTAACTTCAGGTCACTGCAACAAGCCCAGGTACAGTTTACCGACGGATGGGTGCAGGACCTTGAAATGCACCGTGTAGAAAGTAAAGACCATCGTACGTATCATAAGTTTACCAGTCTCACAAATCGTCTTCATAAATACACATTCGTTAACCATTTATTAATAGGACCTTTGAGCTCAATGGTAATTAATTAGTACTGGAAATAATTTCTGGTAGCATCACAGAAATGTAGCAGTGACAATAATATTGTATGCTGTAATCGTACTGGGCAATTAGTGATACAAAAAACTGTTTTATCCTGTGAATAAAAGTATATGTTTTTGTCAATGTACCATAATAACAGAAGCGAAACGCAATATTGTGTCAGGACAATTCACTATTTATGCACAATAAACAAAGGAGTCTTGGACTCGAGTCTGACTCGAGTCCACACCTCTGGCAACGTTATATATCTCTTTGCAAACAATGTTATCACCAGCCGGTGCCAGAATACACCCTTTTCCCTAGCAACTGCCAGTTACCAGTGGGCCATTGACTGGTCTCTCCGCCCATTTGAGAGGATGATCTAATATGGATAAAGGTAGCAAAGGTGGGAAGGAAAACTTCCTTTTTAATGTCATCGCCCACTGCTGAGTGTAGAAAAAGGAAAGCATAAGGGACGAAGACAAAGACCATTCGCATGCCATGTGAGAGAAAAGACAAACTTTAATGACATGTAGCAGTGGTATGTAAGTGTCTGGGGAGTTGAAAACAGGTGAGAATAAATGTTAAGAGCGTCATCATGGGAAGCTCAGCAGAATCCTGAGCCTATAACAGCATAAGACTAATCTCAAAAGCAGACAGAGTTTCTCTACAAGCAGCAAGTAAGTCTGCAGTGGAGGATGAAAGTTCTTTATTAAGTTAACATGGTATTTGAGGTGTGTAAGATATCACAGGGTTTGAGTATTTAGGACTTTTATATGTAAGTGAAAGTTTTTAAAATTTAACTCAAGATTTAACAGGGAACCATTGAAGAAACGCTGACATACTGGGAATATGTGTTTCCTGTTAATTTCACTACAGTGTTGTGGATTAACATTCCCTTTGTACCTTCTGAAATGCTTGAGAGGGGAAACTCTTGGTACTGTCTTGGAATATTTACAAACATTTAGCAAGGCTACTGGTGTAAGTAAATTTATGCTGGAAATTATTAGAGTTTCACTGAGCTCATGCTCACTGGGGAGTTTTTACACAAGGAAAATGGTAAATGGCCTGTATTTATATAGCGCTTTTACTAGTCCCTAAGGACCCCAAAGTGCTTTCACATCCAGTCATCCACCCATTCACACACTGGTGATGGCAAGCTACATTGTAGCCACAGCCACACTGACAGAGGCGAGGCTGCCGGACACTGGCGCCACCGGGCCCTCTGACCACCACCAGTAGGCAACGGGTGAAGTGTCTTGCCGAAGGACACAACGACCGAGACTGTCCAAGCCGGGGCTCGAACCGGCAACCTTCCGATTACAAGGCGAACTCCCAACTCTTGAGCCACGATCAAGAGTTGAAGTGTGCCACTTCCCATGATGCTTGATGAGCTAGCCTCTATACCTAGGTGCTTTTCCTCTACTACATACCCTTACAGTTTACAAACACTGAGCTGCAGCTGAATCAATGAATACCTTCCAGATTCTGGTGCCAGAATTTGAATTCATGGTTCATTTGCTAAACTTCTTCTTCTTCTTCTTTTTTCTTTATTTAAATGTATTTACATGAAAAATTTCCAGTGATTTTGAGTGTTTTTGATAATGGCCCTGAATGCTTTCCAAATGATTGAGCCTTATATGTAAAAAGTAACCTGAACCTGAAATGAGGAGTTGACAGTGGGAAAATAAGAAAAAGCCAGATACATATGTGCATAATGCATTTATCAAAAAGAGCTGCATTTGAATAACGATATAAAATCATTTCAACAGTATATTGATTCCAACCACACTGGTGCTTTCTTGCACTGTTGTGTCAATAATGAGTGATGAATTAATCAATAAAGCATCATGGCCAAACATTGCACCCTCACATACAGTAATCTATGTGTGTTTAATGAGCTCAAAGTGCACAAGGAAAAAACATCCTTTATAGCCTTTTCCTGTTTTTCTGTTAGAACAGTTACTAATTCAGAGCCGCCTTTTACATGCAAGCACATTCTTGTAGTATTTAATTTTCATTGATTATTTATATTCACGTTATATATCTCAGATTGTTCCCTCTACAATAAGTTTCTGTCTTCTCTGTCTGTCTCAGTAAAAAACAAATTGCCAAGTAAATGACAATTAAAAATAGAAATGTCTACTTTTTGAGAAAAGTTATCTTGAAAGCATTTTGCATTTTGGCAATTATCTAAATGACAACTTAGAGCTTAGCAGGAAAAATATACATGGATATCTTCTTCAGTGCGTGCAGATGAACTGTGCATCAAACGTCCATTCCTTTGCGTTAAGTGTACATCGAAATGTACATCCACTGGAAATAAAGAGAGACCGGTTGTTAGTGCAGTATGTGCAGCCCCTCCACCTATCTCCAAGGACATCCTGGCCTACTCTTCTTGATCACTGGCTGACATGGGAGAGTCTTCAACTGACATAGCTCTCCTCGGACTGCTGAACTATAAAAGCTGGCCAAGATAAAAGGCTCAGTATCTTTCATCCCTCTTTGATGGCTATATTTGTAACTCTCAAAAACTTTAATCATAACAACATTCAAAAAAGCTGCACTTGAGGGATATAAGTGAAATCAGTTGAACTTTTAGCAAATGCCAATCTAAGTTTGCCCTTAACACATTAACAGTTGCTAACTGTCTAACCTTACCAACGTGTTTTAAAATCCCGGACATGCCCTACTTGGTCACAAAGTAGCTCAAGTTATGCACAAGGAGTATGCAACTGTTTCCTTTCGTGTAAAATAATTTATGAATAGTATATAAATTTATTTTCAGTTTTAAAAATAATGTATTTTTCTTTCCTCTGAACTTCAAAATGAATCAACATGTGTTATAAAATGTACTAATGAGAACAAGCTGGCTTTATTACCTCAGACTCTTGAAGAGTCATTGCTTTTCCATCAGATAACTGTCTGAAGATTTCTGTTGATGGGCAAAAATTAATTGAATCTCTTAAAAGATACGTATAAAATTAATGTCTTCCACAACAAAAAGGTTAAAGTTTTCCATTGTGAGGTTGTATTTTTTGACTGACTTACTTCAGATAAATCACAAACAGAAATAAACAGATCATAGCTTGTCCCACTTGTCTTCACTTACTGTTCATGCAGTCAAAGCGAAGGATGAGACTGATGAAGCTCTCCAGCGTCATGTGTCCAGAGGAGGCGCCGTAGCGCAGAGCCATCAGATTCAGCATGTCGTCACTCACCCTTATTCCTGACAAGCACATTAAACACACAAATTCACATTAATGACTTACATTGAGACTTCGGTCAGAAACTCTTAGATTCTAACAAAGTTAACAAGATGGCGCTGGTGAGGTCGGCTGCCGTCACGACTGCTCCGACCACCTTTTCTTTGTCTTTGTTTTTTAAGTTAGTTTTCAGCGTCTCTAAATCGGCAAAATCATCACCATTGGGTACATTAGGTATGACAGTGACACTCTTGTTTCTATTGGTATACAATGTACTCACAATTCGAAGTTTTTAACTCCGGATCCGAGCTGGCCGAGCGAGATCTTGAGGGAGAACAAAGGGAAGCGGAGGCCTAGAGGGAAGCGGCGGCTTAGAGGGAAGCGAGCCGGCATCAGGAACAGGCTGAGAGCTCGTGCACACCGCACACCTCTGCCTAGCATCCTGCTTGCCAACGTCCAGTCACTGGAGAACAAGCTTGACGACCTCAGGGCCAGGATACAGTTCCAGAGAGACATTCGGGACTGCAATCTCCTCTGCTTCACCGAGACATGGCTGAACCCAGCGGTGCCGGACCACGCCATCCAGCTGGCCGAGTTCTTCTCGGTTCACCGCATGGACAGGACACGGGACTCGGGGAAGTCAAGGGGAGGCGGCGTGTGTTTAATGGTGAACAACAACTGGTGCAACAGTGCGAACGTTGTTCCTCTCACACGCTCCTGCACACCAAATCTGGAACTACTGTCCATCATGTGTCGTCCTTTTTATCTACCTCGGGAATTTACATCGGTCATTATAAGTGCCGTTTATATTCCACCACAAGTGGACACGGTCACCGCCTTATGCGAGCTGCATGAGGCACTCACACAGCACCAGACACAACACCGGGATGCTGCGCTTATTGTGACGGGGGACTTTAATAGTGCCAACCTCAAACGTGCAGCGCCAAACTTTTATCAACACATCACCTGCCCCACCCGAGGTGAAAGGGCACTGGACCACTGCTACACTACGGTCAAGGACGGCTACAAGGCACAATCTCGCCCTCCGTTTGGCAAATCCGATCACGCCGCCATCTTCCTCATGCCAAAATACAAACAAAGGCTGAAACAGGAAGTTCCGGTTCAGAGGAAGGTCGCGCGCTGGACGGATCAATCGGTGGCCGCGTTACAGGACGCACTCGACGACGCAGACTGGGACATGTTCAGAAACAGCTCCGATGATGATGTCAACGTGTTTACGGAAGCGGTTGTGGGATTCATTGGGAAACTAGCGGATGATACCGTGGAGACAAAGACTATCACAACGTTTCCCAACCAGCAGCCGTGGGTGGATAAAACCATCCGCGACGCTCTGAGATCCCGCACCGCTGCCTACAATACGGGACTCACGACGGGGGAAATGGACCCGTACAAAGCCGCATCATATAACGTGCGGAAGGCGGTGAAAGAGGCGAAGCAGCGCTTCGGGAGGAAACTAGAGTCACAACTCCAACAGAGTGACTCTAGGAGCCTGTGGTGGGGACTAAGGACAATAACGGACTATAAAGCACCAACAACCGGTATGACGAACGCGGCTGTGACTCTGACAGACGAGCTGAACACTTTCTATGCTCGCTTCGAGGCTGCAGCTAAGGACTCCAACAATGCTAGTGCTAGCGGCGCTAACGGCTGCAGACAGGAAGATACTGCCAGCACCGGAAACGTGCTCGTCATCTCCGAGCATGAAGTAAGGAGAGCCTTCAAGAGAGTGTAAAATAAGGAGGGGATGTTTTTCTCATTTTCATTCATTATTTTAATATGGCATTATTAGTTCATTAGAAGTATATAACCAGCTTTGCATTAAGCATAAATTGAAGTTTTTGACCTTACATTATTCTTTGCATTACAGTGATGGTGATAACTTTAGTTTGATCTTTTCTTACAGGTACCAGAATAATAACATGATTTTCCATTGCAGATGTAACCATGATCATTCCATACACATTGCAGTTTGTTGCTTATTCTAGAGTTGTGCTCAAGGTAATTAAAGGTTAAAAGCTACAGCCAGCGCGAGTCTGGCTGATCTATGGAGGGCAAAGGCTTTGAGCTTGGAAGGCCGCACGCGCTTACACAGCACTTATAAGATGTTATTCTTGGTGATTTTGTGCTTAGTCATGTTTTAATATGTTTTAAGTAGAAGTAGCTGATCCAGCAATATTCATTTAATATTATATACTTGATTTAGAGCAATACACACTGATGGTCTTAACAAATGAAAGAGTCCTTGTAGCTGCCATGTTGTGTCTTAGCAGGGTACAGACGGTTCCAGGAGACGGGGGCAGTCAGCGTCTGCCCTCGGGAAGGAGACAATGTTATTCTTTGTGTTAAATAAAATTGTCAACATTGATTGTATTACACCTGTCACTACGCATGAGGGGGCGTTCTAATACCCTGATTTCATAAAACTATGGTGATGTGTTTTTTGAGATGAGATCTGAGACTGTCTGCATACAGTGTCCATCTCCCACGTGTGTGATCATTAAATCATCGTTTGACTCAACCCGACCGGACCAGTGTTGTTATTGTGGGTTTTTCCTCTGGTGTCCATCCCCAATATTTTGAACCTTAACAAGAGTGAACACCAGGAAAGCAGCAGGACCAGACGGCATCCCAGGTCGTATCCTCAGAGACTGCGCATACCAGCTAGCTCCTGTGTTCACTGAGATATTCAACATCTCTTTATCTCAGTCGGTGATCCCCACATGCTTTAAAGAGTCCATCATTGTTCCTGTCCCGAAGAAACCCCACCCTGCTTCTCTCAATGACTATCGCCCTGTAGCCCTCACCTCAGTAGTGATGAAGTGCTTTGAACGCCTGGTCAGAGACTTCATCATTTCTTCACTACCAGACACACTGGACCCACTACAGTTCGCTTACCGTCCAAATCGTTCCACAGACGATGCCATCTCTCATCTCCTCCACACATCACTCACTCACTTGGACACTAGAAGGGGGAATTATGTTAAAATGCTCTTCATAGACTACAGCTCTGCATTTAATACCATAATTCCCTCCACACTCACCACCAAGCTGGAGCATCTGGGACTCAGCTCATCTATGTGTCAGTGGATCTCCAACTTCCTAACTGGCAGACCACAGGCAGTAAGGATGGGCGGACACCACTCTCAGCACTGGAGCCCCCAGGGGTGTGTTCTGAGCCCCCTGCTGTACTCTCTGTACACATGACTGTGTGGCCACTACCAGCTCCACCACCATCATCAAGTTTGCTGACGACACCGTCGTCGTGGGCCTGATCTCTGATAACAACGAGACGGCCTACCTGAAGGAGGTTAGGAATCTGGAGAACTGGTGCCAGAGGAACAACCTCCTTCTAAACGTCAGTAAGACAAAGGAGCTGATAGTGGACTTCAGCACTAAGCAGGAGAGGAACTACCAGACCCCCGTCATCAACGAGTGCCCAGTGGAGAGAGTGGACAGCTTCAAATACCTCGGAGTTCACATCACGCAGGACCTGTCATGGGCCTGTCACATCAACACTGTGGTGAAAAAGGCCCGTCAGCGTCTCTACCACCTCAGATTCTTGAGAGACTTCCAACTGCCCTCCAAGGTGCTCAGGAACTTTTACTCGTGCACCATAGAGAGCATCCTGACGGGAAACACCTTAACCTGGTTCGGGAACAGCACCATGCAGGACAGACGAGCTCTACAGAGGGTTGTGCGGTCAGCTGAGCGCACCATCCGCTCCGAGCTCCCTGACCTGCACTCAATCTACAGCAGGCGATGCTGGACCAAGGCCAGGAAGATCGTGAAGGACCTCAGCCATCCCAACAACAGACTGTTCTCTCTGTTGAGGTCAGGAAAGCGATTCCGCTCCCTGAAGCCCAACACAGAGAGACTGAGGAGGAGCTTCTTCCCGCAGGCGATACGGTCTCTCAATCACACCACCACACAGTACTGACCCACACATATAGTTCTTACACACACACTGGACATTCTGGACATTGTTTTCACTTCATCACTTAATCACTTTAGGCATATTTGCACTGCACAAGACACTTACAAATGTGGATTGCACAACACTGGACATTATATTTCTTTATTTCCAGTTAATACTTGTACAGCTGCTGTTATTGTGTGTATATATATATTTATATTTCTTCATACATTCTTATATAGTTCTATACTGTGTATTGTGTATTTTGTTGCACAGTTATTTTATTTTTTAACTTTAATTTATATATTTTATCTTATTCTTTCCGAGATTGACGCTGGCAGCACTAATAGGAAGATAACCAGAATACAACCAGATGGCCATCGGCTGAGTCGAGTGTCCATTTTCAAAGTAAAGCAAGTTGCTGTCATTAGCAGAGGCTGACTCAGATTGATTGCAACTTGTTGGCAGTTTATCTGCATTTATAAATAACATGGCTGTTATTTGCAAACCTTCACCAATCTGTCAGACAATGATGCAGTCAATCTGAGGTACACCATAATCCCTTGGAGACAGGTTGCCTTCCGCCAGGTGAAATGAGCAATCTCTTTGCAATTGAAAATGTTTGCCATGAGATTGAAGGTGTTGCAAGCTCTGGGCAATCAGTTGGTGATCGCAATTACTTGCATACGACCAGCACAAAGCATCAATTGCCAAGTTTTTTCCCAGTCACAAGAAATAGCAGTCCTATTTTTTGTTGTGGTGTGCCTTAGCCATTTGGGAGTCCAGTGAGAGGATTGCAGGAGAGTGTAGTTTCAGGAACATTAATGAATGAATGAATTCCAAGCAGGCCTACCTGAAACTAAGAATGCATTTCGTAGTTCTCTCAGTGACAGCGTTCCGGTTCTTGAAACATCAGTGCGGAAGAAAATTTCCTAGAAAACAAAAAGAAAAAAGCCACAATTGGAATGTAGCAGAAGTATTATCCATACATAATTAACTATAGAGCAGTGCATGTAGTTCAAATTTTTTTTTATTTTTTTCAGCATCAAATATTTAACCTAATTTTCATTGTCTTTACCTTGAATGTAACAACTTTGTTCCACAGACGAAGAAATTCCTCACTGTTGAGTTTTCCTGTAATTGATGTCTGTTTTACCCAACATTAAGGCAACAAAGCTATGTGTGCGAGTAAAACATGTACTGGCCAACTGGGTAGCTCCTCTACAAGCCAAGAAGCTGTGCTGACCAGTGTTGGGGAGTAACGGAATACATGTACCGCCGTTACATATTTAAAATACAAAATATGACTAACTGTATTCCGTTACAGTTACCGTTTATAAAGGTGTTATCAGAATACAGTTACTTGGTCGAAATGAATGGATTACGCGAGGGTATTTTCCTGTTTCATATGTTAGGCTATGCCCTCTTTATTTTTGGTTTCCACGCTGGTGGAAACCCAAACAAAACACGCATTAAGAGGCTCTAATGTCTGTGTCTCAATCTCGCAGTCCATGTCACCTCTACTTGCAACCCGCATAATGACGTGAAGAAATATTTTTAAAAATTATTCACAAAAATGATTTAATATGAAGGCAATAGGGAGAGTGTTACAGTCATCGCTCTAAAGAATGTAGCCTCATGGGCAGTGTAGTCCGTGCTGCAGGGTGGATGGACTGCCATACTCGTTATGTGTCTGTGAGCGAGGGAGGAAGAAAAAGGAAAAGTACGAGCTGTCACCGAGCAGAAACGGGAGCTGGAAGCATGTAAATATAATAATAACCACTGCAGCCAAAAAGAGTGCCTGACGAGCCCAGCTGTAAGTAAGCTGTTAAGACTCGACTTTACATCGTGTTCGTGTTTTCCTCCGAAACAATAAATTCCTTTCGAGCAGCCTTTCAACGCCTCTCTCTGTCTTTCACTAGCAAAGTTGACCCAGACAACAAAGTAAAGCTAGTTTTCAGCTACGAGCCCGACACGAACCCGACGTATTAGCCAGAGGTCCCTTTATGGTTTTACGCCTTTACGGTTCGGAGCCGCGGACCTGTTTTATATAAGCGCAGAATAGTTTTCTATACGAGATCGCTGCAAAAAGTGCAGCCTTACCTAATGTCCACCCTAGTGTTACTCATTTTATATTAAGATTTAAACATCTAGTTGGTATTAGTATGGTGAATAACCTTCAGTAAAAGTAATAGTTCGCACTGCAATAGTACATTCATGTAGTTGTAAAAAGCATGATAATATATTAAGTAATCCAAAGTATTCAGAATACGTTACTCTCATTGAGTAACGTAACGGAATACGTTACAAAATACAATTTGGGGCATGTATTCTGTAATCTGTAGTGGAATACATTTTAAAAGTAACCTTCCCAACACTGGTGCTGACCCACTAAAGCGTGAACTCTACAGGACTACTAACCATATGAAGAAACTCTCATAAAACCTCAAAGTGACAAGGTGAAGACTTTTCTAACTGGCCTTTTTCCAAAAACATGAGATAAAATTAAGACTTTTATTTGGCAAGAACTCTGAGATATCCTTCAATGCTACATCCAGATGAACAGAATTTGTTGGGACTTCCTCACCTGGATTGTTGACTGTTTAACTCTGTTTAAGATACTTTTTGATATTATTTTCAAATTACTTGCTGTGATCATGCATGCAAATGTTTGAAAATGTGGAGAACATGTAAATCTATTATTTGCATTGTCTGAGTGACTATGACAAATGTCACATGCACCACAACAGGATACATCCATTAATGCAACCATGCTGCGACAGGCGTCAATACTGAAGCCTCCAGATTTCAGGTCTCCTAAATGAAACAGAAATATATATTTCAGAAATATATAAATCTTGAGCTCTTAAGCTGTAGTCTCTTGAAGTCCAAACCTTTTAGGATGTTTTCATTTAGAAGCCTCTGAAGCTGCTCAGCATCCACTTCTTCATACTGGAAACGAAAACAGGGTTTCTCTTATACTTCTGTTTATGAGCCTCGGTCACTTGTTAACGTCCAAATTAAACTGTCCACACACACTAGCAAACACACACTCTGACTAATTTGTGTATTGCTGTAATTTCTCTTTTACAATACAAAATCTTTGCTAGCTTTAGCAAAACTCTAACCCATCAAGCTAAATATTACGAGTTGTAATCCAGTTATTTCAAGTTGCCCCGAAATAATTATTTTAGATGGAAAAGATGGATACATGAAGTAATGCATGGCTATTAGTTCAGCATGTGGGTGCAATTCTAGGGCCACTGTTATTCACAGTTCTCATAATTAAGTGAGTTACACGTTGATTTTTGTCGTGTCTGGAAACATCTAAGTGCTTTCAAAAAAGATTTGAACTCAGATTAAAACCCATTTAAAAAAAAAAAAAAAAAAGTTTCCAATAAAGCTGGCTAACATTACTTAGCCAGTTAAATATTGCTACTTTTCATAGGACACTAAATTAGAAAAAGTTTGTCTATAAGTACCTTGGTTTTATTACTATGGACACTGAACTTGTCTTAAAGAAATGTGTAATTTAGAGCTATACAATGCTAATATTTAAACAGTCTTTTTCCATTTTCATATTTTATTTCTGTCTTATTTATATCAACTTAGTTCTTCAGTAAGTTAAGCTTTCTTCACCCTACTGACCCAATAATGATGTGTCATACAAGATATGCATATTTTGATCCTAGCTTAAATTGCTACTAAATAACCAACAGTGAGAAGACAACTAAACCACAAGTGCATCTTTAAAGTAGCCAAAAAATTAATCAGGATGATTAAGCTTTCACTTTAAAATTTCTCACTTTTATACACAACTGATGTTCTGTTGTGGATTTTTTTAGTTGAGAACAAATGTAACGAAATGCATTTAAACATTCGTGTTAGCACGTTTTATGTTCATTGTATACAGAAGTCAAACAGTTTTATTTTGTGTACTGAAGTATAATAGTTAGTCAAACCTCTCACAGATAAGTTTTAGATAAAGATGAAAAAAATCTTATCAAACAAACAAAAGTTTCCACTGTGTGATAAAGCTCAGTCTATATAAGAGAAATAGTAAACTCAACAGTGTCAAGTATGCTCGTGAGAAAATAACAGGAAGTTACCTTGTCAGAGTGTTTATGGAAAAACTCTCTCCTTTGTTCATCATCTTGTTGATTTTTTACCTTGACCTGAAACAGAGAAATTAAATTCTGTGTTAAATAAAAAGCTATTTACATATCATTTAGCATATAACACAACCGCAACCAGACGTGATTTATTGTTGAACACCCACCTTCTCATCAAGCTCATGTTTGTGATCACCAGAATTATCACTGCAGAGAAAGAAAAAAATCACAATTTATTTGTTCTTGTCTGTTTTGCATATATCTCATGCAGATTGTTCCAATTTAGCA
The DNA here is from genome assembly GCF_057382275.1 of Copadichromis virginalis. Lineage (NCBI taxonomy): Eukaryota > Metazoa > Chordata > Actinopteri > Cichliformes > Cichlidae > Copadichromis > Copadichromis virginalis. Next base: position 17,331,859 of record NC_140636.1, read on the forward strand.
ATGTTGTGTTTGCACAAACAATGAGCGTGCATACTAGCAGTTGGTCTCTGATTTTGCGTGGATGGTCAGGATAAAGGAGGCTGTCTCGTTGGGATTGAAGGTGGATGGCACAATCAAGTATTCCCCATGCTTTAACATAAAGAACTCCATCACCTCACGGGCATTCAGGTAGGTTTTAGTTTGGGCAACAGGTGCCTGGGATTTGAAGAACTCCTCTGTAAACTTCCCTCTCTGTGTCTTATACTGAAATAGCAGGTAGATATGTCAGTTATCTTACACCATTTAAAGTGGGACTGCTGTATCTGTAAATGGGAACTGGATACAAACTGTTTCTTACTTTTTCAGTCACCTTGAAGGAAATCAGTGCAAGTTGGTTCATGTTCAGAATAAGAAATATACTCAGTTAGTGTCAGAATACAACCCTAATGAAATCTGTATGCATCTTTTACTAATGATTATATGCTCTTCAAAGATGATGACAACTGAGCCAAAGGTTTAATCATTGAAGGAATAGCAGTGTAGCCTTCAAGTTGAGGTTATCCTTATCACCATCCTGACGTGCAATACCTTTGCAACTTGGAAACGATTCAAAACATAAAAGTGTCATGACATTTCCATATTAGGCAGCAAAGAGTAATGTTTACCTCAAATATGAAAAACCCAATGTGGAGGTTTTGCGCCAGGTGTCTGTTCCTTTTTTCGGGCTTTTGCATGAGAGACACCATTATGTTTTTATCACCGTCTTTCTCTGAGTATCCACCGCAAATTTTGAAACGACACTGTGGATTAGTCCAGAAACTGTCTAGAAAGCAAATAAAAAACATGGTTTATTTGCTGGACACAAAAAAATGAAAGTTCAAAAATGAACCTGAAAGCAAGGCTGGTTAAATAGTCCAGGTCAGGTGGGTGAAAGGTTCACTGAACTTTTGTTTAATAAATGACAAAGTCATGCAATTAAATGAGCTATATAGATAATATACTGTGGAAAAGACTTTACAACTCTGTTTATGGGTCTGTATTGTTATGGATGTCCAACTTATTCTTTCCATTCACAAGAAAAATCTATGTTACCATATTTGGGCTTTTAATATTGTAACATATTTTTTACTACTGGTTACAGAATTTTAATACCTACAATACTTGGAAAAAATAGCTGAAATTTGCATTCACATTTTTTTTAGTTTAACATAACAGAGTTATGTTAAACTAAAAAAAAATAAGCAATGACCTTAATACTAACTACACTAACTAAAGAACTTGTTGCCCTATTGGACCCATTGTTAATTTTAGGGTCCGCATCAAGACTAAAAGAATAATCTTATTTAATAATTGCTGAAATAAATTCCTACATAGCACCTATGACCTTCAGGACTCTTTTATCTCTTTTAATTGTCTATTTCATCAAATATAATAAGATGGATAAAGAAACCGAGGTTCATAAAAATCTTAAATGTGAATCTGTTAAATATTAAAATCACACAAACACTACATGTATGTGTTCGTGCTTTACCAATTTGTGCTTATTTCGGTACATTCTTTCTAGTATACACTCTCGGTCAAAAGTTTTAGAACATCCCAATTTTCCCAATTATTTATTGCAATTCAAGTCATTCAAGTCCAGTGAATAGCTTGAAATTGTACAAAGGTAAGTGAACTACCGGAGGTAAAAAAGATAAATAAATAAGATTTTTTTTTAAATGGCGTGGTTACCCAAATGAATGTACATTTTTGGAATTATACACAAAGGCCTTTTTCATGGAACACAAAATGGGTTAGCAATTAAAAGCTGTGCTGGGACAATGGAGGTTGATCAAGCTTTGAAAACTTCAATTACTGATTCCTACATGGGTTCCAACTTTTCTGGATTCCTTCCAACCCCCTCTGTCTGCATAAAAGCAGTATGAAACACACTGTGGTACCATACCCTTGTGATCAGTTGAACAGTACTGTACTGCAGAAAGCACTGCGTTGCTACAAAAATGGCCAGAAAAATGCAATTAACAATGGAAGCGAGACAGACCATCATAACGCTTAAAAATGTATCCTGAAAAATTGATTCTGTTCATCTGGACGAAGCGTTTTCAGTCGGAGAAACATTTCATGACAGTGAGTACTGTTTTCTTCCCCATCAAAAGGCACTCAGAAACTGGAGCAAACTCTGACAGGAAGAGGTCTGGCAGACCCAAAGCCACAAATGGTAAATGGCCTGCATTTGTATAGCGGTTTTCTAGTCCATAGGACCCCAAAGCGCTTTACACTACATTCAGTCATCCACCCATTCACACACTGGCGATAGCAAGCTACATTGTAGCCACAGCTGCCCTGGGGCACACTGACAGAGGCAAGGCTGCCGGACACAGGCGCCACCGGGCCCTCTGACCACCACCAGTAGGCAAACATGGTTAGTATCTTGCCCAAGGATATTTGGCATGCAGCCAGGATGCAGCCTGGGATCGAACCACCGACTTTCTGATTAGTGGCTGACCTGCTCTGCCACCTGAGCTACAGCCACCTCAAATAACTCAGAGGACACGTTTCTGAGAAACTACGTGGCTCACAGGACAACAGCTTCAAGCACAGTTTAATAGTGGTCATAGTAAGCAAGTCTCAGTTTCAACTGTGAAGAGAAGACTTCGAGCTGCAGGTTTGACAGGACAATGCTAAGACATCAGAATAAGACAAAGAGGCTTGCCTGGGCCATGAAACATCGCCACTGGACTACTGAAGACTGGAAGAAGGTATTGTGGACTGATGAATCAAAATTTGAACTCTTCGGTTCACCATGCAGGATCTTTGTACTCAAGTAGGGGAAGAATGGTTCCACAGTGTGTGGCATCAACTGTCAAACATGGAAGAGGAAGTGTGATGGTCTCAGGCTGTTTTGCTGGATCCAGGGTGGGTGACTTGTACATAGTGAGAGGCACCCTAAACCAAAACAGCTACCAAAGCAATCTGCAGCGCCATGCAATACCCTCTAGTATGCACCTAGTTGTTCAGGTGTTCATCCTACAGCAAGATAATGAACCAAAACATAAATCCAAGCTATGCCACAACTACCTCAGGAAAAAAAGAACAAGATAAGCTTGAAAACATGGAGTGTCCAGCACAGTCTCCAGAATTAAATCCCATCGAGCTGGTTTGGGATGAACTGGACAGAAGAGTGAAAGCAAAGCAACCTACAAGTGCCACACATTTATGGGAACTTCTGCAACAGATATGGGAAGAACTTTCAGAATAATATTTGATTTCTATTGTAGAACGAATGACACAGGTGTGTCCAGCTGTTCTATGGTAAATGGTTATTGGACTGATTCTTATATAGAGCTTTTCTCTCCTGGAGCACTCAAAGCGCTTTGTATCTGCCAACGGTGGCTACTTTGAAGAGTCAAAGTTGATAGTACATTTTGGTCTCTAAATTGATTCCATGATTTATTTTTTTAACTCCAACTGCTTATTTGTACAATGTTTTCATTTCAGAGTGCAATGAGACAGTAAAATGCATAATTTTCACAAAAAATAAATAAAATTGGGGTGTTCTAAAACTTTCAACTGATACTGTATGTATTTAATGTTTCAACGCATTTGCAATGAGATTTAATACCTCTGTAATTAAGGCAACCTCCAGCAGTGGTTCCTGCAACCCATCGGCCCTCATACACAGAGGTCGTCCACTGACTAGAGTCACTTTCATTAAAGAAGTCAGGAGACAGCCCGCAGATGTCAATATCTGCGTAGAACTTACAGAAATCTTCAAAGGTCATCCTGTAAAAATCAGATGAATTTTGAGATTACTTGTTTTACATCTGGATGGGCTGTTAGGGTACAATGCAAAAAGTGTTTGTATTTTGTGTTTGGTTTTTTGTTTTTTAATTTCACAAGTTTTCTTACCAAAACTCTCCATCATCAGCCACTGAAAGGCACATTTCACGGTCTTCAGGACTCACAGTTTGCCACAGAGGAGACCTCAAAGAAAATTTGTCATTTTATTTAGACAAAGAGACAGCTTTTCAAAATTCTTTTGAATATTCAAAGGGAGTTCAGAAAAGCTCTCCTGCATGTGTCCACAGCCATACTTGAAATATAATCTTTACACTAGATAGAAGGCTACCACATAGGTTTTGACATTGATTTGCTTTCCATCTTTTAAGTTGAGAGCCATGAGTGTGAGTCTGACTTACCGATCACTCCAGTCTCCTTTCCACTCTCCTTTACCCCAGGGATTCCACAAACGCACAAGGTATACGATTTTTCCTCGACTCATCATCTGACCGCAAACCACCATTTTTTTTTGTTAATTTTAAGTATCATTTGATTTTTTTTCTATTTCCAGTACAAATCTTTACCTCTTTGATACCTGTCACAGTGTATGCATGGCCTGCAACCAGTCCATTTGGTAATATTTCGTTACCAGATGTCTCCTACAAGACAAAAGCATTTGCCACTAGTAAAGTAGAATATTATACATTAAGAACATCAACTTCTATTGATGATGATGAAGCCAATAAATCATTTTACGTGTGCAAGTGACTGTGAAATTGTTTGCTTGTGGCTAAATTCGACACTACTTTGCTCAGATGTTTTTCAAAATGTTATTTCCTTGCAGAGTTAAATATATACTAAATGTCAGACTGGCATGAGTACGCACAATAACTGAACAAAAGCAGCTTTGGTGTCTTAAAACAGGACCCATTCATTTATATCAAACTGGCTCATGTAAGCAAAGGTTTTCCAGCATTTGAGTCTTGATTCTCTGTCTATAGCACACACAGAGCCATCCCTGCCTTGCCAATGAACTTTATCCTTGGGTAATGTCAAGACCATGTTATAAGTGTTACAAACAGTCGTTTTATAGCGGCATTTATAAAGTGACTGTAATAAAAGCTTATAACCATGACTAAGGTCTTTTTAGCTGCTTTGGCAGATGTTTAAACCTCTGTCTCTAGGTAGATTCTGACAAAATGATACCACAACTGCGCCGGATACAGTTATAAAACTTTATAGGTGTTTAGTGAGATCAAAATGAAAGTATAAAAACAAGTCCTGTATGAGTGAGTATAGGGCAGCAGAAGTATCAGGGACATTAAGCCAATGCTGGTGCTTCTGTGTGGTGTAGTTCTACTTACCCTGGGAGGTGTACCACAGCCCATCAGTGTGTTTGATTTGCCAGCTCTGCAGATCAGCCCCCACAGGCTTGGACTCGGTTGTGACAGCTCGATGTTAATGTGAACGCCACCGGTGAAGTCCATCATAGCCTCTGAAGGAGTTCCAGCAATCATGTCGGAGTAGGAACCACAAACCCTGACAGGATAATACAGTTTTTTAATATTTAGAGAAATCACACCTTCAACTCTCATTATGTCTAAGATTAAGATTGCATACTTAGCATAGGCTTTCTCCAGGAGAGCAGGCCAGAATTCATTTTGGTTTTTGGAATGAACAAAGATTAGTCTGCCATTGATTGTTGGTAGTTTGTCATCAATGACCACATCCTCCCACTGCCCAAATCTCCAGAACTGGGGGGAAAAAAGAATCTAGCATGTCACTCTTGATTTATTATTTAAAAAAAAAAAAGTCTTGTAGCGTGTTGGCGCTCGACCTCGGTCTGTAAAAGTGATGATAGATGAAAAGATGATTCGGGCCAGGAATTTTGTTCCCTTTCAGGCCAATCTGATATTTAGGAAAATGCATATCCAGCAATTTATTTCCTCTCCTGTGACCCTAAAAGTTGCAGGATTCTGCATTTACGTTACACACAGTTTAGTTTCAACATGAAAATGTGTTAAAATAAAATATAAGCAGTAAAAAAATTTTTAAACCCATAGCACATGCTTTTTAGCTAGTTTATTCTGCTGTGGTTAAAATACAAACAAAAAGGAACATCTCAAAAATAAATAAATAAATCACTAAATATTTTTGACAGGTGTGTTTTTATTGAACACAAGTAGTGATCAATAAAAATATTTTGTGTTGTTACATGTTGGTGTTTACCCTGAAGTGAAAAATCCCACAGTAGTTCTCATCAAATCGTTGTTCAAGCGGGGCAACTTCTGCGAAAATGGATTTCTGGAACGTCAGCGCTCCGATTGACGCAAGAAACCAGCAGTTTCCTGTTCAAAAATATTCTCAGGGTTACCACAGGAAATCAGGTGAGGAGAACAATAAATATATTCATGAAGACATTTCCCTACCTAGTTTCCCTTGACCAAAATCAAACCTGGAGACTCCGTCAAGTACTAAGACTGGAAAACGAACAATTTCCTGAAAAAGGGAAAGTGCTGATCAGGAAGTAAAGTTCTGGAAGTGTTAAAGGAAAGGATGCACATTTCTTTTAGTGTATCCTTCACAAAAATGTGCATTTATTCATCCACACTGAAATAATCTTTCAATTATTTTAAGAGTCACAATAGCATGTTGAAGACTGTTGTTTCGTTGAACCAAACAAAAAAGCATACCTGAAATCTGTTTTTGGAAAGTATAAGAGAAGGTACTTGTACTTAAAGCTGCAGTGTATCAAATACAGTGGGGCAAAAAAGTATTTAGTCAGCCACCGATTGTGCAAGTTCCCCCACTTAAAATGATGACAGAGGTCAGTAATTTGCACCAGAGGTACACTTCAACTGTGAGAGACAGAATGTGAAAAAAAAATCCATGAATTCACATGGTAGGATTTGTAAAGAATTTATTCGTAAATTAGGGTGGAAAATAAGTATTTGGTCACCTCAAACAAGGAAAATCTCTGGCTCTCACAGACCTGTAACGTCCTCTGTAAGAAGCTTTTCTGTCCCCCACTCGTTACCTGTATGAATGGCACCTGTTTGAACTCATCATCTGTATAAAAGACACCTGTCCACAGCCTCAAACAGTCAGACTCCAAATTCCGTCATGGCCAAGACCAAAGAGCTTTCGAAGGACACCAGGAAAAGTATTGTAGACCTGCACCAGACTGGGAAGAGTGAATCTACAATAGGCAAGCAGCTTGGTGTGAAAAAATCAACTGTGGGAGCAATCATCAGAAAATGGAAGACATACAAGACCACTGATAATCTCCCTCGATCTGGGGCTCCACGCAAGATCTCATCCCGTGGGGTCAAAATGATCATGAGAACGGTGAGCAAAGATCCCAGAACCACACGGGGGGACCTGGTGAATGACCTGCAGAGAGCTGGGACCAAAGTAACAAAGGTCACCATCAGTAACACACTACAACGGCAGGGAATCAAATCCCGCAGTGCCAGACGTGTTCCGCTGCTGAAGCCAGTGCATGTCCAGGCCCGTCTGAAGTTTGCCAGAGAGCACATGGATGATACAGCAGAGGATTGGGAGAATGTCATGTGGTCAGATGAAACCAAAGTAGAACTTTTTGGTATAAACTCAACTCGTCGTGTTTGGAGGAAGAAGAATACTGAGTTGCATCCCAAGAACACCATACCTACTGTGTAGCATGGGGGTGGAAACATCATGCTATGGGGCTGTTTTTCTGCCAAGGGGACAGGACGACTGATCCGTGTTAAGGACAGAATGAATGGGGCCATGTATCGTGAGATTTTGAGCCAAAACCTCCTTCCATCAGTGAGAACTTTGAAGATGAAACGAGGCTGGGTCTTCCAACATGACAATGATCCAAAACACACCGCCCGGGCAACAAAGGAGTGGCTACGTAAGAAGCATTTGAAAGTCCTGGAGTGGCCTAGCCAGTCTCCAGACCTCAACCCCATAGAAAATCTGTGGCGGGAGTTGAAAGTCCGTGTTGCTCGGCGACAGCCCCAAAACATCACTGCTCTCGAGAAGATCTGCATGGAGGAATGGGCCAAAATACCAGCTACTGTGTGTGCAAACCTGGTAAAGACCTATAGTAAACGTTTGACCTCTGTTATTGCCAACAAAGGTTATGTTACAAAGTATTGAGTTGTATTTTTGTTATTGACCAAATACTTATTTTCCACCCTGATTTACGAATAAATTCTTTACAAATCCTACCATGTGGATTCATGGATTTTTTTTTTTCACATTCTGTCTCTCACAGTTGAAGTGTACCTCTGGTGCAAATTACTGACCTCTGTCATCATTTTAGGTGGGGGAACTTGCACAATCGGTGGCTGACTAAATACTTTTTTGCCCCACTGTATCTGTGTCGAGCTCTGACAAACTAAACCAGAAACCTGACTGTGCTGTTTTTGAACCGTAGAATAAGAAATTCTTCGTGTAGTGAGACTCAATCTAAATGCAGTGAAAGTACTAAAACTGAATTGCTCTTTTTATAATCAGCTGAGCAGTTTAGCTTTACAAAATTACACTCACTGCTGGTCGCCGCCACTCCACACAGGCCAGTTCAGAAGGGCTCAGTATGCCATGGCGTAGTATCTCTTGACCAATGGACCTTCTGTCAGGTAGAAATGTCTCATCAATGAAGCTTACTCCTCTTGTGAGGCAGTACTGTTTCAACTGCTCGTAGTCTTGGCCCAAGAACTTCTGGGGCTTGGTGAATTTTCCGAAACCGTCCTTCTTGTAGCGGGCCTCTATGATGTTCAAGCATACACCGGGAGGAGGCATCACTGCAGTTTTTGAACTGTTTACAAGAATTTTGCATTAAAAATCCAGAAAATATAAGAGATTAAAGAACGCAGCACTACCTATTTAGGTTGGGTATAGATCAAGGGTGTGGGAATGGCATTTCAAAATGGGAAGTCATGACACAAATGATACATATTTTAAATAAATATAATGAGCTACAGTATGATGGAAAAAGATAATTCCATTATGGTGCATAAAATCATATTTGCAGCTCGCTGAAAAAGAGCAAAAATGAGTTCAAACTTTAGATAGTTCATGTGAAATTATTGCAAATTGCGGTTCGCCCAACTATTATGAAACATAGTTTACAACAAGATTATTATTAACATTATAATACTAATAATAATTAGGCATTTTTGAGAACTTTTTTGTCAGGAAAACAAGGTTAAAGGCTTTTATATTAATTATTATGTTATATTGTTCCAAACATTAAAAATATATGTAAAATGTAAAGGTTTTCATTATGTTGGACCTTATTTGCATCCTGAATGGAAAAATTTCAAAGTATACCTTTAACATTCATTCTTTTTCAGGGGCTTCTCTTTTGTTAGTGTCTAAAAATGTAAACAAATTCTGCTATAAACACTTTTTTTATGATAGTCTTAAAAATATAATATCTTCATGCATAAACAATACCTTGTAAGGTCAACTGTGTTAGGATGCCTGGGTCGTTGACCCAGGGTTTTTGAGTTTATTATATTATTTATACTTTCTAGTCTTTGGTTTATTTGAGTTCTGTCTTATGGTTTATGTCTCTGTCTTCTTTAGTTGCTCTGTCTTTCTATCACCTGTATCCCCTTGTCTAGTTCACGTCTCTGTGTATCCTTAGTTCCTATATCCCCGTGTTCAGTCAGTGTTTGTGTCTGCCCTGGTCCCACATCTCTGTTCCCTCTGTAGTGCCTGCATGTGAGTCTGTGTTATGTGTTTCCTGTTTTACTTTGAAGGTCTCTGTCTTATCTCAGTGTGTTCATTCCCTGATTGCTCCTTCTGTGTATTTAAGCCCTGTGTTTCTCTGTGTCCGTGTCGCAATCTACCGTTTACCTTGCTGTGTGTTCTGTCATTCCTCCAGTTTAAGTTTATTTTGAGTTTTTCCAGTTATGTTATATTTTGAGTATCACATTAAAGCTGTCATGGTCCTGGGCCATGTTGGCCCAGTGTTCTTAGTTTTCTTGTATGTTTGTATTTTGTTCCCTGTTTAGGCTCTGTTTCCTGAGTTGCCCTGTTGTGTTGTTCCCTGAGTGCTTTCCCTTTGTGACTCTCACCCCCTGTGTGCCCCTCTGTGTATTCATGAGCCCTCGTCCCCTTTCGTGTTTATTCCGTGTCTCCCCTGCCCGTTATGTTGGTGTTCTCCCCGTGCTCTCTCTCCTCCTGTCTGAACCTCTGTACTTCCTGTTTCACCTCTACCGTCAGTGTTGTGTTCACTCCTGCCATGTCCCGTGATTATTATCAGTGTCACCTGTCTTCCCCGTGTGCTCCCACTTCCCTCGTTAACCTTCTGTGTATTTATGTCTGCGTCTCCCTCAGTTCTGTGTCACGTTCTCCCTCATGTTGTGTGGATCTTCCTGTGTCTACCTGCGAGTGTTAGTTTACTTTTCCCCAGTTTAGTTTTGTATTTCCTGTGTTCTGCCGTGCCAGCATTAAAGCTGTGTTTCTCGAGTTCATCCCCGTGTCTGTGAGTTTTGCATTTGGGTCCTCCTCCTGCTTGCCACACAGCGATCCATGACAAAAGCCATTTTGAGTTCACGACTGTCTCCGGAGTCTGCACCTTGGGTCCTATCCCTGTCCGCACACAGCCGCCACCTAACAAACTGCACCAGTAATAACATTTGAACTTACAAAGCCCATAGTTTGCATTCACAGCAGCAGGAAGGACCACACTGATACAAATGCAAATTAAGGATCATCTGGTTTAAAGTTTTAAAAGCAGGTCTTACCTCACTTACTCAAAAGTGAAAAGCTGTGCAGAAAAAGGTGTAGTTGCGTCGCGGTGAACCGGTGGGTGAGAACCAAGTAGCTTCGACTCTGCATTTAAGCACCTGAGGCTGTGCACGCCGTCCTTATGTTTCTAACACAGATATGAAAATCACCTTTGAACAAATCACGCCTGTGCTGACCTGTAGCTCATAATAATCTACTTCCTGCAAGCTACTGTATGACCAAAAGAGAGAGGGCCTAGAGAGAGTTTCACTTCATTCAAGTGACCCTCCACTAGCCCATATTTATGTGTATCACAGTCTTATACGTTTATGTGTTTATGGTATCCACTTTCATGTTTAGAGAACAGCAGTTGCTGTTAATGGTTAGCCTGTCAGCAGTAAAATTGAAAGTACTCACTGCTTGCAGTAGAGTAGAATAGAATAGAGTGCCTTTATTGTCACTAGACAGATGTACAATGAGATACAGAGCATCTCCTGCTCACTATGGCTGTGCTTCTTGTTGGCTTCCAGTATTTGCAGTCCTCACAGTATGACTGAAATCTGTTTTTTATATCTTTGTGTGAACCTCAAAAGTTCTATAGTTGATAAATAACTGTTGCCATAAAAAAAATCAACATTAGTCACCATTTTGAGATGATCTCAGCAGACACAGTGACGTGCTGAACACATTTAAGAAATCATTCTTTGTTTCTTAAAACAAAGCCCATATATTATATTTGTGTGACAGCCATCCTAAACCAAATTTGTGCCCACACACCTGTCAGACAAAGAGCCACTTTACCCCGTCTGACCCAATTTACTTAGTTAATTACCTTTAAGCAAACATACAAAGAAAACCCCTAATAAGACCTGTTACTGGGAGTCACATGGTCAGTAAACTGTCAGCGTATGTGTCGCTTTAGAACAAACATCCTATGAAATATAGACGTTTGAAGCAAAGTGTCCTGCCCTAAACAGCAGCATGAAATTTATAAATTGAGCACATGGCTTGGACGTATCCCAGGCTAATGTAAGGTGTGTGCCAACTACCATGACACACCTGCCACCATTAGCGTTAGACTTAATGATTATTCACTGTGTAAACAATAGCAGGCACACAGTTGCTTTCTGGTGCTGCTAAGCCTTGTTTAGTTAATAGGTCAAATTTAACAACTGAACTGACATTACACTGGCAAGTCAAGCTGAACTCTCTGTGACTGAAGATACTAAAGGAACCAATATTGTATTTATAGTTAACCTTTTTTCAAAAAGAAAGTGAAAAAATATGGTTAAAAATAGTTTCTTGAGTCCAGAAGGGCAGCGTCAGCCTACTTTAATGAGCAAAGTTGATTCAAAGGGTAATGAAAGGAATAAAATATTATATAGGCTGAGATACAGCTACTATTGGTCTGTGTATTATCTGTCAATCCATTCACAATTTAATTCAAGTCATAACTGAATGTTTGTGGTATAGAATAAGAAGTATTTACTAACTCACATTGAATATTATCACCCGTTAATGTTAATTATGTTAATTATGTGTTATAATTTATTTTAATGTGAGATGGGTACATTTGCGTGCTACCATCTGCACGGTAGCATGCAAAGAACAACTATAATCTCCCATATTTTAAAACATGTTTAAAAATGTCATCTTTGGACTTTAATACAGGGAATCTGTTACCTGTCTGTCATGAGAGCTCCACCCTGAAACTACACCTTAAAAACACAAAGGCAGATGCACAACAGACGACATCTGCTTTCTACATTTTGACTCTCAAAAAAACAGTCAAATTACTTTGTTTAGACAACATTTTAAGGTGATTTGAATGTGCTAGTCATCTTTTTTCATAAAGACTATGTGAAAAGTGGATTTATATTTGAATCATTCAAAACAAAAGCAACCATGAACTCACAAAAACTCAAACCCTGGATTCAAAACCGAGCTATTTTCCCATCTTTGCCGTATTAGGTTTTGCATTTATCATTAATCATTCTTGGACAACAACAACAACAACAACAATCTTTATTTATAGAGCACATTTAAAAGCCAAGGGCATGCCAAAGTGCTTTACATAAAAGAATAAAACAATAAAACAATTAACACTATAACATCAGAGTCATATAAGTGTGGAATTATGTTCACAGGTAAAAACCACTAATAAGAGTAAACTATAGCACATAGCTATAGCAAAGTAAAGCTGTACCATCAAACACAGTGATAGAGAACATAGACAACGCAAGACAAACAGAAAAATTAATAGAATAACTCACTGCAAACAAGGCCAGGATTTAACTGGTAGAAAAAGCAAGTTCAAACAGATATGTTTTAAGCCGTGATTTAAAAGATTGAATAGAATCAGACGCCCGGATGCCAATCGGTTGATTGTTCCACAGCTCAGGTGCAGCTAGAGCAAACGCTCGATCACCTCTAGACTTCAAACGAGATCTGGGCTGAACCAACAATAACTGTGAGGATGATTTTAAAGCCCTCGCAGGAGCATATGAGTTTAAGAGTTCCTTAAGATAGCTTGGTCCTGTGTTATTAGTAATTTTAAAAGTAAGCAACAGAATTTTAAATTGAATACGAAATTTCACAGGCAACCAGTGCAGATCAGCAAGGACGGGAGTGATGTGAGCAAACTTCTTAGTTTTAGTTAGAATGCGTGCAGCGGCATTCTGGACTGTCTGTAATCTATGTAGAAGGGTAGAGTGGAGACCAAAATAAAGTGAATTACAATATTCATGCTTTGTGACTTGATACTTGCATATTTGCAGAGTTGACTGACTTGGAAGCTTTTAATCATGTAAATGTCTGCATTTCTTCTATTCTTCTCTCCGTTCGTGAACAACAGACAGCTGTACCAGTAAAAAAAAACAGATCAGGGAGGGCTTATCACGTGCTGACAGAAGCAGCCTCGGGCATTTACAGGTATGATAAAAACAGCAGAGTTTCTCTCCACCCACAGTCACTGCTGTCTAGCTTTTTGAGGTAAGGCAAGGTACTGTACTCGTACTGTAAACATTCTTAAGCAGCTTGGTTTACACTTTTTTTTTTTACCTCTTTTTGTAACAGTTATGTGGTGTTGGTATTGTTACATTATTAACGCTGAAAAATACTTTACAGTCTTATGTAAAAGACTCTTGTGTAAAGGAGTACACCTACTTAGTGATGTCCTTTGGGCACGTCGAAGAAGAAAAACGAGTTTGTGTAATGAGAATTAAAGCTAATCTTTACACTTCTTAATGTTTGTTTTCAACAGCTTTCAAACCCTGCAGCTATGCCTCCTCCAGGTGTGTGCATGAACATCATCAGTGCACGCCACATGAAAAATGGCTACGGGACTGTCACCAACCCCGAGAGGTTCCTAAACCAAGACTTCCACCAGCTGAAACAGTACTGTCTCATCCAACATCTAAGGTACATCGATGAGATGTTTCCCCCTGACAGAAATTCAATCGGCAATGGGATACTGACGCCTTCTGACCTTGACCGAGTGGTGTGGCTGAGACCAGGGGTGAGTGTTGCATTGGCTGAAAACCCCAAATGCAAGTACATATAATCATGAAAGCTGTTTGAGGAGAGGGTGTGGTCTGTGGCTCTGCTGCAGAGGAGTGGTGGGGCATTGGGTTTGGTGGGCAGTGCCAGTGTAACTGATCACACCAATCGGTCCAGCTCTGCAGCTCCTCTGCAGTGGAGCCGAAGGCCATACCCCCACCACGCCGATGCTCTAACAATCTACAAATCTAGATAGTTAAGGCTCTTCATGAAGCATAGAAATCTGCTAATTCATTTGTACGTTGGGTTATTGGAACCTTTGTTTCATGGTGTGCCTGAATGCTTTACCAACCACAAACGAGGATGCACATTTTAGCTGCATGAAGTATTTCTTCAAGGGAAACAAAGACAAAACTGTATGAAACACCAACTGTTAATTTGCCAAATGATTGTTAATGTTTCTTTAACTTCTATAACTTTTGTTGCAGTAAGCCCAATAATAATAATGATGATAATAATAAAGAAACAATAACAATAATCCATAAAGATAAGAGTTTGTTTTGTTATTTCAGAAAATTGTTCCAAATCCATCGTTTGTTGCTGACGGGGTGTCCAGGTTCGACTTTGGTCAAGGTTGGGTTAGTAAGTATACTTATTCTTTCACTTCTTTGTGTCAATCTAACCATAATCAGCACAATTACTACTGCGATATCTGCACAGTAAATCATTCTGACAACTCAACTACATATTTTTACAGAAAACTGCTGGTTTATTGCCTCTATTGGAGCTCTGACATTTCAGAATCACATCCTTGGACAAGTTGTTCCACTTGAGCAAAACTTTCACGAGGATTACTGTGGACTGTTCCACTTCAGGGTATATACAGTACCATAATATCATTCATACCATTGAAAAGTCAGTGGTAAAATGTTGTCTGTACATTTTAAAGTTGTTTAAGGAATTACTTGAAATATTACGAGTCTTTTGTTTTGATATTCTGCCATTGCCAAAGATAAATATCTAAAAGCAGGTTGCATTAAACAATGCATAAAACCTTTTCACTTTCTCTTCTCTCTCAACTGCTTAGTTCTGGAGATTTGGAAAATGGGTGGATGTCATCATTGATGACAAACTACCAACAATTGATGGCAGACTCATTTTTGTCCACTCCAGAGATCCAACTGAATTTTGGCCAGCTTTGCTGGAAAAAGCCTATGCAAAGTATGTAAAAACCCTGTGTTATTTCTCAGTTTACAGTGCTCTTTGTGGGAGTTATTTGTCAGTAAAAATAACAATATATCCACTTTTTTTCAGGGTGTGTGGTTCCTACACAGATATGAATGCTGGAACTCCTGCCGAGGCATTGGTAGACTTCACTGGTGGGGTCCACATTTATATTGATCTGTCAAAGCCCCCTCCAGACCTGTGGGAAATGATGTGTCGAGCTGGTCAATCCAAGTCACTGATGGGTTGTGGGACACCACAGGGTGTAAGCATTGATTTACACCACATAAAGCAACATGCTGCCTTGTAATCTTTGTTTTGAAAACAGTCAGGGGTGTCTGTCTTACTGAAAGATCGGGTGATAAAAAATAACCTTCAGAATAATAGCTCTTAGCTCAGAGTTATCTTCTCCCAGCAGAAAAATAAAAACACTGTGTTGGGATTGTTCCATTTTGAGAAAGTGGTTTGATAACTCCCCCATTCACAGCGGCTGGAAATCTACCTGTCACATTAGAGTAAACAGCACCGCCCTGTTTCCCTGAAGTTAAGCGCAATACCTAGAAAGCAGTACAGTTTAATAGAATGAAGAAAATCCCGTACATGTTAATGCAAGAGTGAACCACTCTCAGAGCCATAGTATGTTGTGAAAAGAAAACACTGGTAAATGTTTTTGACGATCATGTTTTTAGAGATATTTTTTATCAGAATTCAAATTAAAGTATAATCAGTGTTTTGCATGTATTATCTTTCTAAATACCTTAAATTACAGCAGAACAGTACCAATACTTTGTGGGTTGCATTTCTGTTTGTATGAAAGAATCTTCACCTTTTTCATCATGTAGTTTATTTTAATTAATTAATGACCCATAAGTGGCTCCACAGGATCTTGTTTGGCCCCTCAAACAGTAACTACACGGATAAGTCTTTTCAGACAGAGAGAGCTACTGATACATTAGACTCTGAAATACTTGTCCAGATGGTTTACTCTCATGATGAGTGAAAGCACTTAATCCAGCAGAAGCACGTCTCATATGATGTATGATAATCTTGCACCGTTTGAACCTTCACAAGAATTTAAGAAGCTGTTTGTTTTCCAAATAATGTTGATATATCCTACTGTATGAGCAAATACATGGGGCGACCGTGGCTCAGGGGGTTGGGAAGCGTATCTGTAACCGGAAGGTTGCCGGTTCGATCCCCGGGCTCTCTGTCCTGGTCGTTGTGTCCTTGGGCAAGACACTTTTTACCCT
Organism: Copadichromis virginalis; assembly: GCF_057382275.1. NCBI lineage: Eukaryota > Metazoa > Chordata > Actinopteri > Cichliformes > Cichlidae > Copadichromis > Copadichromis virginalis. The sequence goes on from NC_140636.1 coordinate 17,348,319, forward strand.
ACCGCCTACTGGTGTTGGCCAGAGGGGGATGGCGCGATATGGCAGCCTCGCTTCTGTCAGTCTGAACAAGCTACAACCGTAGCTTGCCTCCACCAGTGTGTGAATGAATAGTGGTATTGTAAAGCGCTTTGGGTGCCTTGAAAAGCGCTATATAAATCCAATCCATTATTATTAAATGAAATTTAATTTGCTGACACACGAGTAATGCTAACATAAGCAACAATATACTGGTTCTTTACTACTTTGAAAAGCCAAAGTTTGCTAATATGATTTTGTTTTCATTTAAAATTTGCCAATTAGCCAACTCAGCTCGTTCTTGTGTGTTCACTATTTATTACCTGCAAGACTCAAAAGCAAAATGATATTTTTCTTAAGTTGTGCTAATTTAAACTGAACTTGGAATGTTTACATGTGTTAATTCTTTGTAGGAGACAACTGAAAACATTGTACTACCAAATGGGCTGGTCCAAAGCCATGCTTACGCTGTCACAGGTGTTAAACAGGTAAGGTCTGGAATTTATTTAAAAGATAATACAACATGCAGCAAACTAAAATAGAGTGGTTGTTAACGTTCTATTAGCAAGAGTTACGTTTTTAAGTTTCTAATGATGTTTACCTCAGCAAACAATTAATTTCATTCATTTTAAGGTAATAAAGGTACCGAGCTTGCATTTACTGTAAAGCAGTGTATTTTTTTTATTAAAGAAACTACAAATGTGGTTTCCTTTGGTGTGCAGATGATTAGCCGAGGGCAGATGGTGAACCTGGTGCGTTTGTGGAATCCCTGGGGCCACGGAGAGTGGAATGGAGACTGGAGTGATCGGTTAGAGCATCTTGCACTCACCATTTCTCTGGTTTTGTACCTCAGGAGAAAAAATACTGAGATAATTTAGCAGTGGTGGAATAGCATTATATATATATATTATGCTCACAGGGAAGTATCAAGAAGTCCTGTGTGTTTTGTTTTAGTAATTTCCTCAGTGATAAACTTAAGGGGCGATCGTGGCTCAAAGAGTTGGCAGTTCGTCTTGTAACTGGAAGGCTGCCGGTTCGAACCCCGGCTCGGATAGTCTCGGTCATTGTGTCCTTGGGCAAGACACTTCACCTACCTACTGGTGATGGCCAGAGGGGCCGATGGTGCGATATGGCAGCCTCGCTTCTGTCAGTCTGCCCCAGGGCAGCTGTGGCTACAACTGTAGTTTGCCTCCACCAGTGAGTGAATGAATAGTGGAATTGTAAAGCGCTTTGAGGGCCCTGTAAAGCGCTATATAAATGCATTATTATAAATACATTTTTAGGCATGCAAGGAAGGGCTGAGGATAGCTGAGGATATGTGGATCAGAGCCATGAGAAGCTTTTGTGTTGGTTTCTTATCAGCGTAATCTCTTAATTATGAACTTCTTATGTAAGTGAAGAAAAAACCCCCACAGATGGCAAGTTTTGACAGGACTTGAAGGTTTTATTCTAGAGTTTCTTATTTTGAAATACTTGATGATTTTAGGTGTGGTTTGTGGTTTGGAGGCATTCTCTAATGGCTCTGTTTGAAACTATTGAAACAAGGTCTGTCTTGCACACGAGGCAGAAGAAAAAGTCTCCTGACAGCTCTGAAAGACTCTTTGTTGACTGCAAAGGTCACTAATTTCCCACACGTCATCCACATGAGTAGAGAGGAGTAGTTGTAGCTTGAATGAGCTTAAATTTGAAAAGTTTAGAATATGACAATATTGTATTCATATGCCTCCTCTTCCTTCTCTGAAAAATTTCCAAAAAGGTCACCTCTGTGGCAAACTGTGAGTCCTCAAGATCGAGATATGTGCCTAGCAGTCTATGATGACGGCGAGTTTTGGTAAGAAAAATCAAAATGTGACAAATGCAACACAGTAATTAGTTACACAATAATAAGTTCTTACCATAATTAAACAAAAGAAGAACAAAAAGATGCTTTCTAACCCTAAGTACTCAAATGTATTTGTGTTATACATCTCTATGCTCAAATGCTTAAAAGTTAAATTAGATTATATAGTTAGTTTCTTTGAACATAGTTTAATAGAATAATAGAATAATAGAATAATATAAATAATAGAATAGCTATTCGAGGGCAAAAGAGTCTATAGAGTTAGAATTTGACTTCCAGTGAAAGCTGCTAAACAAAAGCTGCTACGCTTTTGTGTAGATTCCATTAAATCAACAAATTGTTGCAGAATACATGCTTTTTATATTTCTGTTCATTTTTTGTTATCGTTCATTATCACGAAACTGCCAGAACTCATTATTACCTAAATTTATATCTGTTTTCAAGGATGAGTCTGAAAGACTTCTGTAAGACCTATTCAGAGCTCGACATCTGCTGCATGTGTCCTGACTTCCTGGATGGAAACTCTACCTGTCACTGGAAAACCTCCATTTATGAAGGTCGATGGGTTGCAGGAACCACTGCTGGAGGCTGCATGAAGAACCCTGGTATATTCAAAAGCTCTAATAAGTTAAAGCCTCATTAAATACCTTAGTTATGGAAATAAATGATCTCTTTGCTACATCCATTTGCACAGCACCACATGCCTTTTAGCAATTCTAAACTAATTGCAACTATCATTTATTTCCTTTGCGCTATAATCAATCTTTGTAGACTACAGTGTGACCAAAATCCTGACCATACAATCTCACTGACTCTGAAAGGGTTCCTTCGAAGACGGGAACAGGTCTGTGACCACCAGTCAGTTATCATCTTCAAAGTGACTTTGATGCTTCAAAATACCAATAAAACATATAAATATGATCAAATGGTAACCAGAGATAAGCACAGGAGTCTGGCAGTGATTGTAGTCAGAGGATAATTTTTTTTGGAGACAGGGTACTTCCTAACATATCATGTGGCCTATCCAATGACCTTGGAGGTGCCAAGGCCAAGGAAGTGCTATTTTTACTCTAGTGTGACTGAGCCATTAAATATAATTGCAATAATTTGGGAACTGTGAAGAGAAAGTGTCGTATTTCTGTGGAGTCAGTCTATCATCTTGTAGCTGCTTGTTAAGGTTTACTTAATAATAATAATAATAATAATAGATTAATGGAAAACTCCAAAATGATTTCCTTCTTTGCTTTTCAGAGAGCTTCTGGACAAATCCACAGTATCGGGTCAAGATTGATGAATTATCCAGTGAATGTGCTGGGAAACAGGGTGAAGTCAACATGCTGGTGTCTCTCATGCAAAAGCCAGATAAAAGGAATAGACGCCTGGTCCAGAACCTCTACATTGGATTTTCTGTATTTGAGGTAAAGATTAGCCTTTATTGTTTCCATCACACTGGTTAGATTGGTGTACTCTGCACTGCATGTGTAGAAGTCATGTAGTAAACTAATGAAAAGTGGGAGTTTTGTGCCTCATTTACAAAAAACCCTTCAATTCCTAAATCATTAGTTTCCATTTAGCTTTTATAAAGACATAATTCACGTGATCTAATTTTTTTTTCTGTGATTTCCTCTAAGGTGCCTGAAAACGTGAGTATTTTCCCACAGCAAACATTTCATTTCACAATTTTCAAATAACAGGACCGAGACAGAGCGGAAGAGATTAAATATCTGTTTAAAACTGATATTACAGTACATGGCACACAGCGGGAAATTCCCAGCCTCTTTCTTCAGTGCGAGCAAACTTGTTGCCTACACTAAATCCTACATAAATGCCCGTGAGGTGATGGAGTTAATGATGCTGAAGCCTGGTGAATACGTGATTGTGCCATCCACCTTCAGTCCCAATGAGACAGCCTCCTTCATCCTGACCATCGTGTCCAAGGCAGAGACCCACGTGCAGTAAGATACTTGCAATCTTATACACTACACTGGCAAAAGTATTCACTCACCCGTCCAAATAATTTAATCCAGGTGTTCCAATCATTTTCATGGTTATAAAATCAAGTACTTAGGCATGCAGACTCCTTCTACAAACATTTGTGAAAGAATAGGTCATTCCCAGGAGCTCAGTGACTTCCAGCATGGCGATAGGATGACATCTGTGCAACAAGTCGAGTCGTGAAATTTCCTTGCGGGATTATCGTGTGCGGCCGTTTTTTAGGAGTTGGGCTCGGCTCATTAGTTGCAGTGAAAGGAACTCTTAATGCTTCAGCATAACAAAGCATTTTTGACATGCTTCCAACTTTGTGGGACCAGTTTGGACATAACCCCTTCCTGTGCCAATAAAACTGCATACCAGTGCACAAAGCAAGGTCCGTAAAGACGTGGATGAGTGAGTTTGGTGTGGAAGAACTTGAGTGGCCTGCACAGAGTCCCGACAGATCACCTTTGGGATGAATTAGAGCAAATACTGAAAAGTGTTTAAACACACATTATTAACACATTTAAATGTATATGTTTCTTCAGTTTCAGTTCTCTGATGTGAACTGAAACTAAAGAAGCTGGATGACTGTTGAAACGTCTTCAAGGAAACTTAAAGAAGTCCAGAAGCTTTTCTTTCCAAGCAAGTCTTTTGGCAAAATAGTGTAGTGACAAGTAATGTTCAAAGTTGGGGTAGTAAATGCTAAAAAATAAACATAATCTCAAACAAAGGTATTACTTTTGACAGAAAGGGTGGGGCAGAGGAGGCGCGGGCAACATGACAAGCAATGGTGCCCATCCATATCATACAACCTGTTTTGACTGTGTCTAGTTGTAAAAGTTCTACTATATGTTTATACTGCACTGATTTAAGCAGGTGCCTTTTTTGGAAGGTTTTGATGATGCTCTCAATCATCTGTGGAATTGCCTGGGGAACTTTTGACATCAACTATGCGTCTAAGTGTCGTAAAGAGTATTATTGGCACTATAAAAGATGTTTAGCAAGCAAGTAAAGAAGTGGCATTTTGGAGAGAGAAGAGCAGAAGGATTTTACCAAAAGACTGAGTTTGAGCAGTGCTGTCACTGATTATACGAGTGCAAAGTCTGATAGATGGAGTTCTTATGGCGGAGCTGTTTTGAAAGATTTAAAATCCATCCATTCGCTACCACTTATCCTTTTCAGGGTCGTGGGGGGTGCTGGAGCCAATCCCAGCTGTCATAGGGCGAGAGGCAGGGTACACCCTGGACAGGTCGCCAGTCTGTCGCAGGGCTAACACACAGGGACAGACAACCATTCGCACTCACATTCACACCTATGGGCAATTTAGATTAATCAATTAACCTATCCCCAATAAGTGCATGTCTTTGGTGGGAGGAAGCCAGAGTACCCAGAGAGAACCCACGCAAACACGGGGAGAACATATAAACTCCACACAGAAAGCCCCCGGCCTGATGGTGGAATTGAACTCAGGACCTTCTTGCTGTGCGGCAACAGTGCTAACCACCGTGCCACCATGCTGCGAGATTTAAAATCATTAATTGTTATTTGTTAAAAGTTTGCATTCTTACTATGTGGGTGTGCAAAGCTGGGCAAGTGGGAAGGAATTTTGAATGGGGAATTCTATAAATGTGTGTCATTGGTACACTGACCTGTCAGTCTGTGTGGACCTGTAGTGCTGTGGTGCTCAGGTATCACATGGCTGTATCGTCCTCAGGGTCTATCACAAAGTTGTTGCTCCTGTGATCTCCCGAATGACAATCCTGCACACTACTTTTACTTGCTGGTGAAAAAAAGTTGTACTCATTCCTTTTATCTGTCCTGTGTCCTCAGTGAGAACTCCAGTGGTCATGAATATATGGAACTGGAAGAGGTGAATAAGATGGATCATGTTACATCATCCAGTAGAAATATATACTGTCAAATAATAGTGAAAATAACCCCTTGGTATTTGGTAGAGTTAATTCTGAACAACTGACCCCATACTGACCCCATACTCAGTCAGTTTTTAACCTTGGTTGTTGTTGTTTTTTTTGTTAACATTGATTGAATGACACAGTCTAATCATTAATATAGAGATAAAAACATGCTTAGAGCACCGCTCTTTTGCAGAACACACCAGTGGGAAAGAGTGAGGATGACGAACGTAAAAGGACACTGTTCCGTCAGCATTCTGACAAGGTAAAGGATTGTGTCTTGTAACAATAGTTCCTTTTTTTGGGGGGGGGACACATGTCTATTTGCTTTTTTTTTAATGAGTTAGATAATAAGAAACGCTTAAAAGTAACCCAACCATCACATTAAGCTTTGATTACTTTCCAGTATGAAGAAGTGGATGCAGAGCAGCTCAAGAGGCTCCTAAATGGAAAAATACTAAAAGGTTTGCACAGTAAAAGTGAAAGGCTACACAGTTAAAATAATAATCCCATGTAGATGGTGCCGAGTGTCCTAGTATGATTTACTTTTTTCTTTTTTAGGAGACTTGAAATCTGGAGGATTCACAATCGATGCCTGTCGCAGCATGGTAGCTCTGATGGATGTATCCTCGAGTGTCATATTGACTTGGGTGCATTTATATTGGCTTCATTTCAGCTGCTTACTGGAGCAAACCCTTACAATAACTGCACTTACATAAAACATATTAACAGTGTACAAGTCAAAACCTGCCTGCCCTTTTACTCAATAATGCAAAAATGCACAGTTCTGATATCTTAATGGTACCTTAAAAAGACATCTGTGACTGGAAAGCTGAATGATGAGGAATTTGTTCGTCTGTGGAAGAAGGCTGTCACATACCAGGTAAGATAAACATAGTAAATGTCAAAGATGTCATCACAACACAAAGGCAGGGTTACCTGACAGGTAATCAGAGGTGAAAGCAGGATTTAGTTTGAACACAAACTGTCACATTTGCATATAAGAACTCACTGAACAAAGGGAGCGACCTGGGAAACATATGATTTCAGATTTGGTGATGACATCAGGAAGGCTGTAGCACACAAGAAATAATGTTCATCCAGTTGCACATTGAGGTTTATTGCTCTGAAACACAGCAAAACAGCAACTCTGTGTTACTGACGGCTTCCATTACAATAACTGGCCTGCGTTACTTTTGTAAGGTATTATGTGTAATGGCCCTTTAGTAATCAGCCCTTAGTAAACAGAACAAATGACAGACCAGTGAACAATACACAGCATAAGATGTACTGGCTGGTTTATCAAAACATTTCTTATAACTTTTACTGAAACCAGCTAATTGTTTTCTATCATATTTCTGATGGAACAACACGGTTAAACAGTTTAACCCAGGAGACTAACATCACTTAGCGCAGCGGTCCCCAACCCCCGGGCCTTGGACCGGTACCGGGCTGCGAGAGTTGAGGCTCAGGTGTGAAATGTATAGTTTTCAGGGTTTTTATCGGTTTTCAGCGTTATTTTGTTATCGTTTTTATCGTTTACTCAGTTTTCAGGGTTTTTATCGGTTTTCAGCGTTATTTTGTTATCGTTTTTATCGTTTACTCGGTTTTCCTGGGTCTTTTCACGTGTGTTATGAAAAAATTTTCGGTAAAATTTTTCCAGTACCGGTACTAGTTTTATTTTGTTGTATTTATCCGCGACACCTTAAAGGCCGGTCCATGAAAATATTGCCGGGCATAAACCGGTCCGTGGTGCAAAAAAGGTTGGGGACCGCTGACTTAGCGCACAAAGGTTACTAGCGTTAGCCACGGATAACGTGAATCAACTCTCTTCTTTGGTCACATCAAACGCCTTATAAACAAGAATTACACTCCAAACATGTTACTTTAAATAACTAACAACTTTACATAAATGTATAGAGTTCTCGTATACTGCTCTCACCTGAAACACAGCAAAACAGCAGTTCTGTGTCACTGACAGCTTCCATTACAATAACTGGCCCGCGTTACTTTTGTAAGGGATTATTTTGCCAGTCTCTCATTTGTCTGAGACGCCACTGCCACCTACTGGCGAAACTAAATATCGCCTTAAAACCAAATCAGGTGGGAGCACACGTTAAAAAACTTCAACAAGAATTCTGAGGCTTGTTTTTGATCCTTAAAATACTCAGGATGCCACAATTATCAGGATGTTGACTTTATCTCACCCACACCACCAGACTACTCCTTTTGTAGACTAATCCATTGTGTATATTAGGATTGTCTCAATGTCAGAGTTCATTCAACAGTTGATCATGCTACAAAGAGAAATCACTTTAAGTCCATAACGACGGATGTTCTAATGCATTTACGTGTAGTTATTACACAATTATCTATGAAGTCTTTTAACATGTCAACCATTGATTTTCAAATATCAAATACAGCCCTACACACACACACACACACACACATACACACACACACACACACACACACACACACACAATGTGAAAATGTGACATAAAAAATAATTAAACAAAGATTATCTTACATTTTCAAGCAAGACTTTATATACAGTCTTCGAGCAAAAGTAACAAAACTTCACAAACTGAAGTGGATTTGTTTCATTTTTAAGCTTGTCTGTAATCTCTCCCTCACTGTTCTGTTTCTCCGTTATTTTATTGGTGGTCAAGCTGACTGCTCATGGAAGGAAAAACTAAAACCAGGAAATGTCCCAGTGCTGCTGAGGGGCAGAAGGTCACTGGTTCTAACCCATGCAAACATCTTATTATAAATATTCTAACATTATAATCGCTAATTATGTGCTTTTCACACAGGAAATTTTCTCCCGCTGTGATGTTTCGAAAACAGGGACGCTGTCACTAAGCGAGCTGAGAAATGCTATGATAGCCTCAGGTAGACATTTAATTTTAAAACCCATTTTAAGATACTGTTGGAACACAAAACTATCCTGTGATTATTGAGTCTTTCACATTTTCTATGTAAAACAATGGTATAGTTAACATTTTTAGAAAAACAAAATGAACATGAAAACAATGGTCCCTCTAACAATCATTTATTTAAATCTCTCCCTTCATGCAGCTCTGTATCAGGTTTTAGCTCAGTGTTTAGCTGTCTGCTTATTTTTGGTCACTTTCTGTAGTGGTGGCTCTCACACTATGTGGCACCCAGAAGCTGGTAAAGACCAAAAACCAAGCTTAAAGAGTCTAAATAAGTGGGCTATATGACTGGTTACCAACTAATTAAATTGTCATATTAAAGTTTTTTATTTGCAACATGTCTCTGCTTCTTCTATGTGGCCAAAATGATTATTCCTCAGGTTAGTAAAATACCAAAGTAAGGCATTAAAGCAGAGAAAAGATCAGGATCCAGCTTAAATTCTACAATGAAGACAGTAATGGCAATCATACATTCAGTATTAATATGTTCTGAAGGTTATGTAAATAGTATTTTTGTAAAGTATTAGCACTTGCTTTGATATTCTACACAAACCACCTGTCTAGCCGCGTGTCTGTTTGTATCTGGTAGCAACCAGCCCTAATACACACTCCACTGACTTCATCTTATGAACTGTATGTTGGTCAGGAAAGAAGATCAGCGATGAGATGCTGAATTTGATGGCTCTCCGTTACGGCACCTCGTCTGGGCACATTACTCTGGAGAGCTTCATCAGTCTAGTACTCCGCTTTGAATGCATGTATCGTAAGTAAAACTGAAGAAAATTACAGTAGACATATTTTATATTCTTCAAAGGTTAAAAGTTGTCAACTGTGGAACTTGAATTAGATTTGAATATCTGCAATATCTGTCTTTTCTCTTTATTTTCTTTACAATTAGAAATTACTCAGAAATACTCATTACATCACTGACGGGACACCAAAAGGATGAAGTCAGAACAAGTTGTGAAACTTCTACTTTTTCTTAACTATAAGGATTTATGTCTTTCTCCACAGAAATCTTCAACCAGTTGTCTGATGGCAAGGCTATGACTCTTCAGGAAACAGAGGTGACTACACTTCATTTTAAAATAGTTAACGAATCATGTCATGCATGCGCGAGATTTTAAGGTATGAAACATTAATAATCTATGATTTTTTATTGCAGTGGATGTACATTGCAATGTACACTTAACCTGACAGAGGAGATGACCTGCAGGAATGAGAACAAAGAAGAAATAAACAAAAAAGAGTTTTTCAGCATGAAAAAAAAATCATGATATGCAACCACTGGGTGAAGGTTTACAGTATATGAACAGGGCAGCAGAGTTAGACTACAAATCTGTGAGGAGTAGAAACTTTACAGTACAACAGATAGAACCGTGAGTGTGCAGCATCTGTGATTATTTTACACTGAAATCATTTTTTACAAAAACTAATTCAAAGTTCAAAGGTGGTGGTGCTTTAGAAGCACAAAGTTTGTGTCAAATCTTTATAGCCCATGTACTCCACCTTTGCTAAATGTTTCTGTTACTGAAGTTCTTTTTAAGTGGGTTGCTGCATTTTCTTTTCCACTGCTATGATACCGTAAGAGGGTTTTTTTTGATTGTCTCCCAACCTAGAGTCACATTGAAATATGCAAAAAGCTTTTGGATGATGTGAGATTAAATTTGATGTCTCGGGAAAAAATGTATTCACTGTTGTGATTGGATAACCTTTCATCTAGTGCCATCAATTGGTTGAAACTTTACTTTGTTTTTTAGCTGAGACCATGTGTGCCTGTACGTGCAGCCTTATGGTGCCAGGATATCTGATATGTCTGTAAAAAGTGTTTCTGATAGAGCATTTTAAGTGGGTTACTGAATTTTTAGCTTGGAATGGATTTTTTTTTTTATATTATTATCAGCTTCTACACAAAGAAATGATTCAAGCAGCTACGACAAGCATCAGAATTTCACGTACAAACCCCCTTTTTAGATGAAAAAAATAAATGAATGAAAAGCATGACATAAAAACTGAGCCTCACTGAACAGAGAATTCACAAATCAATTCTTTGGCCGCCATTTAAAAAACACTCAGATAAAATGCTCTGAACCCTAAACCTTTCATTCTTAAGCTTGAGTTTAAAGTTTTGAATTTACAACAGAGCGAGAAACTATTCAAAAATATGATGCCTGATCGTTCTGATTGTTCAACAGGCAGAGACATAGGCGTCAGATATTTATTTCCATGTTTTTATTGATTTTATCAATAGCAATACAGTTGAAATAATGACAGAACAGAAAATTTCTTGGTTCAAATTATAATGTAATTTAGTTTTAAGAAAGATTTGCCAATGATTATTAGAATTTATTAGAAGTTCTTCATTTTAAAATTCCAGAGTACTATTAAAATATATTAAAAAATAAAGATTACATCATAGTTTTGATTACATATCAGTTAAATTATTTGACATATGGATGAAGCAGAAATTAAACATTTGAACGGTAATTTGAATTAAATTAAACAAATAAATAAAATATTCACCCTCAAGCTACATTTAAAAAAAATCACTGATTCATGATTATTGATTATTATAAGAATGTGAAAGCTAGGTATGTTTTTAGGCTGGTTGTAGTAGCATTTGTAGTACAGCTGTTAGCAGAGCACCCAGCATCATAGTTGTCTGGGATTTTCCAAGCTCCACTTCCCCATTGGTTAGAGAGGCAGTGGTGGTGCTGTTGGAGCCTGGTGCAGTGGTGGTGCTGTTGGAGCCTGGTGCAATGGTGGTGCTGTTGGACCCTGGTGCAGTGGTGGTGCTGTTGGAGCCTGGTGCAATGGTGGTGCTGTTGGAGCCTGGTGCAGTGGTGGTGCTGTTGGAGCCTGGAGTTGGGCTGATTCTGTTGCTGATCAGACCCAGATTCAGTGTGTCCAGCTCTGACTGCAGCTGCAGGTTGATCCAGGTCTGAACTACAGTATCATTCTCAAACAGCTTCAGATCAGGTAGGTGCATACCCACGAGGCCTTTAACGTTGCTCACAGTCAAATTCTGTGAATTTTAAATAAATAACAGAAAACAAAATTAGTCTGAAGCTGCTAACACACAAGACAAAGAAGCCAAATATAAATGCCTTCTTTTTAAATATTATCATATTATGTTAAATAAAGAGCATGAGAAATTTGAAAGACTACATATGGTGGTTTATGTTGCCAAAGCACCTAAATCAGGAACTTGGTTGACATTTACATATATCAGCAGCAGTTTAGCTATTTCTTATAAGAACTATTTAAAAAGAAAATCATAGTTTTCAAGGCACAACTCAGACATATAATAAAGTCACAATAAAAATTAGATGTAGGCGGATGTCCAAAAAGTTTTCGTTTCATTTCTTTAACAACTATTCTTACAGCTATAACAGCAGGGTCCAGACTGCTGAAAGTGCTTATGTCCATGCTGATGTTTTGTGTTGACAGTGTTACTATATCCTGCAGAGGTGCTCCACCTATCAAGAAAGGAAATGAAACAGGAAATTAGAAAGCAGTTTTATGAGAAATAGAGAAACAGCTACGCAAACAGACAAAATGTATTCTCACCTAGATAGGGCTTAATCAACTGGTAAATGATACTGGAGCTGGACCGTTGTGAGCTGAAGGAAGTGGTACTGATGCCATACAGGACTTGCTTCTGCTCAGCTGAACATGATGACACATTCAGAGGGCTGGCATTTCTGTCAAGGGGAAAGAAGAAAGAGACATACAGTGTTACGTGTGCATGACCACTCACATTTGGCAATGTTTTTATATCGTTGAGCTGCAATCTGACACCAACCTGATGCTGTCTGGGCTGATGGTCTGCAGTGTACTGGTGTTTAGTGAGCACAGGTTGGAGTCAATAATGGTCAGCTCAGTGCTGCCCAGCGAGTTTCCAGAAGTGCTCAGATACTGAGTGATGATTTTGTTGCTCTAAGCGACATTAAAGAAAAGGTATCATGTAAGAATAATAAGACTATTAAGGATAAAAGTGAAATGAATTCCACCTCTTATACCTTTGCTGCCTCCCAGGGTCCATCTTCAGCTTTCATTAGAGCTGCAAGGGTGTCAATTTTGGTTATGTTCCACTTGGATATATCGTCAAGTGATGCCACACGAGACACTGATCCAAGCAACTGGACATCCTGATCAGGAATCCCTGACGGGAATGCCTGCAACAATAGAGAATGTGTAATGCTATGTGCTAATGTGCTAAATCCCAAATTTGAAACAATATCTCATTTGCAAATTCTGCCATTTAATAATAAGTCCGTCTAACATAATGAATGACATTTTGGCTCTTTTTCAAAATTCCCACACAAAATACCTCATTGAGTTTCTTTAGGATGACAGTCTGGAAACCATTATCATCCACTTTGTTGCAGATGGAGTTGAGGTTTTCTTTCAGAACGGGAACATCCAGGCAGAGGTCAAACTGCGTGAGATCATAGCCAAAGGGGAAGGCGGAGTCGCTAACTATCACCTGGGTGATGTTGCCCGTGGTACAACCTTAAGAACAATTAGAGATGCAGATGAGAGTGCTGTGCAAGCTACGGTTGCCTTTATATATAAAAGCAAATATAATAATTAAGTCATATAACATTTGAGCATAAAATATGGGTTATTGTGCAAGTCTGTCTAACTTTAAAACCTGACTTCTCTAAGTTCACTGAATCTTTTGCTATCTGTACTCGTACCACTAAAGCAAAGTATTTACATTGTCTATTTATTTAAGTTATACAGTTATACAATTATTAATCTCCCGCTGACTAATTGTTTTTGCTTCAGTTTGAATAGCTGGTGTGAAAACAAATAAGAGCAAGGTCGCACCTGCTCCTCGTTTTGTTGTCCGGCCGCTGATCGCTTGGAACAGCGTCTTGAGCTTGCTTTTCTCTGTGTTTGCTTTCCTCAGTTTGGGCATGAAGGTCTTCAGGAACATTTTCTTTGTTGTCTGTAAAAAACACAAAGGTACCCAAACTGATTTCTAACACAAGTTATTTGAATGAATATTGTTAGACTAGATACTATCAAGCAACGAGAAAAAACATACAGAATCGAACCGGTTCCAGATATTTCTTGTGAAGTAGAGTGGAAGGGGTACGAGGTTCTCCAGTGTTTGCTTGTTCCAGGAAGCGGCATTTCTGAAAATAGAAGAGGATATTTTCTTACAGTGCTAACTTGAAAGAGGTAGTATGGGCTACAAAATTTGGTGGCATGGCTACTAGGTATTATATATACAAAGTCCTCAAAATGAAACTGGCAAGTTTGTGCCAATGAATCAAGGTTTATGACTTCATTTAAAAAAATAAGGTAGGAGTTAAACTTGTATGGTGCAGCTAACTGATAGCTCTACAAAAAATATAACTGAGTTACAGAGTTGTGCTTTTGGTGCAAATTAATCTCTGCATAATAAAATTATTGAAGTTTGCTTATGAATTTCCTTTGAGAGCTGTTTGGTTTCTAATTGTTGTCTGCTCAGAGTTCCTTAGCCCAATTTCAAAAGGCCGATGACTTAGCTTAAACTAGCTTAAAGCACAAAACTCCCCACATCTGTAATCAAACGCTTCTGCAGTCTACACCAGCTCTCTATACCGGAAGCCACAAAATGTAACTGTTTTCCTTAGAGGCTAAATCAGAGGATTATGTAATGGATTATATAGTTTAATCTGACTCAAGATACAAGATTAAACTGCAAATCTGTTATATAACTTATCTAACTCCTCTAAGCCTGGAAACTTTATGAAACATTGTTCCCCAGAGTGGTTGAAGGTATAATATCGGCACGGCCAAAACTGTGATTGGCTCATGGCTTCCCCTCAGATGTTCAGATATTCTCCTTTTCAGTAACAAATCAATCACACTGCAAATACGAACACAATTGTCACCATGTTTGATATGTTTGATGTGTGCATGATGCACAACAGCATTAACAACACTACTAGTTGTGTTTTTTAAACTCCTGACAGAATGACTTGTTTTTATCATTGTACCCATATTGTGTTGTTCCAGACAGCAGCAATGTCTCCATGGCTGCCACCTGGCTGGCAGAGAAGTCATTGCAGGCTTTAAGTTTCTCCAGGATGAGAGGATCTGCGTTCTGTATGTAAGACCCATCCAGAGTGCAAGCCATGTTCCCCAAGATCTCTATATTCTCTCTGCTCAGGCTCAAGCCATTTATACCCTGAAAACAGAAAACAGGAAAATGCTGTATTTAAAAAACTGTGCACGCATGCAACCTTATCAGTGTCAGAGTGTAATTCATGCATTTATTACCTTTAGACATATACATGTAAAAAAAAACATCACTCACCAAGCACACAGTGGCTTCACGGAACAGCTGCGAGCCCTTATTCAAGATTTTGGAGGCCACAGAGAAGTCTGCCGCACCCAGTGCAGAAAAGTATGACCTGCAGTTGCCTTTGTTAACATTTTTGCTGCTGTTTTTAGAAAAAAAAGAAAGGTAAAATCAGTAATTATTCTTCACATTAGTGATGCATTTTAAGGTGAGTGCAAGAAAATGCTTGGAGACACCGAATCACCTTAAGTAGAGAAGCATGTCTGATGGATAATCTGTAAAGTTTTGTGAGATTTCTCCACTCAGCAAGTTGATCATGCAGGTTAGCTGTAGAAAACAGTGTGGGAAAAAAGAGGATTCCTCAGTGATATGCAAGTAAGCTGTTTCTAACACTGAAACTGATGATTCGTGCATTATCCTAACTTTCAAAAGAAAAAGAAATCCTCAACCTGATGATTTATGTTTCTGGTATATTATATCCATATAACATACACATCTTAATTGTTAACTTCATTTTAAGAGTCATAGTAATATTATTAAATTCCTTTCTAACAGATGTTACCTGGGATTCCTTTAACTGCACTTTGGCTCGGCCTGACCGGGGCCTACAGGCCCTGATTAGCTCCTTGGTCCTGAATTGTGTCATTTTCTGGGCAGAAGTGCAAGTGAAGCCTTGCAGCACTGAGGGAGAAAGCCTGCGGGGAGGATTGATGAACACCAGAAAGAAATGATAAATAATCCCCTCTTCAAAATAAACCTACAGGGCCAAATAGTTATATGACTTGTTCACTTACTGCTCAATGTCAAAGTTTGTGTTGTCAAGGACCCCAAAAAAGATGGCAGCCTAAAAGAACAAAAAAAGAACAAAAGTTTCGTATTATTATCTGTAACATCGACTTTAAAAAGTCATTTTTGATTAATAATGCTATTGTGTGTATTTAACAAAATGTTAACCTGATCTGGTGTCCAGGTTTTTCTATTGAGCACGGTGATGTCTGCAGATTGGTCAGAAAACACCAACAGGGATGGTGGGATCTCAACTGCCATAGCATCTGGCACATTCAGCACCACTTGTGATGGATTTGTGTCCAGAGAAATGATCTACCAGGTAGGTAAATGCATTTAGGATTAAATGTAATGAGTGGAGTAATAATATCATGGAATACAGAGTTAATATTGATATCAAAGTAATTCTAATATTTAAATATCATAATGCCAAAGATAAATAAGTTGATGTCCTCCAGATCATAGCATTTACTTTATATTGTCTTGTGGAAGCTAACGTTGTACCTTTTTGACGAAGGTCATTTGGACAACACTTGGGGCTGCCAGCATGTTGGAAACGAAGGTGGTGCTCTTTGAGACGCTGAGTAGCACAGAAGCGCTGGTGTTTTCTATTGCTTCTGAAGGAAGTCCAATAACAAGCGTGCCAAGGGATGCCAGGGAAGATTCGCTGTTGATCTGTTAACACATTTCAAGTTTTTGAAGCCTCATTCTCTAAAGTGGTAAGCATCTTAGAGTTATTTTGTATTTTATAAAACCTTACTGGATTAATATATAACATCGTTAGGCACATGCATTTAAGATCTAACATGGATATCAGGTATATTAAGTGGACCTGAAGGGCGTTACCTGGAAGCCTGAGGCAGTAAGGGTTTGGATGATTATTGAGGCCTGATCCTGGCTCCAGGTACTGATTGAGCCCAGGGTGGACAAAGAAGAGATGAGCACTGATGAGGGAACTGAACTGATCTGGCTGTTACTCAGCCCTGCGCTGGAGCTTCCAAGAGCTGTAAATATCTGTGGTGTAATTGTCTTGATGTTGGATGCCAAAGCAGCAGAAACCTTTCAAATAAAATATCAAAACATGTGTAAACAGGAGTAACTGCAAAGAGAATTATGTCTGATAACATAGTTATTAAGTACCAGAGTTATATTATTAATAAGGGACTAATTTTAACAGAGTTAAAATTAAGATGGCCTTTGCGAGAGAGCATACTGTTCAGAGTTCAGGTTTTTTTGTTAACATTTAGCTCAAAACCAGCATTTACAACAATGAGATTTATGGTTGGTTTTTGCTAGAAACAATTCAACTCTGTTTGTTTTTAGGGCTGGTACCTCAGGGTCCTGGGTGCCATTGCAGAAAGTCTTCAGATTGTCTAAGATAACCATGGTTTCAGCTTCAGTCATAGTAGTATATGCCAAAGGTGGCACCGCAGAAGAGCACAGGAAAAAGCCTGGGAGACTGAATGAAAACAGATTTTTAACTACAAATACAGAATGACTACCACTGAACTGCTAAATTATATGCGGTGTATGGTTCACATAACACAGTTTGCTGTTTTTATCAGGCTGGTAATACTTACTTGACCGGCTTGAAGTTCGGATCGAATGCAAAAAGCTGTGTGACATAGTAGTTGGTTACATTTGCTGGGATTGCGTTATTGTTGAAGAGTTCCAGGTTGGCTTGGTTCTTCAAGAACACTTGAAACTTTAAAAATTAAGAAACAAAACAGGTCGATAATACTGATTTCTGTTAACCATGTTAACATTCCCACCAAAATCACGGACTTTGTATTTTGCTTTATTAACTGTGCATATGTGATCTCTGGAAATACCTGAGCGGTGGAGACAAAGGTGGTGAGGTCATCCAGAGTGATAAATGTCACAAAGTTCCCGATGTTACTGACAAACCAGGCAGTAGAGTTCAGTTCTGCATCACTGGCATTGTAGCATCTGGCTCCAGAACCTGTGGAACCAAGAAAAGCAGAACACACAGACAATAAATAACTTGTTAAGCGATCTCCCCTTATACGAATCGACATCAGTTTTGGCATTACGTGGCTCAAAATTTAAGACCACCTACTCTTTTCACTCAGCAAGCACACTGACTTCAGATGAGCCAGAAAAGACAAACAGATGCGTGTTATGTGCACTTTATATTTGGTAAGGTCCACGCATGTTACACCACCTGTTTCGTCCCAGTAAGTTAGCACATACATGTTTCTTCTCTGTCTGGCAGTTGCTATTATCCTTTGGGGCTGTGTGGAACATGTATGCCTACACATATCCGCTAATGCAATAAGTATGTAAGGAAGGAAGGTGTTTAATATGGTATATAGATCAAAATGTTGAAGCAGATTCAAACCAGGAGGAAACATGACTGCAGTAATCATTCCACATAAACTGTAAACCCCCTCTTAGAAGTAGATTCTGATCTTTTTCCACAAATGTAAATTGTTGCAGCTAGGTGCATTTTACAAACTCTTTGTGAATAGTCGGGCAGTATATTTTTAAAATAATTTTTACCCATTTCATATAATTTGAAAAAAAAAAAAGACAAGCAGACATAGTTTTTAAATTCCTTGAATTCCACACACAGATGTATACATACACAGTGCTTTTACAACACTTTTGATCATTAATAAATCTTACCAGCACTCAAGTAGGTCTTGATGGTGGTATAAACGTACTGCTGTTCAAACTCAGAGCTGTTGTATGCGAAGTTATTTCCCATCACATAGACCCTGTTGAAAGGAAAATGATGAAAAACGTGGTCATCATGTAATTAATTCACTTATCTTGAGACACAATGAAAAAGAGACTTACAGTTTCTGGAAGGCAAAACATGAGGCGTTCTGCACTTCGTCGGGGCTGATGAGGCTCTTGCTGAGGAATCTAAGATAGTTCCTCAGTCGTAGGTCAAACCATAAATTAGCCTCAGCTCTGCTCCTGCTATTCAGCGCAGAAGGCCAAATACAGGGGAGGATCACCTTCTTTACATTGTCTTGAACATCCTCCTAGGGTATAACACATACGTTTTCACATGTAATGACAAACTGAAGTATAACTGTCAATTTAAGTGACAAGCAGTATTCTTGCTTGAATACTGCTAAGGTCAGTATACATTTTCTGTGAAGCCAATAATGTTGTATGTAAAACGTAGACAGTATTTAAGGGACATACAGTCTCAAGGAAGGCAGAAGTGTTGTTGTAGTTGTTGAAGATGACACAGATGTCAGTACTGTTACCAATCACATTGGGCTGACTAAGGAACTGGCCAAGCTCTGAGGTGCTGATGGTATCCAGAAGCTGGAGAAAGATTAAAAAACAAAACAGAATACATAACTTAATATATTATATTAGTGCACAGGTGTGTGCTATTTTATTTCCTTATTTATCTATTTTTTACCTCTGATTTGCGCATTGGTGGCAGAAGTGACACTAACGTGGACAAATCTGGAAAACCAAAGCTGAGGAAAGTGTTCCTCAGATAGACATAGAAGCTTCCACCACCGTAACACTTGAGTGGTGGTGGACCTGTTTTTAACACAAAGGAAATCACTTTTTAAACTAACATTGATTTGGTTACACATGTCACATCTGAAGAACAAACAAGTGAAAACAAAACAGTAACTTATGTCACAGATGTTTTTCATTATTAGCTTTTGAGTTAACAAACCTTGAAGGAAGACAATGATGTTTTTGTAGATCTGGCTTTGGGTGCTGCTGCTGAGTGTTGTGGTCAATGTGTCCAGCAATGCAAACCTAAATTCAGACAAATTGGAAAAAAACAATTATAGAAATATCGATCAAACGCCACTTCATTTGATCCAGAATCCTCCACATAACATTTACCCCAAGGTGTTGTTGATCACAGCAAATATACAGCAATTTCTAAAACTGAGTGTACAAATTCTTACATCTCTTGGCTGCTGTTACAACTCCTTTTTATCCCGATGCTGAATAAGGGTGTCACCAGGCTGGAAGAGAGGTTGGTCAGGAGAGGACTCAGGCGAACTCTGAGCCATAGCAGGAAGTCTCCATCACTGACAGTTGGAGATGACAGATTCCCTCTGTTGAAAACTGCTTCAAGGAATGCAGACTTCACTTCCTGTGAGTAGTTAGCTGAGTGGACCTGGGGTGAAATTACATAGCATGAGTAAAATGCTTACAAGAAAGTAAAAAGTATTTGAATTTGAACCATAATCCAGCTGTTAGTTTTGAAACACAGCTGAATTTTAATAACCTGTTTTTCCCCATTGTGTTATCCAGAATTACTTTTTTAACTTTCAACGTCTGGCTTAGAACTGTTTACAAGTCAAAAGCTTAAACTGCAGCTTACAACCAAAAGATGGTGTGGAAACGCTGCACAGAAGAAATGGCATCAGTTTTTTTTTTTAACTAAAACAACCTGTTTTGATATCTGAACAGCACTGTCTGACAGAAATGATCATAACCTTTTAACACAGAGTTGTGATATATACATTTCAAAGATTATATGTCAGGACCACAGAAACAAACAACCTTCTCCTTAACTTCCTTGATGGTCGTGCCAAGCCTGTCTTTCTGAGAGTGGTTTCACAACAGTTAATCACATATTCACAATTAATTCCTAAACCAAAGCAAGTATGTGTGTTGCCTAAACTACAAATATAAACTAAAGATACAAAGGCACACTGATGCCTACACTAACCATAAAGCAGCAGACGGAAATAACTACTTACTCTAACAATTGTGAACAAATGTAAAGCCTAGCTGCCCAAACCTAAGCCCCGCCCCCCAAAAAACAAACCAACCAAAAACACTTCCCTGAGGCTGCAATGAATGGATGAATGAATGAATGGATGACAAAACAAATAAATAAATAAATAAATAAATAAATAAAACGTTGCCTTAACCTATCTAAACCCAGATTGAAAGTCAAAACTAGCTATCTAAACGAACTGCCAAGAAAGGTAAGAATTAGAGATGGCTGAGAGGTCAAATGTACTGCAACTTAAGAGAGCAATAACAAATAGACACAAGCCACAAAAGCACAAAAAAGACAATAAAAGAAAATTAAAACACAAAATACGTTAAAGCACAAGAGAAATTTCTCAAAAACAACAGAAGTGTTTTGGGGGAGACTTTAAGGTGACGGAACAACTGCGGAAGTGAAAGAAAACAAAACAAAAAACTGGGAACTAAAAAGAAGAGGAGGATTCTTCACTATTGCGAGGGAGAAAAACATGTAAGGAAATCTGTGTTTTGATCGCATGAGTCATATACTACTGCAGATTAGTAATGCGCGAATCAAGAACGAATCGTTCTATACTCGAGAATCACTTTACTGACTCGTGAATCATGATTCACAAGCCCAACTGACTCACTGACTCATCCCTGTTGCTGTTAGCAAACTAATTTCATTAGTAGAAATATATCTAGCTTTTAATTAAAATTGTGTGGAAAAAAACAACAGCCAAAAACATTTCTGCTCTGAACTGGAAGAAAAAACCCTGGGTAGAAAGCTCACATCAAGACAATAGCTCATTGGTTCACCGTAGCATCGCTCTGCTAACATGCTAACAGCACATTTGAGTTACTCACCCCCTCCCTTCCTGCGCTGAATCGTAGCATGAACGAATCACTCAGGACTCACTCACCCTCTCCCTCCTGTGCTGAATCTTAGCATGAACGAATCACTCACTCACTCACCCCCTCCCTCCTGGCTCACAGCTTCTTCTTCTTGGTTGGCAACCAATGTTATGGAGCATTACCGCCCCCTGGCACACAGCTCAGAGGACATTTAGATGAGAAAATATATATTTGACACATTTGAGGAAAATACTAATAAAATAAAATAAAAATGAATAAAATAAATGTTCCCTTTAGATATCTTTTTTTTGCTCTATAAAAATAGTTGTTTTTCTTTTTCAATCACTCATCTTAGCAGTAGGATTTACATGAAAAGAGAAACAAATTAAGTTTGAGTGAAAATGTACATGTTTTAATGTACAGGGCTGTTTCGAGGTGACCGACTGGGAAACACTCTGTGAGCCTCACGCCGAGGACATCAATGGGCTTACTGAGTGTATCACAGGCTACATAACTTTCTGCACCGACTCCATTGTTCCAGCTCAGACTGTTCATTGTTACCCAAATAACAAGCCGTGGGTGACTAAGGACATCAAAGCCCTCCTCAACAACAAGAAGAGGGCTTTCAGAGGGGGCAACAAAGAGGAGGTGAGGAAGATCCAGGTGTTACTAAAGGACAAGATCAGAGAGGCTAAGGACAATTACAGGAGGAAGCTGGAGTGGAAACTCCAGCAGAACAGCATGAGAGAGATGTGGAGGGGCATGAAGACCATCACTGGATTCAGGCCAACCAACAGCAGGGGAGCTGAGGGAGGTGAGAATAGAGCCGACGAGTTGAATCTGTTTTTCAATAGATTCGACACCACAGTGTCTGCTCCCACCCCCACAACCTCACCTGCAGTCAGCCTGGAATCCAGAGCCACACCACTGTGCCAGCCTCTCTCTTCACATGTTGCCTCCTGTGAGATTCCTGACACCCCTCCCCCACCCATCACCTTCACTCAATACCAGGTTGAGATGCAAATGAGGAGACTTCACTCAGGCAAGTCTGCTGGACCAGACGGAGTGAGTCCCCTTGTCCTCAAGACCTGTGCCCCCCAGCTGTGTGGAGTCTTTCATAAACTGTTTATGCTGAGTCTGAGTCTGCAGAGGGTCCCGGTGATGTGGAAGACATCATGCCTCGTCCCTGTACCAAAGACGCCTCGTCCCAGTGGCCCCCAGGATTACAGGCCCGTGGCACTGACCTCCCACATCATGAAGACCCTGGAAAGGCTCATCCTGGACCAGCTGCGACCCATAGTAAGACCACATCTGGATCCCCTTCAGTTCGCTTATCAGCCTCGTCTCGGAACAGAGGACGCCATCATCTACCTGCTCAATCGTGTCTACACCCATCTGGACCAGCCGGCGAGCACTGTGAGGGTCATGTTTTTTGACTTTTCCAGTGCTTTCAACACCATCAGGCCGACCCTCCTGGGTGATAAGTTAGCAGCGATGCAGGTGGATGATTCTCTGGTGTCCTGGATTGTTGATTACCTGACAGGAAGACACAATATGTACGTCTCCCACAGTGTGTGTCTGACAAGGTGATTAGCAACACAGGGGCACCACAGGGGACTGTCCTCTCCCCCTTCCTCTTCACCCTCTACACCACAGACTTCAGCCACTGCACAGAGACCTGCCATCTTCAGAAGTTTTCTGATGACTCTGCGGTGGTTGGATGCATCAGCAGGGATGATGAGACAGAGTACCGGGCTGTGGTCGACTCCTTTGTCACGTGGTGTGAGCAGAATCATCTGCAGCTCAACGTGGCAAAGACCAAGGAACTGATCGTGGACTTCAGGAAGACCAGGAAACACTTGACCCCTGTTTCAATCCAGGGGGTCAGTGTTGACATTGTGGAGGACTATAAATACCTTGGAGTACACATTGACAACAAACTGGACAGGGCTAAAAACACCACAGCACTTTACAGGAAGGGCCAGAGTCGTCTCTATTTTTTGAGGCGACTGAGGTCCTTCAACATCTGCCAGAAAATGCTGAGGATTTTCTATGAGTCTGTTGTGGCCAGTGCGATCCTCTATGCTGTTGCATGCTGGGGGAGCAGGCTGAGGGTCGCAGATGCCAACAGACTTAATAAACTGATCCGTAAGGCCAGCAATGTTGTGGGGATGGAGCTGGACTCCCTCAAGGTGGTGTCGGAGAGGCGGATGCTGTCCAAGATAAAGACAATGTTGGATAACACCTCCCACCCACTCCATGACATGTTGGTCAGTCACAGGAGCTCGTTCAGTGAGAGACTGAGATTACCGAAAAGCACCACTGAACGACACAGGAAATCATTCCTGCCTGTGGCCATCTCCCTGTACAACGCATCCACTTAACACACTGTTTGCTGCTACAACTACACATGTTTCTTTTCCAACTATTTATTTATAAGTGACTTATGTATGTATGTATGTATATATATGTATATATTGTACTATTCTTAGTTAGCGTATTGTCTGTCTTGTATTAATGTTGGTTTAAAATGGAGCACTGTAACAAAAAATAATTTCCCCCAGGGATCAATAAAGTATTCTGATTCTGATTCTGATTTTGCACTCTCTGGTCAACTGACTCAGTGACTCAATGACTCAAAAAACTCGATTCACTTTGGTGAGTAACTCATTCAAACTCGATTCAGATACATATTTGATATTAGCTGTTTCTGCTTTCTGCTTAGATTGGTCGTGTCCAAATTCATGGGCTGCATCCTCCTGAGGACCCATTTGTAGACCGATTACGACACAGCGACGCACCGAAGGCTGTCCAAATTCGTAGAATCCTCCGAATGCAGCCAACAAGTGTGACCTCCTTTTCCCCGAATTTGACGGATGGGTCGGGTGTTTCCTTCGTGGCCCACCATATCCCAGAATTCATAGCGTGGCCCAGCCAAACTCCAGTTTCCGGCAATGGCGGCCGCTACTAAGTTTTAAAATTACTCCTATTAATCTTTATGGGTCACAAAATAAACTTTTAACATATTTTCAGGCGAGAATGTGGGTGTGTAAACTTCAAATATCTGCTCGATTTATCAAGATATCGCATATTTGCAAAAGTGCTTTGATGTTTTTAGAGACGTCTGTTACCCACCAGCTCGATAGCTAGCCGAGAGCTCGAGGGTCACTGAAGCCGCTGAGAACGGCACAACTCCCGGCACATCATTTTCAGATCACTGCAGACTTTCGCTACTCAGGTTAAACGTAATATATAAGTCACTTAGACAACCTAAAAATTTTATTGTTTGGCTTTTTTCAGTGTTTTATTTGTTCGTGAGTCAATCGGTTTGGCTGAGATTAAAGTTATTAGATTAGATTAGATAAAATAAAACTTTATTAATCCCCCGGGTGGGTTCCTCCTTAGTTTTCACACAGCTGAATAAACGTCAAACAGAAAACTGACTAAACAGAAGTGTGAGATGGTCGAGAATTTACACCAGTGTCCTGTTATATTTTAGATAGCAAGGAGCAGATGGCCAAGTTTATTAAACTCCACCGAGACAGCGGTGACGCTAATCAGAAGGCTAGACCGTCCAATTTCACAGCTGTTTACTTCCGGCCTACCCGACCTTCTGAGGACCTGGCCCACGTAGACCGCGAACGCCGGGTCCTCAGGAGGATGCAGCCCATGAATATGGACACGACTATTGTCAGTTCCACAACTGTTCCGTCACTTTATTCTGTCCCCAAAAACACTTACCTTGTGTTACCTTTAAGTCATTTATGTTACCATGTATAGGTAAGCTAACTGTTTTAATAGTAGGCGTTTGCTAGCCACTATTAAAAGCAAGTGTCCATTAAAAAAGCTAATGGTTTGAAATTACTTCCAGTAATAATGCAGTAACAAAGTGTCACAGCAGTATAGAGATTGAAAATGTGGCGTCATTCAGGGGTAAAACCGCAAAGGATTCTGGGAACTCGTGGCAAGAGGTACTAGCGCACGCAGGCTTTCAATTGAAATTACATTACACAGCGATAAAAAGAAACACAAAAAATTGCAAGAAGCTGTTGTATTATTAACTGCAATAGCCGGTCGCATGACAGCCACGGGAAGCCGACGGGTAAAGAGATCGGTTGTTATCGGATTATGTCGTTGAAGAGAAATTGTTCAAGCCATGTTTCCGAAGTAACAAAGAGCCAACGTATGGCCTGGATTGCAGCCATTCGAAGACCAAATATAACGTCCCAGAACACTCCAGCTCACATGTTAGTCTGCTCCAAGCATTTCCACAAAGGTAAGTGTTTTGTTGTAGTTAATACGTCATTTTTCATAACATCATTCGTGATATAGGTTACAAGCAAGTCTGGTGCTAAACAGAAATTGTCGCGCTATGCTCCTTTGTTTATTGTGCATAAATAGTGAATTGTCCTGACACAATATTGTGTTTCGCTTGTTATTACCATGGTACATTGACAAAAACATATACTTTTATTCACAGGGTAAAAAAGGTTTTTTTGTATCACTAATTGCCCAGTACGATTACAGCATACAATATTATTGTCACTGCTACATTTCTGTAATGCGAACCAGAAATTATTTCCAATACTAATTAATTACTAATGAGCTTAAAGGTCCTATTAATAAACGTTTAACGAATGTGTATTTATGAAGACGATTTGTGAGACTGGTAAACTTATGATATGTACGATGGTCTTTCGTTCTACACGGTGCATTTCAAGGTCCTGTACCCATCCGTCGGTAAACTGTACCTGTTACTAAACTTCATGAGTGTATGCACTCACTCCAAGAACCGTATAATTATATATATGATCGTGGTGAAGGTTGGGCAGCACGCTAACGTATTTTGTCCATTCTGTGTGCTCGTAAGGGTCTTACCCTTTCACTCCTTTGATTTTTTCCTCGTATCTTTTCTTTGACTTTTTATCAAGTCTGTCTTTGTACGGACCGGCATTGTTCTCCTTCGTTTTGTACATAACTTTTTTGGGGGGCAAAGAAAAAGCAAGAAGGTATTGGAACCGGAGAATGAACGTTTTGCGGTGTTGCAAATGCTTACGTTTGATGCATTGCTTTGATTGTTTTGCCACGAGTACCCGGCATGCAATGCGCGAAAGTCACATGGTCTGTCAATCTTTATAGTAAGTAAGTATACCTTTCAGCATGACTATACAGCAATAGTCATGTCACTGGCAGTTTTTAATTTTCAGTTTCTATACAATTTCAGCATTAACCTGAAAAAATGCAGCTTTTCTATTGAGTTTAGTGTAGTTTATTTCCTGGGGGAAATTCCCCAGCTTTATTCATAAAACTAAGAAAACTATGATGATTACCTTAATAGCTGGTGAGACTTCATCAAAGAAAGCGCCAAAGTCAAAAGGATTGATGACTGCCATGACGTTCATAACATCTTCCTTGCTCTTTAGCTGGGAAGGAGTTGCTGCAAGGTTGACCACCTGACTAAAAGTGAGCAGATCTGCTATATTCACCTGGAAGATACAACCAGCAATTCAGTAAGAAAACAAAAACAAGTTGGCATATGCCTACATTTGTTTTCTTCAATTCACTGTGAGGGACACTATATGTTTTTCACTTATTTACCTTTAACCCTCTAAGGTTAATTCATCATAGGGGGTAACCCCACTCTATTATTGCTGCACACCCAAAACATTTTTTTGGACGTAAAATATTCTAGAATGTTGTTTTACTGTTCTCAGGGAGGACAAGAACTAAAATTTATGGCTTACCATGGAGATGTTGAAGTCTTTGAGGTCAGAGTATGATGTATATTGGACAAATAGACCCAGATTTGCTTTAACCCATTGGGCATCACTCTCATTTTGTTGCCTGCAAGCTAAGGCATGCAGACAAAAGTTAGGATGTGCTCAATTTAGCAAGGTTTTTGACTGGTAGAGATGAAAGAATTTAAGTTTTTTGTCTGAGTGCTTTTCAAGACATTTCACTCTGGAAAGCACATAACGCACCCTATGTCTGCCCTACCTGGCTCATTGATGGCATTTTCAGCATTTCTTAGATAGCCCAGCAGACCATGTGTGATCTCTTGCCGTCTGTACAGTGGCATCTCCTGGATAACTGAAGCCAACCCACTCACACTGCAACAGTTGAAAGAAAACGTTCTCATGCTGTTCTTTGTCAGTATTGTCATTTTCATTTGCAACAAAATCTTGATTGCTCCACGAAAACTACTCACATGACTTGGTAATTCATGCAGCTGATGTTTGTGGTTGTGTTTATGAGCATTTCTGGAGTAAAACTGGCAAGGATAGGAATCAGTTTCACATGGAACCAAAGTTCATAGTCGTTTGTCGTGAAAGTGGAGAAATGTGGACTGATGATGATGAAGGTCGTATTCATGATCCGATCTCTCACAACAGGCTGGAAGTGTGGGGTCTGTCATATTAAAGTGGAAAAAGACATAAGCAAAGGTGAGATTGCATGTTGGAAGTACACCCATACAACATGGTACAAAGGCTGTAACCATTTGTTTTCTAAGATACAATAGCCAACAATGGATGTAGCGGTTGAGACCGATGTCTTATTCTGTGTTTACTTCTAGAATCAAATATCCGCATTGTCCTCCTTCACCCTTTTAGGAGGCTAGCCTACCTGTCCATTGGCTGTCAGCTGTGTCAGGAATTCATCCACATTTTTTAGAACATTGCCCTCTTCAAGTTTTTCAAACACAAGATCAATAAAATCTGTGTTATTTGAGGCTCCAGAGCTCAGTAGCAGCTGTGCCACCTCAGAGGGATTGAGCGTTGACAACAATCCAGCCTACAACAGGGAATCAACATATTATCAGACAACAGTAATGACCAATGCTGTGGGTAAAGGATTAGAGTTTGCAACCAAAGAAAGTGTGCTCTATGATTTTCTTGTATTTTTGATATGGCAAAATAAACTCCTGTGTTTGTCTTCTTAAGTCTACAATTTTGTTTTCCTGTTCTTAAGGGAGGACTAGAAGTGCAATGTAGGGCTTACCGTAGAGATGTTGAAGTCTTTGAGGTCAGAGTATGATGTATATTGGACGAATGGACCCAGATTTGCTTTAACCCATTGGGCATCACTCTCATTTTGTTGCCTGCAAGCTAAGGCATGCAGACAAAAGTTAGGATGTGCCAAATTTAGGAAGGTTTTTGACAGGTAGACATGAAAGAATTCGTGGGCAAGTTTTTTGTCTGAGTGCTTTTCAAGACATTTCACACTGGAAAGCACATAATGCACCCTATGTCTGCCCTACCTGGCTCATTGATGGCATTTTCAGCATTTCTTAGGTAGCCCAGCAGACCATGTGTGATCTCTTGCCGTCTGTACAGTGGCATCTCCTGGATAACTGAAGCCAACCCACTCACACTGCAACAGTTGAAAGAAAACATTCTCATGCTGTTCTTTGTCTCTATTGTCATTTTCATTTGCAACAAAATCTTGATTGCTCCAAGAAAACTACTCACATGACTTGGTAGTTCATGCAGCTGATGTTTGTGGTTGTGTTTATGAGCATTTCTGGAGTAAAACTGGCAAGGATAGGAATCAGTTTCACATGGAACCAAAGTTCATAGTCGTTTGTCGTGAAAGTGGAGAAATGTGGACTGATGACGATGAAGGTCGCATTCATGATCCGATCTCTCACAACAGGCTGGAAGTGTGGGGTCTGTCATATTAAAGTGGAAAAAGACATAAGCAAAGGTGAGATTGCATGTTGGAAGTACACCCATACAACATGGTACAAAGGCTGTAACCATTTGTTTTCTAAGATACAATAGCCAACAATGGATGTAGCGGTTGAGACCGATGTCTTATTCTGTGTTTACTTCTAGAATCAAATATCCGCATTGTCCTCCTTCACCCTTTTAGGAGGCTAGCCTACCTGTCCATTGGCTGTCAGCTGTGTCAGGAATTCATCCACATTTTTTAGAGCGTTGCCCTGTTCAAGTTGTTTAAACACAAGATCAATAAAATCTGTGTTATTTGAGGCTCCAGAGCTCAGTAGCAGCTGTGCCACCTCAGAGGGATTGAGCGTTGACAACAATCCAGCCTACAACAGGGAATCAACATAATATCAGACAGCAGTAATGACCAATGCTATGGGTAAATGAATAGAGTTTGCAACCAAAGAAAGTGTGCTCTATGATTTGCTTGTATTTTTGATATGGCAAAATAAACTCCTGTGTTTGTTTTCTTAAGTCTACAATTTTGTTTTCCTGTTCTTAAGGGAGGACTAGAAGTGCAATGTAGGGCTTACCGTAGAGATGTTGAAGTCTTTGAGGTCAGAGTATGATGTATATTGGACGAATGGACCCAGATTTGCTTTAACCCATTGGGCATCACTCTCATTTTGTTGCCTGCAAGCTAAGGCATGCAGACAAAAGTTAGGATGTGCTCAATTTAGCAAGGTTTGTGACTGGTAGACATGAAAGAATTTAAGTTTTTTGTGTGAGTGCTTTTCAAGACATTTCACACTGGAAAGCACATAATGCACCCTATGTCTGCTCTACCTGGCTCATTGATGGCATTTTCAGCATTTCTTAGGTAGCCCAGCAGACCATGTGTGATCTCTTGCCGTCTGTACAGTGGCATCTCCTGGATAACTGAAGCCAACCCACTCACACTGCAACAGTTGAAAGAAAACATTCTCATGCTGTTCTTTGTCTCTATTGTCATTTTCATTTGCAACAAAATCTTGATTGCTCCAAGAAAACTACTCACATGACTTGGTAGTTCATGCAGCTGATGTTTGTGGTTGTGTTTATGAGCATTTCTGGAGTAAAACTGGCAAGGATAGGAATCAGTTTCACATGGAACCAAAGTTCATAGTCGTTTGTCGTGAAAGTGGAGAAATGTGGACTGATGACGATGAAGGTCGCATTCATGATCCGATCTCTCACAACAGGCTGGAAAATTGGCATCTGTGAAATTGAGGTGGAAAAGAAGCTAAGCAATACAGAGACTGCATGTTGTAAATGTACTCATACAACATGTCACAAAGGTTGCAAACAAGTCTTCTCTATGATAGACTCCTTGAAGAGTTGTGTAGCGGTTTAGCAAATGTCTTATTCTGTCTTATCCTGCTGGAATAAAACACCAGGATTGTCCTCCTTCACCCTTTTAGAAGCCTAGCATACCTGTCCATTGGCTGTCAGTTGTGTGAGGAATCCATCCACATTTTCTAGAGCGTTGCCCTCTTGCAGTCGCTCAAACACACGATCAATCAAATCTGTGTTATTGGAGGCTGCTCCCAAACTCAGTACCAGCTGTGCCACCTGAGAAGGACTGAGGACTGACAACAATTCAGCCTACAAAAGAGAACCAGCATAATATCAGACAGCAGTCATGGAAATGTTCTGGGTAAAAGAATTCCGTTTACAGGAAGATGTACATCTGCAGTTGGCACTCACAGCGGACAAATTAGGATTGAAGGCTTCCAAGTCCTGCACAGTTGCAAAATCAGAGAAGTCGCCAAGGTTTGCCTTTAGCCACGCTTGGCTCCCCGTGATAGATGAGACACAGCCAGGATCTGCAGAAAAAGCAAGAAAGTTATTGACAGGGTAATATACCACATGTTGTCATGGAAAAACCAAAGTGAGCTTGAGTTTCTCCTTTTACCTGTTGAGTCATTTCTTGACAAGAACGGTTTGATGAAGTGAGTGAAGACTGCTTGCTGTGTGTCTCTGTCCATGGATGCCTTTTGGCTTCCAAATGCCTGAATGCTACATTTGAGAGAAAGCTTTCAACATCTAAACTTCTAGTCAACTGCACATTTGCAGAACAGAGCTATATGTCTCATATTTACTTACACAGTCTGGTATGTCTGGCAGCTGAAGTTTTTGGAGCTAAGGCAAAATAGGAAGTTGAAAGATGGAACGGCCAGAAACGGACGGATCTTTGTCTTGAACCAGCTGGTAATGAACTCCTCACTCTGTAGTTGTGCCTGGCTGAAGTTGTCAATTCTCACTTCTCCAAGAGCCTCGAGCACATTTGACGAGGTCGGGTAGGTGTTGTTGACGGCCTTGAATTGGCAGAAAAATAATTGTAGCTGGACCCAAACTTCACGCAGGGAAATGGTAATATTGTGAAAATGTGATTTTGTACTTACCATGTTAGCAAATGTCTCAAGGGCCTGGTCCAGTACAGCAGAGGCTTTTTGGAAGAAAAGCTTCCAGACTTCTACTGGGTATATGTTTTGGCTTTTCAGTGTGCAGTTCAGCAGTGTGACCAAGTTGCTGGATGTGAGATAGGGAGCCTTGAAAAAGAAAATTGACAAAGAATACAGCCATTTTGTCAGAGCTCATGGAGATTTGTCTCAGGACCATAATGAGGCAAAATCCATGTTCTGTTTTTGGAGTTTAAAAAGGAATCTTACAGAGGAACAGGCATGTTCTGTGATGGTGAAATTGCACAGGGCTGCCGAGGAATTGCCAGCTGACAGGATTTGCTCAAGTTTTGAACTGTGGAAAAAACACAATAAATTGAAATCCAATGTCCCCTTAATTACACTGTGTTAACAAATTTTACCTAGACAGAATCAACATTGAACAAAACGGCATTTCACCCACCCATCAACTCCATTACAAATGAGATTCACTGTGAAAAGAGAATGGTTGTGTGTCAGATAATAGTCCTTCAGAATGCATTTATATCCTTAGAGTTGAAATGTGTACTTCTAGACAGACTTACCATGAACTGGGGTCACCTTGCACTGAAGACAAAGAAAATATGAGTGTTAGTATAGTGGAAACATCTTCTTCAAGTGTAAATACCTTGACTTTGTCACAGTTGGCCCAATTAGTGTGCCAAACCTGGATCAAATATTGGATAACCCATGTAAGACACCCCCCACACCCACCCACCCACCCCCCAAAAAACTAATCTTACCACAAAGGAAGCTGGAACTGAGCAGCCTGTTTGAGAAGAAAAAGAAAGGAAACAAATCAATGGAGTAGTCATTACAGTGCTGGTACTGGGCTTTTGGGAAAAGTTTAGTCAGGAAAGCCCATTTGCCACATACGTGGGAATGTGTCCTGGAGGTACTGCTTGCTTGATCTCACGCCCTGTGAAAGGTCCAGTGGCAATGCTGCCAAACTCTGCGCAAGACCATCGTATCTAAAGGAAGAAAAGAATTCATTGTGACTTGTCAGGAGCCTCAGCTTGGCATTGTGCACACCCAAATGTCTAACTGTGGATATCAGAAATATCTTACACAGCCTGGTAGGATTCACAGGTGATGTTACTGGGGATCACCCGCAAGCTGCTAGGAAGGATGCTCGCCATCACAGGAACCAAATAAACCTGGAACCACTGTTGATAGTCTTCTGGCTGAAAGTCTTTAAGCTGAGGAGCAAGGGCTGTCAAGGTCAGGCTCAAAATGGTGTCTCGCACATCTGGATTTTGGATGAGGGTGACATTTCTCTGAAAAGAGAAGGGGATCATAATAAGGTCAGAGAGGAAGTTCTGAAGTCTTTGTGGAAATGCGGAGATGAGGGGGAGCTTATCTAAACTAAATCTTTGTACTTCTGTACAGCAGGGATGCCTCAAGGCATGAAGCATATCAGAAATGGATCATTTTCACTTAAACACTTGAGCAGGTTTATGAAAGAACACTGTTAACATTTGTTGATGTTTGCGCTGAGGTAAGGTTACCAATGAGAATTCACCTGCTTGTTGATGTTTGCAAAAGCCTGGAAGAATTGGTTGAGCTGCTCATAATCACTGGTCTCTGTCAAGCTTGTCAACACCTCCCTTACAACATGTGCATCGTTTAAAGCACCACTGTTTGGATCTAGGATTAGATCAGCCTTTTGCGATGGTGAAAGAACGTCCAGAACTGCCAGCTATGGATACAAAAAAGTAGAATTCATGAAATGCATGTCTTTTGTATAATTTCCAGAATTTTGCTTTGCTATTCTCAAGAAAGACAGGAAGAGTAATAAGAGTAAAGCTTACCGTAGAGATGTTGAAGTCTTTGAGGTCAGAGTATGATGTATATTGGACGAATGGACCCAGATTTGCTTTAACCCATTGGACATCACTCTCATTTTGTTGCCTGCAAGCTAAGGCATACAAACAAAAGTTAGGATGTGCCAAATTTAGGAAGGTTTTTGACAGGTAGACATGAAAGAATATGTGGGCAAGTTTTTTGTCTGAGTGCTTTTCAAGACATTTCACACTGGAAAGCACATAACGCACCCTATGTCTGCCCTACCTGGCTCATTGATGGCATTTTCAGCATTTCTTAGGTAGCCCAGCAGACCATGTGTGATCTCTTGCCGTCTGTACAGTGGCATCTCCTGGATAACTGAAGCCAACCCACTCACACTGCAACAGTTGAAAGAAAACGTTCTCATGTTGTTCTTTGTCAGTATTGTCATTTTCATTTGCAACAAAATCTTGATTGCTCCACGAAAACTACTCACATGACTTGGTAATTCATGCAGCTGATGTTTGTGGTTGTGTTTATGAGCATTTCTGGAGTAAAACTGGCAAGGATAGGAATCAGTTTCACATGGAACCAAAGTTCATAGTCGTTTGTCGTGAAAGTGGAGAAATGTGGACTGATGACGATGAAGGTCGCATTCATGATCCGATCTCTCACAACAGGCTGGAAGTGTGGGGTCTGTCATATTAAAGTGGAAAAAGACATAAGCAAAGGTGAGATTGCATGTTGGAAGTACACCCATACAACATGGTACAAAGGCTGTAACCATTTGTTTTCTAAGATACAATAGCCAACAATGGATGTAGCGGTTGAGACCGATGTCTTATTCTGTGTTTACTTCTAGAATCAAATATCCGCATTGTCCTCCTTCACCCTTTTAGGAGGCTAGCCTACCTGTCCATTGGCTGTCAGCTGTGTCAGGAATTCATCCACATTTTTTAGAACATTGCCCTCTTCAAGTTTTTCAAACACAAGATCAATAAAATCTGTGTTATTTGAGGCTCCAGAGCTCAGTAGCAGCTGTGCCACCTCAGAGGGATTGAGCGTTGACAACAATCCAGCCTACAACAGGGAATCAACATATTATCAGACAACAGTAATGACCAATGCTGTGGGTAAAGGATTAGAGTTTGCAACCAAAGAAAGTGTGCTCTATGATTTTCTTGTATTTTTGATATGGCAAAATAAACTCCTGTGTTTGTCTTCTTAAGTCTACAATTTTGTTTTCCTGTTCTTAAGGGAGGACTAGAAGTGCAATGTAGGGCTTACCGTAGAGATGTTGAAGTCTTTGAGGTCAGAGTATGATGTATATTGGACGAATGGACCCAGATTTGCTTTAACCCATTGGGCATCACTCTCATTTTGTTGCCTGCAAGCTAAGGCATGCAGACAAAAGTTAGGATGTGCCAAATTTAGGAAGGTTTTTGACAGGTAGACATGAAAGAATTCGTGGGCAAGTTTTTTGTCTGAGTGCTTTTCAAGACATTTCACACTGGAAAGCACATAATGCACCCTATGTCTGCCCTACCTGGCTCATTGATGGCATTTTCAGCATTTCTTAGGTAGCCCAGCAGACCATGTGTGATCTCTTGCCGTCTGTACAGTGGCATCTCCTGGATAACTGAAGCCAACCCACTCACACTGCAACAGTTTAAAAAAAACATTCTCATGCTGTTCTTTGTCTCTATTGTCATTTTCATTTGCAACAAAATCTTGATTGCTCCAAGAAAACTACTCACATGACTTGGTAGTTCATGCAGCTGATGTTTGTGGTTGTGTTTATGAGCATTTCTGGAGTAAAACTGGCAAGGATAGGAATCAGTTTCACATGGAACCAAAGTTCATAGTCGTTTGTCGTGAAAGTGGAGAAATGTGGACTGATGACGATGAAGGTCGCATTCATGATCCGATCTCTCACAACAGGCTGGAAGTGTGGGGTCTGTCATATTAAAGTGGAAAAAGACATAAGCAAAGGTGAGATTGCATGTTGGAAGTACACCCATACAACATGGTACAAAGGCTGTAACCATTTGTTTTCTAAGATACAATAGCCAACAATGGATGTAGCGGTTGAGACCGATGTCTTATTCTGTGTTTACTTCTAGAATCAAATATCCGCATTGTCCTCCTTCACCCTTTTAGGAGGCTAGCCTACCTGTCCATTGGCTGTCAGCTGTGTCAGGAATTCATCCACATTTTTTAGAGCGTTGCCCTGTTCAAGTTGTTTAAACACAAGATCAATAAAATCTGTGTTATTTGAGGCTCCAGAGCTCAGTAGCAGCTGTGCCACCTCAGAGGGATTGAGCGTTGACAACAATCCAGCCTACAACAGGGAATCAACATAATATCAGACAGCAGTAATGACCAATGCTATGGGTAAATGAATAGAGTTTGCAACCAAAGAAAGTGTGCTCTATGATTTGCTTGTATTTTTGATATGGCAAAATAAACTCCTGTGTTTGTTTTCTTAAGTCTACAATTTTGTTTTCCTGTTCTTAAGGGAGGACTAGAAGTGCAATGTAGGGCTTACCGTAGAGATGTTGAAGTCTTTGAGGTCAGAGTATGATGTATATTGGACGAATGGACCCAGATTTGCTTTAACCCATTGGGCATCACTCTCATTTTGTTGCCTGCAAGCTAAGGCATGCAGACAAAAGTTAGGATGTGCTCAATTTAGCAAGGTTTGTGACTGGTAGACATGAAAGAATTTAAGTTTTTTGTGTGAGTGCTTTTCAAGACATTTCACACTGGAAAACACATAATGCACCCTATGTCTGCTCTACCTGGCTCATTGATGGCATTTTCAGCATTTCTTAGGTAGCCCAGCAGACCATGTGTGATCTCTTGCCGTCTGTACAGTGGCATCTCCTGGATAACTGAAGCCAACCCACTCACACTGCAACAGTTGAAAGAAAACATTCTCATGCTGTTCTTTGTCTCTATTGTCATTTTCATTTGCAACAAAATCTTGATTGCTCCAAGAAAACTACTCACATGACTTGGTAGTTCATGCAGCTGATGTTTGTGGTTGTGTTTATGAGCATTTCTGGAGTAAAACTGGCAAGGATAGGAATCAGTTTCACATGGAACCAAAGTTCATAGTCGTTTGTCGTGAAAGTGGAGAAATGTGGACTGATGACGATGAAGGTCGCATTCATGATCCGATCTCTCACAACAGGCTGGAAAATTGGCATCTGTGAAATTGAGGTGGAAAAGAAGCTAAGCAATACAGAGACTGCATGTTGTAAATGTACTCATACAACATGTCACAAAGGTTGCAAACAAGTCTTCTCTATGATAGACTCCTTGAAGAGTTGTGTAGCGGTTTAGCAAATGTCTTATTCTGTCTTATCCTGCTGGAATAAAACACCAGGATTGTCCTCCTTCACCCTTTTAGAAGCCTAGCATACCTGTCCATTGGCTGTCAGTTGTGTGAGGAATCCATCCACATTTTCTAGAGCGTTGCCCTCTTGCAGTCGCTCAAACACACGATCAATCAAATCTGTGTTATTGGAGGCTGCTCCCAAACTCAGTACCAGCTGTGCCACCTGAGAAGGACTGAGGACTGACAACAATTCAGCCTACAAAAGAGAACCAGCATAATATCAGACAGCAGTCATGGAAATGTTCTGGGTAAAAGAATTCCGTTTACAGGAAGATGTACATCTGCAGTTGGCACTCACAGCGGACAAATTAGGATTGAAGGCTTCCAAGTCCTGCACAGTTGCAAAATCAGAGAAGTCGCCAAGGTTTGCCTTTAGCCACGCTTGGCTCCCCGTGATAGATGAGACACAGCCAGGATCTGCAGAAAAAGCAAGAAAGTTATTGACAGGGTAATATACCACATGTTGTCATGGAAAAACCAAAGTGAGCTTGAGTTTCTCCTTTTACCTGTTGAGTCATTTCTTGACAAGAACGGTTTGATGAAGTGAGTGAAGACTGCTTGCTGTGTGTCTCTGTCCATGGATGCCTTTTGGCTTCCAAATGCCTGAATGCTACATTTGAGAGAAAGCTTTCAACATCTAAACTTCTAGTCAACTGCACATTTGCAGAACAGAGCTATATGTCTCATATTTACTTACACAGTCTGGTATGTCTGGCAGCTGAAGTTTTTGGAGCTAAGGCAAAATAGGAAGTTGAAAGATGGAACGGCCAGAAACGGACGGATCTTTGTCTTGAACCAGCTGGTAATGAACTCCTCACTCTGTAGTTGTGCCTGGCTGAAGTTGTCAATTCTCACTTCTCCAAGAGCCTCGAGCACATTTGACGAGGTCGGGTAGGTGTTGTTGACGGCCTTGAATTGGCAGAAAAATAATTGTAGCTGGACCCAAACTTCACGCAGGGAAATGGTAATATTGTGAAAATGTGATTTTGTACTTACCATGTTAGCAAATGTCTCAAGGGCCTGGTCCAGTACAGCAGAGGCTTTTTGGAAGAAAAGCTTCCAGACTTCTACTGGGTATATGTTTTGGCTTTTCAGTGTGCAGTTCAGCAGTGTGACCAAGTTGCTGGATGTGAGATAGGGAGCCTTGAAAAAGAAAATTGACAAAGAATACAGCCATTTTGTCAGAGCTCATGGAGATTTGTCTCAGGACCATAATGAGGCAAAATCCATGTTCTGTTTTTGGAGTTTAAAAAGGAATCTTACAGAGGAACAGGCATGTTCTGTGATGGTGAAATTGCACAGGGCTGCCGAGGAATTGCCAGCTGACAGGATTTGCTCAAGTTTTGAACTGTGGAAAAAACACAATAAATTGAAATCCAATGTCCCCTTAATT
The DNA here is from genome assembly GCF_057382275.1 of Copadichromis virginalis. Classification (NCBI taxonomy): domain Eukaryota; kingdom Metazoa; phylum Chordata; class Actinopteri; order Cichliformes; family Cichlidae; genus Copadichromis; species Copadichromis virginalis. The sequence goes on from NC_140636.1 coordinate 17,386,389, forward strand.
ACACTGTGTTAACAAATTTTACCTAGACAGAATCAACATTGAACAAAACGGCATTTCACCCACCCATCAACTCCATTACAAATGAGATTCACTGTGAAAAGAGAATGGTTGTGTGTCAGATAATAGTCCTTCAGAATGCATTTATATCCTTAGAGTTGAAATGTGTACTTCTAGACAGACTTACCATGAACTGGGGTCACCTTGCACTGAAGACAAAGAAAATATGAGTGTTAGTATAGTGGAAACATCTTCTTCAAGTGTAAATACCTTGACTTTGTCACAGTTGGCCCAATTAGTGTGCCAAACCTGGATCAAATATTGGATAACCCATGTAAGACACCCCCCACACCCACCCACCCACCCCCCAAAAAACTAATCTTACCACAAAGGAAGCTGGAACTGAGCAGCCTGTTTGAGAAGAAAAAGAAAGGAAACAAATCAATGGAGTAGTCATTACAGTGCTGGTACTGGGCTTTTGGGAAAAGTTTAGTCAGGAAAGCCCATTTGCCACATACGTGGGAATGTGTCCTGGAGGTACTGCTTGCTTGATCTCACGCCCTGTGAAAGGTCCAGTGGCAATGCTGCCAAACTCTGCGCAAGACCATCGTATCTAAAGGAAGAAAAGAATTCATTGTGACTTGTCAGGAGCCTCAGCTTGGCATTGTGCACACCCAAATGTCTAACTGTGGATATCAGAAATATCTTACACAGCCTGGTAGGATTCACAGGTGATGTTACTGGGGATCACCCGCAAGCTGCTAGGAAGGATGCTCGCCATCACAGGAACCAAATAAACCTGGAACCACTGTTGATAGTCTTCTGGCTGAAAGTCTTTAAGCTGAGGAGCAAGGGCTGTCAAGGTCAGGCTCAAAATGGTGTCTCGCACATCTGGATTTTGGATGAGGGTGACATTTCTCTGAAAAGAGAAGGGGATCATAATAAGGTCAGAGAGGAAGTTCTGAAGTCTTTGTGGAAATGCGGAGATGAGGGGGAGCTTATCTAAACTAAATCTTTGTACTTCTGTACAGCAGGGATGCCTCAAGGCATGAAGCATATCAGAAATGGATCATTTTCACTTAAACACTTGAGCAGGTTTATGAAAGAACACTGTTAACATTTGTTGATGTTTGCGCTGAGGTAAGGTTACCAATGAGAATTCACCTGCTTGTTGATGTTTGCAAAAGCCTGGAAGAATTGGTTGAGCTGCTCATAATCACTGGTCTCTGTCAAGCTTGTCAACACCTCCCTTACAACATGTGCATCGTTTAAAGCACCACTGTTTGGATCTAGGATTAGATCAGCCTTTTGCGATGGTGAAAGAACGTCCAGAACTGCCAGCTATGGATACAAAAAAGTAGAATTCATGAAATGCATGTCTTTTGTATAATTTCCAGAATTTTGCTTTGCTATTCTCAAGAAAGACAGGAAGAGTAATAAGAGTAAAGCTTACCGTAGAGATGTTGAAGTCTTTGAGGTCAGAGTATGATGTATATTGGACGAATGGACCCAGATTTGCTTTAACCCATTGGACATCACTCTCATTTTGTTGCCTGCAAGCTAAGGCATACAAACAAAAGTTAGGATGTGCCAAATTTAGGAAGGTTTTTGACAGGTAGACATGAAAGAATATGTGGGCAAGTTTTTTGTCTGAGTGCTTTTCAAGACATTTCACACTGGAAAGCACATAACGCACCCTATGTCTGCCCTACCTGGCTCATTGATGGCATTTTCAGCATTTCTTAGGTAGCCCAGCAGACCATGTGTGATCTCTTGCCGTCTGTACAGTGGCATCTCCTGGATAACTGAAGCCAACCCACTCACACTGCAACAGTTGAAAGAAAACGTTCTCATGTTGTTCTTTGTCAGTATTGTCATTTTCATTTGCAACAAAATCTTGATTGCTCCACGAAAACTACTCACATGACTTGGTAATTCATGCAGCTGATGTTTGTGGTTGTGTTTATGAGCATTTCTGGAGTAAAACTGGCAAGGATAGGAATCAGTTTCACATGGAACCAAAGTTCATAGTCGTTTGTCGTGAAAGTGGAGAAATGTGGACTGATGACGATGAAGGTCGCATTCATGATCCGATCTCTCACAACAGGCTGGAAGTGTGGGGTCTGTCATATTAAAGTGGAAAAAGACATAAGCAAAGGTGAGATTGCATGTTGGAAGTACACCCATACAACATGGTACAAAGGCTGTAACCATTTGTTTTCTAAGATACAATAGCCAACAATGGATGTAGCGGTTGAGACCGATGTCTTATTCTGTGTTTACTTCTAGAATCAAATATCCGCATTGTCCTCCTTCACCCTTTTAGGAGGCTAGCCTACCTGTCCATTGGCTGTCAGCTGTGTCAGGAATTCATCCACATTTTTTAGAACATTGCCCTCTTCAAGTTTTTCAAACACAAGATCAATAAAATCTGTGTTATTTGAGGCTCCAGAGCTCAGTAGCAGCTGTGCCACCTCAGAGGGATTGAGCGTTGACAACAATCCAGCCTACAACAGGGAATCAACATATTATCAGACAACAGTAATGACCAATGCTGTGGGTAAAGGATTAGAGTTTGCAACCAAAGAAAGTGTGCTCTATGATTTTCTTGTATTTTTGATATGGCAAAATAAACTCCTGTGTTTGTCTTCTTAAGTCTACAATTTTGTTTTCCTGTTCTTAAGGGAGGACTAGAAGTGCAATGTAGGGCTTACCGTAGAGATGTTGAAGTCTTTGAGGTCAGAGTATGATGTATATTGGACGAATGGACCCAGATTTGCTTTAACCCATTGGGCATCACTCTCATTTTGTTGCCTGCAAGCTAAGGCATGCAGACAAAAGTTAGGATGTGCCAAATTTAGGAAGGTTTTTGACAGGTAGACATGAAAGAATTCGTGGGCAAGTTTTTTGTCTGAGTGCTTTTCAAGACATTTCACACTGGAAAGCACATAATGCACCCTATGTCTGCCCTACCTGGCTCATTGATGGCATTTTCAGCATTTCTTAGGTAGCCCAGCAGACCATGTGTGATCTCTTGCCGTCTGTACAGTGGCATCTCCTGGATAACTGAAGCCAACCCACTCACACTGCAACAGTTTAAAAAAAACATTCTCATGCTGTTCTTTGTCTCTATTGTCATTTTCATTTGCAACAAAATCTTGATTGCTCCAAGAAAACTACTCACATGACTTGGTAGTTCATGCAGCTGATGTTTGTGGTTGTGTTTATGAGCATTTCTGGAGTAAAACTGGCAAGGATAGGAATCAGTTTCACATGGAACCAAAGTTCATAGTCGTTTGTCGTGAAAGTGGAGAAATGTGGACTGATGACGATGAAGGTCGCATTCATGATCCGATCTCTCACAACAGGCTGGAAGTGTGGGGTCTGTCATATTAAAGTGGAAAAAGACATAAGCAAAGGTGAGATTGCATGTTGGAAGTACACCCATACAACATGGTACAAAGGCTGTAACCATTTGTTTTCTAAGATACAATAGCCAACAATGGATGTAGCGGTTGAGACCGATGTCTTATTCTGTGTTTACTTCTAGAATCAAATATCCGCATTGTCCTCCTTCACCCTTTTAGGAGGCTAGCCTACCTGTCCATTGGCTGTCAGCTGTGTCAGGAATTCATCCACATTTTTTAGAGCGTTGCCCTGTTCAAGTTGTTTAAACACAAGATCAATAAAATCTGTGTTATTTGAGGCTCCAGAGCTCAGTAGCAGCTGTGCCACCTCAGAGGGATTGAGCGTTGACAACAATCCAGCCTACAACAGGGAATCAACATAATATCAGACAGCAGTAATGACCAATGCTATGGGTAAATGAATAGAGTTTGCAACCAAAGAAAGTGTGCTCTATGATTTGCTTGTATTTTTGATATGGCAAAATAAACTCCTGTGTTTGTTTTCTTAAGTCTACAATTTTGTTTTCCTGTTCTTAAGGGAGGACTAGAAGTGCAATGTAGGGCTTACCGTAGAGATGTTGAAGTCTTTGAGGTCAGAGTATGATGTATATTGGACGAATGGACCCAGATTTGCTTTAACCCATTGGGCATCACTCTCATTTTGTTGCCTGCAAGCTAAGGCATGCAGACAAAAGTTAGGATGTGCTCAATTTAGCAAGGTTTGTGACTGGTAGACATGAAAGAATTTAAGTTTTTTGTGTGAGTGCTTTTCAAGACATTTCACACTGGAAAACACATAATGCACCCTATGTCTGCTCTACCTGGCTCATTGATGGCATTTTCAGCATTTCTTAGGTAGCCCAGCAGACCATGTGTGATCTCTTGCCGTCTGTACAGTGGCATCTCCTGGATAACTGAAGCCAACCCACTCACACTGCAACAGTTGAAAGAAAACATTCTCATGCTGTTCTTTGTCTCTATTGTCATTTTCATTTGCAACAAAATCTTGATTGCTCCAAGAAAACTACTCACATGACTTGGTAGTTCATGCAGCTGATGTTTGTGGTTGTGTTTATGAGCATTTCTGGAGTAAAACTGGCAAGGATAGGAATCAGTTTCACATGGAACCAAAGTTCATAGTCGTTTGTCGTGAAAGTGGAGAAATGTGGACTGATGACGATGAAGGTCGCATTCATGATCCGATCTCTCACAACAGGCTGGAAAATTGGCATCTGTGAAATTGAGGTGGAAAAGAAGCTAAGCAATACAGAGACTGCATGTTGTAAATGTACTCATACAACATGTCACAAAGGTTGCAAACAAGTCTTCTCTATGATAGACTCCTTGAAGAGTTGTGTAGCGGTTTAGCAAATGTCTTATTCTGTCTTATCCTGCTGGAATAAAACACCAGGATTGTCCTCCTTCACCCTTTTAGAAGCCTAGCATACCTGTCCATTGGCTGTCAGTTGTGTGAGGAATCCATCCACATTTTCTAGAGCGTTGCCCTCTTGCAGTCGCTCAAACACACGATCAATCAAATCTGTGTTATTGGAGGCTGCTCCCAAACTCAGTACCAGCTGTGCCACCTGAGAAGGACTGAGGACTGACAACAATTCAGCCTACAAAAGAGAACCAGCATAATATCAGACAGCAGTCATGGAAATGTTCTGGGTAAAAGAATTCCGTTTACAGGAAGATGTACATCTGCAGTTGGCACTCACAGCGGACAAATTAGGATTGAAGGCTTCCAAGTCCTGCACAGTTGCAAAATCAGAGAAGTCGCCAAGGTTTGCCTTTAGCCACGCTTGGCTCCCCGTGATAGATGAGACACAGCCAGGATCTGCAGAAAAAGCAAGAAAGTTATTGACAGGGTAATATACCACATGTTGTCATGGAAAAACCAAAGTGAGCTTGAGTTTCTCCTTTTACCTGTTGAGTCATTTCTTGACAAGAACGGTTTGATGAAGTGAGTGAAGACTGCTTGCTGTGTGTCTCTGTCCATGGATGCCTTTTGGCTTCCAAATGCCTGAATGCTACATTTGAGAGAAAGCTTTCAACATCTAAACTTCTAGTCAACTGCACATTTGCAGAACAGAGCTATATGTCTCATATTTACTTACACAGTCTGGTATGTCTGGCAGCTGAAGTTTTTGGAGCTAAGGCAAAATAGGAAGTTGAAAGATGGAACGGCCAGAAACGGACGGATCTTTGTCTTGAACCAGCTGGTAATGAACTCCTCACTCTGTAGTTGTGCCTGGCTGAAGTTGTCAATTCTCACTTCTCCAAGAGCCTCGAGCACATTTGACGAGGTCGGGTAGGTGTTGTTGACGGCCTTGAATTGGCAGAAAAATAATTGTAGCTGGACCCAAACTTCACGCAGGGAAATGGTAATATTGTGAAAATGTGATTTTGTACTTACCATGTTAGCAAATGTCTCAAGGGCCTGGTCCAGTACAGCAGAGGCTTTTTGGAAGAAAAGCTTCCAGACTTCTACTGGGTATATGTTTTGGCTTTTCAGTGTGCAGTTCAGCAGTGTGACCAAGTTGCTGGATGTGAGATAGGGAGCCTTGAAAAAGAAAATTGACAAAGAATACAGCCATTTTGTCAGAGCTCATGGAGATTTGTCTCAGGACCATAATGAGGCAAAATCCATGTTCTGTTTTTGGAGTTTAAAAAGGAATCTTACAGAGGAACAGGCATGTTCTGTGATGGTGAAATTGCACAGGGCTGCCGAGGAATTGCCAGCTGACAGGATTTGCTCAAGTTTTGAACTGTGGAAAAAACACAATAAATTGAAATCCAATGTCCCCTTAATTACACTGTGTTAACAAATTTTACCTAGACAGAATCAACATTGAACAAAACGGCATTTCACCCACCCATCAACTCCATTACAAATGAGATTCACTGTGAAAAGAGAATGGTTGTGTGTCAGATAATAGTCCTTCAGAATGCATTTATATCCTTAGAGTTGAAATGTGTACTTCTAGACAGACTTACCATGAACTGGGGTCACCTTGCACTGAAGACAAAGAAAATATGAGTGTTAGTATAGTGGAAACATCTTCTTCAAGTGTAAATACCTTGACTTTGTCACAGTTGGCCCAATTAGTGTGCCAAACCTGGATCAAATATTGGATAACCCATGTAAGACACCCCCCACACCCACCCACCCACCCCCCAAAAAACTAATCTTACCACAAAGGAAGCTGGAACTGAGCAGCCTGTTTGAGAAGAAAAAGAAAGGAAACAAATCAATGGAGTAGTCATTACAGTGCTGGTACTGGGCTTTTGGGAAAAGTTTAGTCAGGAAAGCCCATTTGCCACATACGTGGGAATGTGTCCTGGAGGTACTGCTTGCTTGATCTCACGCCCTGTGAAAGGTCCAGTGGCAATGCTGCCAAACTCTGCGCAAGACCATCGTATCTAAAGGAAGAAAAGAATTCATTGTGACTTGTCAGGAGCCTCAGCTTGGCATTGTGCACACCCAAATGTCTAACTGTGGATATCAGAAATATCTTACACAGCCTGGTAGGATTCACAGGTGATGTTACTGGGGATCACCCGCAAGCTGCTAGGAAGGATGCTCGCCATCACAGGAACCAAATAAACCTGGAACCACTGTTGATAGTCTTCTGGCTGAAAGTCTTTAAGCTGAGGAGCAAGGGCTGTCAAGGTCAGGCTCAAAATGGTGTCTCGCACATCTGGATTTTGGATGAGGGTGACATTTCTCTGAAAAGAGAAGGGGATCATAATAAGGTCAGAGAGGAAGTTCTGAAGTCTTTGTGGAAATGCGGAGATGAGGGGGAGCTTATCTAAACTAAATCTTTGTACTTCTGTACAGCAGGGATGCCTCAAGGCATGAAGCATATCAGAAATGGATCATTTTCAGTTAAACACTTGAGCAGGTTTATGAAAGAACACTGTTAACATTTGTTGATGTTTGCGCTGAGGTAAGGTTACCAATGAGAATTCACCTGCTTGTTGATGTTTGCAAAAGCCTGGAAGAATTGGTTGAGCTGCTCATAATCACTGGTCTCTGTCAAGCTTGTCAACACCTCCCTTACAACATGTGCATCGTTTAAAGCACCACTGTTTGGATCTAGGATTAGATCAGCCTTTTGCGATGGTGAAAGAACGTCCAGAACTGCCAGCTATGGATACAAAAAAGTAGAATTCATGAAATGCATGTCTTTTGTATAATTTCCAGAATTTTGCTTTGCTATTCTCAAGAAAGACAGGAAGAGTAATAAGAGTAAAGCTTACCGTAGAGATGTTGAAGTCTTTGAGGTCAGAGTATGATGTATATTGGACGAATGGACCCAGATTTGCTTTAACCCATTGGACATCACTCTCATTTTGTTGCCTGCAAGCTAAGGCATACAAACAAAAGTTAGGATGTGCCAAATTTAGGAAGGTTTTTGACAGGTAGACATGAAAGAATATGTGGGCAAGTTTTTTGTCTGAGTGCTTTTCAAGACATTTCACACTGGAAAGCACATAACGCACCCTATGTCTGCCCTACCTGGCTCATTGATGGCATTTTCAGCATTTCTTAGGTAGCCCAGCAGACCATGTGTGATCTCTTGCCGTCTGTACAGTGGCATCTCCTGGATAACTGAAGCCAACCCACTCACACTGCAACAGTTGAAAGAAAACGTTCTCATGTTGTTCTTTGTCAGTATTGTCATTTTCATTTGCAACAAAATCTTGATTGCTCCACGAAAACTACTCACATGACTTGGTAATTCATGCAGCTGATGTTTGTGGTTGTGTTTATGAGCATTTCTGGAGTAAAACTGGCAAGGATAGGAATCAGTTTCACATGGAACCAAAGTTCATAGTCGTTTGTCGTGAAAGTGGAGAAATGTGGACTGATGACGATGAAGGTCGCATTCATGATCCGATCTCTCACAACAGGCTGGAAGTGTGGGGTCTGTCATATTAAAGTGGAAAAAGACATAAGCAAAGGTGAGATTGCATGTTGGAAGTACACCCATACAACATGGTACAAAGGCTGTAACCATTTGTTTTCTAAGATACAATAGCCAACAATGGATGTAGCGGTTGAGACCGATGTCTTATTCTGTGTTTACTTCTAGAATCAAATATCCGCATTGTCCTCCTTCACCCTTTTAGGAGGCTAGCCTACCTGTCCATTGGCTGTCAGCTGTGTCAGGAATTCATCCACATTTTTTAGAACATTGCCCTCTTCAAGTTTTTCAAACACAAGATCAATAAAATCTGTGTTATTTGAGGCTCCAGAGCTCAGTAGCAGCTGTGCCACCTCAGAGGGATTGAGCGTTGACAACAATCCAGCCTACAACAGGGAATCAACATATTATCAGACAACAGTAATGACCAATGCTGTGGGTAAAGGATTAGAGTTTGCAACCAAAGAAAGTGTGCTCTATGATTTTCTTGTATTTTTGATATGGCAAAATAAACTCCTGTGTTTGTCTTCTTAAGTCTACAATTTTGTTTTCCTGTTCTTAAGGGAGGACTAGAAGTGCAATGTAGGGCTTACCGTAGAGATGTTGAAGTCTTTGAGGTCAGAGTATGATGTATATTGGACGAATGGACCCAGATTTGCTTTAACCCATTGGGCATCACTCTCATTTTGTTGCCTGCAAGCTAAGGCATGCAGACAAAAGTTAGGATGTGCCAAATTTAGGAAGGTTTTTGACAGGTAGACATGAAAGAATTCGTGGGCAAGTTTTTTGTCTGAGTGCTTTTCAAGACATTTCACACTGGAAAGCACATAATGCACCCTATGTCTGCCCTACCTGGCTCATTGATGGCATTTTCAGCATTTCTTAGGTAGCCCAGCAGACCATGTGTGATCTCTTGCCGTCTGTACAGTGGCATCTCCTGGATAACTGAAGCCAACCCACTCACACTGCAACAGTTTAAAAAAAACATTCTCATGCTGTTCTTTGTCTCTATTGTCATTTTCATTTGCAACAAAATCTTGATTGCTCCAAGAAAACTACTCACATGACTTGGTAGTTCATGCAGCTGATGTTTGTGGTTGTGTTTATGAGCATTTCTGGAGTAAAACTGGCAAGGATAGGAATCAGTTTCACATGGAACCAAAGTTCATAGTCGTTTGTCGTGAAAGTGGAGAAATGTGGACTGATGATGATGAAGGTCGTATTCATGATCCGATCTCTCACAACAGGCTGGAAATGTGGGGTCTGTCATATTAAAGTGGAAAAAGACATAAGCAAAGGTGAGATTGCATGTTGGAAGTACACCCATACAACATGGTACAAAGGCTGTAACCATTTGTTTTCTAAGATACAATAGCCAACAATGGATGTAGCGGTTGAGACCGATGTCTTATTCTGTGTTTACTTCTAGAATCAAATATCCGCATTGTCCTCCTTCACCCTTTTAGGAGGCTAGCCTACCTGTCCATTGGCTGTCAGCTGTGTCAGGAATTCATCCACATTTTTTAGAACATTGCCCTCTTCAAGTTTTTCAAACACAAGATCAATAAAATCTGTGTTATTTGAGGCTCCAGAGCTCAGTAGCAGCTGTGCCACCTCAGAGGGATTGAGCGTTGACAACAATCCAGCCTACAACAGGGAATCAACATAATATCAGACAGCAGTAATGACCAATGCTGTGGGTAAATGAATAGAGTTTGCAACCAAAGAAAGTGTGCTCTATGATTTGCTTGTATTTTTGATATGGCAAAATAAACTCCTGTGTTTGTCTTCTTAAGTCTACAATTTTGTTTTCCTGTTCTTAAGGGAGGACTAGAAGTGCAATGTAGGGCTTACCGTAGAGATGTTGAAGTCTTTGAGGTCAGAGTACGCTGTATATTGGACGAATGGACCCAGATTTGCTTTAACCCATTGGGCATCACTCTCATTTTGTTGCCTGCAAGCTAAGGCATGCAGACAAAAGTTAGGATGTGCTCAATTTAGCAAGGTTTGTGACTGGTAGACATGAAAGAATTTAAGTTTTTTGTCTGAGTGCTTTTCAAGACATTTCACACTGGAAAACACGTAATGCACCCTATGTCTGCTCTACCTGGCTCATTGATGGCATTTTCAGCATTTCTTAGGTAGCCCAGCAGACCATGTGTGATCTCTTGCCGTCTGTACAGTGGCATCTCCTGGATAACTGAAACCAACCCACTCACACTGCAACAGTTGAAAGAAAACATTCTCATGCTGTTCTTTGTCTCTATTGTCATTTTCATTTGCAACAAAATGTTGATTGCTCCAAGAAAACTACTCACATGACTTGGTAGTTCATGCAGCTGATGTTTGTGATTGTGTTTATGAGCATTTCTGGAGTAAAACTGGCAAGGATAGGAATCAGTTTCACATGGAACCAAAGTTCATAGTCGTTTGTCGTGAAAGAGGAGAAATGTGGACTGATGACGATGAAGGTCGCATTCATGATCCGATCTCTCACAACAGGCTGGAAAATTGGCATCTGTGAAATTGAGGTGGAAAAGAAGCTAAGCAATACAGAGACTGCATGTTGTAAATGTACTCATACAACATGTCACAAAGGTTGCAAACAAGTCTTCTCTATGATAGACTCCTTGAAGAGTTGTGTAGCGGTTTAGCAAATGTCTTATTCTGTCTTATCCTGCTGGAATAAAACACCAGGATTGTCCTCCTTCACCCTTTTAGAAGCCTAGCATACCTGTCCATTGGCTGTCAGTTGTGTGAGGAATCCATCCACATTTTCTAGAGCGTTGCCCTCTTGCAGTCGCTCAAACACACGATCAATCAAATCTGTGTTATTGGAGGCTCCCAAACTCAGTACCAGCTGTGCCACCTGAGAAGGACTGAGGACTGACAACAATTCAGCCTACAAAAGAGAACCAGCATAATATCAGACAGCAGTCATGGAAATGTTCTGGGTAAAAGAATTCCGTTTACAGGAAGATGTACATCTGCAGTTGGCACTCACAGCGGACAAATTAGGATTGAAGGCTTCCAAGTCCTGCACAGTTGCAAAATCAGAGAAGTCGCCAAGGTTTGCCTTTAGCCACGCTTGGCTCCCCGTGATAGATGAGACACAGCCAGGATCTGCAGAAAAAGCAAGAAAGTTATTGACAGGGTAATATACCACATGTTGTCATGGAAAAACCAAAGTGAGCTTGAGTTTCTCCTTTTACCTGTTGAGTCATTTCTTGACAAGAACGGTTTGATGAAGTGAGTGAAGACTGCTTGCTGTGTGTCTCTGTCCATGGATGCCTTTTGGCTTCCAAATGCCTGAATGCTACATTTGAGAGAAAGCTTTCAACATCTAAACTTCTAGTCAACTGCACATTTGCAGAACAGAGCTATATGTCTCATATTTACTTACACAGTCTGGTATGTCTGGCAGCTGAAGTTTTTGGAGCTAAGGCAAAATAGGAAGTTGAAAGATGGAACGGCCAGAAACGGACGGATCTTTGTCTTGAACCAGCTGGTAATGAACTCCTCACTCTGTAGTTGTGCCTGGCTGAAGTTGTCAGTTCTCACTTCTCCAAGAGCCTCGAGCACATTTGACGAGGTCGGGTAGGTGTTGTTGACGGCCTTGAATTGGCAGAAAAATAATTGTAGCTGGACCCAAACTTCACGCAGGGAAATGGCAATATTGTGAAAATGTGATTTTGTACTTACCATGTTAGCAAATGTCTCAAGGGCCTGGTCCAGTACAGCAGAGGCTTTTTGGAAGAAAAGCTTCCAGACTTCTACTGGGTATATGTTTTGGCTTTTCAGTGTGCAGTTCAGCAGTGTGACCAAGTTGCTGGATGTGAGATAGGGAGCCTTGAAAAAGAAAATTGACAAAGAATACAGCCATTTTGTCAGAGCTCATGGAGATTTGTCTCAGGACCATAATGGGGCAAAATCCATGTTCTGTTTTTGGAGTTTAAAAAGGAATCTTACAGAGGAACAGGCATGTTCTGTGATGGTGAAATTGCACAGGGCTGCCGAGGAATTGCCAGCTGACAGGATTTGCTCAAGTTTTGAACTGTGGAAAAAACACAATAAATTGAAATCCAATGTCCCCTTAATTACACTGTGTTAACAAATTTTACCTAGACAGAATCAACATTGAACAAAACGGCATTTCACCCACCCATCAACTCCATTACAAATGAGATTCACTGTGAAAAGAGAATGGTTGTGTGTCAGATAATAGTCCTTCAGAATGCATTTATATCCTTAGAGTTGAAATGTGTACTTCTAGACAGACTTACCATGAACTGGGGTCACCTTGCACTGAAGACAAAGAGAATATGAGTGTTAGTATAGTGGAAACATCTTCTTCAAGTGTAAATACCTTGACTTTGTCACAGTTGGCCCAATTAGTGTGCCAAACCTGGATCAAATATTGGATAACCCATGTAAGACACCCCCCCACACCCACCCACCCACCCCCCAAAAAACTAATCTTACCACAAAGGAAGCTGGAACTGAGCAGCCTGTTTGAGAAGAAAAAGAAAGGAAACAAATCAATGGAGTAGTCATTACAGTGCTGGTACTGGGCTTTTGAGAAAAGTTTAGTCAGGAAAGCCCATTTGCCACATACGTGGGAATGTGTCCTGGAGGTACTGCTTGCTTGATCTCACGCCCTGTGAAAGGTCCAGTGGCAATGCTGCCAAACTCTGCGCAAGACCATCGTATCTAAAGGAAGAAAAGAATTCATTGTGACTTGTCAGGAGCCTCAGCTTGGCATTGTGCACACCCAAATGTCTAACTGTGGATATCAGAAATATCTTACACAGCCTGGTAGGATTCACAGGTGATGTTACTGGGGATCACCCGCAAGCTGCTAGGAAGGATGCTCGCCATCACAGGAACCAAATAAACCTGGAACCACTGTTGATAGTCTTCTGGCTGAAAGTCTTTAAGCTGAGGAGCAAGGGCTGTCAAGGTCAGGCTCAAAATGGTGTCTCGCACATCTGGATTTTGGATGAGGGTGACATTTCTCTGAAAAGAGAAGGGGATCATAATAAGGTCAGAGAGGAAGTTCTGAAGTCTTTGTGGAAATGCGGAGATGAGGGGGAGCTTATCTAAACTAAATCTTTGTACTTCTGTACAGCAGGGATGCCTCAAGGCATGAAGCATATCAGAAATGGATCATTTTCAGTTCAACACTTGAGCAGGTTTATGAAAGAACACTGTTAACATTTGTTGATGTTTGCGCTGAGGTAAGGTTACCAATGAGAATTCACCTGCTTGTTGATGTTTGCAAAAGCCTGGAAGAATTGGTTGAGCTGCTCATAATCACTGGTCTCTGTCAAGCTTGTCAACACCTCCCTTACAACATGTGCATCGTTTAAAGCACCACTGTTTGGATCAAGGATTAGATCAGCCTTCTGCGATGGTGAAAGAACGTCCAGAACTGCCAGCTATGGATACAAAAAAGTAGAATTCATGAAATGCATGTCTTTTGTATAATTTCCAGAATTTTGCTTTGCTATTCTCAAGAAAGACAGGAAGAGTAATAAGAGTAAAGCTTACCGTAGAGAAGTTGAAGTCTTTGAGGTCAGAGTATGATGTATATTGGACAAATGGACCCAGATTTGCTTTAACCCATTGGGCATCACTCTCATTTTGTTGCCTGCAAGCTAAGGCATGCAGACAAAAGTTAGGATGTGCTCAATTTAGCAAGGTTTGTGACTGGTAGACATGAAAGAATTTAAGTTTTTTGTCTGAGTGCTTTTCAAGACATTTCACACTTGAAAACACATAACGCACCCTATGTCTGCCCTACCTGGCTCATTGATGGCATTTTCAGCATTTCTTAGGTAGCCCAGCAGACCATGTGTGATCTCTTGCCGTCTGTACAGTGGCATCTCCTGGATAACTGAAGCCAACCCACTCACACTGCAACAGTTGAAAGAAAACGTTCTCATGCTGTTCTTTGTCAGTATTGTCATTTTCATTTGCAACAAAATCTTGATTGCTCCAAGAAAACTACTCACATGACTTGGTAATTCATGCAGCTGATGTTTGTGGTTGTGTTTATGAGCATTTCTGGAGTAAAACTGGCAAGGATAGGAATCAGTTTCACATGGAACCAAAGTTCATAGTCGTTTGTCGTGAAAGTGGAGAAATGTGGACTGATGATGATGAAGGTCGTATTCATGATCCGATCTCTCACAACAGGCTGGAAATGTGGGGTCTGTCATATTAAAGTGGAAAAAGACATAAGCAAAGGTGAGATTGCATGTTGGAAGTACATCCATACAACATGGTACAAAAGCTGTAACCATTTGTTTTCTAAGATACAATAGCCAACAATGGATGTAGCGGTTGAGACCTATGTTTTATTCTGTGTTTACTTCTGGAATCAAATATCTGCATTGTCCTCCTTCACCCTTTTAGGAGGCTAGCCTACCTGTCCATTGGCTGTCAGCTGTGTCAGGAATTCATCCACATTTTTTAGAACATTGCCCTCTTCAAGCTTTTCAAACACAAGATCAATAAAATCTGTGTTATTTGAGGCTCCAGAGCTCAGTAGCAGCTGTGCCACCTCAGAGGGCTTGAGCGTTGACAACAATCCAGCCTACAACAGGGAATCAACATAATATCAGACAACAGTAATGACCAATGCTGTGGGTAAAGGATTAGAGTTTGCAACCAAAGAAAGTGTGCTCTATGATTTGCTTGTATTTTTGATATGGCAAAATAAACTCCTGTGTTTGTTTTCTTAAGTCTACAATTTTGTTTTCCTGTTCTTAAGGGAGGACTAGAAGTGCAATGTAGGGCTTACCGTAGAGATGTTGAAGTCTTTGAGGTCAGAGTATGATGTATATTGGACGAATGGACCCAGATTTGCTTTAACCCATTGGGCATCACTCTCATTTTGTTGCCTGCAAACTAAGGCATACAAACAAAAGTTAGGATGTGCCAAATTTAGGAAGGTTTTTGACAGGTAGACATGAAAGAATATGTGGGCAAGTTTTTTGTCTGAGTGCTTTTCAAGACATTTCACACTGGAAAGCACATAACGCACCCTATGTCTGCCCTACCTGGCTCATTGTTGGCATTTTCAGCATTTCTTAGGTAGCCCAGCAGACCATGTGTGATCTCTTGCCGTCTGTACAGTGGCATCTCCTGGATAACTGAAGCCAACCCACTCACACTGCAACAGTTGAAAGAAAACGTTCTCATGCTGTTCTTTGTCAGTATTGTCATTTTCATTTGCAACAAAATCTTGATTGCTCCAAGAAAACTACTCACATGACTTGGTAATTCATGCAGCTGATGTTTGTGGTTGTGTTTATGAGCATTTCTGGAGTAAAACTGGCAAGGATAGGAATCAGTTTCACATGGAACCAAAGTTCATAGTCGTTTGTCGTGAAAGTGGAGAAATGTGGACTGATGACGATGAAGGTCGTATTCATGATCCGATCTCTCACAACAGGCTGGAAATGTGGGGTCTGTCATATTAAAGTGGAAAAAGACATAAGCAAAGGTGAGATTGCATGTTGGAAGTACACCCATACAACATGGTACAAAGGCTGTAACCATTTGTTTTCTAAGATACAATAGCCAACAATGGATGTAGCGGTTGAGACCGATGTCTTATTCTGTGTTTACTTCTAGAATCAAATATCCACATTGTCCTCCTTCACCCTTTTAGGAGGCTAGCCTACCTGTCCATTGGCTGTCAGCTGTGTCAGGAATTCATCCACATTTTTTAGAACATTGCCCTCTTCAAGTTTTTCAAACACAAGATCAATAAAATCTGTGTTATTTGAGGCTCCAGAGCTCAGTAGCAGCTGTGCCACCTCAGAGGGATTGAGCGTTGACAACAATCCAGCCTACAACAGGGAATCAACATAATATCAGACAACAGTAATGACCAATGCTATGGGTAAATGAATAGAGTTTGCAACCAAAGAAAGTGTGCTCTATGATTTGCTTGTATTTTTGATATGGCAAAATAAACTCCTGTGTTTGTTTTCTTAAGTCTACAATTTTGTTTTCCTGTTCTTAAGGGAGGACTAGAAGTGCAATGTAGGGCTTACCGTAGAGATGTTGAAGTCTTTGAGGTCAGAGTATGATGTATATTGGATGAATGGACCCAGATTTGCTTTAACCCATTGGGCATCACTCTCATTTTGTTGCCTGCAAGCTAAGACATGCAGACAAAAGTTAGGATGTGCTCAATTTAGGAAGGTTTGTGACTGGTAGACATGAAAGAATTTAAGTTTTTTGTCTGAGTGCTTTTCAAGACATTTCACACTGGAAAACACGTAATGCACCCTATGTCTGCTCTACCTGGCTCATTGATGGCATTTTCAGCATTTCTTAGGTAGCCCAGCAGACCATGTGTGATCTCTTGCCGTCTGTACAGTGGCATCTCCTGGATAACTGAAACCAACCCACTCACACTGCAACAGTTGAAAGAAAACATTCTCATGCTGTTCTTTGTCTCTATTGTCATTTTAATTTGCAACAAAATGTTGATTGCTCCAAGAAAACTACTCACATGACTTGGTAGTTCATGCAGCTGATGTTTGTGGTTGTGTTTATGAGCATTTCTGGAGTAAAACTGGCAAGGATAGGAATCAGTTTCACATGGAACCAAAGTTCATAGTCGTTTGTCGTGAAAGAGGAGAAATGTGGACTGATGACGATGAAGGTCGCATTCATGATCCGATCTCTCACAACAGGCTGGAAAATTGGCATCTGTGAAATTGAGGTGGAAAAGAAGCTAAGCAATACAGAGACTGCATGTTGTAAATGTACTCATACAACATGTCACAAAGGTTGCAAACAAGTCTTCTCTATGATAGACTCCTTGAAGAGTTGTGTAGCGGTTTAGCAAATGTCTTATTCTGTCTTATCCTGCTGGAATAAAACACCAGGATTGTCCTCCTTCACCCTTTTAGAAGCCTAGCATACCTGTCCATTGGCTGTCAGTTGTGTGAGGAATCCATCCACATTTTCTAGAGCGTTGCCCTCTTGCAGTCGCTCAAACACACGATCAATCAAATCTGTGTTATTGGAGGCTCCCAAACTCAGTACCAGCTGTGCCACCTGAGAAGGACTGAGGACTGACAACAATTCAGCCTACAAAAGAGAACCAGCATAATATCAGACAGCAGTCATGGAAATGTTCTGGGTAAAAGAATTCCGTTTACAGGAAGATGTACATCTGCAGTTGGCACTCACAGCGGACAAATTAGGATTGAAGGCTTCCAAGTCCTGCACAGTTGCAAAATCAGAGAAGTCGCCAAGGTTTGCCTTTAGCCACGCTTGGCTCCCCGTGATAGATGAGACACAGCCAGGATCTGCAGAAAAAGCAAGAAAGTTATTGACAGGGTAATATACCACATGTTGTCATGGAAAAACCAAAGTGAGCTTGAGTTTCTCCTTTTACCTGTTGAGTCATTTCTTGACAAGAACGGTTTGATGAAGTGAGTGAAGACTGCTTGCTGTGTGTCTCTGTCCATGGATGCCTTTTGGCTTCCAAATGCCTGAATGCTACATTTGAGAGAAAGCTTTCAACATCTAAACTTCTAGTCAACTGCACATTTGCAGAACAGAGCTATATGTCTCATATTTACTTACACAGTCTGGTATGTCTGGCAGCTGAAGTTTTTGGAGCTAAGGCAAAATAGGAAGTTGAAAGATGGAACGGCCAGAAACGGACGGATCTTTGTCTTGAACCAGCTGGTAATGAACTCCTCACTCTGTAGTTGTGCCTGGCTGAAGTTGTCAGTTCTCACTTCTCCAAGAGCCTCGAGCACATTTGACGAGGTCGGGTAGGTGTTGTTGACGGCCTTGAATTGGCAGAAAAATAATTGTAGCTGGACCCAAACTTCACGCAGGGAAATGGCAATATTGTGAAAATGTGATTTTGTACTTACCATGTTAGCAAATGTCTCAAGGGCCTGGTCCAGTACAGCAGAGGCTTTTTGGAAGAAAAGCTTCCAGACTTCTACTGGGTATATGTTTTGGCTTTTCAGTGTGCAGTTCAGCAGTGTGACCAAGTTGCTGGATGTGAGATAGGGAGCCTTGAAAAAGAAAATTGACAAAGAATACAGCCATTTTGTCAGAGCTCATGGAGATTTGTCTCAGGACCATAATGGGGCAAAATCCATGTTCTGTTTTTGGAGTTTAAAAAGGAATCTTACAGAGGAACAGGCATGTTCTGTGATGGTGAAATTGCACAGGGCTGCCGAGGAATTGCCAGCTGACAGGATTTGCTCAAGTTTTGAACTGTGGAAAAAACACAATAAATTGAAATCCAATGTCCCCTTAATTACACTGTGTTAACAAATTTTACCTAGACAGAATCAACATTGAACAAAACGGCATTTCACCCACCCATCAACTCCATTACAAATGAGATTCACTGTGAAAAGAGAATGGTTGTGTGTCAGATAATAGTCCTTCAGAATGCATTTATATCCTTAGAGTTGAAATGTGTACTTCTAGACAGACTTACCATGAACTGGGGTCACCTTGCACTGAAGACAAAGAGAATATGAGTGTTAGTATAGTGGAAACATCTTCTTCAAGTGTAAATACCTTGACTTTGTCACAGTTGGCCCAATTAGTGTGCCAAACCTGGATCAAATATTGGATAACCCATGTAAGACACCCCCCACACCCACCCACCCACCCCCCAAAAAACTAATCTTACCACAAAGGAAGCTGGAACTGAGCAGCCTGTTTGAGAAGAAAAAGAAAGGAAACAAATCAATGGAGTAGTCATTACAGTGCTGGTACTGGGCTTTTGGGAAAAGTTTAGTCAGGAAAGCCCATTTGCCACATACGTGGGAATGTGTCCTGGAGGTACTGCTTGCTTGATCTCACGCCCTGTGAAAGGTCCAGTGGCAATGCTGCCAAACTCTGCGCAAGACCATCGTATCTAAAGGAAGAAAAGAATTCATTGTGACTTGTCAGGAGCCTCAGCTTGGCATTGTGCACACCCAAATGTCTAACTGTGGATATCAGAAATATCTTACACAGCCTGGTAGGATTCACAGGTGATGTTACTGGGGATCACCCGCAAGCTGCTAGGAAGGATGCTCGCCATCACAGGAACCAAATAAACCTGGAACCACTGTTGATAGTCTTCTGGCTGAAAGTCTTTAAGCTGAGGAGCAAGGGCTGTCAAGGTCAGGCTCAAAATGGTGTCTCGCACATCTAGATTTTGGATGAGGGTGACATTTCTCTGAAAAAAGAAGGGGATCATAATAAGGTCAGAGAGGAAGTTCTGAAGTCTTTGTGGAAATGCGGAGATGAGGGGGAGCTTATCTAAACTAAATCTTTGTACTTCTGTACAGCAGGGATGCCTCAAGGCATGAAGCATATCAGAAATGGATCATTTTCAGTTAAACACTTGAGCAGGTTTATGAAAGAACACTGTTAACATTTGTTGATGTTTGCGCTGAGGTAAGGTTACCAATGAGAATTCACCTGCTTGTTGATGTTTGCAAAAGCCTGGAAGAATTGGTTGAGCTGCTCATAATCACTGGTCTCTGTCAAGCTTGTCAACACCTCCCTTACAACATGTGCATCGTTTAAAGCACCACTGTTTGGATCAAGGATTAGATCAGCCTTCTGCGATGGTGAAAGAACGTCCAGAACTGCCAGCTATGGATACAAAAAAGTAGAATTCATGAAATGCATGTCTTTTGTATAATTTCCAGAATTTTGCTTTGCTATTCTCAAGAAAGACAGGAAGAGTAATAAGAGTAAAGCTTACCGTAGAGATGTTGAAGTCTTTGAGGTCAGAGTATGATGTATATTGGACGAATGGACCCAGATTTGCTTTAACCCATTGGGCATCACTCTCATTTTGTTGCCTGCAAGCTAAGGCATGCAGACAAAAGTTAGGATGTGCTCAATTTAGCAAGGTTTGTGACTGGTAGACATGAAAGAATTTAAGTTTTTTGTCTGAGTGCTTTTCAAGACATTTCACACTTGAAAACACATAACGCACCCTATGTCTGCCCTACCTGGCTCATTGATGGCATTTTCAGCATTTCTTAGGTAGCCCAGCAGACCATGTGTGATCTCTTGCCGTCTGTACAGTGGCATCTCCTGGATAACTGAAGCCAACCCACTCACACTGCAACAGTTGAAAGAAAACGTTCTCATGCTGTTCTTTGTCAGTATTGTCATTTTCATTTGCAACAAAATCTTGATTGCTCCAAGAAAACTACTCACATGACTTGGTAATTCATGCAGCTGATGTTTGTGGTTGTGTTTATGAGCATTTCTGGAGTAAAACTGGCAAGGATAGGAATCAGTTTCACATGGAACCAAAGTTCATAGTCGTTTGTCGTGAAAGTGGAGAAATGTGGACTGATGATGATGAAGGTCGTATTCATGATCCGATCTCTCACAACAGGCTGGAAATGTGGGGTCTGTCATATTAAAGTGGAAAAAGACATAAGCAAAGGTGAGATTGCATGTTGGAAGTACACCCATACAACATGGTACAAAAGCTGTAACCATTTGTTTTCTAAGATACAATAGCCAACAATGGATGTAGCGGTTGAGACCTATGTTTTATTCTGTGTTTACTTCTGGAATCAAATATCTGCATTGTCCTCCTTCACCCTTTTAGGAGGCTAGCCTACCTGTCCATTGGCTGTCAGCTGTGTCAGGAATTCATCCACATTTTTTAGAACATTGCCCTCTTCAAGCTTTTCAAACACAAGATCAATAAAATCTGTGTTATTTGAGGCTCCAGAGCTCAGTAGCAGCTGTGCCACCTCAGAGGGCTTGAGCGTTGACAACAATCCAGCCTACAACAGGGAATCAACATAATATCAGACAACAGTAATGACCAATGCTGTGGGTAAAGGATTAGAGTTTGCAACCAAAGAAAGTGTGCTCTATGATTTGCTTGTATTTTTGATATGGCAAAATAAACTCCTGTGTTTGTTTTCTTAAGTCTACAATTTTGTTTTCCTGTTCTTAAGGGAGGACTAGAAGTGCAATGTAGGGCTTACCGTAGAGATGTTGAAGTCTTTGAGGTCAGAGTATGATGTATATTGGACGAATGGACCCAGATTTGCTTTAACCCATTGGGCATCACTCTCATTTTGTTGCCTGCAAGCTAAGGCATACAAACAAAAGTTAGGATGTGCCAAATTTAGGAAGGTTTTTGACAGGTAGACATGAAAGAATATGTGGGCAAGTTTTTTGTCTGAGTGCTTTTCAAGACATTTCACACTGGAAAGCACATAACGCACCCTATGTCTGCCCTACCTGGCTCATTGTTGGCATTTTCAGCATTTCTTAGGTAGCCCAGCAGACCATGTGTGATCTCTTGCCGTCTGTACAGTGGCATCTCCTGGATAACTAAAGCCAACCCACTCACACTGCAACAGTTGAAAGAAAACATTCTCATGCTGTTCTTTGTCAGTATTGTCATTTTCATTTGCAACAAAATCTTGATTGCTCCAAGAAAACTACTCACATGACTTGGTAGTTCGTGCAGCTGATGTTTGTGGTTGTGTTTATGAGCATTTCTGGAGTAAAACTGGCAAGGATAGGAATCAGTTTCACATGGAACCAAAGTTCATAGTTGTTTGTCGTGAAAGTGGAGAAATGTGGACTGATGATAATGAAGGTCGCATTCATGATCCGATCTCTCACAACAGGCTGGAAAATTGTCATCTGTGAAATTGAAGTGGAAAAGAAGCTAAGCAATACAGATACTGCATGTTGTAAATGTACTCATACAACATGGTAAATGGTAAATGGCCTGTATTTATATAGCGCTTTACTAGTCCCTAAGGACCTCAAAGCGCTTTACATATCCAGTCATCCACCCATTCACGCACACATTCACACACTGGTGATGGTAAGCTACATTGTAGCCACAGCCACTCTGGGGCGCACTGACAGATGGTACAAACGCTGCAAGCAATTCTTTTCTATGATAGACTCCTTGAAGACTTGTGTAGCGGTTTAGGAAATGTCTTATTCTGTCTTATCCTGCTGGAATAAAACACCAGGATTGTCCTCCTTCACCCTTTTAGAAGCCTAGCATACCTGTCCATTGGCTGTCAGTTGTGTGAGGAATCCATCCACATTTTTTAGAGCGTTGCCCTCTTGCAGTCGCTCAAACACACGATCAATCAAATCTGTGTTATTGGAGGCTCCCAAACTCAGTACCAGCTGTGCCACCTGAGAAGGACTGAGGACTGACAACAATTCAGCCTACAAAAGAGAACCAGCATAATATCAGACAGCAGTCATGGAAATGTTCTGGGTAAAAGAATTCCGTTTACAGGAAGATGTACATCTGCAGTTGGCACTCACAGCGGACAAATTAGGATTGAAGGCTTCCAAGTCCTGCACAGTTGCAAAATCAGAGAAGTCGCCAAGGTTTGCCTTTAGCCACGCTTGGCTCCCCGTGATAGATGAGACACAGCCAGGATCTGCAGAAAAAGCAAGAAAGTTATTGACAGGGTAATATACCACATGTTGTCATGGAAAAACCAAAGTGAGCTTGAGTTTCTCCTTTTACCTGTTGAGTCATTTCTTGACAAGAATGGTTTGATGAAGTGAGTGAAGACTGCTTGCTGTGTGTCTCTGTTCATGGATGCCTTTTGCCTTCCAAATGCCTGAATGCTACATTTGAGAGAAAGCTTTCAATAAATAACATATTCAAAATTCAACATAATTCAACATAATTCAATCATAATCATTTCAAACTTAAATCCCATTGATATTTTAAAACATTGTAATCAACGAATTGGTACATTTTGTCACAACCTCTTCTACACAGAATAAGACCTATATTTCTTTCGTTTATTCATCCACATTTTCATTTCCTTTCATAATTTGATCATTTCATATGGTATTCTAATATGGGATAGTGAACTCTTTTAACCTCAGTCTTTTCATGTCTGGAAAAGTTTCCAACCGCGTTTTACATCGTGGGTAGCAATTTTCAGTTGAAATTCTCCTTTTGACTTATTTTCAATTACATAATTTCTGAATCATTATATAACATTCTTATTTTAAAGAAACACCTTCACAAACGACCACCTTATATTAAGGTGTATGCCTCTTTTACAACAGCTGGGTCACACAGTCATAACTTGTTTGGTCTGACTTGTAATTTAACAATTATGTGATACGCATTTTTCTTTCTTCCTTTTTTTAGTGATTTCAGTGGACTTTGGGACCCTGACATCAACATTCAATGCAATACACAGTGAGAAATGTGTTACATGTTAGAATATTCAATTAAAATTGTTTATGTCTTTAATGATTTCCATAAGCAGTTAACAGCAGTCACCAGCAATAATTGGTAAAATGGAATTTATTCACTTACATCTCTTGGAAAGAGGTGCAGCTGAAGTTCCACTTGCTGAGCTGGTTTAGGAAGTTTCCATTGACATAAGGCAAAAGAGGAATCATCTTCACAGAGAACCACAGCCTGATGAATTCGGGGTCACTGTCATTACCCAAACGAAGGCTGTCCATGACTCCAAATACATCCAGAACATCAAATCCAGGGACATTGTTGTTCTGTTACAAGACAAATTTGCCATTTACCATTCTTAAAAGCTGTTACATGTTTTACACCTACACTATACTGAAGTAAAGCATTAGCTCATTTACCAGGTCAAAGAACACTTGTAAAGTCGACTCTACAATCTGCCTGAGATTTTGTTCCACCATCCTCGACTTTTCATCTGTTAAGCTTGCATTTTTACCCCTTTTACAGGATAACTCGCCTGTCAGTTTGTCCACTGCAGCAGAGCTCTAAGAACACATAGAGCAGGTGAAAGCACTGGGTTACTGTCAGTAACTTAGCACAAGGGGGAGTCATTTATCAACAATGCTTTGTGGGGACATTTAACAATTTAAGGTTTAACGATGAATTGATCATTTTTTACTCAAATTAATTCCAAAAGGCTTACTCTTTGAGTGGCATCTTGTAGATTTGCTGCATGGCAAGTTTCCTGGAAACCGTTGGTATGAGTGGTGGCTTTGCTTAAATAAGAAAAAACACGGTAACAGAAATGAATAATAAAGTCATCTTTAACTAAAATAACATCCCTGGAATGTATTAGGTCTACAAACTGTTATTTGAGTTTGCATGCCTACCTGTTTTCAGATAAACCTGGTCCTATAAAATGCAAAAAAGAAAATGAATGAACACATGTATTAACATTTTCAAATTAATAATTAATGGAACATGGATAAGAATTATGTTAATGGATTAACTTTTAAAAGAAGAAAAAGGTGACATTTTATTTTATATTCATATAAAATTGCATATGGTTTATATGTATAAAAAAACTTACCTTGTGTTGTGTTGGACTGTAATGTAAATTTATAAAAGAACATGTTAATTCATGTATTTCATTGTATTTCATTGTTTTTGATTTAATTATTTAATCTTGAAAAAAAAAACACTTACAGTTGCAGAGACCAGTCCTGACATACATACTATAGATTTTTTTTTTTATAAAAAAGAAAAGTGTTAGATAAGGATATATATTCTATTAAATGACTAATTGAATGTTCAGAGATACTTACCAATGCCAATAGATGACAGTAGCAGAACTTGCACTGACATTCTTATGCCACCCATCGTGAGAACTCAGTTCTCACTTCTTTTCTTTTTTGCCCCTCAGTTGATTTTCAGATTATTTAATTTTTATTTTAGATAAAGATGATACTGGAAAAGAAAAATGAAGTGATAAAAGGGCATTTTAATTATTGCACTGCATTAGATCTAAGAATTTTTGATACAGAAACTCAATAGTAAAGAACATAAAAGTATGACGTTTGAATGACATGTTATACATACACAATGCATACATTTTCTTTTTAATCCCTCCAAAGCTAAAAGCAAGATTAAATAGTATGGATTATTTCTTACTTCTGTACAGTGATTATTAATTAATAACAGAGTATATCAGAAAGCGAGATAAGCCATAGAAAGATGTTTAACTGGTTGAACTCACCTCTCGAACTCCTTCACTCTGTGAGAGAAGACTGAAGATCGCTGTTAGTGGTGAAGCAGGTATACACTGGGTGGAGTAAAAGAAAATTAGAGCAGATGAAGCAAAACATGCTGAGAATGTTCTAAAAGATTCCATTGGGTAAACACATTGCCAAACACTGTGCACAAACAGTATGGACTACACTTTGGATAGATGATCATTATTCAGTCAACAGAACATGGAATTTGCGAAATATGATTAAGGACTGTTGATATGTAAATGCTTTGGTTATAACTACCTACAACGGGGTTAAAGGAAATGTTATGATTTTGGATAAAGTTTGGCAAAATCAATGTTTATGGCTAAAAAGAAAACAAAGAGGATATGATTTTGGGTTACCTAGACCTCCTTTTTTCCACCTCAGTCTCACATTACTCAGCAACTGCTGAGTAATAAAATTGTTACCCCTTATGAAGGCAGTCCATCGTTACCTTTTAGAGTTTACATATACTGTAGTGGTACTGGCAATAATATGGATGCAAGCATGAACTTTGAAGACCAAATCAGGGAATACAATCTAGCCTCCATTGCTTTTCACTTCCTTCACCTAGGCACCTAGGCAAATCTCATGCATCTCAAATAATAATCTCGTTACCTGAAAACATCCTCATTTCTGTGTCCTTATCACTGACATTTCCCAGATTTGGTACCTTATATGCTTTTAGTCTAGCATAAATCTCTGTTCTGTAATTGGCATGAAAATTCTGGACTATCTGCTTGAATGCTTCCTAAGCTTTTAATTCAGCTGGCTTTTTCTTTTGAACTCTTCATTAAGCATTAGTTCATGGACTTTAGGAGAAGATTTCAAAAACACCTTCCTTAATTTTGGCTTTACTTTTCTTGAGACCAAACATACTCCTTAAAAGCTGAAACACATCACTGTTTCTGCCCAGTCACTGTAGTTGTTTAGTAGTAGTTGGAAGATCGTAAAGAATTTGCTTCTGGGCTCAACAAACACTAGTACAACCGGGTTGATGAGTTTCCAGAGGTGTGGACTCGAGTCACATGACTTGGACTCGAGTCAGACTCGAGTCATTAATTTTATGACTTTAGACTTGACTTGAAAAAATGTTCTAAGACTTGTGACTTGACTTGGACTTTTACACCAATGACTTGGGACTTGAATTGGACTTGAACCGGTTTACTTGAAAAGACTTGATATTTTACCCCAAATATAAAATTTAACATGCATATTATATAGAGATTGAAAATGTGACGTCATTCACGGGTAGAACCGCAAAGGATTCTGGGAACTCGTGGCAAGCGGTACTAGCGCACGCAGGCTTTCAATTAAAATCAGTTATACAGCGATAAAAAGAAACACAAAAATGTCAAGAAGCCGTTGTATTATTAACTGCAATAGCCGGTCGCATGACAGCCACGGGAAGCCGACGGGTAAAGAGATCGGTTGTTATCGGATTACGTCGTTGAAGAGAAATTGTTCAAGCCATGTTTCCGAAGTAACAAAGGCGCGACGGATGGCCTGGATTGCAGCCATTCAAAGATCAAATATAACGTCCCAGAACACTCCAGCTCACAGGTTAGTCTGCTCCAAGCATTTACACGAAGGTCAGTGTTTTTTAGTAGTTAATACGTCATTTTTCTTAACATAATTGGTGATATAGGTTACAAGCAAGTCTGACGCTGAACAGAAATTGTCGCGCTATGCTCCTTTATTTATTGTGTTTATTGTGCATAAATAGTGAATTGTCCTGACACAATATTGCGTTTCGCCTCTGTTATTATGGTACATTGACAAAAACATATACTTTTATTCACAGGATAAAACAGTTGTTTTGTATCACCAATTGCCCAGTACGATTACAGCATACAGTATTATTGTCACTGCTACATTTCTGTAACGCGTACCAGAAATTATTTCCACTACTAATTAATTACCGTTGAGCTCAAAGATCCTATTAATAAACGGTTAAGGAATGTGTATTTATGACGACGATTTGTGAGACTGGTAAACTTATGATACGTACGATGGTCTTTCGTTCTACACGGTGCATTTCAAGGTCCTGCACCCATCCGTCGGTAAACTGTACCTGGGCTTGTTGCAGTGACCTGAAGTTACTAAACTTCATGAGTGTATGCACTCACTCCAAGAACCGTATGATTATAAATATGCATATAAATATGCTACGATGAGATAGCTGACTTCATCTAACTAGCAAATGTTGTCCAGGCTACGTTGGTGATGCAGTTTTTTTTAATATGTATGATATTTTTGTCATGCGATTTTAAAGCCGGTCCTATAACCGCATCCAAGAATAACATGCGGCTTATCTCAGAACTGTCGGTGAAAATTATTCTTGGAGCTAGGTTTAATTGAGCTGCATTTTAAAGAGGTGCAATTTCACAATTTGTGTATATTTTCTAAGTTCACTATTTTGTCATGTGTTGAGAAAAACACAGATTTTAAAATTACATGGTCTAATATTTACATTTAGCATATAACTGCAACATTATTTTTTCGTTGTTTTTTTTTAAAGACTCGAAAGGACTTGAAATTCAAAGTTTCAGACTTGTGACTTGACTCGGACTTTTACACCAGTGACTTGAGACTCGACTCTGACTTGCCTGACATTACTTGAGACTTGACTTGAGACTTGAGGATAAAGACTTGAGACTTACTTGAGACTTGCAAAACAATGACTTGGTCCCACCTCTGTGAGTTTCAATGTTATGCAAAATCTACGTAGGTTACATCAGTGTCGTTTGGACCTGTTGTTGACATTGTTATATTTTTGACTATAAAACTGGTCAGAAAGTTATACTGATACATCCCAACAAAACCATTCACAAAATTTACAATAAAACAGTAACATCGTCAAGTTTTGGTTTTACAACCGAAAGTAAAGTGAAGCTGTGCAATTACTGTTGTGTCATTACTAAATTATTAAAACTGTTACTCCTTTCGATGTGGAGGAAGCAGCAGCTTTACTCTGAGCCCCTCTTGGATGACTGAACTTCTCACCTTATCTCTAAGGGAGAGGCCAGCCACCCTTTGGAGAAAGCCCATTTCCGCTGCTTGCATCCACGATCTCTTTTTTTCGGTTAGTACCCACAGCTCGTGACCATAGGTGAGGGTAGTGTCATAGATTGACTGGTAAATTGAGAGCTTCGCTTTTACACTGAGCTCCCTCTTCACCACAACAGACCGGTGCAGTGTCCACTGCGGCTGCAGCACCAATCCGTCTGTCGATCTCCTGCTCCCTTCTCCCGTCACTCGCGAACAAGACCCGGAGATACTTAAACTCCTCCACTTGGGGCAGGAACTTGTCCTGGACCTGGAGTGGGCACTCCACCCTTTTCCGTCTGAGGACCATGGCCTCAGATTTGGAGGTGCTGAGTCTCATTCCCACTGCTTTACACTCGGCTGCAAACCGTTCCAGTGCGAGCTGGAGGCCATCATGAAGCCAACAGAACCAGAAAAGCAGAGATGAGATTCTGAGACCAAAGTGCTTTTCAAGACACTCAAAGACACCTTACAAGCAATTAAATACCTAAAGAAGTCACTGTGATGAGTAATGAAATGTTTATCCCACTGAAAACTGTCACGGTCCTGGGTCTCCTGACCCAGCGTTTTTAGTTCTTTGTGATGTTTGTATTATTGTACTTGTGTGAGTTATTCTATGGTTTCTAGTTTCGATCCCTTGCCCTTCATGTTTCTCTGTGTCCCCTCTGTTCTGTGTAAGTCTGTGTCTGCATGTTTGATTTCCCCTCTGTGTCTTTCGGTTCTTAGAGTCCTCTGCCTTATGGTTTATGTCTCTGTGTTTCTTAATTGCTGTCTCCACTTTGTCAAGTTCACGTCTCTGTGTGATCCTTCCTGTTTTACTTTGAAGGTCCGTGTCTTATGTGAATGTGTCCTGCTTTGCTTGTCTCATCAGTCCTGATTTCTCCCAGCTGTGCCCTCCTTCTGTGTCTCATTCCCCTCGTTACTCCCCAGTGTATTTAAACCCTGTGTTTCTCTGAGTCAGTGTCGTGTCGTGTCATCCCTCATGCTGTGTGTTTCTACCTGTAGCTCCCTGTGTGTTTTGTTAGAGTTTTTCCAGTTTAGATTTTGTAGAGTTTTTGTGTTCAGCAATAAAAGCTGTCATTTTGAGTTCAGTCCTGTCTCCATTGAGTTTGCGTTTGGGTCCAATTCCTGCCGGCACACAGCCGAACTATGACAAAAACACTACTTCCAGATGAACAGAATCAACTTTTGGGGAAATAAATACAAAAATCACAATATTCCAGAGGCTCCAACAGTTGGAAAACATCATATAATTAAAAAGTCAGCAATACAGAATGAAAGAGAATAGGAACGCTTCATAAGATGTGTTTTAACACTGGCTTTGGAGATAGGGGGTCAATAATGCAAATGTGGTGTGAAAGAGTTCCAGATATGAGGCACCCCTTGGCTGAAAGCTCATAGTTCAGATAGTCAGGCGAGCAGGGAATATAACAAGAGCAACCGAAAAGGAAAATCTCAGAGTACAAGAACGAGTGGCCATGTGCAGAAGATCAGAGATATATGGAGGTGCGAGATCATGGAGAGATTTGAAAGTAAGAAACAGAATCTTAACATTTATGCAGTATTTTTACAGGAAGCCTGTGAACCTGTTGAAAGACAGTATTAATATTTTCTATAGAAAGGTCTGGTAATACGATGAGCACCTGCATTTTACACCAGTTGATGTCTATAGAGACGTTTGGAAGGATAGAATTGTAATAATCAATCTGACACGTGACCAGAGCATGTACAGAAAATGCAGCGTTGTATTATGTGGTGACAAAATGTGACACCATTTCAGATATATTCACCTATTAACATTCCAACGTAGCACTTATTCTTTGATGCCAGTAACTGTAATGTGTTAAAATAGGACACGCCTAAAAAACAAAACCACAGTTAAACTTGTTTTTTCAGGTGCAATTACTGTTGTGTCATTGCTAAATTATTGAAAGTGTTACTGTTCTTCACCCCCGTGACACATTTTCACATATTGTCTAAAAAGAAGTAGGGAAAAGGGGTAGTATAATCTTTGGAACCCAGAATTGTAAACGTCATATTGTGACGTTATTGTTGATCAATGGTTATGACAATTTGCATATTAATGATCAAGAATCTGACCTCACTGCCCATGTTTCATTCAGTGGTGCTAGTTTCAGTCATTTTGCAAAGGTACTGTTTATAAGGTTGGGGAAACCTCGAGTGAGCTAAGACTCAAGAAGTAACTTGGAGGAGTGAAGAAACGTTTCTCCCGCTGAAAACGTTACGTCTAGATGAACAGAATTAATGTTTTTGGGATTTCCTCACCTGGATGATTGAGCATGCATCAAGACATTGAAAATTTGGTACATTCTAGAAAAACAAATTTTGCATTGCCATCGCTTATTAATATCGTATAGTTATCAGATGTTCAGTGATAACGTTTGTTGCCCAGGAGATGCAAAGAGTTGTGAAAATTTTGAGAGGGTTTTGATGTTTATGTTATATCTATTGTGCAGAACCTTCAGGAATAGCGTTACAAAAGACTACATTTTTCAAATGCTCACTGAAATGCACACTGAAAGACTGCACAAAGCTAAGGAGAAGCTATCACAATCTTCAAAGCACAAGCCGGTCATTGGTAAGGTAAGATAAGATAATATCTACAGGGAGTGCAGAATTATTAGGCAAGTTGTATTTTTGAGGAATAATTTTATTATTGAACAACAACCATGTTCTCAATGAACCCAAAAAACTCATTAATATCAAAGCTGAATGTTTTTGGAAGTAGTTTTTAGTTTGTTTTTAGTTTTAGCTATTTTAGGGGGATATCTGTGTGTGCAGGTGACTATTACTGTGCATAATTATTAGGCAACTTAACAAAAAACAAATATATACCCATTTCAATTATTTATTTTTACCAGTGACACCAATATAACATCTCCACATTCACAAATATACATTTCTGACATTCAAAAACAAAACAAAAACAAATCAGCGACCAATATAGCCACCTTTCTTTGCAAGGACACCCAAAAGCCTGCCATCCATGGATTCTGTCAGTGTTTTGATCTGTTCACCATCAACATTGCGTGCAGCAGCAACCACAGCCTCCCAGACACTGTTCAGAGAGGTGTACTGTTTTCCCTCCTTGTAAATCTCACATTTGATGATGGACCACAGGTTCTCAGTGGGGTTCAGATCAGGTGAACAAGGAGGCCATGTCATTAGTTTTTCTTCTTTTATACCCTTTCTTGCCAGCCACGCTGTGGAGTACTTGGACGCGTGTGATGGAGCATTGTCCTGCATGAAAATCATGTTTTTCTTGAAGGATGCAGACTTCTTCCTGTACCACTGCTTGAAGAAGGTGTCTTCCAGAAACTGGCAGTAGGACTGGGAGTTGAGCTTGACTCCATCCTCAACCCGAAAAGGCCCCACAAGCTCATCTTTGATGATACCAGCCCAAACCAGTACTCCACCTCCACCTTGCTGGCGTCTGAGTCGGACTGGAGCTCTCTGCCCTTTACCAATCCAGCCACGGGCCCATCCATCTGGCCCATCAAGACTCACTCTCATTTCATCAGTCCATAAAACCTTAGAAAAATCAGTCTTGAGATATTTCTTGGCCCAGTCTTGACGTTTCAGCTTGTGTGTCTTGTTCAGTGGTGGTCGTCTTTCAGCCTTTCTTACCTTGGCCATGTCTCTGAGTATTGCACACCTTGTGCTTTTGGGCACTCCAGTGATGTTGCAGCTCTGAAATATGGCCAAACTGGTGGCAAGTGGCATCTTGGCAGCTGACTTTTCTCAGTTCATGGGCAGTTATTTTGCACCTTGGTTTTTCCACACGCTTCTTGCGACCCTGTTGACTATTTTGAATGAAACGCTTGATTGTTCGATGATCACGCTTCAGAAGCTTTGCAATTTTGAGACTGCTGCATCCCTCTGCAAGATATCTCACTATTTTTGACTTTTCTGAGCCTGTCAAGTCCTTCTTTTGACCCATTTTGCCAAAGGAAAGGACGTTGCCTAATAATTATGCACACCTGATATAGGGTGTTGATGTCATTAGACCACACCCCTTCTCATTACAGAGACGCACATCACCTAATATGCTTAATTGGTAGTAGGCTTTCGAGCCTATACAGCTTGGAGTTAGACAACATGCATGAAGAGGATGATGTGGACAAAATACTCATTTGCCTAATAATTCTGCACTCCCTGTATGGCCAATGTTGGGAAATTACTGTTTTGTGTGTTGTGTATATATTGTGTTGTGAAAAATATGAAAAACAAAATTGCTCAGTAAATGAAATACAATATTGTATGGAACATTATGATACAATAAAATATGATACAATAAGGAACTTAAATCTAAAGTTACTGCTGGTGCTATGAGAGGTTAAAGATTTCCTGTATTTTTCCATCTTTCTGGCAGTGGCACTCAACTGTGTTCAAGTGCTCAGCTACATGAGCATGCATCAGAGTAGGTAAAGGATTTAGATGAATTTTCAATTCAATTCAATTTTATTTTATTTATATAGCGCCAAATCACAACAAAAGTTGCCTCAAGGCGCTTTATATTGTACAGTAGATACAGAGAAAAACCCAACAATCATATGACCCCCTATGAGCAAGCACTTTGGCGACAGTGGGAAGGAAAAACTCCCTTTTAACAGGAAGAAACCTCCGACAGAACCAGGCTCAGGGAGGGGCGTCCAGTGATTAATAACAGATATGATTCAATGCAGAGAGGTATTTTAATACATAGTGAGTGAGAAAGGTGACTGGAAAGGAAAATTTAAAAAAAAACCATCTATTTAAAACAATCTATTTAAAATGAGAGCAAGCCTTTCACTATAGATATCTAAATAATATCCTGCGTGAACTCTACCTAGATTTCATATAATAACTTCTATAAGTTCTAGAAAAAGGTACGTCTTTACCAGTTAGTTGCAATCTGCAGTGGACTGTTTTAGTCAGTAAACTCTCGATGGATAATAACTGACACCTATTCATACTTACAGCATGAAGGTGGAAACATCTTCCATCTTTTGCTTTCTTGAAAGCATGTCATATAAACTCCAAATGGGATTATGTGCATGCTCATATGACTGACTGATGTGAGTATTTACTACATATGTGAGATATTTTTTTCATCACTGATTCATTAGTTTGGGAAAACAAAGCAGGTCCATGAAACTAATCATTGACTTTAATGCTGGGTGAGGGAATGAGGTTTGATGCTAAAACTTAAGAAAGTCATGAACTGATTAAAGCAGAACTACAGCTTTATTAAGGCTAGAGATTGCATTGGCCACTGCACACTGTTCTGTATTCAGTGTTAAGCAACAATGATGCATTGTGGGTAATGTGACAAAACCAGTTGTGCCATGCAGAAAAGTGAGACGGCTGCAAGGAGTTTTTGTAATACTGCCTACTGGAGCAGTGTTATACTCTAGCTACAGTCATATGAATAAATTGAATGGATATCATTGACTTTCCCAACATACCTGTACAAGTAAAAGCTTGTTTTTCTTTGAAATACTTATATATATATAACCCAACAAGAATAATTTCATCAAAGTGATATAAGATTTGACTAAGCTATCCTGCAACTGTCTACCATCTACAAATAGACAGTTGTAGGATAGCTTAGTCCAGCGGTCCCCAACTCCCGGGCCTCGGACCGGTACCGGTCCGTGAGTCGTTTGGTACCGGGCCGCGAGAGTTGAGGCTCAGGTGTGAAATGTATGGTTTTCAGGGTTTTTATCGGTTTTCAGCATTAGTTTGTTATCGTTTTTATCGTTAACTCGGTTTTCCTGGGTCTTTTCACGTGTGTTATGAATAAATCTTCTTTTTTTCGGTACCGGTACTAGTTTTATTTTGTTGTATTTATCCGCGACACCTTAAAGGCCGGTCCGTGAAAATATTGTCGGGCATAAACCGGTCCGTGGCGCAAAAAAGGTTGGGGACCGCTGGCTTAGTCCACTCTTACATCATCAGTCACACAATTCTAGAGAATAGTCAACAACTTCCTGTTAAAGTTTTTGGTTTTCAGAGAAACAGCCCATGCATCTTTGTGAACAGTTTCCCACCTGTGAATGCCAGCAACCTCCTGCAACCATTTGCCAACCAGTAAGGAAATTCATACTTTATATTCTTTAGACTAATAAAGGATAGAGGGTCGCTGACTGGTCTCTAGGTCTGTGTAACTGAGGCCTGCCATGACTGGACCAAAGAGTATGAATATTTTCTAGCAGCTGATGGGTTTGATCTTTATTTAGGATTAGTAGAATCTATAAGTTTTTACTGATTGAATAATTACTTAGAAACCTGCAGACATATTACTATAAAAGAATGGGCGGGGGCAGCTGAAGGCACGATAACTGGCGCCTGGTACCGGTCACGGCCACCTCCCATAGCTCAGTGCCTGCAAAGCAAGTAGCTTCTCCTCATCGGTTTTAACTGATCAGATAGATGCAAATTCTCATATAAAAATCTGTGAATTGAGGTTATTCTCTTCTGGAAAGATTGACTCCAGCTAACTCTTTTACAGCCTAACAAATTTCTAAACAGAAGAGATCCATGTACATGATAATTTTTAATTGTTCAGTGCTTTAATAAATAATAATCATAATAAAGTGTTTCAACTGGTGATTCCTCAAGGTGGATAAACAAACACGTTAGCACAACAGGTGGTTACCTGGGAGTCATTGACCTGTCTTGAGACTTAGTTACTATTTTAGCAATCGATTTCACAGTGACTGTCAAACAACCAGCTGCAACCAGCTGTGGAATAAATATTTTTCCCACCCAACCACTCATTGCTACAAGTGACTAGAGTATCTTCTTTTTGACATCCTAAACAAATATTTATATGTTTTCCTCTTATCTAGCTCATTTAGGTTTGTTAAGCTTTTTTGTGCATTGGGCCAGTGTTGAATATATTAGCATGTCATTTCATGCCACATTTCTATTGGTTAGTGGTTAGATTTGTATTGTGGAAGCATCATTCATGGTAATTCTATGTAAGATCCATTACCTAAAATGCCACATTTTCCATAGAGGATACATATTTCTACACTTATCAGTGTTACACTGTATCATTTACTTAACAAAAAATGTCTCAAAATGAAGGAGCAAAAGAAGGTACTTCCCATCACTCAACAGTGTGTTTTATGGCCTTCAGCAGCAAAATAACTTTGTTAGTTCCTCATGTTCTTGTAGAAGACTTTTGGGTCACTCTTCTTTAAAATGCTGTTCATTAAAGTTTGAAGCCATTTGTTTATCCACATCTCTCCTAAGACCCTCCTACAGCATGTGAATCCGGTTGAGGTCTGGACAGTTTCTGGATAATTACGACACCTTGGGATCATTTTGCTATTGCATGATAGAATTTCAGCCAAGCTTTAGATGGCCTCAAATTTGACTCTAGATCACTTTGGTACAGTATACATAGGAGTTCTTGGTCTACTTTATGACTGTACAGGTCCTGTGACTACAAAACAGACATTCCACCACCATGTTTTACAGACAGTATGGGATGTTTGTTTTTCTCCAAACATCTCAGCTATCCAGACAAAATTTTTACAGAGGTCTTGTGGTTTATCAACTTTAGAAACTTAAATCCTCCTTTCTCCTGGCGAGCCTTCCGATACTTGCTCAGGCTTTTTTCTGATTGTACTGTCATGAACTCAAACATTTATCATGCTAACTGAGGAAAGTACAGTCTTGAACTTACGTATTATCTGCACTCTGCATGGTCTGACCTTGGGAAGAATTTGCTGAGATAAAAACTTCTAGGAGGATTGAATGTTCTTGAATGTTTTTTGGTTGCGCTGTACTTTCTTTTTAACATGACAGCAACGACAGAAAAAAAAATAACTCATTTTACTTTAGAATTTACTTTTTTAGAAAATACCAGAGGAATGTAGATATTCTTACAGCAACATAGCTATTTAGACAAAGGCACTATATTTCACACTTGGTGTCAGAAAATAAGACTTATATAAATCAGTAAGAAAGATGTACCACGGAGGTTTCCTACTGCACATTTGACCTGTTTGTAGTTATAATTTCGCAGAATAATTCCACCAGTGTTTAAGTGTTTATTTTTAGACCAGTGTTTTAGTTCCCACACACACCCAGCACATTTTTATACTCTGATTGTTTAATGAAGTCAGCGAATGAAGTTGAAGGAAGTTGTGTTGTGTCTTTACTTACTGAGGTAAATCCTTGGAACCAGATGCTGTTAGGAATTCTAAATTGAAACCCTGCCTTGATGGGGCTCAACAAGATGACTCATATAGCAGCCTCAGGAAAGTTTTAAATACCTACATTAGGAGTACACCAGAACTTATAACACAAACAAAACTGGTCACATAAGACGGGAGGAGTCCACAAAAGTTCTCCACCTCTTTAGAAATAATAAGGATTGTTTCACAAGGTCTCTCATTTTTTATTGCATATTCCCCAAAAGAGTAATCTCTGAAACTCTGCTGTCTAACACAATCAATAGATTTGATTGGTGGTCTTGAAGTATTTCTCTGGCATCTGTCTATACTATGTGTCTGCAGCCATGAAAGTCAGAAAGCAGAGCAGTAGGCAAAAGTGTCCAAAATACCTTATCTGAGAGAAGGGATTTTGCCTGATGAACTGTTGTGAAAAAGTCTGTCAGTGTTACCACTAGTAATGTCAAAGTATTAATATCTATATCCTTTATTTATTCAGGTAGGTCTCACTGAGATTAATAATTTGTGAAGACAGTTATGGCCTAGTGGGCTTTGAGATCTACAACTTAATATACTAAAAAGCTTTGTGTAAAGCTTTTCAAAATATAGTTACAAAGTTGCTTACAGAATAATAAAATAGAGCTCCAAGAAGGATACAATGGTTATAACAGCAACAAATATTGAAATAATATAACTGTTCACTGACCATGAGATCCCTCAGATATCAGGTATGAGGTGTAGACGAAGCTAAGAATATTTCATAGAGGCTGCAAGGTAACTGAATATAGACAGCTCCTGTATTGTTATCAGTAAGACTTGCCTGTAACTTCATTACCTGAAAAGGGCAAATTATGTGCCAATTATTTTATTCCCACTTTCGTGACCACTTATTCTTGAAGTTGTGGGAGAGTCTGAAAGGTATCACATGTAACGCAATGTGATTGGTGGAGTACACACTGGGCAGGTTGCCAGTTAGTCACAAGGCCATAATAGAGAGACAGAGATGCACACTCGAATCTGCACATATGGGCAATTTAGAAAGGGCAGTTAGCCTAACGTCTTGATGCAAGCTCATTGTGTTATCAGGACATTGCCACACAGAACTAACACCATCCCAACAGACACAGCAGCCATGGAAGAGAAAATGCAGTGTTGGTGTTAAGTGCCAAGAAAATCGCTGTGAATTATACATTGTTGAAACTAGCTAAGCTAATGGCACAAAAGTGTCACCTTGTGCTACTTTTATATACAGAGGGATTTTGGTCAACTCAATGACTGCGAGGTGATGCCCAGGTCCAAATCATTACTTCTCCACGCACTGTGCTGACAGTTGGCATGGTGTTTGGCTTTCTCCAAATGTGGTGCTGTGTATTATGACCAAACATCCTCAATTTGGTGTCATCTGTAAAAAAAGATTACTCTTCAAGTCTTGTGGTTTTATCAAATGTTGCTTTACAAACCTAAGCAGTGCTGCCATGTTTATTGTATCAGAGAAGCTTTCTCATGACAACCCTCCCAACTGAGCTGTGCTTGTTCAGTGTTTTTCCTTCTTGTGCTGTCATTAATTTTAACATTTGAACATTCATTCATACAATCCTTATCTGTTGGGGACTTAAATGTAGTTTAATACTAGTAATATTATAAAAAACAAAAACATCAGCGCCTTTGTTCTTGCCATGTGAATGGGCCAACTCTTTTTTAAAAATAACTGTAAGAAATACTTGATTAAAACAAAACAAAACTTAAATACATATGTCTGAAGTCATAGTTAATGATTCTTGATCATGTGAAGGATAAACTGTCATTAAAGTAAAATGCCACTCAGATAATTCCTGGCATGTTCTTCATAGTGCAGATGTCTGCACTATGCTGTGCTCAGCAGGCTTTTTGTTACATAAAAGAAAAAAATAAAATATATAGTAAATGTTTATATTATACAGGACGTCTTTGTCTTTTGCTTAAACTGTGGGTGTTTTTCTGGTGCAACATATTTAGTTGAACTTATTACATTTTAACCAGATATCAGTCAAAATTCCAATATTGGTTACTTTCTATAAATGTAGAAGACTTTTCTGTGCATGTTGGATGAGGTCGCGATGAAGAGAGTTACAGAAAGAATAATAAAACTTTTCACAGCTTTGTTTCTTGCACTTCTAGGTAGCATGCAAAGGGTTTTCTGTGTTGAGTGGCATCACACAATAAGGCAGACCGGCGCAACCAACACGTTTTTGGCACTCAGTACGTGAAACAGGTGGCTTGTATGAGTCATTTGGACAGATTTCAAAAAAGGATCGTATTTTATTCCCCATTACGGGAAAAGGCTGTTTTGCATCCACTGTGTTAGCAGTGTTGCTCAGAATTCTGCTGCGAGACTTCTTTTAAATACTCACATGTCACACTCCAGCTGCACTGGGTCTTCTTTAAATTCAGACTCCACTTTTGGAATTGGATTTTGGCCTTTAGAGTGCTGCATGGTCATCAGGGCCCTACTGGCTATGCATCACACCGAAGGAGACAAAGCTTTTGCAACACTGGCACTCTCTCCCTCTGAGCGAAAAACTCATCTTTATGAACTTGCTTTAGTTTTTACATTCTAGCAGTTTGTTTTGAAGCACTTTGTAATGTTTCTTGAAAGGTGCTTGGGAGAGTGTGTTCAGGGTGTGGTGTCAGGAGAGGGAGGCTGACTCACACATATCTGAATTCTTCCCTTTCAAGTATGCCACCGGGACCTGAATAGAGATCTGTGTGTGGTATGAGGGCAACTGAAAATCTGCTGCAGAAATAGACTGCAAATTGAAAAAAACACCACAGGTGTAACGCTGTGTGCGTGGACGTTTATTATCACAGAGCTATACAAGAATTTACTTTTTTTCTTACCTTTTGTGAAATAAAAATTAAAAATCACATGCGTGAAGAGAAATGTTTACATATATAAGTACATAAATATTAGTATTTTTTTCCAAAGTTAAATGTTGCAGATAATAAAATCAAAGAAAAATCATGTGAACTTGATTATAAACTCATGTAGCATTTCCCATTCTGTTGCATCGCTAACATCTTAGGGGTGATTCCCTGTAAAGGAAAACAAAAACATGGTGTTATTTTTATTGTCTCACAGAATAATACTGAAACCAAATCACTGCAGTCAATCAAAACGCAAACACCCCTGCTAGCATAACTTTAAGACAGACAAGTGTTGTTTTACTGTGCACACCCAACTTACCAGAGTAAACTGAAACTCATATGGCATTGTTCGCTTTCTTGACAGTTATGAAAAATGTGACAGGCAATATTTCTTTCAGTTGATCGACAGAGTCTCAAGTACCGACAAACACAATATGAAATTTTGTCCAGGAACTCGTGCATTAAGACGCTCACTATTACTGCTTTGGAGAAGTTCTGTACTTTATTATTATTTTATTTTTATCTTGTGTTTTAAATCTCGTCATGTTAATCAATTTAATCATATCAAATCAAATTCACATTGCCTTGATTAGAGTAAAGCTATCTTAAGATTAAATTGAGATGATGTTTATTGTACTTGACCTAAGCCCACCCGTAACCACTTTAGTTAAAGCATTTGCTTAACATGAAAGGCAACACAGCGCAGTGACACAGTATCCTTCTGTACTGATTTCTTACTTTATATTTGTTTGGAAGTTTTTAATATTAGATAAAAGTAACTCAAATAAAAATAAAATGCAGCTTTTAAGTGAAGATGTAATTTATTAAGTGAAAAATGTTTCCAAACGTACCTGGCCATATGTGAAAAAGTAATTGCCCCCTAAACTTATTACCTGGTTCTGCTCATGGATGCCATTTTTGAGTCTCTTTTTTATTTTGTTGTATCAGGAACACTGAACTTGACGTGAGCCTGCAGTTCTTTAGTTTTTCTGGGTTCTTTTGCGACCTTATGGATAAGTTATCAATGCACTCTTGTAACCCTTTCCAGACTGATAGATGTCAGTGATTTTATTTCTCACCTGTTTTTAAGCTTCTTCAGATCGTGGAATGATATATTGCATTTTGTTCTATTTAAAAGATTTCTTGGTTTACCAGGTCTGGCAGTTGTCAGGTGTAGGTCTGGCAAGTGAAACTTAATGCAGCTTTCTAAAAAACATTGTTGATCACAGTTGATTCGTGATTTAACTAGCTGGTCATTTACTTTTTCACACGGTGCCTGGTAGGTTTGGACAGCCTTTTTTCTCCTAATCAATGAAGTCAACATTTAAATCATTTTGTATTTACTCACTTTGGCATTGTCTGATATAAAAATTTGTTTGATGATCTGAAATATTTAAATGAGACGTATACAAAAGAAAACTAATAAATGAGAAACAGGAAAAGTACTTTTATTTAGCATTAGGGGAGAAACTGTACGCCTAAAACATAGTCTTATAAAAATTAGCAGATGGCAACTGGTTATCTTAACACAAGTACAGGGTTCACAGTATGACATTGAAACAGCCAATCAAATAATGATTGACACAGCCATTGGGATGTTCTCCATTACTTTGTGAAGTCCTGTTTTAAAGGTTCAAGTTTAGCATTATGTCATTTTAGCCACCAGTTTAGTTTGGTTTTGTTTGTAATCTGAAGTCACCTTATTTGAATTAGAGGGCAGAAATGTAGCCCAACATATTGTGAAAAAAATTGTTGGGCTACATTAATGAGCTGCTGACCTCGAATTCACTAAATAGAAAAAGGAGAAGTATAAGTTTAAATCACAAAAACCCTGCGTTTTGGGTTCTGTCACTTATCCTACAGTTTTCCTGTAACTCAGATTTTCCTAATAAGTCTGACTTCATGTAAATGAGAATGTTTTATGCTGTTTACATGCATAATAATAAGTATGTATATTTTTAATGGTCTATATTGATATACTTATAAGGGATCAAGCAAAATTCTACTATTATACATCTGTTCACAGGTTGGTTTTATTTGAAAGAGTCATTGGAGCCAGGTTTATTTGATATCAGCTGTTGCCAACTTAAGAGGAAACCAACCTGAAACCATTCATCATTTTTTATGTCAACAATGCATGAATACACTTATAGAACAGCTTAATAAAAATGAGCTAAGCGAGAACAACCTGAATGTTTAAGATTGCTGACATAACAGTGAGAGACCCACCTACATTTTGACACTGACAATCTATCAGTGTAAACCTCCAATCAAATTAATCCTTTTGATCATTGAGGTTTAATGTTGACGCAGTTCTCATAATGGTATCTTATTGCGTATTTTATAGTAAGAACATCTTCTGAGAAACACAAACATTTTCCCAGCATTAAACGAATGTGTTCATTGAAAAAAACATACAAATATTTTAATTGTCTTCCTAGAATTACGAACTGCACAGACAAGATTTCAGAACAGAAAAATGCTTTAATGAGTGCAACGTGCTTGCCAAGTTTTTATTAGTGGTGAGTAATTCTCTTATCGTGTTCCCACAAATACCTGAAAACATGAAGGAAGTTTTTTTGTTTGTTTCTTTTTTAAAAAACAGACAAAAAACCAAAACAATGACCGGATTTACAAAAAATGAGAAAACATTTTGTTTACCGTAACAGCCTGAAAGAGGCAGTGTTTGCAAGATCATTTTTAAACACCTGTTATTTGTAATTACCTGATTATACTTTTAACATAATAATAAGTGTGTATAGGCTTACAAGCGTATTGAGTCAGTGATCTTTAGCAAATGGCTCAAACTATGAAGAAACCCTGCTAAAACACTTCACTCTCCTTTAGTACCAGCAGATAGCAGTAAAGCACCACTCAGACAGTAGTTCTGCACAAGCATATACACCCTGCAAAATGGGGAATGTCTGTGGTGCTCAACCAAATCCTACAAAGGTGGATCTGCATTATAAAGTATATTTCAATGTGAATCCCTCACATAAAGTACTGCAGGTAAACATCAAGTAGATAGTTCATAAATAGTTTACATACCTGTT
Organism: Copadichromis virginalis; assembly: GCF_057382275.1. Taxonomy (NCBI): domain Eukaryota; kingdom Metazoa; phylum Chordata; class Actinopteri; order Cichliformes; family Cichlidae; genus Copadichromis; species Copadichromis virginalis. The sequence continues at coordinate 17,428,937 of NC_140636.1, forward strand.
ACATTGTGGAGGTTGATTACACCATCGATTGCCCATGCAAACTATGACAGCGGCACCCTTTAATGTGAAACCATGGTAACAAGAGTATAGAGCAACCAGTTTTCGAGATGTAGAGGACAAGATATAATCTCCATTGTTGATCTGTTTAGGAAGGCCACACCGTTTTAAGTCTGGAATTGGGTAAATGTTTCTCGTTAATATGTGGCAGAAAAAAGGAAACCAATTTAAGGCAATGATTTTTTAAATAATAGGCGAAAGATTTGCCAAAAATTTCACAGGCTGACCTTCGCCCATTTCGTCTTTCCAAGCTTCCAAATTTATTGAGGGTACCTGATCACAGGAGACATAATGAGATGGATACTTCCCCAATCTGAAAGGATCAAGAGGAACTTCTCCTATGTCGCTATTATCACAGATCAGATGGGATAGAGAAAATTTTAAAAGTTCCTCCTTCTGTTGCTGGGTAAACACACCATCAGCTTCCCACCAAAACCTGAAAATGAAAAATACACAAGTTTCACTGAAGCCTTGATTTCATTTGAATGTTCAACCTAGACAAATCTTACATACCTGTCACCATCACGGAGCACTTTCATCTGCCTTCCAATCAGGCAAGCAAAGAGAGGACCAGTTCTTGAGCCAGGCAAAAGCCTTTCAACAAGTCCTCCTGGATATACATCGATGTTGTCGGGATGTTTGTATATGTCAAGTATTCTCTTAGCAACCCTGGAGTCTCCCGCGGCCAGTGACAAATCATCCAATGTCTTAATGCGCTGCAATCCACAGAATTCCCTCCAATCGTTGTATCCTGAAAAGGAATTTTAGCACAGTGTCATTTAAAAGTGAATATATTCATTTAAATTTGGATGTCTTGTCAAGAGTTCTCTTTATGAAGACTACGTACAGGAAGCTATTAAAGCTTAGCTAGAAACAGGAAGAAATGGGACGCCAGCTGTCCAAATAAAACCCATTCAGCAGAACTGCTAGAGCTCACTGCAGCATCGTTTCTCTGATTTCTCTGACACAAAAATATGAGCTTGACCAAATGAAAACAACCCATTGATTTAAAACTAAAGTCTAAGATGGTCTGTCTTGTTTTTAGTTGTGCACAAAGTTGTCTTTCTTATGTTGTATTTTTTTTATATTTTTTAAAAAAGCTTTTGCTTAAATTAATGCTGTCATTGACTAGAAGTTAAAGACATATAAAGATACAAATAAAGAGAGTGAAAAAGATAGTCTTGATAACCGTTTTACTAAAAGTTCCAGGGAAAAGGCATGGTCCTTGGATATGAGATTTAGCACAGCTGCACTGGAACTGCAAAAAGCTTTTTTCACATTGGTAATAACTATTCCCAAGAGTCTGATGTGTAAAGTCAGTGGAGTTAAACTAGGCAATGCAAGATTTTGGCACCTTTCAGACACAAGGCAATTCAAAATGCTTCAAAAGATTTAAGTACAGTAAAAAAAAGATTAAACTTGCATGGAAAGTCAATAGAATGCATTGCAAAAAAATAGAAAAACGTTGACCTATGAGTGAGCACGAATGCCACAGGCTTTCCTGCTACAGGCATAGGTGCTCTGTGAATCTAAACCAGCACTTTTTACAGCTTTAAATATATTCTCATGCAGCATTATATCACAAAATTAGCATTCAGTTTCTTTTCAAAGGCATGAAATATGAAATAACCAGATAACTTTGAGAACACGTCATATACAGATCAACTGTTGAAAATGTTGAAAAGAATAGCTCAATTTCCATTTTGTCAAACATTACTTGTGAAGCAATTAATACCTTTTAAATTATTTGTTCTCACTTTCATCTTAGTCCCTTTTCAAGTTATCGCAAAGCACTTTTTCCCCTCAAGTACAGACGTTGTATTTTAAGTGAATAACAGATTGCGTTCCAGGAGACTCAGTCTGTGCATATTTTCAGTCATTTTCCCTTTGAGATTTCCTGTCATGTAAAAACATAACTAAGTTGATGCTAGCTTCCCATTCTATAGCTTTAACATCATTGCTAAATGTTAAAGAAAAGTACTGTGACAAAAACGAATGAAAAGAAAAAAGGGAAGCATGTAGAGTGCAGGTGAGAGAATCAGGTGATATTACTTTCTGATTTCCTGAGTTCGTGTCATCATGGAAGCTGGAAGAAATGCCAGACTGCAGGGCAAGTAAAATCCACCTGATTGATATGATTATTAAACTGCCTATCTGATTTAATTATTTATTAACTCAAGATGCAGGAAGCCAGTGACTGGCAACCTATCCAGGATGCACCCCGCCTCTCTCCCTATGACAGCTATATATGCTATGTAGATTGGTTCATTCATGGATGGGTGGATCCTGGTTAACGTGTGCTTATCACAATCAACCACTGCTGGGCTGCTGTGGACAGTGACTTTAAATTGGAACATCAAATTGCTGTAAAACAAGCAGCATAAAAGAAGGCTAAAAACTCATGCGAGTTCTTCCATACAGTATATATGCAGCCCTAACAGATCTCTACAGCTATGCAGATAGTGCTCTCTCACCTGGAAAATGAATCAAAAGATCATTTTTGCTGATTACAGCTCACCCTTTGGTACAGTTCTTCCCCATAAACAAACTGTGCAACCACAGCCTGGATGCCACACTTTTTGCTTTTTTTTTGTTTTTTCTGGCACCCATGTGATTATAATGGATGTGTCCCCTGTTGAGTAGAGGTGACCATTCTTCATATTTAGCAATGGCTGTGGAAATTTGGCATGACATTAAGAATAAAAAAATCAGGAGATCAAATCCAGTCTTTCCACCTTAACCCGACTCACCATACTCTCATTTACTTCCCTTAAGACATGAAGGGATCTGAACAGAACTGCACACAATAACCTAAATCTGACTCTAGCTGCTATGACACTATTGAACTCATCTATCATTCTGCACTAATGCTTCAAACGCACCTGGCTGTATAGGATTCTTTCACAGTGCTACTTTCTATATTGCCGTTTTCTTGTGATATTCTGGGGGTTTTTTTTCTTTCTTTCTCGTGACTCCTCTTGTGAGGGGATTATTTGAATCTGCAAGTTTGCTCACTTAGAGAAATGCTCACAAAGCAACAAGACCATCAAAAAGCTTGTTGGGAAGATGACAACTGTTGGTGGAGTTGTTTGGAAATGGAAGAAATATAAAACAGCCATCGACAGACCTTAATCTGGAACTCCATGCAAGGTCTTGTTTCATAATTTTGAGGATGGTGGTGGATCAGCCCAAAACTACACAGGAGGAGCTTGTTCATAATCTGAAAGCAGTTGGGACCACCGTCACCACCAAGAACACCACTGATAAGGCACTGCCGACAAGTTCCCCTGGCTAAAGAAGCCATATCTACATGCCCATCTTAAGTTTGTCTGTTTGCCAGTGAACAGAGAAGGCTTGGGGAAAAGTGCTTTGGTCAGATAAATTAAAATTGAGCTCTTTGCAATCAATTCGACCCGTTTGACATAAGAGAGTATGACTCAAAGAGCACCACCCACACAATCAAGCACAAAGTCGGGAACATTATGCTTTGGGGTTGTTTTTCTGCTGCTTCAGTGGACAGGTCCATGTACCATATAATTATCGACAAGAACCTCCTTTACTTTATTAGAACACGATCCTATGGAAGAAGCTGAAGCTTTGAGTTGCCAAACAGAAGCAAAGAAACCTAAAAGTTTTACAGAGTGTCTTTCGAGTTGTGTAAAAAAAAATGGTGGCAAAGTACAACAAAGGGTTCACTGCAGTGCTTGCCAACAAGGGTTTCCCCACAAAGTAGTAGAGTAAGGTATGTTTTGTTTGGGGATTAAATGCTTATTTCATTCAATGACTCTCTCCATTAAAATAGAACTACCATAAAATTAGAGACAGTTCATTTCTTTCTTTTCTAAGTGGGCAAACTTACAAATTCAAATAGTTATTTTCACCAGTGTATATGAATACAAACTTTATCCTCACAGACTGTCAACTTTAAAAAAGATGCACAGCTATTTCATGCATTGAGGTGTGTGTGTTATATTGATTACCAATCTCAGAAAAAAAGGGACTTAACTTTCAAGCTATAGCTGCAGTCTTTTTTTATACATGTCATAATGAACGTGAAGTTTTGTTTTCCACCACCTGCGTTCTGCCTGTCTGCTCTCTTTTTTGAGCTTTTACCAGCTTGGCGTTCCTCCATGGTGCCTTTTTTTCTTTTCAGGGATAACTTTGATCTTTGTGGGAGCAATGGCATTAATACAGTCAAAACTTTAGAACTGAAACAAGATCATTGACAGGAGCAGAAGGCAGAGCTGGCTTGGGCATGAAAGCTTGGGTAAATAATGCACAGGTGTTTCCGGTGATATAGAGCTTTATGATTGCCTTGGTTTTTATTCTCCTGGTGTCAGGAGAGACGGTAAGAAGAGAAAACGCAGAAATGAGGAGAAAGGACAACATCAGTCACTGATCATGTTGTTTGCATGCTTGGTGAGAGATTAAATAAATTTAATTCCCATACTGTGTTATTATTCCTTTAAATGAACACAAATAGCGTCCCAGAATCAGTGTGAAATGCTCTGGGATGCTCAGGGGAGTGATGTGTTTGATTTGGATCAGCGTAGATAATGTTTTTGTGCTTATCAGGCTTTATGACTCATCTGTCAGCTTTATAATAACAAATCAAGAAAAGCAGGATTGTTTGCCAGATCACTTCTTTTCTTTTTCTTTTTAAACAAATACCAAAATTCATGTTGTTCTTGTATTGTTAGTTTTAAAATTTCACTTCTATATCTACTTCGTCCTTGTGGGCCTACATAGCTCCAAGCTAAAAAGTAATTTATTACAGCACTGCTCATTCCTTATTGTCCACACTGTAAGGAACCAGGAAGCAACAACAGAGTACTCATATTAATGACCACCCATTAAATATGTCAATGGTTTGTCAATGGTCACTAAGAAACACAGTTTGTTGACAAAGGGAAGGACAAATGATGTGGGTTTTTTTGTTTGTTTTTTTAAACAGGGTGTGGAGTGGTTACTGTCGCTTTGATTTGACGAGGATAATCTAATGGCATTTGAATGACAGATCTGACTCTCAGCCAAGATCTTACCTGGGAGGCCGTGATCTCGTCCTCTCTGCAGGTTCAGCGCAGCCAGGTCCATCTGCTTCAGTGTATCAAGGACCACTAGCCTCTCTGTTACTTCATCAACCAACAGCATGTCTGCGCTAACAGCTGACGCTGCAGATCCAATTACGCCTCTCAGGACTGGTTCAATCCCCCCTAGAAACAAAAGCCTATTACTTATTTTTCCAGAGTCATTAGTATTAATTATTATTTATAGTTCATGTGTTGTTGTGGGTTGCTGTTAAGACTGTGACTTTGTATTTCTTTTTTGTTGTATTCTCTATTAAAAAGATAATATATTGCAATGTTATTAAACTGTGAAAACTTCATTGATTTTTTTGGAATACAGCCCGACTATAATCCAGGGGTTGACCACAATGACAAGAAAAACAACATATGGTTGGAAGGTACTGTTTTCTCTGGACTGGATGCTTTCATTGTTGCTGCTCAGAAATCACTCCCGGGCTTGGATTTGGTACTTCCCAGGGGCCCTCCATTGTCCAAACATTTCTTTTCAGCAAATAGAATGAATGGACTGTTGAGGATGAACATGCTGGTTATCATGACAATACATTTTTATAGTTTTATAAAAGTAATAAACATGGTTTTCAGTTGTAAGGCAACTGAACACAGCAAGGAAGCAGCAAGGTAACAGCTTCAGCCACTGGAGGTCAGCAAAACATCCCAACTGGTGTCAAGATAATATTTGAGGTAGCATAATCCATTTAAATGTGAGACCAGCTGGTGAAGAGCTAAGTAGACCACATTTTATTGTACAATGTCATGGGGTCAGGGCAGTAGAAATAATAGGATCCACAAAGTCAATCTACCCAGATGACATTTCTCAGCAGAAAGGCTGAGAAATGTCATCTCAGTCTTTCTGCTGTGACGCACCCATAGTGAGCATCACAGTGGAGATGCTCACTATGGGTCCCAGTAAGAAAAAGCAACACAAGGTTTTCTGGGTCAGTGAATTGCTGTTAATAGGTTTTTGTGCAGTATGGTTTTAATGTACTATAAATATTATTGTGAATTGGCCATAATATAATATAGTATGAATATTATAATATATAACTATTTGTTTTGTGTTTGTTTTTTATTTCAAAAATGGATGTTGAAGTTTTAAAGTGGATTAAATATCTCTCATTATTTTTATATTACAAAATATCAAATGAGATTCATGAGAACCAATTGCAACGTTCTGACAACCTAAAAGATCGTTTTAACTGCTTCAAAAGACGATGAATGATGACGTATGGAATGGCGATGGCAAGTGGAGGTCGATCGCAGAGCCACTGTGGGGAAAAAATGACACTTTTCACAGTCGCATTCTGTCAGTGCATCAAGCTCCATCCGTGATACACGCTGGATCTCCTCCAGTGTGTCCAAACAGTGACCCATCAACTTGTTTTTCATTTTCAAGAAGTGGACTAAGTTGCAGAGAGCCAAATCCGACGAGTGGTCCAGGTGGTGAGCGAAGATTCTGTTGGTGTGGGCAAAAAAAAAAAAAAAAACATCCTGTGTTTTCAGTTAGCTCTGAGCCAGCATGAGATGTCCTTCTGGCAAGCACTGCAGTTCAGATCGTTTCTTCTGAATGCTCTCCCTCAGGACATAACAGTCAAATTTGATACCGGCATTCCCACCCTGGGGGATGAATTTATGGTGCACAGCCTGATGAAGACTAAGGGAAAGAAAGAAAATAAACAAGCATACTCTTGATCTCACTACTCACCTGATGTACTCAATCTAGGTTTGGAAATTGATCCTTCACACAAAATTTGAGCTAGTTTGAAACAGAACAGAATGTTTGACTTCCAGGATAAAATTGCACACCATATAGCATATGTGGTTGTAACAGTATTTCCAAAAGCATGGTACAGGAATGCTGGAGGCTGTCTGCACATGCCAGAGAACATGATCTTCAATGTGAATTTCAGCCAAGTAAGTGTTCTAATTATTATGGATCTGTTTTTCACACTTTGCACACAGCTATGACCTTAAAATACTTTTCACTGTATGGAAATACAGTGAAAAGTATTTTAAAGTAAAAATGAAAACACCTCAAACTTTTGTAAGCAGACCCAGAAATTCTGATCTTTAGGATATGATAAAAGGTGAGTGTGTCACAGTTGTTCATCGATCCATCCATCCACTTCAGGTTATCCACTTCAACATCACAAGGGAGCTACATGTCGAGCCTATTCCAGCTATCAAGGGGGCAAGAGGTGGGGTGCCAGTCTGTTGCAGCATCAACACAGAGAGTCATGCGCTGACTCATATCTACAACCAATGTAGAATCAGTCGTTAACCTAACCTTATGCATTTGGGGGGGGATACTGGAGAAAGCCAGAGTAGCATGCAGACATGAAGAGAACAGCAGAAAGACTGTGCGTGGCATTTCTGATTTTGTTGAGACTCAATGTATCATTTTCATTCCCAGCAGGCAAAAAACTCTAAAAAAAACAAGTATACACAGCCTCAACCTGAATAAGCTGACCACTGAAGTATTTAGTGGCTAGAAAACAACATAATCCAAGTATGAACACTGAACCCACATTCCCCAGTGGTCATGAATACAGGTGGGAATGAATATAATTGTTGTAGGCTTAGAAAAGAAGCTGGTTGCAACATTTTACTTAATAATTTAGACAAAGCATATTATTCTTTTTCAGATTTAAAGACTTAACAAACATACAATTGCTCTCTCATATAACCCATCACAATCATCAGAATGATTTACAGTCTTCTTGCTGTTATTTAATATTGAGGAAAACAGTGAATAAAAGAAATGTGGCAAAACAAAATATATGCAAACGTCGGAAAGCTAAGCTACACGGCTGGACCAAACGTCCAAGTGGAAACTTGACACTACTCACTAATACATGTGTCCCTTTGCTGCTGTTTGGGTTTTCAGTTAGTTTGATCATAATGGTCACAATACCAAAATGTTCTGCTGAAAAATGTATAACCTTAATGTTCTGGTCAAATTAAAGAATAGGTTAAAACATGAAGTGGCAATGAATAAAAAAAAGGTCCCTACAGCCTGTACGATCGATTATTCTTCCTGTGAATGGGTGCACTCTGTATCGCTCATTTTCTGGGTTTTTTATAGAAAACAAAAATTCTGATCCTGCTTGTGTAAATTTTTTTAAACTGCATGTATGCAGCTGATTCTGGAGCTGACCTAAAAAGAGTATTTTTCTTCTTCCTCCTTTCTTTCGGTGTGTTTACTGTGCTTGCAGGATGTGTTATTGGTTTCCATTCTCATACGAGTGCACTGACCTTCTTTGACTATTCTCCATGGACTGAATAAAGTATTGTGCAGTCTCAAGTGGGGGAAGCGCTCATCCTCCTGGAAGCTCTCATTCAGTCTGCAGAGGATTGGGGAGATGGTAGCATGGCCGAACCTGAATGCGGCTGCGGCGAACACGTTGGCGATAGAGGGGTCCACAGATGGATCGTATCCCCTGTAGGGACCAATGTAATGTTTGAAGGACTCTGGGCCAATGATTTTTGGAGCATAGTCTCTTAGGGTTATGATCTGGGAATCAAAAAAGAAAACGGATGGACATCAGAAAAAGGGAAAAAGCGCAAAAGATTTTATGTGTCTATCACCAAATTCTAAAGTCTATACTGAGTTTGAATAGAAGCATACTTTACAAATAAATACAAAATATCCTCTTTGAATACCTGAAATGATATCTGTGAATGTGTATATACATACAGCTAAAGGAATCCCTGTAGGATTACCAGTGAAATGTCTACTTGTATAATAACCCTGGCTGTGATTGCACGCTTGTTTCCTCACGGTTTACTGCAGAGAATTTCATCTGTCCTCATCACTATTTATAAATGCCTCACTTCAGCACCCGAATCTCGACTCATGTCACAAGGGTGCAACCCCACACACACAAAAATGCACGGAAGCCAACACATACATTAGTGAGATATCGTCCATCATTTTTACATCAGTTAGTTATTTATTGCAAAGGAAGCACTGGAACCACACACAGTAAAATAACCAATTTGGATTTTATGCACATTTTTTAGATGAAATGATTAGAGCACAATGGGAAAGATGGAAAAACCAGGTATTCCCCTCAGGGTTTATGTGGCCCACACAACCTTCACCAATACAGAGTTTAGCAGGTCTAAACTCTGTACTGCCTAAACAGAAAAAAACAGGAGGAAAAAAGAAAAGTCAGAGAAAAGTCACAGTGACAACTGACAGAAAATCAGCTCAAATTCATATAAGATTTTTTATGAACTCAGGCCACATCACATCTGGAATTTGGCTCCTGGAAAAACAATTCAAAGAGGTTTTGAGCATGACCGAAAAGTGAGAAAAAAAACTTTCCTCAGGTTCAAGACAAGAAACTGAAGTATCTACCAAGTACAGGAGCCCAGTGAGTCATATATTACAGGATAGTAACCAAAACCATATATTAGACTATTGTAGTCCACCAATTACAGATCAGACAGGCTGATCAGACATTACATTAAAACTATCAACAAGTGAAGTTAATAAAATTCATCATCATATTAAACTGGAATGTGCTGCTGGTAACACTGATGCAAACCGTTTACTCATTCCATGGTGACTCAGGCAGCCTTCCATTGCAGACACATGCAGATACATCACAAAACTGCAAAATAATTACTTAAAAACAGGAAATATCCCAAGGTTTGAACCCTCAATCCACAGAGGGCCCACTTTACAATTCACAGGTTGCAAAGGACCAACTGTCAAACACCTTAATGGATCTCATTTCCAGGCCTCAGTGGGTCAAAGCTGTTTTAGCAGCGTGAAGGCCACGTATACAATCTTATGCAGGTGGTTTTCATGTTGTGGCTGATGAGTGTTGGGTTTAGTATTCCATTTAATGAGCTTGTGCTTGTGTTCAACCTTTCACACACTTCATTTTATCTCCTTTACAACATGCCAGGCTTTTTTTTTTTTGCTTGAAATTTATTCCTCACCTTCTAATTCACCCAGCTGCATTATAAGAAGAAGGCTCCTGGAAATGTAATCCATACTGTACTAGGGGTTAAAAGCCAGGCTGTCGTGGGATGGCCTTTGATTTTTCTGGCTTGGAGAAAGCCCCAAAGCTTAATAAAAGTGCAGTACGGAATTTTAAAAGAGCTCCTTTAATAAAATAACAAGTAAATTCACAGAATTATTTTCTAATTGTTATTGCACGCTGTATGATTTGCAGTTGAATTGCATTTTTCAGATAATGAAGCTCATAAATGTGATGCTGTTCAACAGCTGAGGCTCTTACTTAATGGACTGAAGCACTTTAGGCAAAGCAGGTCTGGCCCTTCAAACTGTATCGTTTTTTTTCTCCTTTCTTTTTAACAATAATTCTCCCGCTATGTCTCTCCCATTTTACAACTAAATAGAACATAATGATATTGCCTCTACACTTCTGGAAAAGCAAAAGCCCTTCACAACTGTGCACTGTAATTGAAGTCAGAATGAAACCAGATGTTGTTAGCTGATCATTTCTTGTTTCCTGCAAATAATAGACTTTCTCTCTGTATTGAAATGGCTTCTGACCTTTCAGTCTGTTTCTTCTGCAAGTCTTGTAGAGTGATGTTTTGAAATGGCTGCCCACAAACAGTCTACTGGAAACAAAGTACGGATAGTTTCACCTGCCTGCTCCCCACTGTTTTCACTCACAGCCTGAGCTGCAGATTTTATGTTACTTTTTTAGTACATGGGAATATTTAATTAATGATACAAAATAATAACACAAACCTTTTGCTGACTCGGGTGTAAAGCTTTTCATTAAGTTGTTTCCATATGGTGACCTATTTAAGTGTTTTCTTCTAATTAGAGTACGTTGTGAGTGTGTGCATTTCTGGCTTTGATTTTTATCTCCATGCTAAAATGTGTAATCTTCAAAGAAATGTTTTCTGTATATACTTTAAACACACCCAGTCTCTGTTAGTGTTGTAGCATACCCGGTGTAGGAGGAGCAATGCAGTACGACAGCCACACGGTCAAACAATGTAAACATTGTTATTTGCTCGATAACATATTTGCTCGCATTCCTGTTGATGTCCAACCAGAAGAAAACAAATCTCCATTTCTATGCCAATCAGTTAAATTAGATTTTTATAATTAGTATTCCAGTACAGTTAGAATGGAGGGGGCAACTGACCAATATTTTTGGATTGATAACTCTGACATAAACAGTGTAGCCACAGAAACATACTACGTCTGCAGGTATGCATCAACTGGCATCCGCCTTAAAACACTTCCCAGCCTAATTGCTACCTACAGTACCTTTGGCCTGAAAGTGGGTTTTTCTGTTAGCAATTACTGATGTAGTGCATAATTTAAAGCATTAAAGTTGTGCTTTTACAGTAGCTTGTCAAGAATAATGCAAAATGAAAACAGCATTCTAAAAAACACTCACCCCGTGTGAGCTTGTTTGTCGGGAACAGCTGCAGGAGGATTTTAAAGTGGGGTGGAGGGGGTGGAGGGCTTCGTGAGAGCTGTTGGGATTCAACCATATGGACCGAAAAGCACAACAAGGAGCTGATAGCTGCTGAAAGGACTGCAGTTAGATGCTTTTCCCCCCAGAGGGACACAATTACAGCAAACTTCCACATTACAGGAAGACATTTCAGTCCTGATATTAAAGATCCTTCTCAGTGGCGCTGCTATGTATGCCTCAATTATTATTAAGAATTAGAAGTTAATAGCTGTGGCAGGTAAGTTGTTTAGACAAGTGTTACTGAATGGTTTCTCGAACACTCTTGCATCTCGAGTGACCCTGTTTAGTTCCTATCTGTTTATTTTGGTTGGTTTCTTTCTCACCTGATCAGTGATTGACAACGTTAACGACGCCTACATCAAGTTCCAGTATTTTTATTTTGCATACAAGAGCTCACGCTTAATGGAAATGAGTCACTGTTAACAAAATTAGTTTCATCTGTGTTTTTTCTCTGTTGGCTCCACAGAAAATGTCTACTGTGGAAAAAAAGCAAACATGTTTGTTTTTTTCTCTAATTAACAACTCATTAGACTGAAAACCTGATTAACCGTCAACATTTTTACCAGAAAAAGGCACAAAAACTACACCAGTTCCTGAAAACTGAGAATGTCTATGAATAGTCAGATTTGCTTAGGAAAGTTTCACAATTAAAAGCTGGTCAAAATTTCTAAATAATAAGGAAAGGTGGGTCTTTATTACATCTTTTACCAAAAGATTCACTGGACTATCCTTCCTATGAAATAAAAGCAGATAATTACTGCTCTAATTCATGAAAACAGTAAACAAAATGAAGTGGTGCAGATCATGTCAATCTTAAATATAAGCATGTTTTCTGTTTCATGCCATAACCTGCTGATATGTTTTCCATTTTCAAAAATATCCTGTTAAACCCAACGTGATGCTGCTGTAATAAAATCTGCTACTTGTCCAGTTGCTGCCTTGCATGAAGAAAGTAGTGGTTAATAAGTTCTCTAAATCCAGAATATACAGCGTACTAACTGATCGAAGTTCATCTATTTCACGGTCCTGAGTCTTATCTCTTGCAGTTCTCTATTTAGTCCTTTGAGAATATTTTCTCCTGGTGATTCTGACTTCAACTTTTCTTCAGTTCCTTATTTGACGACTTTCGTTCCCTTCGTATCCTGTCTGTTCTAGTCTCATCTTTGTGCTCTGTCTTCTGTATAAAGTCTTTCTTGTCACTATGTTCGTTTCACTCACTATCTTTTTTTCAAGTATGCATTCCTGCATTCTATTACTTCCTGTTTTATTTTGATAGTCTCCCTTCTGTTATGTTCAGTTTTGCTTCCCTTGTCTCATCAGTTAGATTCAGTTCAGCTGTGTGATTTTCCCCCACACATGTCCACTACCACAGTCACCCTCCTGTGTGTACAACGTCTCAGTCTCCCTTCTCAGAGTGTCAGTTCACCTTCCCTCTGCACTTCTGATGTCCCTTCAGATCAGCTGAGGTAGGTGATTGATCTAAATAATTTTACATTGTTTGTAGAAATCTTAAACAAGGAAAGGAGAATGGAGTTGCATTAGATCATGAAAAATAAGCATATTGTTTTTAGTTTATTATTTCTGGCATATGTTGCATTTTTTTAGTCCAATCTCTGGAATGAAGTGATATTTGAGGACAACAGGTAAAACTGTTGCTGTAAGGAAAAATGCATATGTTGTAGTCCATCTTCTGAACGTTTCATACATGTATTATACAGTCGAGTGTAAAAGCAGCCCGATCCCCTGAAGTCTGTATGAATTTTCCTTTACATGTTTCCTTTCACTTTAAATAATTATTCGATCACAACTTAGCGACTCCTAATCCGGGACTAGATGGTGGATGATGATATTTACTAGAGCTGGGAGATACTGTAATGGTGACTCATTTGGACAATGATTAATTCATAATGATCTCATCCTACCTTTCTTCACAAGTACGCTCTCTGATTCAAACACTGAGAACATTAATCAAACATTAATTCATCACTGGTTGCTCCAACATCAGTTTACATCAAGTAGTAAACCATCATACCAGGTATTTACTCAGTCGCCCTTAATTACTTCAAAGTTACTCCATCAGTATCAAGCTGTTGCTGTCAAGCCTCATACTTTCCAAATGCTTGTGGGATTACATTTTCTACATCTGAAAAAACAGATCTCCTAGTCTGCAGGCCTTGCTAAAAACAGTCAACAAATCTGTCATGTATTAAAAAGTGCTTGTAGTTTAGTTTTGAATTCTCTTACTTCCCCCCCCCCCCCCCCTTCTGTACTACTTTAATTCTTTTTTTCCCTCCCCCTTTTGTTAAAATAGATAACGTTACATTCTGCTGGTTTGCAGGCTGGTCAGACTAGATAGTCCCTCACTTTTCACTCTGCTTCCAATACAGGGATTTTCCAAGCTGGTCATAGCTTCAGTATGTAAATCCTTTACCTGCCTTTTATGCTTCACCCTCCCAAATTATTTAAAGAACCCTTCCACCTTAGGCCATCTCTTTTTAATATTGTAAATCTCTTTCCCCTAGCATTGTCCCTGAGTCACCTGAAAATACTAGTTTCTAATCCACTGCTGTAGTCAAATGTCAGCACACAAAATCTGACTTATTTTCCCCTTGCTAATAAAATGTTTGGGGAAACTTTAAGATAGCGCCAGGGTCACCGCTCCCCTTCGGTATAAGCAACAAATCCTTTGCATTCAATCATAAAACATTTTCTTCGTTACTTTTCATGAAGAATGTACACACGCTTCCTTCATCATTAATCGCCCTCTGCCTGAAGCTGAAAGGAATAGTCCAATCAGTCATTGTAGTGCACAACGTGCCTGCACCCAACACCACTGAGATGGTAACAGTTTCTGCTAAGCTCTGAAGCCTGGCCTGCCACAAAATGTGTGATCTCATCTTTAGCAGTAGTAAAAAGCGTATCTATTGGATAATAAAGACACGTAAAAATAAATAAAATGAGAGAGCCATCATAGCTGTGATGCCATCTGTTACTTCATTATCAAGAACCTACAAAGAAAGAACAGACTCGTGTTTTGTTTGGAGCAAAACTGAGGAAATGTAGCTGCTTGCATTTACTGGCTGTTTCTGTGGACTGGAGGGACACAGTGCTACAAATACACTGACCAGTTCAGTGGATACGTCAGTTTCCAATTTGAAATCAGGCAGATAATTAACAGTAATTATTTGGGGACATGTTTCTGCACAAATTAATGGTAGCTAGGTTTCTTAGCTGTTTGGTGCTGGGCAAGATTCTTAGAGGAAGCTTTAAAACAACTGCTGGGTAAAGGTGTTGACTGGAAAAAAAATAAGGTGATTCACATGATAATTTTCTGTTGTTCTGTCTCTAGCGACTACAAGCAGAGACTTGCAAATATGTATAATATTAATGTGAACAGTGTTTAAGATAAAATGGTTCCCTGCAGCCAATTTATACCAATTTATGGGCTTAGGAGTTGCAGTTTTCAGATATGAAAACTGCAGCATCACCAGCAATGACAGCAAAGCAGGGAATTCCATGGCTGGTTGATCCTCACAGTCATCAGACTTAAAACAGCAGCTGTCAGGGTCGGACAACTTCTGAATTCATTAAATCAGCAGAGCTTTCCCCATAGAGAAGGCTTTTCACTGTTTATCTTCATAATGTCTCGCTCAGCTCGCAGAGGGAACTGTCATTCTTATACATGGTGCTAAAACATTCATCTTGAAAACAATGCAGGACTGCTTTCTTTTATCTGATCAGTGAAAAAGAGAAAATCCTCTAAGTGATGTTGAAAATCTAGTTTGTGCTTTTGTTACTTCTTCAGTAAGGTCTTGAATAATTAGACCAGGGGTCCCCAATCCCAGTCCAGGAGGGCCGGTGTCCCTGCAGGTTTTAGATGTCCTTGATCCATCACAGCTGATTTAAATGGATAAATTACCTTCTCAACATGTCTTGCAGTTCTCCAGAGGCCTGGTAATGAACTAATCATGTGATTCAGGTGTGTTGACCCAGGGTGAGATCTAAAACCTGCAGGGACACCGGCCCTCGTGGACTGGGATTGGGGACCCCTGAATTAGACTGTGGTTCACTAAATGCAGACTGGGAGGCAGAGCCTTCAGCTTTCAGACCTCTCTCCTGTGGAACCAGCTCCCAGTTTGGTTTCAGGAGACACACACCCTCTCTATTTTTAAGGTTTCGTTTTTGATGAAGCATATAGTTGAGGCTGTATCAGGCGACCCTGAACCATCCTTTAGTCTCACTGCTACAGACCCATACTGCTATTGTACCTACAGTGTCACTTTTTAATGTCAGATGAAATGACATGATAAAGTGAAAAACACAGTAAATGGAGACAATGTTGTCTAAGACACTTTTTCTGCCTCAGCTTTAGGGATACAAGATTTTTATTTTTAAAAAGTGTATAGGATATAAGTTTCTATACTTGTAGATTGTCACAAGAGCGTACATGTTGTGTGTTGTTTTATTGTATGCCTGCAATTTCTGTGCATCACAGAAATACCAGAGTTTGTTTTCCATGTGCACAGCAGCTTCAGACACAATACAGTCAATGCTGTTATAACCTCGAGTAACTTCAAATGAAAAGAATCGCTTCTTTTCTTTTATACATCTCATTCATATCAGCTCTCCCACGTAATTGTGACACACTCGCATCTGCAGACTCTGAAATCACTGTGCTCATAAATGCTAGATTAGTTTGTTCCCCCTCAGGCATCATTTGTGTTACTCGGCAGAAGCTTTATAGCTGCGAATCACAGTAGCTTTTATTTTCATCATATTCTGCGTCTAGTGTCGTAGCTACGCTTATTTAACAGCGCTGGTGATAGAGGATGGTATGTCCAGATTTTAAAGTCTAAAACGCCCCACTACGTGTGAATCCATTAGAACTTTAGTGGTCTTGCCTTCACATAGATTAGAGCACAACCTGCATTTCGTTTCATTTCTAAACCATCCCTCTCAAATTTGATCTAGTACCCTTTTGAAGCTTTTTCAAAGGTTAGCGTGCCTGTGAATGCAAACGGTGCTTCTTCTGTGGTAATACTAGGCAGTTAATGTTAAACATTAAATAGCAGAAATTGAATTATGTTTGTTTTCCTTGAGCGGCCAAGCATGCAAAACTGAAAGTAGCTTTAGGGTGGGTGTTTGTTCTTATCCTCCTGCTGTTTGTTCTTATCCTCCTGCTGCTAAACTAATTTCCCCTTGTGGGACAATAAAGAAATTGAATTGAATTGAAATTGAATTGGACAGGGGTTTGACAAATTTTAGATTTAGTTTTAAATGACTAAAATCACTATTAGCCTACTTGAGATGTTTATAATAAAAACAAAATTGGCAATATAAAAAGTCACACAGGCCTGGAGACGGTTGGCAACCACTGGTCAACTAGGAAAAATGTATTTCTTGACCGGTTGGCGAGTGGCTGCTGGAAACTGCTGACTATCAACCTCATGTGAAGGCAGGTGAATCTGGTCACAGAGAAGGTGCTGTGACACAAACTTTCCTGTGACTGCTTTGGTTACTTGCACAGTACTGCAGTTTGCATGGGAGATACTTGCAAAGTAGCCTTGAGAGTGCGAAAACTTGAAAGAGAAAAAGTGTGATGCAACCTGGAAATACAGAGTTTACAGTGCTGAAAGCTTTTTTGCCTTTCTGCTGCAGATTGCTGCTACATTTCAAAATGTGCAACTTTTATTCTGAAATGACAGATTGCAGACTTTGCATAAATGAATCTGAGCAGAATCCAAAATATTAGCCTAATGAATTCATCAAATTAATCAGTCTAATTACCTTTGTGTGCCTACTTGAGTGCTAGTAAATTAACATTTTGGATACTTTCTTTTAAATTCAGTAGTTTGTTCCATGAATCACATGAAATGTCAACTGAAACTGAATTTTTTGTGTCACTTTTTACATCTGATTCAGTTGGGTTTGGTTGTCACTTACCTGGTGCAGTGCACCTATGATCTTACGAGTCTCTTGGTATATCATCTCTGGGCTCCAGTGACCGTTGATGTGTTTCAGTGCCTCTGCAATTCGATTGTGTTCTCTGAGCCACAGCGTGTGCAAAGAAGTCAGAGGCAGACCTTCGCTGACCCGGTTGTCTCCTGCACTGAAGCATTCAACTCTTTCCCCTTGCAGATCTTGGTGGCAGGCTGATGGCAGCTTGGTTACAAATGGGAGATAAGGCCTTCCTTTTGGATCTTTGAATCGGGCATTGACAGCAAGTTTTCCATTACGGCCAGGAAGGTCACGAAGGAAGCTCTCCAGCTTTTGATTGTGGCCGTAGACAGCAGAAGCATCAATGAATGAAGTCATGGCATTGAGCTGTTGTCGCTGCAGGGCTTGTCTTATACCAGACTGAAAATTGACAAAGCAGTCTGATGTGGAGCGAAAAAATGGCATACAGCCTTGTAGACCATCATTCATCTGCAGAGAGGATAGAATCATTTACTGATCATTTAGTGCTTCCGGTAAACTTTAAACTACTGCTGATCTACCACATGTATTTGTTGTCGTCTTTGTCATGGAATTTTGAAGGCCCAATTCACATTTGGAAAAGTAAACGTATGTAATATAAAGCAATGCCTTATCCCAGAGTGAAAGGTGCCATTTTGTCAGATGTCACCTGCAAAGTAGGATGGCATTAAAAAGGACTGACTGGGCTCCTGCTAATAACTAAAGGCAGTTGGAGAAGTTTATAACTCTGGGCAGGTGACCGCTTGTCATCTAGCTAGCTGTAACATCTATGCATGGTGTGAGATTTTTCTCATGCACTCGGTCTCCAGATTACCATGGCTTCCATTTTTTCCATAGTTTAAAGCTAGCTGTCATACAAGTACAGAGGGTCCTATAGTACAAACAGGCCTGGTGACAAAAACATTAACACCATGCTCTTGAACTTTTCAAACAAGGATGCACAGCTCTGTCCATCACCACCACCAGGGAGTTCATAGCAACAGAGATTTTAAAGTTTGTTTGTTTTTAATGTAAATGGTTTTTTTGGGAAGTACTACAATGAACCTATTACTGTGTTATTTTATGTATTTAAATATGTGATTATCTCAGGATCAAACTGGGTGAGCTTCACTGGGCTGCTATTGTGCAAAAGTCCAGGAAAAAAGGGATTTTTTATTTTTTTTTATTTTTTACGCAAACAAGTGCAAGCAACAAAAATAAAGAAAATGATGGATTCTCTGTTTACCTTAATGGGAAAGCACGGATGCACATTTTCACACGTTTTTAAACAGTCCACATCTGACCCATCGGTGCTGGTGCTTTGAGGCGTCAGGGTTATGTCATGGGATATATACTGGCCCCAGTCCGCCAGCAGCTGAGAGTAGGAATCATCTTTCCATTTAGAAGCACTCGTCATTATTTCCCTGCTGACTGTCCGGGCCTGTAGACAAAGCAGGATTTGTATTTTGTAGTGCTCAAGTAATGCAACACATGAAGTATCAAGATGTTGTTCACTCACTGTGAGTCAATAAGAAATGGAATATTAGGACTCTGATTTATTATCTGAAACACTGTAGTAAATTTCAGCAGTCTGATATGGTGGTAAACTGTTAGCTGGATACAAGTGATGCATATTTGATGAGTTCTCCAACTAAAGGCCCTCACTCTGTGTAATGAATGCATAAATTAGGACTAAAATTGAATTCAAGTGTGAGCAAAACGGTTTCATCTGCTTTTTTGGAAGAAAATATGTTTATCCACATGATAAGAAACCAACTGTTTTTAGGTTATGGATGTAGTGTATACGCTAGATGCAATATATAAATGCGGTTCTAATCTATGTCATCTCACACTCTCCTGTGCTCTTCCTAAATTGCTGTGGACGTTATCTGCTGTGAAACAGGTGAGGAAAAATAAATGAAATGCTACATTAACTCAGGGTTTTGCAGGGCGAGCCGGCTTCATTTCTACATTTCTGTAATTTATCCACCAAGACTTTTGTGTCTGTTGGACCGGTATTTTGTAGATTACCGGGGGAAGTTGGAATCCATTATGGAGCCGTTCTGGGTTCCAGCCTTTTGGTTCGCTCTCCCCGTCTTCGTATTCAGCTGGTAGCCATCTGACCAAGGCAGTGTTGGCTGCTCCCCAGCGAGGATTTTGCCTGACAAAGAGAAACATGAAGTGTGTCCAAAAATACTGCCATGCAAAACTGTATAACCCCTTACTGAAAGCATCATCCAGTTTACTGGATTATTAAGGTTTAAAATGGTGCATTCAGTACATTCATATAAATTAAATGTACAGAAATGACAGTATCTGTTTTGACGGTTAGTTTGTGGTTATGATCCTGTGAGAAACATCATCGTTGCTGCACATTGACTTAGGATCATTGCAACAGCATCATTTTTATGCTCTTAAATGACTGTTTAAAACCAAAAAGGATTGCAAGAACCTGTCATGTATTTATTTTTTTGTTGCCTTTTGCCTCCTCGTCAACAGCTGGCACACACACACAAGATAACAAGATAACTTATCAGCTGGCGGCTGACAAACATTTCATAGTTCCAGCTTCTTGATTTGAGAATTTTCTACTTTCCTTTTAATTAGACATCACAAGCGAGGGAAGAAACCAAATGATAATAAATGCTCATAGGCAAAACATGCCCTCCTTTATCACCATAATTTACAAAATTAACATTATGACAACATTAAGGCTGAAAACTAGCATTTGACACCAATCTCTTTAGGAAAGTAAAGTAACAAGGAGTCACCCCCCCCCCCCCCCCTTTTTTTTGGCCATTATAAAAAAAAATATATATTTTTTATTTTTTTAAATAACCCCTGTGCAAGGGTTCTAAAGGGTGAGTTTACCCACAGAGGGCAAGACTGCCTTGCACCAGGCAGAAAATATACTCTTTAAAGCTGTAAAGTGGGGTCTTTAAAATGGGCAAACTATAGGCTTTCACATGCTTTTGAAGTCGGACTCAAGTGGGCAGTGGAGGAGTGGAAGTTTTTGAAGGGGCTTAGCTTAGGAAGCAGGTTCACCTGTTCCCCTGCGAGGAAGAGATCGTGGCTCGTGTTGCATTTCAGTAATTAAAAATAATGAGAAATTATGAATATACAAATTATTGATGAATCAACATTTGAAACTTGACAGGTACTTGAATATTCAAGAATGTTGACTAGTTCAGGAAGTTTTTATTTTTAATTGTTTGAGAAATGCTTTACTAAAAACAGCATGCAGTGAAGTGAACATAACTAAATATATTTCATTAAGTTTAAGATGATGCTGATGATTATTAATACATTTATTTGCTACCTGTATGCATCGAAACTATCAAAACAGATAATGGCTTTTCTAATCCTGACATACTGTAGTTTTGCCTGGAGGCCTAATTATGTGCTTGCTAAGACAAAATTTACATTGGATATGAAATGAAGTTTTCATTTAGGGGAAACGGTTGTTCAGATGTCATTTTAACTACCTGTTGTTGCAGAGTCCTGATATCAGTCGATACTTGTAGAGATGGGTGTACCGACAGGTGGCTGGACTTGTAGGAGGACATTTTGACAGCTCTGCAATCAGCTTCAAATGTTTCCATGACAACAGTTGTTCTTGAGCTAGAGTAACAAAGCAGGCAGAGTTGGACTGATTGATATGAAACTTTTAAATCTGAGCAAACATTATTGAAATTCTGTTGCTGATCATGTGTGGCCGGTTAAACTGTTTTACAATGACAGAACTAGTAAAGGTGGTCTGACTAAAAATGTAATGAAAACTTTTCTAAATGTTCCATCCAAGGTGAAACCGAGTTTCCTAAAAGAAAGTAATTCTACCGGGTGTTGTGAGCTCCTGATTATATCTCTGTTTCACTTTCTTCTTTAGGACACGAAGAGTCTTTTGGAAAACCTCTGCAGCCCTAGAAATGTGCTTCGTCTCAGGGTCGGCTTGCCGAAAAAATTTAAGCATGTGTTGGGAAGCTGAGGGTTTGGTCCACCTAGCGAGAAAAACAGATAAAAGGGCAGTTAGAGTTCCTTTGATCCTTTTCTGCACAGATTATTTGAGGTAAAACTGAGGCGTATTACCGTTGCCTGACGTCGAGTAAGTCTTCATCTACATCATAAAGGCTTTCTTGATGTGATGAAATAAGTAATTCTTTGATGGATGAAGCTGGAAAATGTATTTTTTGATCAGCATGAGACATTTTAAAAATATCATTTCATCTATCATGTTCTTATTCTGTAATGATGATATTAAATATACATGGATCAAAGTAACTTGTTTCTGAGATGCTACAAAGTAGTTCACACTGGGAGTAGTTGAACACCAAAACATGACTAAGGAGATATACCGTTTGAACTAAAACTAGAAAAAGGAATAACAAAAACAATAATTAAATTGACAATTCACATGTGACGTTTCATTTTCAGTTTATCAGTGAAACTGTTCAAGCATCATGTATTTATGTGAGCAGACTAAAGACACGGAGATCTCAGGGAGAGATCTGGGGCATTAAAACACGATGACGTTAATGCTGCGTAAGCACCGAGCAACACTTGTCCTTTTCCACTGCACAAAGTTCAAGTGGCTCAGTGACGAATGCATGACCGGGGCGTTCCTGCACAGCGGTCAGGATGGGGAATGTAAAGTACAAGTGAAAATCTGTAGTTTCTTATTACAGTGCAAAACCGATAGTAATCTGAGTAACAACCACAAGTAAAAAGTAACTAAACTGTTTGACTCACTAACAACATATGAAGGTAGTTAAGCTACAGCCAGTCTTCAAAATATAGTTAAACAACAATAACAACAATCTTTATTTAAAGAGCACATTTAAAAACCAGCGTTATACCAAAGTGCTTAACATAAGAGACAGAGAAGTAATACGAGTATTATAAGGCCTTAGCAAAGTATCAAATATACTCACAGGTCAATGCCACTAATACACAGGGGTAATATAAAATGCATATTAGAATAAAAACATAATAAAAGCACAAGCCACAAAGTACAGCAGATTGTTTTGTTCACTTCTGCCACACTGCTTTGTACTAATGTACAGTACTTTTTAAATATTATGTGGTATTTGAGTCTGTACTTTACTTTAATATTTCAAAATTTTAATATTGATAACTTGAGAACTATCCACATGTGTTTTTAAAAAGGTTGATATTTCTAGTTGTTACAAGTGAATTTTCACTGCTTTTCACATACTTAACTTACTTAACTAACTTACTTTAAAATAAATAGATGCCATTTTGGAACATTAAATTAAGTAATTTGTCTGGTATTTGGTGGTTTGCGTGGGTTCTCCCCCAGTACTCTCCTCCCACAGCCCAAAGACAGTTAGTGGGGATAGGTTAATTGGAAACACTAAATTGCCCATAGGTGGGAATGTGAGTGTTAGCCCTGCGACAGACTGGCGACCTGTCCAGGGTGTACCCTGCCTCTCGCCCTAAGACAGCTGGGATAGGCTCCAGCGCCCCTTAAAAGGACAAACAGAAGCTGGATGGATGGATATTAAATCAAGTAATTTGTCCAGTATTTGCAGTTTTTATTATTAACGTAGCATTCAAAATGTTGGTATTAACAAAATATTAAAATACACATTAAATCATTTGATTTTAAATGATTAAAATAAGGCAACAAAAGGTGAAAGTGTTCACTTGAACTTTACTGTGAACAAACATTGTTTGTTTTAATGTAATAATGGATTGCATTTATATAGCGCTTTTCTAGGCACCCAAAGCGCTTTACAATACCACTATTCATTCACTCTCACATTCACACACTGGTGGAGGCAGCTACAGTTGTAGCCACAGCTGCCCTGGGGCAGACTGACAGAAGCGAGGCTGCCATATCGCGCCATCGGCCCCTCTGGCCAACACCAGTAGGCAAGTAGGGTAAAGTGTCTTGCCCAAGGACACAACGACCAGGACAGAGAGCCCAGGGATCGAACCGGCGACCTTCCGGTTACAGATGTGATTCCCAACCCCCTGAGCCACGGTCGCCCACAATGTAAATGACTCTGTGCAGAATCCTAAATATTTCTGTATCCAGTCAACTTATTTAAGCAGTGCATGAAAAAAATTGAAGAAAAAAATACAATAAAATAATTTTCTCTTAAGAAAAATGTGTTGGATACAGTAGATCTGGTTAAATCAAAACTTTAGTAACGTGCCATGCACTGTGATATTGCTTGAATAGAAACTTCTAAGAGGACAGTGCATGGCACATTACTAAAGTTTTGATTTAACCAGATCAACTGTATCCAACACATCCAGCTCTTTTCTCTGAGGGAGAAAAGCAACTTCAGCACCAACAAAGAATTTGCTACATGAAGACAAAGTTCTGGTGAAAGAAAGCTGATAGTGACCCCAAGGGAGGAGTAATCTTTAAATGATTTCTCAGAAGTAAAAACAAGATGAAACTCTTGGGATGATGTGTGAACGCTCCCTCTCAAGGATCTCTGGGTTAGCCTTGTGATGGTGTCAATCCTCTCGTCCATTGAGCGAATGAATTAGATAAGAGGTTACAAAGACGTATGGATGGAGGTTTTTAATGAGATGACTGGGGAAATAATAGAAACGTGGACTGAACCAGCTCCATGCTGGCCAAGTAGCATCCCATCCTTGAGAGCTATGTTTTGATGTTGTTGCATAGTCACTGACCTTAGAATTCATTTAAGGGCACTTAAAAGACCAAAGAACCTATTTCTGAGTAACTTGTGTTATTCCAAAGAGTCCATGTAGCTCAAGTCATGGTCAGGCTTAGCGGTGCCTTTTGGGGCACAATGACCTGACAATTTAGCACCATTTACTTTGCATCCACTGAAGCCCTCAAGGACTATTTATCCACCCAGTGATAGTGTTCACTGTGTTCTTATCTGAAGAACTATACTTCAGTACCAAGTAACAATATGTCCTGATACTGATATCATTTAACCCTCATTCTCAGTAATAACTAGAGACACTGCCTAAAATATCTCTGCACAGGCTGGTTCATAATAAATGTATTGCACCAGTGAGCAGTATGAATTATATTCTGAAATCTATTTTCTGGGTGAGAAGAAGCTGGTTTCATATACCCCAAATCCTGAAATTATCCTGAAATCATACTTGGTTTCACTCTAATTGTAAGGCTGAAGAAGTTGAAAGCTGCATAAAATGTGCTTTCTTATTCCATTACGTACATTATAGCCGTGCCCAAAAAGAACATCAGTCGTTTCAGTTCTTCCAGTTCAATTCATGAATTTTATCTAATATTTATAAATGATCCAATATTTTTCATGACAGTTTCAGCAAATACATAAAATGCACAAATAAAAATATACTTACCGGTCAGTGTTTTGACATCATCTGCTGTAAAACTTGGAAGAGAAATGCAGGAAATCATTACAAGACAAAGGCAATGAAAGTATGCCATTCTTACTGTCACCAACAATCCAAGATCTGAGAGCTGTGTTTGTGGTGCAGCGTGCACTTGTATACTGAGAAACCTGGGAGCCCAATGCCATGGTTAAGTAAACCAGCTCACACTTGAGTAACTCAGAGACTTGGTGTTTCTCTTGTTCTCACTTGAAGTGTTTTTACATTTTTTTTCTCCTTTCTTCTTTTCTTTCTGTTTTTACATCTTTTGTAACAAACGGCTTGAAAATTCAGTGATTTGTGTTCATTTTAAGTGAAGATAAACTCTCCTGCTAGAGACGTTGCTCAAAAGTAATTGACTAATAGAACTTTAAATACAAGGATTATTTTTAATTATTTATGAAAATCTTTTGCAGTCTGGGACTGTTTGACGTTTCCTCCCTTGAGATGCTCTGCCAGGCCTTTACTGCAGTGACCTTCAGTTGCTGCTTTTTTGTGGGTCTCCCTGCCACCAGTTTTGTATATAATAACTGAAAAGTTGTTCTATTTTGTTGAGATCAGGTCACTGACTTGGGTGCTGAACAGTATCCCATTTCTCAAGAGACTCGGGTTTGTTTTGGGTCATGCACCATGAAGTGCCTTCCTAATCAGGTTTGAATCTCAGCAGAGAGGATACACCTGCACTGCTTCAGTAGTCACATCATCAGTAAACACCAGTGACCAGCTTCCACTGATAGCCATGCATACACATGCCATAACGGTATCTACACTGTGTTTGAGAGATAATGTGGTGGTATGCTGTGGATCATAATCAGGTTTGCTCCTTGCTCTCCCATCATTCTGCTACAAGATAACCGCGGTTTTATTTGTCTACAGCATTTTTCCAGGACTGTGCAGACTCTTTTAGAGGTTTAATGACAAATCTTTCTGGCCTTCCTGTTCTTGAGTGGAAGCAATGGTTTGCACCTTGTTATAAACTCTCTATATTTCCATTCTTGAAGGCATCTCTTCATTGTAAACCTTGTCAATAATATCCGAGAGTGTTCTTTTCTTGGCTTGGCCAGATGTTGTGAAGTTGTTTCTTAACTTCCGTGATGTTTCAGGCCTTTTACTGCGTTCTTTCTTGAAGACAAGATTTTTGATTTGGCCACTAATAAAGATTTTGCTCTCCCTCTCTGGTTATTTTGTTTTATTCGGGATAATGATAGCCTCCTTTCCTTGTACTGACCTCTTTTTGGACTTCATATTCAAAATTAAATTGAAAAGTTCAAATGCAAATCCAACACCTCGAGTCAACTTCAGATACAGAGTCTACTTTATTTGGCATGAAATGGGTGACAGGCCTTGTCATGAAACCCCTTGTCAGTCAAATTTCTGATTTCTTTTTAGCCTCTTTCAATTTTTATTAATAAAATTCAACCACATCTTTGTTTGATTTAAAATCAATTGTGGTGGTGCACAGAGGCAGTCTCTACATTCTTGGTGTGAAAAATGAAGAAGTGCACATTTTTGAATTAAAAAACTTTGGAGGGTGACTACACTTTTTGCAGAAAGATATGATTATATTAGTCAATGGATAAAATGCCCAATAACTGTTTGCAACTTACTTTAAAAATGTAGAGCACTCTGTATCATTTATTTCTTATACTAATTTACTAACCTAATATACTAATAAACTCACCAATTAAACATGAAAGAGGATATAGATATAAGATAAATAGTTTAAACCATTATAAATGGATGTATCCACATCTCTTTTTTCATGAAGCCAGCTCCACAGGGCACCTTTAAACAGAAAAGCAAGTGAAACTCGGCTATATGAACCCCAATAACAACCACTTATTTAAATAAGATCTCTAAAATGAGTTTCAATTTCCAAAATTAGCAGTTTAGTAGAGATCCGTGCTGTTAATATCATAAACATTTTTACAATGATGCTATTCATTTAATCCATATTTTAAAATACCATGCAAAGCTGTTGTGCTGAATGTGTTGGCTGCTTAAACAACATTCAACCTAGCAGACTTCCAGAAACGCAATATTAAGGTCATCTATGTACATGTGAGGGCTTGTCAGTACCTTTTTATTTATTTTTTTTCTTCTGAAACATTATTGTTGTAATAAAAAGTACACAATAATAGCTGCAGTCATTTTTGGCAGATATACGGCCCTGCTTCCTTTTTTCCTTCCGTCCTGCTGAGTATATTTTCAGTTTTATATTCCGTCTGCAGGGAACAGTGACACAGAAAGGTCACGACAGCAGTTCCAAAATTTCCCAGAAAATTTTCCATCACAAATACTCCAGTTAGCACACGGTTTCCAATGCTGCAAGTGGAGCCAACTGTGAGAGTCACGGCCCATTGAAAGTTGAGCTCAGTGCTAGAAATTCATGCTTGACATGTTGCTGATGTAACTCCGTGATGCCGTTTGTGTGTTTAGTGACTTCAGCAGTGAGCTGGAGATCATCTCACCTCTTCTTTTTTTTTTTTTTTTTAAACACGGTGGCTGCTTTTATCTTTCAAGCTGTTTAAGCCCAAACTTTTCACTAAATAAATCAGAGCTTGTAGAGGATGAAGCGTGTGCATTCCTTCCACCATAGCCTGATGTATTATCATGCAAATATCCCATTTAATATCTTTTATTCCGTTTTACTGACAGTCCATCTCTAACCGCTGTTGCTTTCTGCAGTTTCCACTTTCACATCTTTTTAGAATAAAAGTCCAGCAGTAAGCACAAACTCAGTCCTTTTGTTTATTTTTACCTGTAAGTTGCATGTATACATAAAACACTTACAGAGGGTGACAGTCAAAACTGAAGCAGCATACATCAGTATGCAGCCTACCCAAGCCACAGGTTACAGACGGCCAGTGAAAGTACATTTTTCATTCAGTTCTGTATAATAATAGAAAATCTCTCGTGTCATCTTCGTAAAACCGAATATTATTTATTTATTTTATTCAGTATAAAACAGTTTGATGTTAATATCTAATCGATTGCTGTGTGGACCTTGGATTTTTTTTCTAGTAATTATCTAGTAGTATGTTAGTAAAAATAATAAATATTTGCTCCTTTAAAAGTTCTTATTATAGGGTCCTTTTGAATATTTTATCAAACAATATATGATACCAGGTTTAAAATGTATAGCGCAACCACCGGTATCACTGCCATAATCTAAAAACGCAGGAAAAAATATCAACTAACAATCTGTGTCAATCCAGCTCAGGCCAAAAGTATGAATCATTACATGAGTGTGTGACATACACTGTGAGGCCCAAACCTAAACACTCACTTCTGTGCCTTGGAATATAAGGGTTTAACTGTTACTTACTCTGCACATGCTCAGTGGGAAGTGCAGAGTTACTGCAGAAATTCTCAAGGACAAAACTGGTTTTGACAGAAGGAATTTACTTTGTGGATGTACTGTAATTTTTTCTGCTGCTTGATGTTTTGCTGACTGTGAATTTTCTTACCTGGAGGCTATCTGTTTAAAAATTTACATGAACAACCTGTGCTGTTATAGGTCTTGCTAGCTAGAATGAAATATTGCAACACAGGTGTCATAATGGGTGTCATGTTAAAAAATGGGAATACTTCACTAGAACTAGCTGTAATGTGGCATTCCAACATTGTGTTTTATCCTTGTTACAATCACTTTAACCTGCATACAGGCATCTGTCCACCTATTTTATTTTCTTTCCTGTCGTGTCTTTACATTGCTGTGCTAGCACAGTAGTAGGAGATCTTGGAAGTTGGCTTTTGTATTGGTTATTAATTAAATTTGGGGAAAGTCCTCACACTGCGACCGCTGCTACAACCTACGTAGGAATGCAGCATTTCAAGTTGATCGTTGCGTTGATGATCAAACTGAACACTGCAGTGTTAAATGAAATAATGATCCACTTGCAACTGAACTGGAATACACAGACGTCATACATACACGACACAATATTTGGAATTCCAACAAAGAAGAATATCTAGTTGCGTTCCAGCAGCAGAAAGCTAGTTTTTATAATGTAGCTGCTGGCTGTTGTTAATATTGAGGCAAGGATGATGTACCAGGAAAATGACAGAAAAATGATTATTATCCTGCCCACATGTATTAAATATTTGCCATACCTGCAGTTAATTAAGAATAAGCGAACTGTGGAACTAAATGCCCAAGAGCACACCCATAGCCTTGTCGTTATGATGCACAATGAAAACACAAAAGTCACTAACAACAATCAGTTTATTTACTATCATAAAAGGAAGGGTGGGGCAGCAGCACAAAAACATGACCTGACATGTCCTGACTACCACTGTGGAAAACTGAAGGCCTTTTGGAAAAGAGATGAAAAACCTTAAAGAGACTAAAAGAAGCCCAACTGCCTTCAATTCAACCACTTTAGACTAAGAACACCTACATAGAAAGGTTTAGTCTCTCGCAGCATTGCCTCCAGGACAGGCCCCACCTGTTCTTTTTTTCTTTCTTTCTTTTCAAAGAAAGGGAAAAAAAGTACATGTGCTGTCATCACTCACCTGTGAGAAGCCAGTGCAAGCTTTTCTCTTCAACGGCACACAAGTAACATATCCTGTTGGGTTCAAACTGCTTGTGACCTTTCGACCAATATGTATGGAGTTGGAGATGTGGTGTGACAGTTTGAGCAGTGGAAGCAGAACAGCAAAAAGGACAATGGGAATAATTAACTCTGCCCCATAGATGACAAAAATCATTCAATTAACCCGTTAATGAATTAATATGCTGGCTGGAGAACTCCAGATAACTTCACATAAACAAGAAAAGAAAGAAAAACCAACAAAACAAAAACGTCTGGGTTACTATTCCCTGGTTTATTGTGGGTAGCAAAGACAACTGTACCGAGTTAAAGTTCAAGGACCAGGAGACACAGGCTAAAGGAACAGTTT
The DNA here is from genome assembly GCF_057382275.1 of Copadichromis virginalis. Lineage (NCBI taxonomy): Eukaryota > Metazoa > Chordata > Actinopteri > Cichliformes > Cichlidae > Copadichromis > Copadichromis virginalis. Next base: position 17,458,782 of record NC_140636.1, read on the forward strand.
GTAAACAGCTGTCTGTTGACCTTGTACTTGTTGGTATTCTCTGATCAGTGACCTCTTGGTGAAAAGACCCAAGTTACTAACTCACAGAATTAAACTACTCAGTTTAATGAGACTGTGCTGCAGCCCAGTTCAGTTGAAAACAAGTAGTGGAACAGGCTCTTCCAATAAAACGCAGCTACCTGTGCAGCGTTTTCTTTTTGTTTTTGGAAAAGACAGAAAAAGTATTTTTGGCGCACAAATGCAGTATTAAGACAGAAATCAGCAGCTGGGCTAGCAGATTCTAAAGTGTGAAAGTAGACACATGTAGACCCACAGGGAGCTTTAACATGCCTTGGATGACAAAGTTGAACTCTGTAAGCGATTTATTGAAACTACAGCAAACATGTTATTTAACACTAAAACCATTACAGAAAGTTGAAGATGCACAGTATTTTCACCATATCAGGATGAGATTCAGAAAAAGAATTAAAAAAAAAAAAAAAGGACTCTAACAATACTGTGAAGCTTAAAATGTTGTTTGCCAGAGAAATGCAACACTCTGGACGTTTGCCTTTTTATTTGATACAAAAGATGGAAACAGTAACACAAACAACTTGCAATTTATTCCAAACCAGTGAAGTACTGAAGCCTGGCACCAGCGCTGCCTTTGGGAAGTTTCTTTAATTTTAGTCTGGGCCCGTATCAGAGTGCTGTCGAGTCAACTCGGTGGTTATTTGGAGGCTATTATTTTTGCTTTTTATTGTAAGGTGCTTGCGGTACCTTTTCAGACATGACATTACTAGATAAACCACAGGAAGTTTGGGGGGATTTAAAAAAAAAAAAAAAAACAAGAAAAAAAGAATACGCTTTCTCATCATTGTTGGAAATATCCCTGTCAAAGGCCTGTTTTAATCCTGTATCCCCCTGTGACGATATCCGCTTCATTTACCCAGCTGAAATTTCTTTTATTTTTAATTCATTTTTAGGTTTTCTGTTAAACACAGCGGCAGCTACATTTTTTTTATTTTTTTATCATAGGTGTTAAGTTTCACTCTGAATAATTATCAAATGGGGGGGGCAAACAGAAGAATGGAAGGACTTTATATCTTTTCCCACTGGATATCTCTAGTTGTCTAAAAGTGAAACCTCATCTTTCCTTCAGTAGATCTGACATTACCCACCTCAAGAGTCTTTTACAAAGATGTCTTTTTCAGAAGTCCATACAAAAATAGCAAGAACAAGATATACATATCAATGGGCTCTGTGCATAAAATACTGCTGATTTGCCTCAGGTGCACATCACGATGAGGACGTGTCTTCTTAACTGTTCGTGTAATTTCCAAGGAAGCTTTGACTGCACATAAAGAGAGGGTCCATGGAGGCCACTTTGGCAGCGATAAAAGAATGTATACAGTGGAGGACGGCTGTCAGATTAGCAAACTCCAGCTCCTGAAAAGCACACGTCAAGGACAAGAGACGCACTGATTAGTCCGTTATGTTCACAATCCAAATCACAGTATTTAAAAAAGTTAACAGGTAATTGTGGTTTATTAATTAATTTGGCAGTTGTGGCTGATGCTATCTGCACTCTCCACATCTGTCACAATACTAGGAGTTGCACAAGAGAATGATAACAGTGTATGTCAGGGTAACTAGCTTCTTCCAGCATGATTTATATGCAGCCAGGTCATATTTAGACAATGACTTTTTTTTCTGGTAATTCACTAGAGTGGATTGATGTGATTAAAGTTCAGTCATTCAGCTTAAATTCAAGAGGTCTAACAAATGTAAGGCAATAATGCATTTAAAAAAAATCAACAATCTGGTTCACTGTTAAAACGAAGGAATCAACTGGCAACACTGAAATACCTGAATGACAAGAGCGCTCTCACTCTTGTCAAAGTCTGCAATCAAGAGACACTTTCAGGTAAATACAGAGGTGTAAACCACCGGCTACAATCAAGACCAAGAAGGCCAGATTACAGTTTGTCAGAAAACATCTAAAAGAACCTTCAAGGTTCTGAAAAAAAAAACCTTTAGACGGACGAAAAGTGGCTGCAGGAAACACAGCAGTTTGTGCTCACGGGTTCTAGACTTCTGACACTGGCTTCAGAGAGTTTTCATCCAAGTATTGAAGAAGGATCCTTGAGTCCTTACAAGTCTGTCCAATTACTTAGGCTCCCATTTTCAGAGTTTCACATGTATAAAAATGGCCGTAACTCCTAAACAGTTAATAAAATATTTGAGTTAAACCCCTTAAATAAAGCTAAAAGTCTGCAGTTTAATCACATCTTGACTATTTGATTTATGCACGGTGCTACAGAGGCAGAGACTAATTAGAAATCCCGCACTTCGAGTCACAACTAGTGTAAAAGAATCCAACTAGAATTAAACAAGTACATTTAATTTTATTAAATTGGGGCAAGAAATGTTTTATTACCTTCATTTCTATCTGCTTGCTTTCGGGATTCTTAAAAAGGAGCTTTACCCTGGTTTTCCCGTCGTCAGAGGAGCCTTTAAGTTGAGAGAACTTGTATCGCCACAGTATTGTCTACAAGGGAAGGATAAAAAACACAGCAGAGGGGTTTCAATAATGAGCACAACAGGCTGCATGATCAGGAAATGTCATTTTAATGTGCAGTTGAGGAAACACAGCGGACCATCTTTAAAGTTATTTTATGATGGATTTTAACCAGTGCAGAGCTGCTAAATTAAACTCAAACTGTCATTTTAATAAGAGCATACTATTCTTGAAGAAATAAAGGTCTTAATGGAAGAAATTAATTTGTGCAAAATGTTAAATTTAGCATTTTTTTTCCCCTCAAATAGCTACAATTAGAGCCTAAGCAAACATCAGTAAGGAGATTTTGAACTGTCATCTCAAAACTAAGAACAGTTGAAGCAGTATGCCAACAAGAATTGTGAACTCGGTAAAATGTCACCTTTGAAGTGCTTTCAGAGCAGGTGAAGCCTGATGCAAAATCTATGGTGAAGCACAGCACATTCCCCTGGCTGCTGCACATGTAGCTTTTGGACTGGTGAGAGAGAATTGACATCCATTAACAAACTGGCTGACACATTTTGTGCATTACATTGCTGTACAAAGGTACTTAGTACCGCTCTGCATTAGCATCCACAGCCTTGCATCAAACCCAGAGAGGAATGGTAGTCTTGCATGCATTCACAGCAGTACCCTGAATACATTTGTAGTATAGATAAATAAATAACCTGCTTAGCATTCACCATACATCTGTGTAAACCCTCCATTATACTGTTGTTATGACAACACAAAGTATGCTTTACTTTCCAGCAGCTGTTTTGATTTGTTATACTTTGAAAAGCACAGGTGTAACTAATCCAATTAGCAATGGCTGTGTTCCATTTAGCTGTGCCAGAATGATCATGTTCAAGGTTAATGTTGCATTCACTGACATTCACTACACCCAAGTGTCACATGCCAAAATGTCCACTGTAAGAAATGTGTACAAGAATGTTAGAGTATTTGATAAAAGTTCAGAGTATGGATTCAGTTTAATTTTATTTTCTCGATGTCACACTCACAATGTTAAAACAAGCAGATGTACGCCAATGAAACATTGCTGTTATTTGGATCCTCATACAAACAGCATGTTCTAATTGTATGATGGACTCATTGTGAGTATAAAACGGTTATATATTTCATCAGTCATACATCATAGGCATTTCCCATGTGTAGAGCTCTTGTGAAAGTCTGACATGTTAGGCTGGCAATATCTGATAAGAAGAGCAAATCTGTTTTTGAAATGTATTTATTTATTAATTTTGGTCTTGAGCTGTTGGCACACCCAGCATCCTGTGCGGCGTTCTGATAATGTCAAGACACATGACACGGGAAATCTATTTTAAAAGGTATAAATTTTTAACATTCATTTTCCTGCTGGAACACAAACAAGCATGTGTTTTCCAATTCTTTTCACGCAAATCTTTTGAAAGCACTGATGTGTAAGCTTTTCAGCCTCTGCGGAGCATTATGCCTCAAAAGGCTTCTCTTGCCTCACGACTTCATTTTTCGATTGTGCGGTCCACTCAGTTGGAATGGCAAGAAGTGTATTCTGATTTTTGTATTTGTGCTATATTTTCGTTTTATGTCCACAGACAGCAGGGGCATGGTGGTTTTTAATTATACAGTGCAGTGTGCAGAGAATGTGGCAAGGGACTGTACAGTCCTTTTACTGAAAGTGTTTTGTGCTCACAGACCTCAACCGCCCTGTCTTTAGTGGTGTCGTGAATTCAGCTGTGAAAGGAATGGGGTGAAAAAATGAAGAAAAAAGGAAACCCACAGTAGCAGGCCAGCTGCTAAGTTCTTTCTGTCACCAAATGTAAGACTCTGTTGTGACACGGTGAGCAGTGACTACACTTCACTAATTGGAAAGGATTTTTCTGAGGGAATTAGCAACATGAAATATTTTTAAAGAAAATCTCCTTAAGTCTGACAGAAGTAGGAGCATGTGTGTAGAAGGGAAAGAAAACACAGGACACAGGGAACGCTCACAAGTGTGAAGATCTGCTGTGTCTGTCATAATTGATCATAAAGGGTGTCGAGGAGATGAAAAAGAAGGGTGGTAACGAAGACTGTGAAGGACGCAGATGCACTTTCTTAACCACTGAAAAGGTGCTAAATACGTACCACAAACAGCTCCAGCCTGAGGCAACGTTTAGCTCACATCTGACCACACCCTGTGTCACTGTGAGGGTAAGTGTACTTAAGTGACCACACCTAACAGAGATGTCACAGTGTACTGCCCTCACACAATGTACAACACAGAGATCGAGGAGAACAGGTTGTGTTGACGCAAGCTGTTCTCACAAGCAGATATGTTAAAAATGTCTGAGCTTGTGAGAATTTGGAACACCATCAGGACAAACTGCCATGTTTGCTGACGAGCATGAAATGTATTTGCTACTTACACTAAATCAAGATGAACTTTTCTAACATTATATGAAACTGAACACGAAGTTGTTTATTCAATGGCTGCATGCTTTCTAACAGGAAGCTGTTAAATACATTACCGAGCTAAGGCGGTGGTGACAGGTGTTTTCTATTGTAACCAAAACAAATGGAATCCACCCTGAACTGACCCCACCCTCTACACATCAGTGACTAGAAGAACTTCACGTGCTGGACGACAGCCAGGCACATGGGCTGGTGTCAAGCTGCTTATGTGATGTGTCACTGCCTATTGCTTCTCAAAGACTTCCACTGTTTAAAAGGGAAACGGGTTGGGTTAGTTGGCTTTTAGAGCAACATATCTAAACAATGAGTGGATTTGCAATAAAGGCTGTTCGGGGTGGATTTTCATGACTAATTGGTTATGGCTATATACTCAATGATATTAAGCCTTAGCTTTATTTGATGCTTATTAGCAAATGTTAACATGCAAATACACAAACTGAAGATAAACATGTAAAACTTCACTGCAATTGCAAACAGAAAGTAAACAAAAAATATTTTAAGAACAAAAATACAAATTTTTCTAAGAATTCATGCTCATTAAAAAAGACTTTTCAGTGACCTGCAGCATTTTTTTTTTAACCCCACACTGAGGAAAGTAACTCGTAACATTCACCAACACTTTGACTGTATTGAATGTCGTAGCTGCACATAAAGTGTTAATTTGAAAATCCTCGGTGACATGTTTCTCAAGTTGACAAGATTTTAAGAAAGAAAATGTATAAATCAGTTATCATCAACATCAGGTGCCTAAAGTAACACTTGATTATTTTGATAGCTTAATATAAAAATATTCAGAAATGCCAAATCCTGGGTCATTACCCAAATGTAAAATTTGAACAGCTGATACAGTGCAGCTGTTCTGGGTTTTTTAATTATTGCTTTCAAACTCTCTTTATGTTTTAAATATTCAGCCAACATAAAAGTGCCGTGAGACCATATAGAAACGTCGTCCACTCCCCGCTGTACATCGTTTATGTCAACAGGCCGATATCGGTTAATATCAGGCAACAGAAAATGTCCCCCAAAATTTTACCGTTATTATTGTGGAAATTATGATCAGATGAAAAGTTCTTGAAGCAGGTAGACAAAAAATATGAAAGACAATGCACTTAAAGAGGACAAGTGCACCACCTACAGGGAAACACAGTTTGCAATATTCATCACCTGCAAGGAAACTTAACTTTAAGTTGTTTTTTGTTTTGTTTTTTTACCCCTTCTAGACAATGAGTTGTATTGTTCTCTTGACCTCAGACATGCTGATGTTTGAATCACGAAATTTCAAATTTAGATGCATCACTCCCGTTGCCACTGATTTTCAGTCCACTTCTTGTGTAATTTGGGATACATCGCCTTTTTCTTCCTGTTCCCTTTCCTTAAGAAAGCCTTCTTGACAGCGACACTAAAGCATTTCTGATGAGTTTCAGTGAAAAGTAAATGGTCAGATGCATTTCACAGATTCTGTGTCAGGTCTTTGCTTTATCTTTTCCCATTTATTTATTTTTTCCTAGGGACGTAACTTCATCTGCTGTCGTTCATATGTTTTGGGGTTTCTTTTGTTTTGTTTCTTTTAGGCCTGACCACTTTTCCAGTTTCTGCCATTCTTTAAGGAAACGCTTCACATCATGTCAAGATATGCCATGTTTCCGGCTAATAGAGCTTTAGGAGTAACACTGATGGTGCAAAATTACTATTTTGTGCCTGTCAAACTGTTATCGTTGGCATTTTTTTGCATAGTCAAGTAAAGAAATGAGAAAAATACTGTGTTTTTGCTTTTTTATGCTTGAGGTTCAGTAGCTCAGGCAAGTAAACAAACAAACAAACTTTTCTCAAAAAATGGTCAAGTACAAGAGGTGGACTGAAAATGAGGGAACAAACAGCCAATGTCCAAAGAAAACCTTTGAAAAACCCTGTTCAACACCATATTTACCAAAACAGTCATGTATTTGTGGACAGGCCAAAGCAAGACAGGTTCTGCATAACCCATGACTCTAACATGCTTGGTGATATTTCAGCTTATAGCATACAGCACAAGTGAAATAGTAAATGGTAAATGGCCTGTATTTATATAGCGCTTTACTAGTCCCTAAGGATCCCAAAGTGCTTTACATATCCAGTCATCCACCCATTCACACACTGGTGATGGAAAGCTACATTGTAGCCACAGCCACCCTGGGGCGCACTGACAGAGGCGAGGCTGCCGGACACTGGCGCCAGCGGGCCCTCTTACCACCACCAGTAGGCAGTGGGTGAAGTGTCTTGCCGAAGGACACAACGACCGAGACTGTGCAAGCCGGGGCTCGAACCGGCAACCTTCCGATTACAAGGCAAACTCCCAACTTGAGCCACAATCGCCCGAAATATGACAACTTTACTGCTAATCCTGAGTTAAAAGACCCCCATTGGTGCCATGATGGGTTTCATCACCTCCAAATAACCAAAAGATTAAAAATGTGTTAGAGGACACACGCTGGGCAGTTTTGTCTGTTATACCCTGTACTCATACCCATCAGCAGTGTTTATGTAATGCCCTGATCCAGTCAGTTTGAAGGTTAGTATACGTTGGATTCTGCTGAGTGCTCCTCAGAAACCACAGGAGGCTCGCCTAATTGGCTGGAGAACAGAGATTCACAGGCAAATTGAAACCCTTCATCACTTTCATTGGCTTCCCAAAGGACAGTGTCCCACAATTGCATCATTAAAGACTGAAAAAATGCTACATTACCATATTTATGTTTGGTTTCATACTAATAGGGAGGGAAACTGCCCATGCAGCCTCAGCTTGGTCAGAAGCATTGAGTATATAAAGTGTTTCAATGCCCTGTCCAAACGGCCAAAGAGAGAGGTTACCTGTATTCATAATGCCATTCAAATACATGCAGAAATGTTGGGCATCAATCAGCGGTTTGACATCAGATTGCATTGTTAGAGATGTGTGTCAGTCTAGTTGTTTAGCCTGGATTTCAGGCTGTCCTGAATGTCACTCGCAATTTGACAATTGACACTGATGTTACATCAAGAGCGGATTCAGCCAATCATTAGCTGGCAAAGAGCTGACTGTGTGACTGCAGCATCAAACACCCCTGCATATTATCGCTCCCCTTTGAAGCTAATGTCTGGCACAGCAGAGGAACGGGATATTGTTAAAGCAAAGAAGAGAGAATGAAATCAGGTCTATTCTTCATCCGTCCTGCAGTTTGGGTTTGCTTCTGTGCTGGAAAAACACGGCCAGTTAATGTACGAATGTGTCCATGCCTTTTGATGTTGAATGCAAGAAAATACATTAACATTCACAGAACTTTCTGACTGTCTTCCCTTTGCTTGTGTACCCCTTTGTCAGCCTACTGTACTGGTCACATCGATCATGTAGCACAGGCTGCATAGAGGACACGAAACCTGGACAATCAAATTAATGCCCTGCATCTTAAGCACCCGCCGCCAAGTTAACAATTTAATCTTTGTATGGCTCTACTCAATAGGACACATTTCACCCACAAATCATCTGCCATTAACATTCTTATTTATAATAATAATGATATACTAGACCATTATGTTATTGAAACTTGGCAACTATCAGCTGCATACAGCAGGATCTTTAACATGCATGAATGAATGATCAGTAATTGACCCTTCTGGATTACTGCATATAATATTCACTGTTCTCTGCATGCGTTATTTCAATGCAAATAATTGCCTGGTGAGTGCCGTCTTCCTTATTTAGTTACAATTTCTATGTCCAAGTTACTTCTGAAACAATGGATCCTTGATTTCAGACAGAAGCAGACAGCGCAAGCTTCACATTTCTTGACAGTAATTACATACTTTTCACAAGTAGATTTTTTTTAAGCTTTTAAAATGCAAAGATAACATCTGCATGAGTTGGTTGAAAACTGCCTCTGGCTGACTATTATCTTTTTCTCAACATTGCAGTGCCCGTTTCTGAGCCAGAGTTGGCCTGATGCCTTTCTCCAGGTTTGAGAACTGAACATAACACAAGGTTACACAGCACAAAGTTCTATTTTTATGAGAAATATTTGTATGTAAAGATGAAATCAGCAGGCTAAATCATTCTTTAATTTCTTTTGCTGCTGCCAGTCTTCGTGGATATAGATAGAATCTGTTCGAGATTAATGCGCAAGATTAGACAATATTTCCAGATAACACAGCACAGAAACCCTGTAAAACGGGTCTTAAATTTGGAGCTAATGGTTTGTTCTACATGAGCAGTACACAACAAATAACATCGACATTGAGGACTCATCCTCTGAAATGGTATTTTCAACAGTCCTCTGGTTCAATTTAACAGTAAACAGCCAATCAAACTGTTACCTTCATCGTTGAATAGCTTTGCAGCACAGTCATGTCAAATAACCGACTAACCACAGACGCAAAGCAGTAACCAAGCTTCCAAAGAATTTTGTTTTGCAAGTCCAGAGTGCCACAGAAATAATCCTAAACTCTGATAGTTTCCATAGCTCGCTTTCACAAAGTGGTGTAGGCAGAAAAGTCTTAAACGTAACACTAGATCAAGACTTTAGGTACACATGGGGCCAATAAATGTGCTGTTTAAACCATAAGAGATAAGATAAGTTTTGTTATCTCTTATCTCCCTCTACTTAAACCTCTATAACGTCTCTGACCTTTATGTTTGTAGAAAGGTTGACTCAAGGTGGCCTGAGAAATGCAAGATTTACACTGGCCTCCAGGGATGAGCTACTGCTGCAAAGCTATAATTCTAACAACTGTAAGGGTTTTTTTTTTTTTTTTTTTTTTTTTTTATCAGAAACATATTTATAAATAGTTGCATTGATTTTATTTTTAACAAATTTTAACAACACATGCCTGTTTTAAAACAGCACAGAGTGCGATATTATTTTATCGTAATACAATATCTTTTAAAGTTGATTTTAAGCGCGATATTCTATAAAGCACAGTGAACCGCCTCTAACCGAGCCAGTCTGTATCTCCCACGGTTCGATTGTTGGCTTTTTATTTTTTGTGCGATGCACAGTGCCTGAAGACATTACAGTCTGGCCTGTTTGGATAGTGCAGCGCCCACAGAGCCTCGCATGAGCTCCGTGTGCTCTGATCTTCTAACTGTAGCAGCAAAGTCAAACGCATGAATTAAATATTTTGTTCAGTGATTCTCCCTGTTACAATGACAGCGTGTTTGGGGTCACAAGAGTGCTTTAACTCAGCGCTCTCTCCAATCGTGCACATGTGAACATGGAAAGTGCAAAAAAGTGTTAAATACAAACATTGTTGGGTTGGAGCAGTTGATTTTATGCCCCCACCCCCCCAGCATACATGCTGAAGGCCTGATGCCATACATTTATTCCCTTCTTTGTGACTGATAGCACATGGTGGCTGCCATGAGCATTGAACTGGGTTTTTCTACTTGGAAGCGTCTGATCCAGTGTTTTGAAGACCGGTCCAGATGCAGCCTTCTGAAAGGCTTAGGGGTGCAACATGATGTGCAGCTCAGAGAGCTCACAGATTTGCCAAACCACCAATTTTGTTCATATTGTTCAAAGTATTCTGTTGTAAAACTGAACTAACCCATTTCGAAATGCTTGTATAGATTAAAAAAATGAATCTCATCTTTGTGGTTTATCCAGCTAATACCGGTTTCAGAAGTAACACCCCAGAGCGTATGGTTTGTGTGAGGTGACACTGAACAAAGAGTAGCATATAAGCCTGCAAAGCTGCTGTGGTTAATGCCATCGGTCCATTATGCTGTGAATCAACATTGTTAGGGTCAAATTTCAGGTTATTTCAGCTAGGTAGAAATGCAAGGCAAAAACTTATTGACCCAAAATGTATATTTCTTTACACTGTTCCAAGTTAAAGCCTTTTGACTTGAAATAAATTAAAGGGAAGAGTTCCCTCAACTCCTCAAGGCTTTGTGAAAAGTATAGAGTCCTGTCTCGCTGCAAAATATGTTGGTCCACAGAGAAAACTTAGCTTCACTACAAAGGCACTTAAAGTGTGAGCTAGCTATATTTTCATGGCAAATTGTAGGGGTGGGACTGGTCATTCTGAGAACTCGGGGTTCCCTTTTCATTTTGCTAACATATGGTTAACGCAGTGAGAGGGTTTATTTTAATTAAACCCATGACGTTTTCACCTAGAGAAGCAGGGAAATCAGTCATTATGAAAATACGAGGAAACAAAGTCTTAAGAAATCTGAAATTACCTTTGCCTCTGACAACCATCAAAGACGTAGTTTAGATCCTGCCCATTCAACACTCATTCACATTCAGTATCTAAGCAAATGGATTACACAATACTTACATAATGGGATTGTTACAACCCTCAGGAGACCTTTTTATTCTGAAGAAAAAAATATGCATACTAAAAACTTGTTTTGTTAAATAAATGATGAAACAAAACTGATTGTTTCTGTTTGTAATAATAAAAACAAATTATCACACTGAGTGCCAAAATCTGCACTCTTATTATTTAAAAATCCACTCAGAGCCATCAAACTCGTTATCTTTGGACCAACAATGCGACACAGTGTATCAAACTGTGCCCATGTCCCTTAAGATCTCACTGATGAGAGGAATTTCTGTTTTCAAGCAGCTGCTACACTCAACTCCTTGGCCACCCATTTTAACAAAATACAAGTACACCACTGGCTTCTTTGACATAAAGTCTATTTAAAGATGTGCTAAAAATAATGGATTACACTCAACAGCACAAAAGTGCGTCCAAAAAAATAAAAGAGAAAGAACTGAATGTCACCTTACACTTTTTACTGCGCTACAAACTTCTGTGTTTAAAAAGAACAAAAGAAGGACAATGAATATAAAATACAACATTATAATCTTAAAAAGCAAATACTGCCCAGAGACTGACCTGCCTTGGCTGAGGGTTTGTGCTCTGAGTGCTTCTTGTTCAATACATGAAACCACAATCTTGGGTAAGCTTGCTGACTAGACAGTTGTCCAGATGACAATCGACATCCTTCACAAGGAGAGTAAGCCACAGAAGGTCATTGCTGAAAAGGCTGGCTTGCTCAGAGCGCTGTATCGAAGCATATTAATGGAAGAGAGAAGTGTGGTTTTAAAAAAAACAAAAAACAAAAGGATGACTGCAGCCTTAAGAGGATTGTTGAGAAAAGTTCAAGAACAAGGAAGAGTTTTACAACTGATACAGGTGTCCGTAAATCAGGAGCCATCATAACACAGATGCCTTCGGGAAAGGTGCTACACTGTTACTAACTTCACCACTCCTGAATCACAGACCTCATTGGTGTCTTACCTGGGCTAAGGAGGAAAGGAACTCAGTGGTCCAAAGTTTCACCTTTTCAGGGAAAATTTTGCCGGATGGACCGGATAAACAGGGGAGAGGCTCAGAATCCAAGGTGTTTGAAGTCCAGGGTAAAATTTACCCAGTGTGCCACGTCCTCTCCTGGTGTTTTATCAAATCCAACACAGCAGAGTGATAACAGATTTTAGACCACCTCGTGCTCCCATCTGCTAACAATCCTTAAAGAGATGCTGATTTCCTTTTCCAGCAGGACTTGCTCTCAGCACCAAAACTACTACCAAATGGTTTGCTGTCCATCATCAACAAGGAAACCCCGACCCAAAAAGACAGATGAGCTGTAGCTCAGCAGTGCCTCAAGTCGATCACCTCCATGGCATGCTGCAGTAATCCATGGTAAAGGAGCAACAAACAAGTATTGAGTTGTGATCTTGGGACATATATTTATCTGAAATTTGAACAATATTCTAATTCGATGAGATGCACTAGTAATAGTATTACTTTTTTCTCTGTAAGGAAAAATAGCAGCATATCAACCTACAGACCAGCTGATCCCGACACTACAGCCCTAGCTACCAGGGTGTTCTTTGATACAGAAACCACATCGCATTCCCAAAAGGGAATATTGGCAAACAGCAGCACAACTGCTAGAGACATTAGTAATTTTAGCTTCCCTTGTGCAGAATAAAAATGTTATGCTGCTGCTCTATGTAAGACGGTTTTCTACAGTGATTTGGACTTAGGAATTAGCATCTGCCGAATTAACTGGAGAATGTAATTGAGTCCTGTGGAATTATGACTCTAAACTCTGTGACCACATGAGCTCTCCGGACATAAAAGGATTATACATGCTTCCCAAGACTTTCAGATTGTCGAGTCAAAGATGCTGCTTGCTGGTATTATACCCACGTTTGGTTTGCTGTTCAAAAGTGAAATAAGATGCCATTTAATTATGCCTGGTTCCCATGGTGACCCGGAAAGGATTTTAGATTATGACTGTGTGATTTAAATGGCTTCTGACAGGTGCTCTGCTTTGTAATATTTATAAATGTCCCTACTTAAGGGTCCCACGCACCAAAGCCCTAAGGCTTCATAGTGTTTTTAGCCTTTATCTTTGGCTGGCCGCACTTCAGAGGTGAAAGGGTGGGAATGTAGAAGAATTAAAGGCACCGCTGGCCGTTTCATGAAAAGTCTGACCTGACATGTGCCATACTTTTTTAATTCTCGAGTATAATGGACATGGCTGTGTGGAAGATTTTAAAGTTCCATGAGAAACTAAATGATACAGGCAGAGGCGACTGCATTTTGGCTTTAAGCAAGGAACTCGACATCTGTGCTTGTGATTGTGCTTATTGCAGTAGGTGAATCAAATGTTCTTTCCCCCTTCCTCAATCTGAGGCTGGAATTAAAGAAACTGGGAATTACTGTGGTAATAATGTTCAAATGGGGAAAAATCTGCGAGTCCTCGGATAATTCAGTTGTGAATTTAATGCGGCACAAACGGATTCACAGAAGGGGCTTTATACTTTTTTTTTTTTTTTTTTTTTTTTCTCTATGACATCAGAAACAGCAGTATGCGACATTACGTGATGGCAGAGCTTCAGTTCATCCTTTGTCATTTTTTTTTTTTTTTTTTTAATAAATAGGACAGGGGGAATGAATGAGAGAGAGAGGGGGAGAGAAAGAAAGAAAACCAAAGGGGAGAAGAGACGGTGAGAAGGGGGGGGAAGAGAGACAAAAAAAAAAAAACTCCTGGGTCACCTGTATGGAGAAAAAAACAAACAAACAAACAAACAAAAACAAACAGAGGAGACAGCAAACAAAGAGCTGTTGTTTGAAGGGGCTTTATACTGTGGTGAAAACGAAAACGAACAAGTGGCCTCGTTCCATCCTGCGTTCCTTTTCTGCGACGTGAGGAATGTTTTCAGAGCCGCAGCTCAATTTCCATCTTAAAAAGTACAGATGAGGGGATGGATTTGAATTAAATATTAATACTGTTTTCCTTTTCAATAATGAGCAGAAGCATACGGCTGGTTTAACGTGTTAAACTTCAGTGACATTCTTTGATTTATTTGCCTTACTAAATCCTGATCAAGCACATGTCACCGAGGTGTGCAAGTTATATTACAAATACATGAGTCTGATGTCAGTCTTTTTGCAATGGCCTAGCAAGAGGACTCGATATTTTAAAGCTTGGTCAGTGCTATGTTATGTTTTTGAAGCCAGTAGTTGCCAAGTGTGACTTTTAGGATGCAAGCAAGCTGTAATCATAAACTGTGTGGCTACAAAGCACACAAATTTGCTAATTAATGCTAAGTAAGAAACTAAGAAACAGAATGTCATCAGAGGTATTATTAGTATGTATTATCGGGCAAGTCCATGAAAAATATTCCAAAAAGTTCTGGAGGTCCAGTTCAGTGTGACTTCAGTCAGTGCTGTTAGAATCCCTGCCGATGGGGCCCCGAAGCCAAAATTCAGAATCATAAAAGATGTAAAGAAAAGGAAAAAAACCCCGCCCATTTTCACCCAGTACTGTTAAGTAAAAACTACTGTACTAACACCTGGAGGCCCTAACTTCCCAGTTGTGCCCCATTTAACTACTGGAAAGGAGGCGATGTCTGACTCGGTGGGGAAAAAAAACCCATTAATCTAACTTTGAATGGTGAAAAAGAATATAAAAATTCAGCATTTCCTTTTTTTCCTGATTTTATTATATATTTTGTCAATTTCTCTAGTGAAGCAGAAGCTTTAGTGAAGGTTTAAATTATAGGCTAAGACTGTTTTTATTGTACTTTGTTCGCATTTTACTTTCATCAACACCATCAAACCCTTTTTGCACATACCTTTTTGCAGCATCTCAAGATTTCTTTGGGTCCTCTCTCCCTCTCTGTGTTGCCTGAGACTATCATCTTCACTGTGCCATTACTGAAGTTATTTCCCCTGTTCAGGTCTTTTATCTGCTTTTCATGATTTATTTGAAGTTCCACATTTACAGAAATGAAATTCACATTTAATAAATGTTGTGTATGATTCAAGGAAGAAGCCATTTATCGTTTTTTGTGCTCACGTTGCTGTTGATGGTTGTTCCACATAACGATTTTAAATTTGTTTAGTTTTGCTGATTCTGTCTTTTTCCTGAGACCAAATATATAAAAAAAAAGGTCTCCATTTAAATTCATCCACAGCTTCTAACCCACTAGAAGTAAACATTTCAAGTGGCCACAGTAGAATCCATAGATGCAGGTCATCTCATAAGATGCTTTTTTGGATTCTTTATTATTTATCAGAAAGTTGATTCTCATCAAACGCATTAATATTCAATCAACATTCTCCCATTTTAGAAGCTTTCTGAATTCATGATTGAAGATGAAGCTGACAGCTGTTGACTTTTAAGGAGCGGACATTTACACAAAGAAAATTACGCAAATATGCAGGAAAAAAGGAAAAGCCACGTTTTCATTTTCAGCTCGAACATCAAAGCAGAGAACAGAAAAGAAAGAGAATAGGTACTGGCTAAATAATTCAAACTTTAAAATGAATTATGTGTCAAAAGATGGAAATTTCTCGCAGCGCTGCTGCCAGATATCACACTGAATCCTGCCACAGTTCACACAA